>NC_092806.1:13791255-14432088 GCF_040954645.1 Diabrotica undecimpunctata
CCTAAGAACATGGCATCCTAAGAAGAAGATCCATCATCACCATCATTTTAGTCTGTATCTGGAGTCCATTCGGTTGTTGGTGTAGTTTCATGATATCAAAATCCTTTTTCGTAATTGTATTCGTTAAAATTTTTTATTCGTTAATTCACTATGTCACCCTATCTTCAGTATTTCTGTTATGATTCCATCACTTCCAGGTAATTCACTCCTTTTCGTTGATTGCTATGTATATTTATGAAGAACTCCTCTCTTTACTTCTATACCTTCAGTTGTCTTTTCTTCTATTTTTACTGCTGCTCTTTAACCATAGCAGAGATTTGAAATAATGTTAACAATCTTTTGAATCGAGTTTTGTTTTCGTGTAAGAGTTTTACCAGATTGTCATGGCGAACTCCATAGAAGGCTCTATAGTAAAAGTAAGCAATACAGGTTAATAGTAATTGCATTTTGCAAATCTCTAGTAAATTCAAATTCTAACCAGCCATCACACACCAGGTTTGGAAAAAAATTGCTTCATTTGTACCTGTATAAATTCTACCAGATCTAGCAGCACCATCTATCTATGATTTGCAATAGGCAGAAACACTTAGGAAAAGTTCGTCAATATTTTATAAATATTTTAAAAATTCATTATTATGATAAACTTGTTTAAATCGTTTTGGTATCATACATTTGGAAGAATGCAGAATATTTTTATTTTCTAGAATCATTCTACATCTCCGGGCCCTCCAGGATCTCTTGGACCTCCACTTCCACCAACATCGAGTTCGGGACCTTCAGGACCCCCACCGCCTCAAGGCCAAGAAAATTTAAACGCCCTTCAGAGAGCTATCGACAGTATGGAAGAAAAGGGCATGCAAGAAGATCCCCGCTACTCACAACTGCTGGCATTGAGAGCCCGAAGTAACGGAGCAAATAACGTTTTCACCCAAAGCCAGATGTCACAATTACGGTAAGAAATAAATTTAAATATAACAAAATTAAAGTACTATTTCTAACGATTTTTAAAACTTATGTACCGATACTAATTGGATATCCCGTTAAATACAACTACAAGGGAACTGTTCCCTTAGGTTTATTCACAAAGGTGTCCTCCTCACTAGATTGCGCTTGCACACCTCTTTACACTGAATAATCAACTGTAACAATTGGTATCTATCTCCACATGTAGAATGTCCTGTATGTGAATGAATATACTGTAGTTTTCTTATCAATGCTAAATTTTTTTTATCATCTTTAGAATACTTCTTAGTTTGTTAGTTTATTCTTCCAGAAAACTTTCAAGATCCTTCGATAGTAAATAGAATGTATTTATGTGTTTACTTGTTATATATTTCATAGTTTTTCTCCTTCAGATCGCCAAAAATACGTCATTTCGCACACCTCATCAAAATGATGTGTGCTTTAAAATATACCAACTTAAACCTAATTTTTGAATGTACCTCGTGTGAGGTACATGAGGTACAGTGCCAAATATTAGCGTTGATTGAATAACCCAAATTGGGTTCAGATTTCCCAATATAAAACTTTACTTTCTAACTAATCTGCAAACCGCTTAACATTTCTTTCTATATATACTCATTGTACATACATAGAATTAAAAACCTTCTCGAAATCTATGAAGGTTTTTTTTTTTTTAATGGCATAGGCATGTGCCATACAGCCAATCTATGAAGGTTAAAGCTTTTTCGCTCTACTCATTAGTTCTCGGAGCGAATGGATATGATCTAGGGTACTGAATCTATTTCTGAATCCATTCGTTAATCTGTTGTTGATGATCTGTTGTATGATTGGTAGTAGACTTATAGGTCTGTAGTTTTTGATATCCTCTTTGCTACCTTTCTTATGAATGAGAAATATGTATTTAATATATATTTTCTATCACATACGAAATATATTCTGCTAATTTCGTTTTTTTCTTGTAGAAATCAAATAATGGCTTATCGATACATAGCAAGGAACCAACCGGTACCATCCCAAATTAACTTGTCGCTACAAGGAAAGCGATCAGACAGTTCCCCGCAGTGCCCAACTCCACCTCCAAGTGCTGGTTTTTCCCAAGGCAATGTTGGAATGCACCAAGGAGCTCCTCATCCCAGCGAACCTTCAGAACCTGCTGTTCCTGAAGTTGGACCGCCTCCAGTTCAGCCGCAGCCACCTCTGAGACAGCCCATTCCTCCATGTCCTCCTACTTCTCAGCCGCAGATGATGCAGGGTCATCCGCCTCCTCAAGTCCCTATGCCCGCTCAATCACCACAGGTAAAATTAAAATATACCTACAGTTTTTATACACCTACAGTTTCGTTTTCTGAATGACAGCAGACATTATTGAGCTTATGGAAGAAGATTCGTGAATAAATTAGTTACAAAACATTCGTGAATGGACTCAGATATCAAATGAAGAAAATTCGAGAGGCAAAAGAGAGGCGTCTCTCTGATAGACACAATAGTCTTTGGCTATTGACCTTCATTATCCGTATGGGAACTTGGTTATAGATAAAGGTAACTAGGTACCATGAGTACGTGTAGATAGCAAGACACCTGATAGTACTTTCATGATAGATGGTGTCAATAGCAAGAAACTAGTCCTAGAGAGGACTCAGTAGAAACTTTTAGAGAGAAAATGGCAAAATATCACACATTTTAGATGCATAATAAACCATCCTGTTGCTACAGTACTATAGATACTTTTAACAGTATTTTACTTGCTAATATTTCAGGCGCCTATGCCTCCCTACAAACCACATCCTCAACCTCCACCGCATCTGCCAAATCCGCCTTCGAGGCCGCAACCAGTGCACCATCAACAAAGTCATCACCAGCCTCAGCCTCACCACCAGAGCGTAAAACATCACAGAATCAGTTCGCTGCCTAAACCATGCGGAATAGATCCTCTGGTTCTTCTTCAAGAAAGAGAAAACAGGTATTTTCTCTAAAGAATCTGACAAGCTTGTAGGTATTTTTATTTTATTTGTTCTTTTGTATACTGTCAGTGCTCGAATTGTTATTTTTTTTTTTGCTTAGAAAGATGTTTTAATATATATGTTTAATACTATACGATGAATACTTTAAAAATGAAGTTATGTAATTTTTTGATAATTTGACCCAACTGTTAACATCAACACAAATGTTTCATATCAACAACAACAACAAATCCAACCTGTAACTAACTCTAAGCAAAATCCTATCCACGAACTCACCTCGGACATAAAATCGCTAATCCACTTAATGTCTGATCGCCTTCAACATCTTCCCACATAAAAGAAACGACTTTGCCCATCTCCTCGACGTATAACAACCGAACTCGAAATTAATCTTTGTTATATCCAGCCTCTAAGTCCAGCTCCCAGTGGAGATTTTTCCCAATTCCAATTCCCAATTTACACTTTGAAAAGTGAACGCTCTCAACACACTCCTTCAGAGTTGAGTCAGTATACAAAGGACATAGGGGGACTGGTTTACTGTAGTTTTCCAATCTCAGTCCACAGAAAGATCCAACAATTTTGAAAGGAATCGTTTCTTTTGTGATATACAATCCCAGCATTTCTATCGAATGACCTCTTAACCCAAGAGGAAGCCCACCACCAGGAGCTACCTTCCTCTCGTCTACTGTGTGTCTATTTAAAAGCGTGTACTGAAACGATTCTTCAAAAATCCACTCTTGAATTGCATATACAATCGGTAAAAACAGAAAAACGGACGGTTGGAATTCTTCGTGTTGGTTTGGAACATATTTTTTATTTGAATTGCTTTACTTGCTGTTGAAACGAACCTTTTTATATTGCTTTTTTTTATTTTTAACAAGTGTTTATAGAAAGACCAAATACAATATATCAGAAAATAGTATTAACTATAATTTAAAACATCTTCTATAGGTACTTGATTTTTATCTGTGTTGATTTCTGTAAAATATTGTTTGTAAGTACCTATGTAATTCATACAACTATTTTGCTTCAGAGTTGCAGCTAGAATAGCATCCCGAATGGAGCAACTATCCAACTTACCCACAAATCTTTCAGACGAAGTTCGAATGCAAGTCCAAATAGAGCTTCGAGCTCTCAGATGCTTGAACTTCCAACGGCAGCTCAGAAGTGAGATCATAGCATGTACAAGAAGGGACGTAGCGCTAGAGACAGCTATTAACGTAAAGCAATACAAAAGAATAAAAAGACAAGGACTGAAAGAAGCCAGAGCGACTGAGAAATTGGAGAAACAACAGAAGTTGGAAGCTGAAAGAAAGAAGAAACAAAAGCACCAGGAGTTTCTTAATTCTGTTTTACAGCATGGAAAAGATTTTAAGGAGTTCCATAGAAATGTGCTAGGAAAGTTGTCAAGGTTAAATAAAGGTATTATGAGTTATCATGCTAACGCAGAAAGGGAACAGAAAAAGGAACAAGAAAGGATTGAAAAGGAACGAATGAGAAGGTATGTCAATTACTATTCATCTTTATCTATTATAAAAATCTGTATTATATTTACTAAGATTGATGGCAGAAGATGAAGAAGGTTACAGAAAGCTCATCGATCAGAAGAAGGACAAACGTCTAGCTTTCTTACTTTCCCAAACTGATGAATATATAAGTAATCTAACGGAGATGGTCAAACAACATAAGTTGGAACAAAAGCGAAAACAGCAAGAGGAGGAAAATAAGAAGAGAGCAAGTGAAAAACTAAAGGTAAGTCATGTTAACTAATAACAAAAATTTTCTGTATTTGTCCAAAAACTCACTTATCATTCTTATTACCCCTATTTCTATGCTACACTGCTCGAAAAAAAAGAGGAGTACCCCTTCCTTGAAGAAGCAAGGTAAAAACTCAGGATCCGCTCGAAAAAGTTCTTTACATACCATATAAAGAACGTCCATATAAAGGACGTCTTTTATATGGACATTTGTCTATATAAAGGACGTACCCAGGGGCTGGATACGGGCAACAAAAACGGGCTGGTCCTCTACATCATCAACAAAGTTAGTATTGTCTAAATCCTATTTGGTTTTAATTTTTAGAAAAAGAAAAAGAAACTTAACCTTGACGGTTCAGTCAATCCTGAGGGCGACGACAGTTCACAAGGCTCTGACCGACCGATAACTGTTATTGAAATAACTACTGGGAATAAACTATCTGGAGAGGAAGCGCCGATGTTAAGTCAGTTACAAGAATGGTTAGCTCAAAACCCGGGATGGGAAGTAGCCGATACTGACGACGAAGACGAGACTGATTCAGATGAATATGACGATGAGGATAGTGAGTATGGAATCTTGTTCTTACTTTTACATTACTATGCTTATTAACTTGCAGTATTTCCCGTATAGCTTTGTC
Source organism: Diabrotica undecimpunctata (assembly GCF_040954645.1). Taxonomy (NCBI): domain Eukaryota; kingdom Metazoa; phylum Arthropoda; class Insecta; order Coleoptera; family Chrysomelidae; genus Diabrotica; species Diabrotica undecimpunctata. Next base: position 13,796,575 of record NC_092806.1, read on the forward strand.
CCATGGTTTTCATTTCTTCTTTCATTCAGTCGTTCATTCTTTGTATACGTTCCCATCAAGTTAACTGTCTTTTTTATATGAATCTAAGAATTGACTCTAGTTCTAGCTTGTCCTTTATTGATATATTTCTTATTTTATCCAATACTGTGATGCCTTCAACTGTTTGAAATATTTCATTTATACTACTTGGATTTTATGTTTTTGTTTTTGTAGGAAATACATATTATAAATAGCTGGTTAATAAGTTAAAGTAGTAAACAATGTAATAAAATATATATGGTTGTACATAATAAAAAAACTCGATTGGCATAACTTATAAATTGTTATCAATTCATAACGAAACGCTTACCGCTTGTTGAAATGCGTCGAAGCTCGGTGGCGTCGTGTTGCGGTGAAAAGAAATGGACGGCGGCATCACCGGGTAGAAATGACATCTTCGACGCTAAACCGGAGATGTACTCCCCGCGAAGTTTTGTTTAGACCTGCCTGGTTCTCTGCGGTTGTCTTCAGCTACTCGGGGTAGTTGTTCGGCACTGCGTATTCCCCTCCAATCGCGAATGTTCTTGAACCATGACGTCTGCTATCTTCCAATTCAACTGCAGACCTCGATTTTACCTTTTATGATAAGCTGAAGGATTCTGTACCGGTCTCCTCTAAGCGACCAGCTTTCTGAGTCCAGGTCTCAGTGCTATGTAACAACACTGGCCAAATATAGCATTTGATCATTTATTTATTGATCTCTTTATTTGGGTCTAGTTGGCCTATAATGTAACATCCCAGATTTTAAAGTGAGTAACTTTCTTAATGTTTTTTTGATCTATCTGTAGGGAAGCATTGTTGTACGGTCGGCGACAAAATGTGATAAGGTCTTAGAAATATTCATTTTAGATCCATTTAATTTCCTGTTATGTTTACGCAATTCAATTCTTGAAGGCCTTGGAGATTATTATTCAGTTCACCATTTATTTTCACTGCAAAGTATTTATTTTGTCTTATATTAAGAAAAACCCATTTTGTATAGATCCCAAAGGTCGCAAATCAGAGGAGAGCAAAGCCAAAGATGCGATCAAAAAGGCTCGGGTTGAAGATGACGAGTACCACAAGAATTTCAACGAAGAGCAAACCTATTACGGAATAGCCCACACCGTCCACGAAATCGTCAGCGAACAACCATCCATTATGATCAACGGACAGCTCAAAGAATACCAAATCAAAGGCCTCGAATGGCTGGTGTCGCTTTACAATAATAATCTTAACGGAATCCTTGCCGACGAGATGGGTTTAGGCAAAACCATACAAACTATAGCTCTTATAACACATCTTATGGAAAAGAAAAAAGTTAATGGTCCCTATTTGATAATTGTTCCGTTATCGTAAGTATAATACTGTTTTGAAACCATTTTCTTGTAGCATTTTTGTTATTTACTTTATTTAATATGAATCAACTACAATTTTAATTGAAAATATGTCTATTTTGACGGTTCGTTTTCCACTTCGATTTTGTATTACTGTATTTATTATTTATATTATAATACCATCTACTTTCAGAACTTTGTCCAACTGGGTACTCGAATTTGAAAAATGGTCCCCTTCAGTTATTGTAGTCTCGTACAAAGGTTCACCTGCTGGAAGAAGGCAGATCCAGAGTCAAATGAGGTCTACGAAATTCAACGTACTCCTTACAACCTATGAATACGTTATAAAAGACAAAGGAGTATTGGCAAAGGTTAGTGACGGTTACTGTAGTCATACAAGTTTTAAATTGACTTCTTTACGTTTTAGTTGCCGTGGAAGTACATGATAATCGACGAAGGTCACAGAATGAAGAACCACCATTGCAAACTGACGCAAGTGTTAAATACTCACTATTTAGCGCCTCATCGACTGCTTCTTACTGGAACACCGTTGCAAAATAAACTCCCCGAATTATGGGCACTTCTCAACTTTCTTCTACCCTCCATTTTTAAAAGTTGTTCCACTTTTGAACAATGGTTTAATGCACCTTTTGCAACAACTGGAGAAAAGGTAAAAAAGTGTTAAGTCATCGTGGAAGTTTGGTAAAAATCATTAAAATTAATTTCAGGTTGAATTAAATGAAGAAGAAACTATTCTTATTATTCGTCGCCTTCACAAAGTACTCCGACCATTCTTATTAAGACGTTTGAAGAAGGAAGTGGAATCTCAACTTCCCGATAAAGTGGAATATATTATAAAGTGTGATATGTCCGGCTTGCAAAAAGTTTTGTACAAGTAAGAATATATGTTCGAGAGTCTTGAAATTGTGAATAATATCATATTCTATTATAGGCACATGCAGAGCAAGGGAGTACTTCTGACCGATGGTTCTGAGAAGGGCAACAAAGGTAAAGGTGGAGCTAAGGCTCTTATGAACACAATTGTACAGTTAAGAAAATTGTGTAATCATCCGTTCATGTTCCAAAATATTGAAGAGAAGTATTGCGACCACGTAGGAATTGCGGGAGGTGTGATATCTGGGTAAGATTAGAGCCATTAATAAAGAACCATATTTTGTCTTTCCCTCCTTTTTCTTAAGAACTTACATCAAATGAACCAAGAATGTGCACTTTCTTCACCCTATTTATTTATTTAGCGTATGGTATATAATTAAAAATTATATAAACTAAAATTTTTTATAAAAATGAAAGTATTTCATCACATCACAATCACATTTCCTAAAGTATTCCCTTCTTCCTGTTTCTTCAGCTTAAAGCTTAGTTATATCTCCAATATCAGAGAACATGCTTCTTTGATCTTGGTGAAAAGCCACTACCAAATCCCAGGCAATGAAAAAAATTATTTGTTGGCCAAAGATGCCATAGCGGTGGGTCTATAATGTCAAAAGTTATACAGATGGTAGATAATAATATCAAAAAAGGAAAATTTAAGATTTAACTATGAAGTTGAACAGAAATTCGTTTCTAATAGTAGGAACAACACATATTGCAACATATACCATATTCTTCCACCCACTCTAGTATGTATAAATAAATTAAATTCTCTGAAATAGATTCATGCTAAATGCATTAATCAAGAAGCTAATATATATTTACTGGAATCGATTTCCAAAGATAAAGTTGCTCTATCCCAAAATATTGTTTCTCTTCTTTACATCAGCTGTTAAAATCTTTTTATCAAGTCTGTTTTATGGATGTTTTTCAGACGTACCAAATACAAATTATAAGATTTTTCCGAGTTAATAGGCTGTGTAAATGTGATTTCATGACCATAAAAAATTAGGTATTAGCTTATCCTTCGTCTTGCTTTTTCATTGTGCAATTTACCCCGAATCGTTGCCTGTTTTGTTTCTTCTTCTTCAAGTGCCATCTCTGCGGCGGAGATCCGCAATCATCATAGCTATTCGAACTTTTGAGACGGCTGCTCTGAAAAATTCATTTGATGTACATCCGTACCACTATCTTAGGTTGCGCAGCCATGACATTCTACGCGTCCATATGCTTCTCTTTCCTTGGATCTTTTCCTGCATAATCAGTTGGAGCAAGGTGTATTTCTCTCCACGTGTAATATGTCCGAGATATTCTAATTTTCTTGTTTTAATTGTATTTAAAATGTCTATTTCTTTATTTATCCTTCCCAGAACCTCTTTGTTTGTGACGTGTTCTGTCTACGATATTTTTTTGTTTCCGGTTTTATTTGTTTTTAGTAAAATCGCTGCGAAGACATCTTAGCCTGAAGAGTGTCCCAGTGTATATCCCTATTTTTTGTAACAGTTTCTTTCAAGGGGATTGGATAGGAAATATGTGCGACAGAAAAGAGTGAGAGAGTTATATTAGTTATATTAATTGTTTTTAACATTTTTAATGTCTTAAATAGGTGCAAAATCTAACTTAAAAGTTTTTCTTTCAGACCAGATATATACAGAGCTTCAGGAAAATTCGAACTTCTAGATAGAATATTGCCAAAACTGAAAGCTACCAACCACCGAGTGTTGCTCTTCTGCCAAATGACTCAGTTGATGACCATAATGGAAGATTATTTAAGTTACAGAGGCTTCGGTTATCTCCGATTGGACGGAACTACCAAAGCGGAAGACAGAGGCGACCTGCTTAAGAAATTCAACGATAAGCAGAGTGAATACTTTATTTTTCTATTATCCACCAGAGCTGGAGGTTTAGGTTTGAATTTGCAAACTGCTGATACCGTGATCATATTCGATTCAGATTGGAATCCTCATCAGGTTATATATTATTTCATATTTTTTTTTGTGCTATATATAATCTTGTTATTTTTACAGGATTTGCAAGCTCAGGATCGAGCTCACCGCATTGGTCAACAGAACGAGGTCAGGGTGTTGCGTTTGATGACTGTCAACTCTGTGGAAGAACGCATTCTTGCTGCAGCTAGATATAAGTTAAATATGGACGAGAAAGTTATCCAGGCTGGTATGTTCGACCAAAAATCAACGGGAACTGAAAGACAGCAATTTCTTCAGCATATTTTACATCAAGACGGAGATGATGAGGAGGTACAGTCTTTAAATATTTCAAATATATAATTCAAAATTTATGAAACTGAGATGCGGATGTAACTAACTGTCAAAAGATGTTACGGTCTTCATTTGGTTATTTCTTTTATTTTTAGGAAGAAAACGAAGTTCCTGACGACGAAACTGTAAACCAGATGATCGCCAGGTCTGAAAACGAGTTCGAACTCTTCCAGAAAATGGATCTCGAAAGAAGAAGAGAGGACGCTAAGCTCGGATCAGCCAGAAAATCTAGATTATTGGAAATAAGCGAGTTACCTGACTGGCTAATCAAAGAAGATGACGAAGTGGATTGCTGGAACTACGAAGATAATGACAGTGTCTTGGGAAGAGGAAGTAGACATCGAAAAGAAGTGGATTATACGGATAGTTTAACGGAGAAAGAATGGTTAAAGGTAAAATTTAATTACACATACTGAATAGGACATAACTCTAGAATGGTGAAACTTACTAACATAGCTACACTCACTTATTTCTTAGTTCTTAATCGTGTCACAATGACGATATATATTTTCTCAAATTTTAGCTCCATTAAGCTGGAGAGACTAATCCTCAAAATAATCCATTAATATAATTCTTAAAAGAATCCAAATTATAATTCTCAAAAAATATGGTCGATCGCCCGATGTGTGGTCTATACAGTGCTAGTCAAAAGTCCGTTCCCCCGTCGTATATTTTGAACGGTTATACTTATAATAGTCAAATTTGGAGGGAGGTAATACACAGACGTAGGCTTCTTAACTAGTCATGACAAGTGACGTAGTAGTGACAGATGACGTTACAGCGCCACTGTGACAGATAATTTTAAATAGGACCTTATGGCAAGTGATGCCTCGTTTGAAAGGTATTGAAAATACTAATTTTATTTGAGTTTAAGCTCATTTTGATGAATAAACTAAATTACTACTAAAATTGTAGTTTCGCATTTAATTAATAAATATTGAAACCTCCGCCTCTGGTTACTTGTCAAAAAGTTGACGTTTTTCGTTTTTACATCAACATCAACTTTTTTGACAATTAACCAAAGGTGAACGTTAGAATATTTATTAATTAAATGCGAAACTACAATTATTTTAATATACCTATTCAATTATACTAATTTTGTTTGGATTTAAGATTATTTTGACGAATAAATTAAATAAATACTAAAATTATAGTTTGTCATTTAATTAATAAAAATTCTAACGTCCGCCTTTGGTTATTTGTCAAAAAAGTTGACGTTTGTCAATTCTCTAGTTGTTTTTGTTTGCAAAAGCATTTATAGCTCAATATTTAGTTTCTGTTTCTGCTTAGTTTATTAAATTCTCTAGTTATTTTAAGTTTGCAAACGCGTTTATATCTGAATATTTAGTTTCTGTTTCTGCTTAGTTTAGTCAATTCAAATTTAGTCAAGTTGGTTTTAGTTAATTGTTCTTAGTTAATATTTAGTTTAAGTAATTATTGTTTAACGAGACGTTTAAATCTTTACAAAGGCAGAATGGTACTTACTGTAGCCGACAAAGTAGCAGCTGTGTTTATAATTGTGTGAATATGGAAATAATTTCCATGCAGCGGAACGTCTTTTTAATGAGAGGTACTCCGATTGCCCTATATCTAGAGCTTACTATAAGTTTAAACAAACAGGTAGTGTTCAAGATGTCAAACGAACTGGTCGACCAACAATTAGTGATGACAAAAAAATTGTCATAATTTCAGAAATGGTAGTGAACCTTACTTCTTCTACAGCCCAAGTTGCATCTATCTATGGAATCAATCAAAAGACAGTACACCGAGTGTTGGCGGACAACAAATTTCATCCATACAAATTAAAAATTGTGCACCAACTTTCAGATGATGACCTCGACTGAAGACTAGAATTCTGTGAAAATATGTGCAATAAAATTAACCAACAGCCCGATTACATAATTAATTAATTAACATAACAATTTGTTTTAGTGACGAAAGTACTTTTTCTCTTAATGGAAATGTTAACACACACAATGTGAGGTATTGGAGTGATAAATGCGCATGTTTTCGTGAAACACATACTCAATTTCCAAAAGAAAAAATGTTTAGGCAGGTATTTTGGGAAACCACATAGTTGGGCCTGTTTTTTTCAATACTAACGTAACCGGTGAAGTGTATCTGGAGATGTTACAAAATGCAATTGAACTGTTAATATTCAAAATTTTGGAGAATAATCTAGATGAATTCGGCAACTTGGAAATAACGTTTCAACAAGATGGTGCTCCTGTACACCATTATGGTGCAGTAAGATGTAACCTAGATGTGATATATCGTGGTAGATGGATTGGAAGACGAGGTACGATAAAATGGCTAGCTGGGTTACCGGACTTCACACCATTAGATGTTTTTCTGTGGGATACTTGAAATCTAAAGTTTACGCTACAGCACCCGACAATATTGACATTTTGAAACAACGAATTATTGAAGAATGTAGGGCAATTTCCCCCGACACATTTGAACAAGTACGGCAAGAGTTTAGAAAGAGGATACATTACTGACAGGAAATAGATGGAGCACATTTTGAACACTTACTATAAGAACTGGTTGTTAAATATTTATTAATTAAATGAGAAGTTACAATTTTAGTAATTATTTAATGTATTCATCAAAATGAGTTAAAACTCAAACAAAATTATTATGACTGAATAGGTATTTTCAATACCTTTCAAACAAGGTATCACTTGCCATAAGGTCCCATTTAAAATTATCTCTCATAGTGGCGCTCTACGTCATCTGTCACTATTACGTCACTTGTTATGACTAGTTAAGAAGCCTACGTCTATTTATGACCTCCTTTAAAATTTCACTATTATAAGTATAACCGTTCAAAAGATACGAGGGAGAGAACGGACTTGTGATTAGCACTGAATAACTGCTCGTTTCAAGAGACCAAACAAGACAAGCGACCAAAATGAATTACTTCGACAATTGTCCAGAGCTATCTTGACCTGTCAAAATAAATTTTGCTGTTAGTGAAATTTAATTAAATTTAATTTAACTCTGCTGTTAGTGAATAGACCCTTTGGCTATGCAACTCATATATTGTAGACATTTTTAATGTAACATTACTTTTCCTTGGACAGAACATTTTAATAGGTTTTGCTTACTTTTTCTTAAATATTAATAATTTTAGGCTGTAACCCGCACTGGAAACGAAGAAGATGAGGAAGATCAAAAGGTGAAGAAACATAAAAGAAAATTTTTAACAGCTTATATGTCGTTTTCAACCAACTTTAATAGATATATTATCGCTACAGTTTTCTTAAATGTTAATAATTTGTAGGCAATAGACAATACTGGGGATTACGAAGAAGAAGACGAGGAAGAAGAAAAGGTCAAGAAAAAGAAAGGTCGTAAAAGACGGAAACGTGGTGATGACTCTGACTGTGAAGTAGATAATATCATCAAGAGAAAGACTAAATTACAAATTGGCGATACGAAGATGAAGAAACAGATGAAGAGGTTGATGGCGATAGTTACAAGATACACGGATAGGTAACGTAATACATTTGATTCGAGAATATATTCATAATTACTTTTTCCGTCGACTGTGCGTCTGTGACCTAAGAAATCCAAAGTACTTGATATAAAAAAAGCACACATCTCGATTTCTGTACATATAAAATTATATCAATTAATTTTAAGGTCATTTTACTAAAAACGCAGTCGACAGAAAAGTTGTGTAATTACTCATGGATTAATATGGCAATTAATAATATCAAACATTAACACGTTCGCTGCCGCTCGCGCGTTAGAGTGTCTTGATTATTAATTCAATTAAAACACTTGTTTGTTAAATCACTGTTGACATTTTAGCGATGGTAGATTGTTAAGCGAACCCTTTATTAGACTACCACCGAAAAAAGATTATCCAGATTATTATGAAATTATCAAGAAACCAATTGATATGAATAAAATCCTGAATAGGATCGAAGATGGCAAGGTAAGGAAGTTTTATTTTAGAAAATATAATATATTGTTTATCCCACCTTTTCGTTAGTTTTTTATCATATACGCTTCACTTTTAATTTTCTTCATTACCCTTAGTATATTAAAGGTAATTACAATTTTCACCGCCTTTCCTCAAATAATTGTGTCCCTTTATTCTTTTTGTCAGTGTTGCTTCAATTTTGTTTATATAGGATCTCCGAGGTCAAACTTCCTTCCTTTTATCCATTTCCTTCCTATACTGCGATCTGAAAGAGCATTTGTGTATACTCTACATCTATGTTTCTCATTTTCGGCTGTCCAGTCCCTTTTGGGCCGAAGCCTTACTAAAACAAGTACTCAAACCTTTTCCTCACTTCGTGGCCGCTCATGCTCGCTCGCTGGAGGTTTTTCGTCCTTACTGAGCTTAATCGTGGATTTTCTTTGTTTTTTTTCTTGTCCATTCTTGTCTCACGGGATGCTGTGGAATGGATCGTTACTTTCAGCAGAGCTTTGCATGCTGGAAAAAGACTAATGGAACCCGAGTGTCACACAATCAACGAGAAGTGTGCGAATTATTTAATAATAAATATCCACAACACAGGATTAATCAAGCAACTGTAAGTAGAGTACTCAGGAAATTTTATACAAGTGGGAGCGTTCGCTCTTTAGGTAACAATTTTGGACTGTCAACATTTGCAGGTCACCGAACTCTCAAAAATGAAAATTGGCATCCCGAAGTCAATAGTATGCAAGAACTGTGGGTAGATGAAACCGACAGAAGGCTGGAGTTTTGTGAGACGGTTGCAAATTTGCTCGGAAGACATCCCAACGTTAGAAACTGTATCCCATTTTCTGACGAAGTAACATTTTGTTTAAACGGATCCGTTAATAAACAAAATACACGCTTTTGGAGTCCAGAAAATCCACATTGGTTTTAAGAAGGTCATACACTAGTGCCACAAAAAGTTAATGCTTGGGTTGGGATTGTTGGAAATCGGATAGTGGGCCCAAATTTTTTCGATGGCAAGCTGGGTTGCAGATGTTTACTTAGATTTTTTACGTTTTGACCTTATCCAAGCCTTAGTAGTCATGTTGCCTAATAAAGCCGATCGGGATGTATCGTCTAATAACATGTGGTGTCAACTTATTTTAGGATGACGTGCAGAATTGTGTTCAAGAAATATTTTCAAATCGATGGATAAGTGAAGTTAGTATGAATGCCCACCTCGGGCTCCGGATTTAACCCCCTAGACTTTTGGTTGTGAGGTTATTTAAAAAGCAAAGTCTATGTAAATAGGCCAGACAACATCTAAGAGCTAAAACAACGCATTAGGAAGGAAATTTTAAACATCACTCCTAATAATATTATTCAGAATATCTCTGATGGATTCGAACATTGAATTGGCCACTGTCAGATAGTTAATTCATATAGATAGGTCATTTTGAACATGTTATTTAATAAAAGGTCTTTCCCATTTCATTTGTCTTTTTGCTCCTAGTGTATTCCAAAACATTTCTTCGAATATTTCGTAAAGTTAGTAGAGAAGGATAGCTAAGCTGTATACCGTTGAATTTCTCTCTGAAAAAGCTATTCATTTCTTTAATTAAATATAGAGTAATCTAAAAAAGTCAGTGACCTCATAACTTCGACAAATATAACAAAAAAAAAAAATTAGATGTGCAACAGAAAATTTGCTACCAATCTCTCTAATTTTAACAGTCCTTTCCTTCCAGCATGTCATATTGTTTAACTAATTCTTTTTTTAGTACACCGACTTTGCAGACCTTGAACGGGACTTCATGCTGCTTTGTCAAAACGCTCAAATCTACAACGAAGAAGCCTCCCTGATCCACGAAGACAGCATCGTGCTCCAGTCGGTGTTCTGCAACGCTAAACAGCGCATCGAAACCGACGCAGGAGAATCGGAGGTAGAAGAAGAAAAAGAGGAATGTAAGTCTGATACCGAGCCAGTTGTCAAAAAGCCCGAGGCCGAGTCCACGGTGAAAATGAAAATTAAGCTCAAGAGCAGAAAGCTCAATAGTATCGGTGCTAGTGGTAGGAGAAAACGTCAGAAAAGGTATATTTCTGATGATGAAGATGAAGAAGACGATTAAATCTTTTTCACTTTTTAGGTGTTGAAAATTTTTAGTGGAATAAGTTGATACATTTTAGGGAGATGGAAGTCAGTTGCTGATTAATATTGAGTTTTATGTACATATTGGCAATATAAAGTCTGATAACCTTGAATCTAAGATAACTCCAGCAAAGAAAAACTAGCAAGCCCCTCAGCTGTAAGTTTCTAAAGTTAGAACATACTGCAATAAGCAATAATAGCATAAATGGATATCTTACAGATATTTTATGGACAAACAAAATGACAAGTACAAAGTGCAAGAATAGAATTTATACAACTTGCATTAGACATCAGTCACGTACGCAATAAACTCTAGAAATGAGATAACAACAAAATGGCCATTGAAAACGAATAAAAATATGATGTATCAATTGAGTATCAACGATATAAGAAGCGAGGATATTAGAGAAGAACTGTGAGTACTTGTCGTGAGGTGGTTAAGAGTACGCACGCGATTTTGGCGAGATATTTTGCCATATGATCTAATTTAAAATAGTTTTACAGTATTAGTATTAATAACTTTCGATGTGTAGTGTGTACGCCAATATATAGGGAAACTCACAATTTGTAAATACATTTTGTGACCTCGTAAGTTTGTTATTGTACAAAAGTCAACAAATGGTGGATCCTCAGCGATACATTATGAAAAAATGTACAGAAAAATCTTAAAATGGACAAGGGAATTCGTTAAAAATACTAGAAGAAATTTTAAGTACCATTCGGGGCAAGAAGTCATTGGTCGTTTTAAGAAAACGTCGGCTTCAGTTTGGTCTCAAGTAATTCAAGGATTTAGACCAATTGTACATACTCTTTAATCAGTGGCTGACTTTCGCGTTTAAGACGCGTACAATTTTACCTACCTAAGGTATTAAAAAAATTTCTGGTTGTGCTAATGTGATATTTTTTAATTAGTTTAAGTGGATGATCTTCTAATATATTTCGATATTAAAATATCATTTGTTGGACGTGGTTGCCTCTAGAGTGTATCAACGTTGTACACAAGTTAAATGTAATGTTTTTAAACTCTCAGCTCAAAGCTTATGTATTAGGTATTCTTGGAATTCTTATTCCAATTTTACAATATTTTATTTATTTCTATCGCAACAACTAGATATATTGTAGTTTAGGAGATTTTATCGATCGTTGCTGGTTTACAATTACTTTTATCACGTGATATATGAAGTAACTGATATGAAAAACAGTATGTCGAATAAAATAAAGTGTTCAGAAAAATTTTGAAGAAAAATTATAATCATTTATTTTGTCGTATATGCCATAACATGACAGTTGGCCGTGCTTTACTATTAATCTTTGATTTTTAATTTTGGTTTAGTAGCTGAGAGGGCACTTGAAGAAGAAGCTGAAAGATAAAATAGAAGCGATAGAGGCTATCTGATAGAAAAAGGTGACGAACAATAACATATCCAGAATGAAAACTTCTTGGTTTAAAAAGGAAGTGAAGATAAAACGCAAAGAAAAAGAAAGTAGGGGAGAGTTGCCCAAAATGAGGACCCCATCACATTTTGTGACATAAAATGAAAAGTTGTAATAAATAAAATATTTTACATAATTATGTAGTTAAAGTGTGTCTTCAGGTACCAGAAAACAGATATTGAGTATTTAACAAAAATTACGTAAGGGCAGAAAAGTTAAAGTGTATCTTCAGGTACCAGAAAACAGATATTGAGTATTTAACAAAAATTACGTAAGGGCAGAAAAGTTAAAGTGTATCTTCAGGTACCAGAAAACAGATCTTGAGTATTTAACAAAAATTACGTAGGGGCAAAAAATAGGACAGAAATAGACATTTTTGAAAATGTGCAAATACCTCGTTTTTTAAGAAAGAGTGGGTAAAATGGGGTACATGGAAATATTAGGTTATTTTTTAATTAAACATGTAATGAAGTATTGAACATTATTATACAGTAGGTTCAGTATGACAGTATGAACAGTATTAAAAAATAAAAATTAAACTATAAATAAAAAATCGCATATAAAAGTGTCATCATTATCTTCACAGTTTGAACAAGCTTCATGTGCCCATCCACCACATTTGCAGCACCGAATCTACCTTCCTGATCGAAAGTGTTTTTGTACATCTCGTTGCAAAAAATGCAAGCTTCTTCGTCTTCTTCTTCCTCGTCTTCATTAGAGGACGTATCAGAATCTTCAGCCTGACACTTTTTATTTTTACGCTTATTTTGGATAGACAAACCATTCTTTTGTTTCATTTTCTTGGGCAGTAACAGGACTGGTTCTCTAGTCTTTCTTTTCTTTAATAGAATATCACTGGAAGTCGCAGATTTTTTATTTTTGTTGAAAAGGTCTTTTTTTGGGTTTAGGTACCTTCTTGTTTCTCTTGGCGCTCCTGTTCTTCGGCCTCTAGTTCAGCCTTGTATGGTGACGATGTTAATATGAGAGTTTTACCTTTCCTCTTGTTACTATTCCTTTTTACACGCTCCTTTTCTTGGGGTGGAGGCATCAAAATTTTTGGTGAAAGCAGAAAAGCTGATTTGGGTGACGTAGACCCACCTGTTGAAGTAGATGGCTCAGGAGAAGTTTCTTTATAAGGCTCAGGAGAAGCGTCGTTAGAAGGCACAGTTCCACTTGAAAAAGTAGAATGTTCTGTTCTATTGTTTGTGGCGTTGGTAGTAGTGCTGCATGATATCTGCTGCTAAGAATTGTGGTTTGGTTATTGTGTGGTATCTGACGGGGCAAACAGGTAATCAGGGAATACATCTCTATTGAAAGGATATATTCCTGTTTTTTCAAATCCCTTCACTGCGGTTTGAACATTAGCTGCTCTTGAAAAAGCAGCATTGACTAGTTGTCCAATTTGATAAATTGTAACACCCCTGCCAGGGTGATTAAGCTACCTTTTTTAACGTATTGTGCATAAAATGTACTAAGTGGTGCCATAAATGAGACATCCAGCGGTTGTAATCGATGTGTGGTGTGTGGTGGAAAACATAATAATTTATTTTCCCGAGCAAGATGAAGGAGTGCTAAACTTTTGGTATGGGAACTGTGACCATCAAGAATAAGCAGCACTGGTTTTTGAGGTCCGGGATTAGAAAACTCAATAAACTTTTTAAACCATACAAATAGTTTTCTTTGGTAATTCAACCAGTCACTGCAGATGACCCTGGTGGGGCACCATCCATTAAGAGCGGATTTGCTTTCTTACGGGGAAATACAAACATCCCTGGCATAAAATTCTCTGCAGCATTTATACAGGTTTCTAAGGTCACCAGTACACCTTGTTCTGCTGAGGACAAACAACCCACTTGCTTTTTACCACGCAGAGCAAGGATTCTGGCAGGCTTGTTAGGTACAGTCATAATGCCGGTCTCATCTACGTTGTAGATATCATTGGGTGATAAATTGTGTTGCGTATATAAAAATTCAAGCAAATCAAAAAATTTCGTTACTGCTGCTGGATTAAAACCTTTTGCTCTTGCCAGTGAAGTTTTTTCAGGATTATGTAATGCTAATTGGGGTGTCGCCTTAGAAAGCCATAAAGCCAATGTTTACCAGCCATTTTCTTATCTTCATTAAATACGTGTGGAATGTGATTTTTAACGGCTAAATCGAAAGCTAGTTTTCTTAAATCTAAAAGGCCAAACAATCTTTCTTCTAAATATAAAATATAATCCATAAGTTCATTTTCTTGCGCTTCGGAAAACACAGTCTTAAACCTACCCAATATTTTTTCTGCAGCTTCTTTCGAACTCAATCCTTTTTCTCGAGCTTCTTTTACTTTGCGCTCCAAAGTAGTTTGTGGAATAGCATACAGCTTCGATGCTTTTCTGTAACCCATGTTGCCTTCTAACACTTCTAACACTTCTTGAATGGCGGCCATCATACATACTTTCCTTGGACCAACTCTGTCTTTTTTTTTTTGTAAAACGACCTATGTGAAATCTTAAAAAAAACATAATTATTTAGATAATTCAATGTATAAATGCTAGTAGTTTTTGTATAGACTCAGACTTTTTTCAATAATACCTTTATATTTAAATAATTTGTCAAAAGCAGTTCTACCTAGGTACCTAGTAAAACGTAATCGACATTAAAATATTCCATAGGTTAAAATGGGGACGTCCCCGTTTTGAGCTACCCTTACCGTCCCCATTTGACCCGTTTATGACGTAATTAAAAAATATGGCGTATCGAAGCTAAAATGCTAAGATTTTTAAATGAGTATTATGTGAAAATGTGGCTTAAAGACAGCGGAACCAAAGGTCTACTTACCGAAATTGATTATTTCAATGTACCTTGCTAACACCAACCAACAGTGCAGGTTGAAATCGTAAACAAATCACAAAAAATCTTGGTTCGACTGTACACAAAACAAACATAAGCTCATACCTCGTCTACTTACTGCAAACTGGTTAGTAGGCAACTAAGAACAGCCACGCGTCGTTCGGCGGTCAATTCCCCACTTTATTACTGAAATTTTGAATGTCCCCATATTACCATGCGTCCCCGTTTTAGGCGACTCTCCCCTATTTCTATAGTATAGAACCAATAAACTCAGCTGGCATACTACAAACGAATTTTAAAGGGAACAGAGGGAAGTTAATTCTAAAAATTAGAGGAGAGCATCAAGATAGCTTCTCTAAACCGATGGGACAAGACTGTTAAGGAACCTAGAAATAAATATGGAGAATTAGTACAAAACGAAAAGACATAAACCAACTAAATACAAATAAAACACATTCAAAAAGAAACATGGAGTGATTACTTGCAATACTTATTCGCTAAAGGCGAAGAAGAAAATAAGCGAACCATATCAGAAGTAGTAATAGACGAAGAACTACATATTAGATAATGAGGTAGCGTAGAAGCACTAAGAAATTTTAATAACAAAAAATCTGGGAGAACCGCATTAATAAAGCATCTTTTGAGAGGAAACTGATATCTGGCTAAATAAATGTGGAAACATGGTAAACTTAAAGATTAAAAATACAAAAAAAAGACATTTCAATTTTTACATTTATGAAGAAGAAATGATGGGATTCAGCGGTTTGATGATGGATCAGCAGATAGAGTTGAGCAGTACAAAGCTGGTTTGTTAAAAAAAAGATAGTTGTCTTCCTATTTACATCCAAAAACATTAAAAAATGACTACTTTTCGGGTAATTTCTTTCAACTGATATGTTTTTCCGAAAATATTTATAAAGCACACTAATAGTAAAAAAAATGTCTTTTTATTTAAAATTTTACTCTTACAGTAGCGAAAGGCTTTTAAACAGGTAGTAAAAATACGTATTGTAGCCCTTTAAACTAATCAGATGACCTGGACTCTGGATTATTTGAATAGAGTTTTTAGACTTCATGTATAGTAGCTTTGGTTACCTTTTTTTGAATGAGATAAGACTGCATTCAAAAGATCTATAAAAGAATAAGTTGTTCGTTTAAAAATAAGTCTTTAACTATAATAAACACTATTAGTTAATTGAAAACCAGCTACCATCTTATACTGCATCTTAAAAGAAATCTTATGTACATTATATTCAAAAAATTTCAAATTTTCTCTAATTAAAATTCTAGCAAATATTTCAATTTTCGATGCGTAGTTTAGAGAAACTCAACGTCTATTTTCTGCCCTTCAAGGTAGATGGCACCGTCATAGGTGCGTTCACTCAATAGTGAAGAATGCAGTTAGTAACTAGGCACATATAAAATCATAATGATATAAATATATACACAATGAGCAAAATAAAAATAATAATAACAATAATAACTATCAAGGGGAAGAGGACTTATGGACATAGGTGAGCAACTGGATAAACAAGTTGCTATTTAAGAACTTATTTTCAGGTTAAGGCTGAGACATCTACTTTACATCGAGCAATTTGCGCAGTAGATGATACAACGCCGCTTAAACTGAGGGAACAAGAAATGCGCATAAACTACCTGACTAAGCAAGAAAAATGCGCATCTGGATGAGTAAACCTCTGCATGGGCGACATGTCAATAATATCAGCCAAGAATATGTCGACAATACAGCGTCGAACTATTGGTTGACATCAGGAAAGATGTTTCCCGAAACTGAGGGTTTCCTACTTGCCATTCAGCAAGTCCAAAATGACAAATCCCTTTATGGATGCCAAGCACAAGAAACCATCCAACATCTTACCGGTGGCTGCCAGGCGTTTGTCGGTACTGATTATAAAAAACGTCATGACTCTCCACCAAGATCTACTGGGACTTCTCCAAACCGACCATCTTCCTTATTATCAATACGTCCCTGACAGAATGCTTGAAAATGACAACTACAAGCTATACTGAAATCGCACTGTGCTCACAGACCAACCAGTGGCACATAATAGACCGGATCTCATACTAGTTAATAAACTTACTAGACAAACAACACTTATTGATGTAGCGATACCTAACACCAATAATTTGCATGTTAAATACAACGAAAAAATCGCCAAGTACAGGGATCTAGAAATACAAATAAGGAGACAGTGGAGAATGAAAAATAGACCCAGACAGTACCTATTATTCTTCTACTACTGGTGTTATTCCCAAAAACCTCCCAGAGAACATAAAACAGCTGGGTCTAAATGAACATCTCTATAAGACCATGCAGAAAGCTGTACTCCTCGCCACGTCCAGATGTGTACGAAAATTTTTGGGATATACTCCAGCATACCAAGTCACCTAGGGCTCGATAACACAAAAAGAGTCCCACCAGAGCTCAATCCTTTTGATACCATAGGTATCTGGGATAAGTGGATCTTCCCCTTATAGGGGAGTGTGAGCCGTATGGCTAAATCTGGATAATAATAATGGTCCCCGAAACGGATGTGACAGCAGAGTTCGAGCGGAACAAAGTCGATATAAGCAAAGCTTACCGAGCTACCGAGAAGAAAAAAACAACGAAAATGTCACCGAAAAAATTAGGAGACATTCATTGCTGAGTGGGACAGGTGAAATAATAGTGAGAGTATCGAAGTCAGAATTATATTGAAAAATAAATGGAGAAGAAAAATTATTGTAGGAAGCTCAATAGTGTCGAAAGCTTTTTGGAAATCGTCAAACGTTGGTACAAGTGGTCTATTACATTCCATATTATATGAGATATGTAATAAGAGGAAAAAAGGGCAATATGCCTAGGTAAAAGTAGAAGATCTTTCGAAGTAATTCTCAAGTTCATTGATTTTTCATACAGTTAAATAATGTTGGCTTAACTTTGGATATAGAGTACTGTGTTTATATTTTTAACGACGTGTGGATTCCACCGTTCCTAAAAAGTATCTTCTCTTTATTCTATTTATATATCATTTTTTTACTTTTTAAATGAATGAATACTTTGATACATTTTTAATTTACTAATATAAATAAATTTTAAAATCTTAACTCACAAAAAAAAAACAAATTATGGCCCTCACGGAATGGTTGTACATGAAAATTTTTTCTTCTTAAAACAATAATATTAGAAAGTTAATGTTTATATGAGCGACAAATATATATTTTGACAGTTTTATACATTTGTTTAAATATATTATTGATCCATTTTGTATATCATAGATTTCTTTTTATGATGCCCTCTGTTATTTATTGATTTACAATGGTGCAATTTTACTCAATAGTTACGAAGTGCAATATGTCTTTCATTTTTTAAAAGCTTTAAAATACGTGTTTGACATGTCTCAAGTTATACTGTGCATTAAATGTATTTCAGCCAGTTAATGTCTTATTTTTTCCCCAAAGAGAAATCACAACTTTTGAGTATTTATATTTACCCGAACATATCTGCAAATTTGGATTTAAGGCAGTTTTTGGTACATGAGAATAAAATGTGACGTCACATAACGCAAACCTATAGAATAGAGGAATAAAATGTTCGATGTTCTCAATGCATTTCTTTCAAGAACAAGCCTGGTAAATTATGCGGCGTGAATATCTAAGTGTACGTTCACACAAACTGCTATGGCGCAATCAGCGATACGGTGCTTTGCTCTACGATGATATCAAACACTTGTATCTTAAGCGCCTTGTTCAAATAGCGCGCGATTTAGTGCTCTGTTTGATTCCATCGCCAGTACTCGCCTGTCCAGCGAGCGATATGGATGTGTAAAAATTAATAAACAATGTTCGAACCCCTGTGGGATCAACGATCAAAAGACTATCGCAATAGGGACAAGGTGAATAAATTATGGGTTGAGGTTTCAGAGGAATTACAAGTGACGAGTAAGTATTAATTACTGTTTATTAATAATTGCCGTACTATGTATGTTCTTGCTTATTAGAAGTGTTTGCCATTAGAAAAACATTCTGTCTAGTTTAGTTTGGGTTATCAAAACTATATTTAAAGAGAATAATATTTAAAAATTTTAACGAATGTTGTTAATAAATAATAATTATTTTTCCAGTATCAAAATACCTAAGTAATCAAGACAACAAAATTTTAATGTATTGAAAATATTAATGAGTGAATAAATATGTTTTTAAAATATCTCTCAATGTACATGCTTGTTGTGATGATCATCTGTTATTTCTACGAGCAGCCGACTGATCAGTTACGTTGTTGCTCACAGTACTGCTGTTGCTTATCTCATTAGTGCCTTCTTGATCAATTTAAATATTGTGCAATAAACAAACACACTTAGGGTACGTTCATAACGGCGACCATCGCATCGTATCCTCGTCTAGATCATAAGAGTGACAGTGAAGGCTCGCATTTAAAATAATGCATTTATTTTACCTGGCAATCGATAATATGGTACGATCCTTTGGTCGGAGCGAGGGTCGGCGCCTCGTTGTGAGCGCCCACTTAACTACATTTTGTGCAGACGAACGTTTTGTCTCTAAAATCTTCCAACGAGCAACCAATAGTGGCGGCTGATGTGGTAAAATTTTTGGGTAGGCCAAGCCAGCAAATTACATATAGCTATGTGTAATCAGTGACGGATCCAGAGGGGGGGTCATGACCCCCCTAACTAATTTTTTAATGATTTCTCCGTTCATTTTAACTTCTGCGTTGTATCTAATTTTTGCGATTTTTGATTTTTCATCTAGCAAATCGCTAACAGAAAACGCTCTCTTCTGTACATCCTTAAAGGACAGGAAATTACTTAAATGTTCCTTGCAACTGAAATGTTTTTTTAAGGAGGCAGACATATTTTTTAAATCAAAGTATCCTTCACAATTCTATGCACATTTCTTATTAGAAAATAACAAACACGGCCAACAATATAGTCTGTTTTTCGTAATACTTCCAGACCACCATTTGTACATCAATACCAAGAGCAATTAAAAGTACGCACCTTTTTCCCATCTTTTTGGTCAATACGCAATGTTGGAGTAGGCCTTTCATTCATAATAATTTTTTTTCTATCAATTTCAGTTCTTCTAGATAATGGCGATTCCAATAGTGAAACAACAATGTCTAAACACTCACTATCAACATTACTATTACTGCAACCTGGTAAAGCGTCATAAAAACTCATTTTTATGTATCAGTTATAAAACAATCTCACATATATAAGTTGCATACAATCAGGCGATATAGAAATCACGCAAATGTGATTTTTTTTTCTTCGAACTTTACGAATTTTTTTAAATTTATTTGGGCAACCGTGCACTTGTTTGCAATTGTGTTGTTTGTTTAAAAATATGTTACAATTATAGATTATGTTACATATTTTTTTATCATAATTTAAAAGAAAATTTATATTACAATTCGATAATTACGTTACAAGTGACAACGATGGTCGGCATAGGCCCGATCGTCTGGTGCCTAAACAGCAAGCATAAACACGACAATATAAATCGTTGTCCCGCAAGCTGCTTAACTTCAAACGCTTTTTGTACGGGGATCTTATGTGGGCGCGGTAGGCCAGTTCCGATCGGGCCTATTAATGATATTTAAAATGCCTGGATAGGATTCGATGTTTTCTGTGGTAATATAATAACATAGTTGTTTTAACGGACGCTAAAGTATTGAGTGATTTAGTACATTTAAAAGTTATTTACATGTATTAACATAATTTTTGAATATATGTTTTCAATTTTAAAGCTCTTAAATTTATTGGGTAGGCCCGGCCTATCCTGCCTACCCCCAAAAACCGCCACTGCCAATATACCAAAAGTGTTTCCACACACTTCCTAGATCCAGATATGTGATAATTGAAATTCTCAGTTTCGTTAGTAAGCTGTCTACGGGAAAATGGTCCCACTAAGTAGTGGTGTTCTAACGGATAAGCTTCGTCTCCAATTAAGTAATATGGACATTTTATATCGGAGTCAATGTTTCATTAGGTAAATTAAATTTATTGTTTTTTAATAAGTCGAAAGTTTCTAACGAGTTAAAGATTCCATGATCCACCATGTTTGTTTACCATAAGCTCCAACCTCATTAAAAATAAACTTATAATTGGGATCAGCAACAGCTTGTAATTTGTAATACAAACGAAAAAAAAATTGTTTGTATTAATGTTTCTATAGACATCTAAAAATATTCTCGAAATTTATCAGGATGCATAATTAGTTAAGAAAATAAATAATGAAACTCCCCAAATGTTACCCTTTCCCTATTACTTTTATTAACGTTTTCTATTTTTGACACTTTTTGAAAATACTGTACTTTAACAATGAATTTTCCGTCAATCTATATTTCAGTTTTCCTTCCATCGTCACGTCCTGCACATAAAAGACTACGGTGGCGACTAGTTCGCAAGCATATCATTGTATTGAAACACCCACAGATAATTGCTTGCTATGCAATGCATAGCATAGCAAGAATGGCATCACTGATCTCGCCATAGCAGTCTGTGTGAGCGTACACTTAGAATTTGTGTACGGGGCGATTACTTGGCGGTGTTAAAACCAAATGTACAAGGCGTTTATTTTTATCGGTTGATTACGTGAATATTTTAAATATTTGCTGAGTATAGTTTAAAAAGTTATGACCTTTAATGACTAGAAATACAAACCGCTGACATAACTAACTTTACGTCAGTGTGTTGAATTTGAAAATTTTTTAGGAATATTTATATCGAGTAGGTACTTTACATAGATCATAGGATAAAAGCATGTTTATTAGCTTTGGGAAATAATCAAAGTGTTGTAGCCGATCAAGAAAGAATATCTTTTTGAACCAATTAACTTTCAAGGCTTTTAATAGTTGGAAAAACATTCGCTACATACATTAAACATTCGCGACGTTCTATTTTTGTGAACTTACCACTATCCTTTATCTTCATCCTAGATGATGTTCCCCATACAAACGCATAAACGACTGTTTTTTGTACGTTCGTTAAAAAGCATGTTTCCGTAATTGCCTCTGATTTAAAAAGTTCAGAACATATACCTTCAAAATCACTTTCAGCATGCGTTTGCCATCGTCAATGAGGTACTGAAAATTCGCTTACGTTTTATATGACAGCCTTGTAAATCTACCCGTCGATTAGAAGTTTCCATTGGTTCTTCAACTTTATCGATATTGTCGCACCACGGACTCCATATTTTAAAAGTTTAGGAATACTATTCACAACTATACTCTGACGAGCAATTAGGGAGGATGACCCATAAATGTAACATGATATACTAATTGTAAGAAGTCAATCAAATACATCTTTTACTAATATGAAAATCAAAATAATATCGGTTCACAACATTTTGATAGCTCTCCGTACATTTTAATGGGTAATATTCGGTCCTTTACAGTGAGCCAAGCTATAATAACAGATGTATTCACGATATGTTTTAGCAAATTAAAATTTGGTCAGCACAATTAATCCGAATTCTTAATTATTTACTTTCTATAAGTGGCGTTTCACGAAGGCATCTTGAAAGTATTGTCTATATCGAAATTTTAGTTTGACACATTTATTTTAAAAAATGAAAATAGGTAGACAACAAAGTTTTTTTTTTAAATATTTGTTTAGATAATTAATTGCCATATTGCCATTGATACTCATCACATATTTATAGACTACAAAGCAGCCTACGACTCTGTGAATAGAAGGGGAATCTTTCAAAGCACTGAAAGAACTAGGAATACCAAATCAGTTGGTAAATTTAAAAAAACTAGCCTTTGAAAAAGTTGAACGAAGAGAGTACGAATTCAGGGAACTGTCTGAACCTTTTAAAACAAATAACGGGCTGCGCCAGTTTGACACTCTCTCTGCTCTGGCTCTGGAAAAAGTAATACGTATGTCACAAATCACAACCACTGGTTCATCATCATCATCTTTGGCTCGACAATCCTCTGTGGATCTTGGCCTGCTCTAGGATTTGTCGCCATTCTGTTCGGATTCTGGCAACATGTTGCCATCTTCTGATTTTTAATATCCGTAAGTCGGTTTCAACTCCATCTAACCACCTAATTTGCGGTCGGCCTTTGCTTCTTCTTCCTACAGGTGTTCCTGTGGTTAGCTTTTTAGCAATCTTATTTTCTGTGTATTCGCTGTGTTTTAATGAACGTTATGACATCTGGCTCATCAAAGAGCTGATACAATTCAAAATTATATATTCTGCGCCACTGTCCTTGGTCGTTTATAGCTCCAAATATTTTGCGGAGTATTTTATGCTCAAATATTCCCAAAAGTCTTTCATCTTTCTGGTTCAATATATAACAACCACTGGTTCAATATATAATAAATCAGTGCAAATACTGACCTATGCTGATATCAATATTGTTGGGAGAACGGAAAACACTGTACGAGAGGTGTATGTAGCATTAAAAGAATGAGCTATAAAAATGGGATTAACAATAAATTTATGGAGCAAGAATGACGATGGAGTGTGGAGAAAACGATACAACTTCGAACTTTATAGAATATACCAGTAACCTGATATCGTAAAAAATATTAAGATAGGACGTCTGAGGTGGATAGGGCATGTAATGCGGATGGAACAAAATGACCCAGCTAGAAAAGCGCTCCTTGATAGACCCATTGGTCAGAGAAGGGAAAGACCTAGAACAAGGTTCCTTGATATCATCGATGAAATATCATCTTGAAAGAAGGCGCTCCAGCAAACCCAGTCTTCGCATAGTAATTTACATCTACAAAAGGCAACTATTGCATATATAGCTCAACTGCTTGGCCACAAAAATTTTTTTGTTCACATTTTCGCTCCACCCTGTTGTTGGAGCCGACCCTTACTATTACAATAACATTTTCCATTATCTCATCCAACTTCCACATTTCCTCTTCTTTTTTCAAGACAACCTTTCTCTTTTTCAACAGTGTTTTTCCAATTTGTGGGATGTACATAATCTATACTGGTTTGTAAAAGGCGCTGACAGCACCAATTTTAAATTTACGTTGTCTTGGGCAGTATATCATATTGTATTCAACTCGCAATGGTAAGGTGGACGTCTCAAAACATACGATGAAGTCTAGACATTGAAACAACAGCATATTGACGATATCTACTACGATGCTCCTTGATTATTGCCGTTAGTTCTGCTTTGACCATATCCTCTGTAAATGAAATACATTTTTCTCATAACCAACTCTGCATGACGGATTTTCTATCAGTCATCGTTGGAATGTATTCAACAAGGCGGCTGTGATAAGATACATTATCCACTACTATGACACAGTCACTATTTACGAGAGGCATATAAGGAAAAAAAAAGTCAAAATTACACAAACAGAATTGTATTTCTAGATTCTAATTACAAAATACTATTCCCTGTATATAATACCAAAGATAAGTATAAATGATAAGAGCACATTATATATGTAAATCTAAGAGGTTCTGTTGGTATAAATGTATATGATTGATTAAGCCACATAAAAATCTGAAATAAAACTTTGTAAAATATACAATAAGCGGATCCTTATGACACCCTGGCGCGATATTCTATTAGGTTGCATTTTGGTTTCCGATTCGTCCTAATTTATTTCACAGAATAGAGGCATGAATCGAAGATATGGGATAATTGACTACCCACACTCGCCAGATTTAGCCCCGTGTGAATATTTACTGTTTTCAAACTTCATATCAAGTATACTAAGCGAAAAGGAGATTATGTTGTGTAATAACAAAAATCGTGCATTTTCTTTCTTTCACTAGATTAATAATAAAGCAGCCGCGTATTTTGGTTCTGAAATCTTTCGATTAATAATATACAGATAGTCAATAGCCTCGTATTTAACCCATACTCATGCTATTTTAGTAGGGTTCCGCATTGGAATTATGCCCAACGATTATTATAGCTTTTTTGATCATTGTCTCATGAAATCTGAATGATCATCTGAAACAAATGACATGACCAATCGTTTGAGTATTATAAAATAGAAGCGTTTTTACAACATATAGCGATTTATTCTGTGTTTTAATGAAAATGGAATGCTAAAATTCTCAATGGCTTTTAGTCAATGAAAATTAGTTTACATTTATGTAAGACAGATAAGCAAAAGATGCAAACGCCTATATGGTCTGCATTGGTCTTGAGAAGGCATTCGATACAATTCCCCGAGAAGTTCTATGGTGGACGCTTATAAAAATGGAGTTCCCGATGAGTATGCGAAAATTGTGGGAGATATATATGATGGATAACAACTAGTGCAAGGACAGCTCTGGGAGAGTAGGGACAGAGTACTGTATAAAGAATTCGTGCTTAGTACTTATTTATTCTCATGAGTGTTGTATCAGATAATATGAAAACTATATGATATGACCCATCTTAGTTTCAATTTTCCATAATATGGCTTAAGCCTACTAAAAGTTTTGCCAACCATTGGATTAAATGAATCTAAGTGGCGGATACAATTCTGTTTGAATAACAGATAATATAGCAGTAGTAACGAACACCTCGTAACGTCACTTAATGTCGAGCTTCCGATCGTTTGCCAGTCGGAAGAGTTAGGTAACTCGGGAAGAAAATACATTTTTTACGTACCTCACCATAAAAGTGGATTGCGGTATCTATTATTATTAAAGATGGAGGTAATAAACATGTAGAAAACACACTTCATGCACTTTTCACAACTCCTTTTCACCTTGTAACACTTCTCGGACTAGAATTAGAGAGGTGTTTAAATAGGATCATTCTCGCTACATTAATTTATTTATAAGCTGTTATTTTTTTGTCACTAAGTGCAATTTATAATTTAAAAAATCGTGATTTATTATACTTAAGTACTCTATTATCATTCATATGATGAAATTTAAGCTGGGACGAATCTGAACCTGTTATTCCCTATCAAAACCTATCTATAGTACTATCTAAAACCAAAGAGAAAAGTTCCAGTTTCCCTTTAAATCAAACATTTGCTAGTTTTGGTAAAGAATAACATCACCTTTATATGTACAACTTTTGCAATAAGAATTTCATTCTCATTTCTCCTACACCTAAACTCTTCAGTCATCGTCATCGTCGTCGGAAATATATTTTTTCGCCGACCTCCTCGGCCTGCCGGGTCGTCTCTTTCCTTTACCAGGTTTATTTTTGTTCTTAGGAGTTTCTACATCAGAATTATTGTCATCTTTCTCATCGTCCGAATCCGGAGAAGCTTCGATCTTCTGCTTGGCACTCGAAAAGACCGACTGTAGTACGATGCTATCTTCGTGAATCAAAGACGCTTCTTCGTTATAGATTTGAGCATTCTGGCAAAGCAGCATGAAGTCTCGTTCCAGATCGGAGAAGTCAGAATACTAGAAACATAAAGTTATGGTAAATACTTCGTACGTTAACAACTAATGTTCAAATTAATATAATACAAATTAGTAAGCGCGTTTACAGCTGGCGGATAGAAAAATGCTCTCATGTAACCTGGCAAGTAGGTGGAAAATAAAATACCACACGCAGACCAACAAGCAGGACAAGTCTTAAGTTGCGGTGAAAACAAATTTTCTACTAGAAGAAAAACAATTAACCAGTGATACTCCAAAGCTAACTTCCCGTTACTCGGAAAAAGAACTATTGTATCAGTCTCCTTTTGGGTCAACGATGGAAAAATAATACATTGTCGATTATAGAAGAGTAGAAAAAATAATTTATTGGTAGCTCAAAATAAGTAAACGAAATTTCACAGCTAGTTGAATAACGTGTTAACTAAGGTACGAATATGACTCCAAATAGGCATCGACCCCAGCTTATACCTCCTGCCCACATTATCCAGTCAATTCAAAACAGCATCAGTCGTTTTCTTTATGAGATACAATGTCTCGTGTATGAAATCTATTGTTATCAAACAAAACCTTCAGCGGATTGCTAATGATTTTTAATTAAACTCCTAAGATTTGTGTATATACCACTGAAATCTGGTCACATTTGACTTTGAGAGTTTGCTTACCTTGGCAGAGAGTTGTTTCCGAAGCGAAGAACTATTTACTGTTTCTTTTCAATTGGTTTTTATTCTTACTCAGCTTACAGAGATTTAAAAAAAATTGGCCTAATTCCGAATAAGATTTAACAAAAGGTAGGATTTTGCTTCGTACCTATGCATTAGAAGAACACTTGATGACCCTAAGTTTGTTTGTCGGTGTAGAGGACTTTGTAAATAGGTCACTTCTCCATCGTTGTCCATTCACTTGTTGATAGCAACTGCTACCAACAAGTTTTCGTAGACACTTTGTCTCAGGACCAGCAACCTCCTGTAGTGTCTTACGATGCCATGTTATCAATTCCAATAGTAACTTTAACATCATAACATATAAGATCCAATAATGTAACGTAAATTCAAATTAATAACATTTAACGGGTTTTTACCCAAATATTTAGTGGCTCAATTCTCCAGTAATTAAATCATATCCTGGTGCTTTTTTCGGATTTGTTGCCTTTTATTTTACCAGCTACTTCCTTCGGGGATGTTGGTCTGATTCTCTCTTCTGTCTGATTAGGCTCTAACGATTTTTGATAAATAATTGGTCATAATGCTGTTTCAATATATTTTCTAAATATGTGGAAAATCTTCCTGCCTTTTCCTTATTGCTTCTAGCCCAACTTCCAGTTTAATGGGTGGAGAATGCCTTTGTTGCGTGTTCTTCCGTCAACTTGACGGATAATATTCTCAGGTAATAACTGATTGACTCATTTTTTATGTTTTGAATCTCTCTTTTAAGTTTTTGACTAGTATTGTTCGAATTTGATTTATGTTCAGGAGGTATGGTCTGTTGCCATCTCCTTCTTATCTTTCTTTTCTCTTTAATTAATTTTTTGTTTCTTTTTGTTATAGTTGTTTCTTTTTAATTTTGATCTTACCGAGTAGAAATCCTTTGCTATGATGATTTTTGTATATTTTCAACAAACAACTCTTCTTCCCCATCTAATTATTCATGTTTATTTTAATAGTAGTGCTAATTCAATTATTTCTTCAAGGAGTGATCTAAAACTTTCCCCAATCTGTTATTTGTTAGTCTTGGATTACACTCCTTTCACTCACTGTAAGTTTTATGAGTAAATGATCTAAACTGGAACAAGTTAGTGGAGGCCTATGTTCAACTTTGGAAGCAAAAGGCTGGATGATGATGATGACCCGTTGATATTGCTTCACATTTCTGTTCTTTTATAGCTGTCAATAACTATTTTCCTTCAGTTGTTGTCAATCTTGATCCCCACTAGGTGTGCTCTGCATTAAAGTCACCTCCAGTGATATATCTGTTCCTCAAACTTTTCGTATATTCTACATACTGTTCTTTTTTAAAAGAATGCTTAGGGGGCTATAAATTGAGCATACATCAACTTCGCAATTAGTTTTTTAGCTTTTTTAATTCCTCATAATGTTGAATGTTATCTTTTATCGCGCTTCCTCCTTTTGCTGCATTGTCAGGATGTATAGTGTGGTATACGTTGTACATTCTAAACTTATATGTTTCAAATATGGGACACATAAACTTCTTCTATATGAAGGATTGCTTGTAGCTCAAAATGAATGTGAAGTTAAATTAACTTTATTAATAATTGTAATTGAATACTAAAACATTAAAAAAACTTGCGAAATGCCTCTGAATGGATTCATCAACAAACGATTACGATCGCCATGAAAATCGTTAACAAATTTTGGAATTTAGAATGTATGAAGCTTTAACAAAAAGATAAATAAAATAATCCACAAAATAAGTGAACACAATAACCACCGAAACAAGGCTAAAGGGTTCAGGATCAGAAAGCATCGAAAATATAAATACCTCCACAGCAAGTTACCAAACCAAAAGCGGGTTCCACAGGAAGTAGCCATACGAATACGCAAGAGCCGTTTCCTGTCTATACAGTATGGTAACGCCTTTCACTCTTCTGAGAAAAACAATAAGCAACTACCAAAATAAGCCAAGTAGTTTAAAATTTATAAAATATATATTTATTGTCAGTGAAATTTTGCTAATCTTAGATAAAATACTCACCTTTCCATCATCTATATAATTTAATATCTTGCTAATATCTATAGGCTTCTTAATAATAGTATAATAGTCTGGATACTCTTTTCTTGGAGGCAATTTAATGAACTGATCGCTAAGCTGCCGTCCATCCCTAAAAACATACGTGTTAAAAATCGCCATAACTCAAAACTATTAAACTTACCTGTCTTTATAATTTGTAACTATGTTCATCAACTTTCTCATTTTTCTCTTTAGCCTAGCTTCTACTTGACTTTGTGGTAGCTTACGCCTTCTTGTAGAGCTGCTAGTGTCGTCGTCAGAATCGTCGCGTTTTCTTCTCTTCCTACCCCTCTTTTTCTGCACCTTTTCTTCTTCTTCTTCCTCATCGTAGTCTCCGTCTTCGTCGATAGCCTGTAATCATGTTATTTTATTAAAAGGACATACAAAAACAGCAATCTTCTGTCATAAAAACTGTGCAAAAACTTAGGTAGTGCCGACAGAAGTGAATACTATTTATAGCGCGTTATTATTATATGTGGTTTAATAAAATTATAAATTGTTACATTTTTTTATTATAACACATTGAAACTCTTTAAAATTTAAAAAATCTTAATTTTTTCCTTTAAAACTTTTGTCTGATGTTTTAGTACTTTTCAAAATTTTAAGTACTTGTTCAATATCATATAGTTTTATTTTCATTATTAACTTGTATGATAATATGATTATGATCCTGTGTGTATCCGAGTGAACCAAACACAAAAAGCGCTACAAGGTATGTAAGTTCAGCATACACCGTCACTTTTTGTAAAAATGAGGAACCTACTTTGCAGCCACGATCTTAGTATTGACCTTCGCGTTCGAATGACATATTGCTATATTTTTTCAGTGCTACTGTATGGAGTGGAAGCGCAGACCCTACGTGAGGCGATCCTCAATATAATAAAGAGACGTAAGCTGGAATACTTGGGTCACATTATGAGACACCCTGAAAAATATGAACTTTTATATCTGATCATTCAGGGAAAGATCCAAGGTAAACGTGGTCCTGGTAGAAGAACATCATGGCTGAAAAATCTCAGACAATGGTACAGAAAATCGACGACGATTATTATTTTGAGCTGCTGTCAATAAAGTCACGATAGCAAATATGGTAGCCAACATATTATCCAACGACGATACATGGAACTAGAAGAAGATACACTGGATTAGATATCAGTTCTCCTCGAACATCAGAAAGAAGCAGAACTAATCTGATTTGAAAATGGTAAGTGTGACCTTGCCGAAAAGTCGTCAAAACAATGGTTTTTTTTTAAAACCAAAATTATTCAACCTGGAGTCGAACCTGGCCAACCACAGAAATCACATATTGCATTCGACCACTTTTGTAGGTTTTATATGGGAGGTAAGCGAATTTTTACCAAATTCAAAGCGGAAAGATTATTATATTTTTATTATGATGTTAACTTTTTGCTGAAACAATTTACAAAACCGCAAAAGATAAGTTTTATTTTACATATGCCAAGAAGAACGAAAAGAAAACTTACAAAATTTTATGTTTTTCAATTAATTTTAGCGTAATTTTAAAGTTTAGAAATAGCCAGCTTTTCCTGACAATCTCAAATTGAATAAAAATTTAGGTGAAGGTAGTTCTATATGTATACAACAATGTCTACTTATTAAATTTCTAGGCCCAGCCCTTTAACTATTGTATTGATAGTACTTTTACTTTTTGATTGAAAACAATGTGGCGTACAATTAATTTTTTTTAAATCGTTTTTCTAATATTTCTCGAGTTTTTTGCCTCGTCCCGTATCCTGCTTGGAACCGTTTAAAATCTAAGCTTTTTATACACGATCCATCTCGCCGTTAAAACTAGCTCTTCAACTCTTTAACATCTATCTCCAGCTTATAACACCTCTTCAGCTCTATAACACATCCGCAAGAAAAAAGAGATTACACTATTGATAATATCACAGCAGTAATCCTACCTACCAAAAACTAGTATAAGTGACTATGCCATGCAACGTTGCAAAATGTAACTCTTGTATGTTCACTTCTTGGACATTTAACCCTGTATAAACGTAAGTACTGCTTTATTAACAAAATTAACTATAAATCTCACCTTTAACCATTCCTTTTCTGTTAAACTATCAGCATAATCAACTTCCTTTCGCTGCCTGGTTCCTCTACCCAATAGCGCTTCAGTATAATCGTCACCCCAGCCATCATCTTCGTCTGGTTTTGTCAGCCAATCAGGCAGTTCACATTCTTGAATCAATCGCGACTTTTTGTGCTGACCGAGTTTTTCTTCCTCCTCTTTTCTTTCCGTATCCATTTTTTGGAAAAGCTGAAACTCATCCTCTGTCCTGGCTATCATTTGGTTGACCGTTTCGTCATCAGGCACTTCATTTTCCTGCAATAATTAAAATAGAGCGTATTATTCTACTCGAAAAACTAAAAGTAGCAAATAATGTCTAAAATTAACCTTTTTAAACGCGGAAATAATTTGATTTTTCTGTTAAGGAATTTTTAATTAAATGAGCGGTTTTGAAAGAGGGAAGAGATGAGAGCCAACCTCATTCAAACACGGAATCACCATCGAGGATATAAAAATACAATGACCGAATAGAAGCGACAGTAGTGCAGTGAACAGTAAAGTGTGCACTAGTGAAATGATCGGGGCACTCGGGAGACTGAAGCCCCGGAAGTCATGATGAAGACACCTAGGAGGGAGTCGAAAGCTCGACGTAGCAAAATTCAACGCAGTCCAAACAGAAACTGACAGTATGTATGCAAAGAATACGTCGTTATTTGTAGTATATTTCACCGAAAATGTATTGAGGGTAGTTTTGTAGTCCGCCTGGTCTCTAAATCTAGGTAGAGTCCGGTCTTATAAAGGTTAAAATGAAAATAACCGTTAAAAATAATAATATTTAAATATAAATGAAATTTATGATATCTCAGACTACCCTTACCTCTTCTTCATCACTACCGTCATTGTGTAAAATACTCTGAAGAAACTGCTGCCTTTCAGATCCTGTAGACTTCTGATCGAACATACCAGCTTGAATGACTTTTTCGTCCATAGTAAGCTTGTATTTAGCTGCAGCTAAAATTCGTTCCTCCACAGAGTTAACAGTCATCAAACGCAAAACTCGGACTTCATTTTGTTGTCCAATACGATGAGCCCGATCCTGAGCTTGTAAATCCTAAAAAAAGTGAAAATCAACAACTGCTTTTAAAAAAGTTTGTTAAAGTTATTTACCTGATGTGGATTCCAATCGGAATCGAAGATAATCACAGTATCAGCTGTCTGCAAATTAAGTCCCAAACCCCCAGCCCTTGTAGAAAGCAAAAACAAAAAATATTCACTATTTTTATCATTAAATTTCGATAATAGATCCCCGCGATCTTCTGATTTGATTGTACCATCAAGACGAAGATATTTGAATCCTCTCCAATTTAGATAATCTTCCATGATGGTCATTAATTGGGTCATTTGACAGAAAAGGAGTATCCTATGGTTAGTTGCTTTCATTTTGGGCAATATTCTGTCCAAGAGCTCAAACTTACCAGATACCCTAAAACCAAGTAGAATCAGTTTAAAAAATATTTTTATTGACAATTTCTTATATTTCAGTTTACGGTGTGACTTTCGCAGAAAACAGGAAAACAGAAATCCTTTCCCAAGTTAACTGCTCCTTTTCTAACTCGACTGCACTATACTGAAGACGACCAATAGTCAGAAATACGTATATACGGTTGCCTTCCATCGATATATTTTCCGTTTTCCTGTTTTGCGAGACATGCCATTACATTTTACTTTTATTATGCACTTGCATTGCTAACAGCTGAGTTTCTTACTAAGACCTTCTTCAGAAGGTAGAAAATTAAGTCCTATGCAGAAAGACAACAGCAAAGAACCGAAAGATAGAACATTATTTTGAAAACGAACCCTTTGTGATCACACGAATAATTTAAGTGTACCACATTGTATAAATACTCACCTATAAGTGTCGGGTCCAGAAACTACTCCACCAGCAATACCAACATGATCACAATATTTCTCTTCGATATTCTGGAACATAAACGGATGATTGCACAATTTCCTCAGCTGCATAATTGTGTTCATGAGCGCCTTAGATCCCCTGCCTTTACTGCCTTTCTCGGACCCATCGGTAAGTAACACACCTTTGCTTTGCATGTGTTGATAGAGAACCTTCTGTAGGCCGGACATATCACACTTTATGATATATTCCACTTTGTCTGGAAGCTGGGATTCTACTTCTTTCTTGAGACGTCTCAGGAGGAACGGCCTGAGGACTTTGTGAAGACGACGGATGATAAGGATAGTTTCTTCTTCGTTTAACTCAACCTAATAACAAAATATCAAATATGTATCTCTTCAATATATCTAGATGGTGTATTATAAAAATCTATCAGTGTATTTGATTGTGGTATATTTTTTGTATGTCTAGTACTTTAATAATCAAAGAATAATCATTGTCTGTTATAGTGATGTCAAAATTTGTAGGTATGTAGATATTTGTTCTAAAAATCCAATTTTTTAAATGGAAATTTCTGTTTTTGTAATATAAATTTTAGAATATAAAACTGAAGTATCAACAGAACAAGAATCCCATAAATAGATAAAATGTTTTACCTTTTCTCCTGTAGTTGCAAATGGCGCATTGAACCATTGTTCAAAAGTGGAGCAACTTTTGAAAATCGAAGGCAACAAGAAATTCAACAAGGCCCACAATTCTGGCAATTTATTTTGTAGGGGAGTACCAGTAAGCAGGAGTCTGTAGGGTGCCAAATAGTGGGTATTAAGGACTTGAGTCAATTTGCAGTGGTGGTTTTTCATACGATGACCCTCATCTATGATCATATATTTGAATGGAATCTAAAACAGTACATTTGGTTAAAAAAATGTTTCCCACGATATCTCCTACTTACTTTTGCCAAGACACTTTTGTCCTTAATAATATACTCGTAGGTAGTGAGAAGCACGTTGAATTTAGCAGCTTTTAACTGGCTCTGGATCACTTTTCTAACTACAGGGGAGCCTTTGTATGAGATAACAATTACAGTGGGAGCCCATTTTTGAAATTCCAACATCCAATTAGATATGGTTCTAAAATGATTAAATACTAACATTAATAGGCCAATTCAGTTAGTTTTTTACTCGACTCAACAGTTAATATAGATGGGTTTGACAGTTGAAATTTGTAGTATGAGATATTACAAAAAGACTCTCATCTAGGGATTCATAAATTTTTTTGTAATATCTTATCCTACACATTTCAACTGTCACAACCGTTTATACAGTTGTGACGAAAAAAGGTTTAATTTTTGGCTTGATTGGTCTACACTACGCTATCATGCCAGGAAAAACAATCTTCAACATAAGAAAAGGTGTAAGATACTTACGAAAGTGGCACTATGATCAAAAATGGTCCATTTAACTTCTTTTTTTCCATTAAATACGTCAATAAGCCAATCGTTTGGATGGTTTTACCTAGACCCATCTCATCTGCTAGAATACCATTCAGATTGTTGTTGTACAACGACACCATCCATTCTAAGCCCCTAATTTGATATTCCTTAAGCTTTCCATTAACCAGAATGGATGCTTGTTCTGTTACCACTTCATGAACAGTGTGCGCAATACTGTAGTAAGTCTGTTCTTCTTTAGTGTTTTTGTGGTATTCGTCATCTTCAACCTAGAACATACTAATTAGACTATACCTATTGCATAATTGAAAACACTTACTTTAGCTTTTTTAATAACTGCTTTTGCATCTACTTCCTGATTTTCATCATAGTTATCATCATCCCTCTTATCCCCGTTTTCCAGATCATCTTCATCATCTGTATCGACCATCTCCCATCCAGGATGTTGAATTAGCCATTCTTGAACTTGTCTCAGTGTAGGAGCAGCCTCGCCTGTAACTTTTTTACCTGTTGCAGTTTCCAGAACTGTAACTTTTCTATCTGGTTGTTGCATTTTTTGCTGCTTCTTCTTGCGTTTTTCCTCCTCTCTCTTTTTATTGGTTTGTTCCAACTTGTGTTGTTTTACCATCTCTGTGAGGTTAGTTATATACTCATCTGTTTGGGAAAGCAAGAACGCCAGACGTTTGTCCTTCTTCTGATCAATGAGCTTTCTATAACCCTCTTCATCTTCTGCCATCAACCTTATCATACGTTCTTTCTCTCTCCTTTCTGCTTCTTTCTTTTGCTCTCTTTCAGCATTAGCATGGTAGTTAATAACAGCTTTATTAATCTTGGCTAATTTGGCTTGATTTTGCTTGTGGAATTCCTTGAATTCTTTTCCATTATTCAATACAGCATTCAAAAATTCTTGGTTCTTCTGTCTTCTCTTTCTTTCTGCTTCCAACTTCTGTTGTTTTTCTAGCTTCTCTGTAGCTCTCGATTCTCTTAGACCCTGTCGCTTTGTTCTCTTATACGCTTTAAAATTTACAGCAGATTCAAGTGTTATATCTCTTCTAATACAGTTCAAAATTTCACTTCTTAGTTGCCTTTGGAAATTGAGGCACCTCAAAGCTCTCAATTCTATCTGTGCTTGCATTCGGACTTTATCTGAAAGATTGGTAGGTAAGTTACTACACTGTTCTATTCTAGCAGCGATTCTAGCTGCCACCCTAGTTTCCCTCTCTTGAAGAAGAACTAACGGATCGAGTCCAGCTGGTTTAGGCATGGTGGTAAAACGGGTTTGCTTATTAGGGACTAACTGGTTCGATTGGGTTCTTTGTTGGTTAGGAGGTCCTTGCGCACCTAATTAAAAAATCTTTGTTTTATACTGTGACATAAGACTCTCTGGATTATTGATTTTTTAGATCATTACTATTTAATTTAGATAAATACAAAACCACTTACCTTGTGGTCCTACGGGCGCTGCTGGTTCTGCTACATTTTCCGCATTTGCTGGTGGTTGTTCCCCACCAGGAGGAGCACCAGCTCCTTGCGGTTGAAACGGACTTGACGGAGGCGTGGGAAACTGTGGTGAACCATCAGGTCTTTTTCCTTGTAGCCCTAGCATTATTGAAGGAGGAATTGGTTGATTCCTCGCCAAGCACCTAAAAGAAATGCCAACTGAATTATTGAGAACACTTTGAAGAAATAGTTTAACTGCATAAAGTTGTAAAAATGGGAAATAAACAACGGAAATCAAGATGTCAATAGTAAATCTGAGAAAAAATTAAAAATCTGAACACAATAATGGATACAAATAGTATAACAACAGATAAAAAGGTATAAAAGTTTGTGCAGAATGCGGTACTAGAATTTTCATCATCACTTCTAATTTTAGACAAGAAATTAAAAGATTACGTAATGCTGGACTACAGACAACAATATATTTCTGCTACCACGTATCAAAGAAATTCTGAATGCTTTATCCGGAGCAAATACTTTTCACAGCTACGACTCTATTAAGAATTTTATCACGTCGAACTTGAATCAAGTACAAGTTTCTATATCGCTTTCAAAAAAAAAATACAACTTGATATTTGACAGTTTGTCACGTAATAATCAGGTCTAGTAAGAGTATTAGAAAGGACAAGGAAAGTTGAATCCTAACCAATGCTAATTTTTCAAGGAAAGAAATTGCAGTATTTAGGACATAAAATCTCGGAAATAAACTTATGACAAAAATTGGCAACCTCGCAAAGACGCTGTCATAATTCAATGCAAATGCCATAATACGGAGAGCAAAACTGATTATTTTGGCGAATACCAACCACTATTTCATTATAATTCAGTATTCTAATAAAAATTATGAAATATTCCGCACTAATATGATATAAATAAAAGGTTAGTAGAAATATATAGTTTTGTTTTATAAAAATATGTCCCAAATTAGCATGGCTAATATCCCGACCGGCACCGTTTATTTGTTGCATCATGGACTCTCCTCATTCCGTAAATGGACTCTTCCAACTGTTAAAGTTTCGTGTCGCTAATTTCGTGACGCTCTCCTCAGCATTTTACTATAGAGAAAAAGTTATACAACGCCAGTATAAAAGCATCGCTTCAAAAATAGTAGCGATCCAACGGTATTCGATGCAAAAAAATGTAAAATAGTACAAAATATTTGTATCATTTGTCACTTATCACGGCACTATTGACTTGAACAGGCAAGAAGCACATTTCAAAAATTCATGCCCTTATTATCCAATGCCTCATCAAATCCGTGAAAAGTTTGCAAGATGCAAGATTGTATATCAGGAATAAAATTGAGGCATTTAAAATGTGGCTCTACAGAAGGATACCCAAAATATCATGGACCAACAGAACCAGAAACAAAGAAATTCTTCAAAGAGTAGGTCATCAACGAACTCTATTCAAATCTATTCTCATTTAGATGATCAGAAAGCTTTGTATGCCAGAAAGCATACAAAGTAATAAAATGTAAGAACATGCTTGACAGACAAAATACAGCAGGTGTTTTGCACTTGTATAGTGCAAAGTTTGCAACAAGACCTACAAACAAATCTACCTAAGAAAGAAAAATTGGTTTCTGGATGAAGAATCCTCTGTATATATTGCTTTCAAATTGACTTAGTGACTAAGATAATAATGCAAGGTTAACATAAGGTGTTTTCATTTGCTGCAAGTCTTTTAGATAAATATATGATACCTGATGATCAGTTTTCCATCTTAACTGTCAAACATTTTTTGTGAGCTATCACCTATAGTTAAGAGATATCCACATTAAATAGCTAATTACTAGACTATCCACAAGTTAGAAACAAAACATCCATAGGTCTAACTAGATGCCAAGATAGCCTCTCTAGGCAAAACTCTAAGTAGTATAGTTACAATTGGATTGTATATTGCATTTATAACTTACCTGTATGCCATAATTTGATTTTTAAGCTGATTCATTTGCAGTGGTGTTAGAACTCCGTTAGATGGTTGACCACTGGATCTAGCACGTAACGCCAGTAACTGTGAATACCTCTGATCTTCTTGCATACCTTTTTCTTCCATTGTATCTATTGCTTTTTGTAAGGCATGTAAATTATCTGCAGCACGGCCTTGATGTTGCTGTCCTGGCTGTCCAGGGGGACCCTGTGGCATGCCATGGGCTAAAATAAAGGACATCCTTAGTACATATAAAAAAATCTGAAGAATACATTTATTTATACCATCAATACTCTTTCTCATTCTAGCGTTTAACATTTGTTGCCTGTTTCTGACTTCAAACTTGGCTCCATGTTTTCACAAGATGTCCTACATTTCTTACTTTCAGTTTTTAATATTTGTCAGAAAATTAGTTTAATAATTACTTATAATCTTTGAAGACTGCTCATTCTCAAGTACACTCAATTTGATACACAATCAATTCTTCCTTTCCTTTTCTGCAAAAAGAACTAGTATCACTACTTTTGTTCTTAAACTTCTTGGTTGTCACTTTTTAATTATTGATTTACGTTAACTACCTTCCTCTCTCAACGAAGAAGTAGATCTAACTCATTTTTGTGTCTTTAGCAAGAACAAACTTTGCCTTTTCCCACCATCTTTAAGTTCTCAGCCTTCTATTTGCCATATCAATAGGTGACACCCCTTAAAAGATTTTCTTTCTTGATTTTCATTCCTTTGATATTCTTTATTGGTTTATTTGTTTACTAAATTGATTTGTTTGTTAAATACATGTTGACTTTTCTATATCTTTATATTTTTTCATCATGCTGTCTCATAATTATGTATTACATTGTTGTTTATGTTTACCTAACCCCATGTTGTTTAAGAAATTGCCTTACACAAATTATTGTATATGACTGATGAAATAGTTTATCAGTTTGTTCCTTACCTCTTTTTTTACATTGATTCGTTTGTTAGATTTTTTAAGGTGATAACTGATATGGCATCAATTGGTTTCAGTAGAAACTAGTCTGGGTTATTTTATTTGGAGTATTTTAATTATATGAGTATTGTGTTTGTTAAAATTACATATTAAAAACAAAACCTTACCACTTGGATAATGTCCTGGATGCATTCCACTACCAGGTGGTAAATGTCCAGGTCCAGGATGCCCTGGTGGTTGTGAATGTCCTTGAGGATGGTTCTGATGGGCAGTAGGAACACCAGGATGTCCCTGTGGTGGAGCATGTCCTTGTGGAGGTACATGCCCTTGAGGAGGTATATGTCCTTGTGGTGGAACATGCCCCTGAGGAGGTAGGTGACCCTGTGTTGGACCATGACTTTGTGGTGGAATATGGCCCTGTGGGGGAAGATGACCTTGTGGAGGAACATGACCCTGTGGAGGCACATGTCCTTGTGGGGGCACATGTCCTTGTGGGGGCACATGGCCTTGTGGAGGTACATGACTTTGTGGGGGTACATGGCCTTGTGGGGGTATATGGCCTTGTGGTGGAACATGTCCTTGAGGTGGTATATGTCCCTGTGGGGGAACATGCCCTTGTGAAGGTGCATGTCCCTGAGGTGGTCCATGACCTAAACAGAGATCAAAGGTAAACATGTAATAACACAAAATATAAATATTATAGTCCATCCGTTGGACGTTTGCACAAGTATGACATTATTTGTTAGTATATTTTATTATGTCTCCTTCCTACTCACAGAAACTAAACAATGAACTTAATCTCCTGAAAAATCATGTTCATTAAGTCAAGCAACCACGGTGCAAATGTCATAAAAGTATGGTCCGAATCCCATTGTACTCACAACTATTTTGATAGCATTGACAGTGTAAAGCATAGATATTCACCCATGAGGCTATCCTCCTGGGACTAATTTTTCACTAGTTTTCAACTGTTATTTTAAAACAGTTGCGTTCAGAGCATTTGACACAAATGTATACTCAGTTGTCAAAATGCAATAAATTAAATAAAAGTATAAAAATGTCCAATGTAATATTAGCCATTTTCTAATTCTTATAAGTTTGGCTCACACGTTTTGGTTTATTTCCTATAATACAAACAATGGCACTGTGCAAAGATCCAGCTGATCTACTGTCAACATGCAATAACAAAAAATATAAATATTACCTACCTTGTGGAGGTGTATGACTTTGACTCACTGAGTGTCCCTGAGGAGAAGGATGCCCAGGATGGTTTTGAGATTGTGGAGGCCCCTGTTGTGGATAACCTTGTGGATATTGATGATGAGGTGGACCATGCATGGGTGGATGCTGCTCAGAATTTGGTGGCATTTGAGGATGTCCAGGATATTGACTGGGGTATGAAGAGGGTGGTGGAGGACCACCTTGATACTGAGGCTGGGATACTGGAGAAGGTGGTGCTGGACTCTGTGAAGGAGGAGGTCCCATTGGACTAGGTGCCTGTGGTGGAGGCATTGGACTGTTTTGAGGCGAAGGGCTTGCCATGTTTTTTGCTGTTACAAACAGTCTTGACTAAGGTATTCTGTAAATAAATAAGTAATTGTATTTGTAATATGAAAAATCTGCACAAAATATTATAAAATTGTTGCATAATTACAAGCAACATAAATATATGAATAGATTTATAATTAAATATATTTACAATTGTATTCTTTTATGCATGTCTTTGTGAACCAGCTTATGAACATTCAACTTGAATATTTATCATAAAATACTAAATTTATTATTGCAACATTAAGTGGTGGCCATAGCTTAGTGGTTAGGTACTGGCTTACCATGCCAGATGGCCTGTGTTTAATACCAGTTAACAATTTAAATGAGCCCCCACCCTGCTTTGGAGGATTCTGAAAAAATGCTATGTGTGGTTTTCCTTTTATATCAGTGTATGCAGTATACTGACCAAAGGATAATCACACATAGCATTTTGAATTTTGCATTCACAAATCTGCTGGGTACTTCTTATTTACATTCATAAATCTACTCATTTTTCTGATAAATATTCAAGTTGAATTTCCTGCAATCTGGTTCATGAAGACATACAGAAGAAGTGAATTCCAACATTGCATTCCTAAAACATAAAAATCACACTTTGATTGTCATAGTCATGTGAATAACAGAAGTTTACTTTTTGTACTTTCAGATTCAGCCTTGTTTGATGGTTTGTTTTAAAATTCAAGGTATCATTTCTTCATCATGTTTCACTCAAAGAAAACTAAAAGTTGCTGTTTAAATCATACATGTCTAGCTCTGTCAACTTGGTACATTTTTGTCAATATTTAATGTAATTTTATACAAAATTGTTGACCTGTCTTTTAACGTTTTCTTCAGTTGTTAACACTATACTCATCCTTACAATTTAATATCATAGAATTACTAACTCAAAGTAGAATCCCTAAACAATTGCAAAATTATGCCTTTCTTTCTTTGTGACTATAATTTCAATAGTGTTGTACTATAGAATGTTATGTTATACATTTATCCAAATAATGAAGATTAAGCACCTAACCAATATTTCTTTTAAATCTTGATCACAAAGGAGATATTTTAGCAACTGAATGTAGTGGTGATAACTATATCCTTAATATAAAGGGTAGCTAATAAAAAACTCTTTTCTAATATATAATATTGGTGTAAAAAAGTTAAAGATTCTATAATTCACCTATCTTGTGAGCTTTGGCTTTTAATTTCTAGTAGATACACTAAATATGAAACATAATTACTATAACACTTACAACTGTTTTATGACACCACATATTTTATTACCGGTAATTTATATCCAAAGTTCTACAACACTTTTTGTAGGCTTCAAAGATTTATACCTACATATTTGCAGTAAGTAAAACATAACCCATCTAAAATATTACTGTTCTACTTGTGGTTTTTCCTTTTGATATTACTGTATGTCTTAATTAGCCTATTTCTAATGTCCCAGATTAGTACACAGAGAAATGAACAGGCAAGACTCAAAATAGAAGCTTGATTATAAAAAACGTCTATGTTGGTATGTAAATAAATGCTTGAATTCATTATTTATCTCACCTCCAATTAAGAAAAAGTGAAGCCACTATTGCAAGGTAGTTTATTACATCCTGGAATTTTATATTTTTCTAAATTATTAATATTTTCTTGAATACTTAATTGAAAGCTTCGAAGTTTTTCGATAACCTTTTACTTACTGTCAGCATAATTTATAACCAGTGTCAACTAGTGATGTGTATCGATTAAATATCGAATGGCCGACGAAATATTCGATCAATTCGATAACTTAAAAGCTATTTTTTGCAAAGATGAAATTGAAATATACTTTCCATTACATCGTTGCTATAAATTAACTTATGTGTAATTTCTTTACAAATATATTTAAAATATATAAACAATGGTAAAATTTGCGTTAAAAAAATAATGCTAAATATAATAGTACTTACCTGAATAATCATTCGATAATTGAAATAATTCGATAGTTCCTCTGAATGCGATACTTAAATGACAGCGCTACTATCGCGAAGTTAGACGCAAATGCTATGGGAAGCCGATCATAGCCGTACGAAAAATATAAAATAAGGAAAGGAAATAAATAAAAAATATATTTTAATGAAAAATTATATTACAAAACAAATTCGTAAATCGGAAACATATATAAAATACTGCATGGTACTGCATTTCTAACACTATTTTATGGTAAGAGAGAAATTTAGATAGTCTTTTAATTTTATTGGTTACGTAAGTACCTACTTGTATCTACTTGATAATCTCGTTTATCAGACGATGTTTATTCCCATATATATTTTGGATTTAATGCTGAAAACCTTTTTAGGTATAAAGAAATGTTACCATCCGCTTTCTTTCTTATCTAAAGCAACGCTCAAATTAATAGACCAGTTGTTCTGAATTTGTGACTCAACGTGTAAAATATAAACAAAAAACATTTTTCGATAGTTTATTAAACAACTTATTTACAGTATTATAATTTATTTCAATTACATTTACCAGGAGTTAAATGGTTGTACTCCATATTGGTTGAATATTTGTGTCCAAAAATAATACATTTCCCTTTTAGGATTCCACTGAACTTCCAACCAGGCTCCAATGGCTAAATATTGGAAAGCGTCTGGTTTTACCGTTGGCCATGTAATGTTTTGCAACAACTCAACTGGTTCTGGGGTGGGATTTCTAGAAGTAAAATAGGTTATTATAATTTCAAGCAGTATAAGTATAACACTAAAGTACAAGCCTCATTCAAAGACCATAAAACCAATGAAGACATTCGTAATAGCTGTCGAACAGGCAGCTAAACTGGAATGGAAATGGGCTGGACATAACGAACGTCTTAGAATGGCCGATGGAATAAAAAAATCGGGAATTGGTGGCCATATGAAACTAAAAGACCACGAGGAAGACCGCAAATGCGCTGGAGCGACGATATTAAAAGAACTGCAGGACCAATGTGGAAACGTCTTAAAAATAACAGAGATGAATGGCGAGAATTAGGAGAGGCCTATATTCGGAAAT
Source organism: Diabrotica undecimpunctata (assembly GCF_040954645.1). NCBI lineage: Eukaryota > Metazoa > Arthropoda > Insecta > Coleoptera > Chrysomelidae > Diabrotica > Diabrotica undecimpunctata. The sequence continues at coordinate 13,839,860 of NC_092806.1, forward strand.
CCGAATAGAGAGAAGGGCTTAAAAAAATAGAAGGCAAAATTAATGAACTGTCCTGTAATTTTTAATTTATATTATAATGTTTTTACTGGTAGAGTCACTCGAAGAGGCTCTAAAATTGGCTTAAGCAGATAATTTAGATACTGATGGAATCTTTATTAAGCCCCCAGAATATATGGAACTGAAGGACGAAGATTTTGCAGATCAAAATCGAAATGGTCGTGTTGATAATTTGTTTGCAAATCAGTTACAAACTGCAGTTGAAACAATCATTTCTCTAGAAAAGATATAGACGAATCCGTGGAAAAACCGCAGACAGTTGATTTCGTAGAAAAAAATTGATAAATAACTCAAACCCTCACTATTAGTGATTTGGGATTCTGTTTGTCCTCCGTGTTGGAAAGTATACTGTTATTTTACATAATTCTTCTGTTTGTGACTTTTAGAAAAACTGACAGTTCAGTTTTTCTTCAAAAAAAGCACGAACTATAAATCTATGGTTTCTTTGTTAAAATTCTTTATCCTTCACATCCATAATATTGATAGCTGCAAATTCTTGTAAGTTATTCTTTGTGATTTTCTCTATAGTTTTAAGCATCTTCATATACTTTTAGATAAACTGATGATGTGTATAGATTCATATACGAAACGTTTTCAATAAAGGATGAACTAGCAAGTTTTGTTTTCTCCAATTTTGTGACCTATAACCCTCCTACAAGTATCGTTGCGAACTGCATTTTACATAATTAAACCTAAAGCTAAGATTAATACTATTACAAAAATTAATATTAAACTCAACAGGATTCCGGGTTGAACCGCGTCGATTATCATTGCGCCGAGCTTTCGACATCCTCTCTGATGTATTTTTCAGGGTTTCCGAGGTCTCAGTCTCCCGAGCTTCCATTTATACCGTCGATGATAAAGTGGTTTGGCTGGAGGTTGGCTGGCGGGGATTAGTGCCGGGATTGTTGCCGGGATTGCTCTTTTATTAAGACAATTCGGCCTTTTTTTAATTTCTATGGCTTTTCGGATAATTCTTGGTTTATAGAAGGGGATGGGGGCTATGGTTATGTAGTTTTCAAACTCAATTTGGTTACCTGTATGAAGATGGTGTTGACCTAGAGCTAAAATTAAATCGGAATTTCGAACAGAAATGTAAAGTTCATAAATCCTATTTTGGATTCTACGATTTGTTTGGCCTATATAAGATCGAGTGCAGACTGTCCAAGGAATTTCATAAACTCCGTGTTGTTCATTTGGAATGTTGTCTTTGATTGATCGGACAAGAAATGTAAGTTTTTGTTGGGGGGTAAATATATATATATATATATATATATATATATATATATATATATATATACACCGGTATTTAGGCGCCACGCCCTTCCGGTAGGGATCTATCGAGGAGTATCACCAAGCCGCAAGCCCTTATCTCTTGCCGTACTGCTCCACCATAGGCCGATTAGACACCAGCATATTCTAGTCTAAGCCGCAGATTCATCTAGAATTTTAAACTGATGCGTTAGCCTTTTTTATTTTTCTGTACACCGAGCTGGGGCTCGAACCCACATCCACTGAACCATTCGACAGTGAAGCGAATGAGAATCGGCCGCCTAGCCCGCTTGGCTATCTGACCGACGTTGGGGGGTAAATATTGTCTTTATTCCTCTTGATCTAAGAATTTTGTCGATTTTGTTAGTGACATCTTTGATGTAAGGAAGAAAAACTTTCGTATGATGGTCTGAGTCTTTGGTTTGATATTGAATGGGAGATGGGGGGATGACTGTCTGTGTATGCAAAAGGGTAACTGTTTTGGTTGAGAGCTTATTTTAACCTAGAGAGCTTAGTGGGTCTACTTGCGTCATCGCAAAGGCGTATTGATCTGAAGACAAGGGTATTAATGACTGAATTAATTTGTAAATGTGGATAATGAGATTTGGCATACAACTAACGATTGATATGGGTGGGTTTTCGATAAACAGAGTGATGAAAACCTTGGGATTGGTTTTTCTTTATGATAACCTCGAGAAACGGAGTTTCCACCTCGATCGTGAAGTGGATACTAGGATGTATACCATTCATATGTGTTTGAAAAGACACCAAAGCATCCTTGCTGTAGGACCAAATGACGAATGTATCATCAACATATCGTAGCCAACATGTGGTTTTGAGCGTTGATGTGGATAGTGCTCGGATCTCGAAGTATTCTATAAAGATATTGGCAGCCTCTGTGTTTTCTTGAATATAACAAATAAAACTTACAAGTACTTAGCAAAGTCAGTCCATAATTTGATAACCCTCTTTTGAACAATTTGATCGATTTCTGGGTATTTGGTAAGATCTGTGGTATTTAACCCTCCGTAATTTCTTCTCAGAATAAAACTCATTTCTTCGCCGTGTCTTACATCTTCAGAGAAACCAATTACTAGAAAAGAAAAGTTTGTGTCGTTAGTTTTGATATTATTTGATTTTAGAATTTGGAATAAAACGGTACCTAACAAATGAGTTAGTATTACAGCTTACCTGATTCGTCGACGAAACCACCTAACACACCGTGAAACATGAATTCGTAGAAATATACATCGGCCCATTTGGAATGTAGCTCGGCACTCTTGACGAGAGATCTTGCAAAACTTTGGTCACTGAAGTACTAAAAAATTAAAATTCAATTTGATTACATTTCATATATATAAATTATTGATGTAGATACGTCACTAAGTAGATAATATTTATTTACTTTATTTCATTAATAATAATCTTAAAATGTGATAGAATCTTCGATTTTTTTTTGGACTAAATACATCTTTCTGTAAATTAGTATGCCACTCTTTCTCACCCTCCACTATTTGAGAGCAAAACTACCTTTGTATGATAAAAATAATTTTGTTAAAAAATCCAGATTTAAGTATTATAAAGATACAATTAATTCATGTTAAGATATGTGGGATTTAAACAAAATACATAAAAAATATGCACTATAAATTATGTATGTTACGAGGAGCATTCACAAATGATAATTTTAACAATGTATAAACGTACTTATCTACCCCATAAACTATATTAATAGACATCGTAGTATAAGCTATCGGCGACTCCAGTAATCAACAGCATACCATATCATTTAGTAGTCATTATACTCGGAAGGATTTACCTTATTATTATATCCTACCTATTAGGAAGAACTTAGTTGGACCACTGTGTTGTCTCGGTGTAAATGTTGAAGCAAGGGCGTGCGCTAGGGAACTGTGCATACCTGAATTTATTCATTTATATTTTATGATCAGAAAAATAACAAAGATGAAATGAAATTAATAAATGTTTTCCAACAAAATAATAATGTGAATTGGTTATTGTAATGTATTCAAATAATAAAATTAACCTCTGTAAAAAATGTTTAAAATTTAATGTAGATAATATCTAAGAGCTTTTGGTTGAAACGGGGCGTGGTTGCCAATCGTGAACTGAGCCGTAATCGCACCTCATTAGTTTTTTAAGGAAATCGAATTTTCAAAGCAAAAATCTATTAAAAGGCCAGAAAAAATCATTCGTTAAAAATAAAAACATTCAACATTTCTGACTAATAAATAAAACAAAAATCAAAGTGTAAATTAATATTTTACTCAGAATCAGTGTCTGACGTGTCAATAACTACGTTAATTATCAGTGGTTCAACTTGAGTCTTAATGATATTTTCAAGATATTGTCAACATCTTTTGTTCGACTTTCTGCAAAACATGCTGTATACATTTTTGCTATTTTGTAGATGTAATACTTGCGATTCCTTCATTAAAAATATCTGAAAATTTAAAAGTAATATTTTTCTCTGCAATATAATTTTTTAAGTCTGCCCAAATTAACTCAATTGGATTGAGCTCACAGTGGTATGGCCGAAGCGTCAATACTATTTGATTTTTCTTTAGCCATTTCATCTATAATATACTTAATGTATTCTTTTTTATGTCTATTCACAGTAGTCAAAAATTCGATTTTTAGAAGTGAATTGTCAAAACTTTGATTGTAGCCAATCTCAAATATCCGCTTTTTTCGACGCCTTTGTCGGTATTTTTTGTATTTCTCCTAGGTTTTAATAATTTAATTGGAAAGCAAAACCGTACGCCTATGGCTTCTAACGTGTCTTGATTCATGCTTGATTCGGTGTATTCCGAGTGCATTTTTATTTTAAATAAACAGTTCCTCTCAAGGTTTTTAATAATATATTTTATAAAATTCAATTACTTTTCTACCCTTAAAATCCTTAAAAATCACCCCTTCATGTCAGAAAAAATAGGGAAAAAGTTTTTAGCAGCTTAAAATGAATCTTTGGTGCGTTTACAATGTACCTATTATATCTTTTTTATTGTTCATTAGATAACTTATCACTCATTAAAAAGTTACAATCATTAAAACCAAACCTTATAATAAAATAAGAAAAAACATACGTATGATAAATTTTCACTTTTTAGAAGTTTGCAAATACTGTATGATTCTATTGAAACTTTTTAATCCACCGAAAAACTTGAAGATTATCATTGTTGGTAATTTTTACGTTATAATCAATGTTTAAGCAATGATCCCGTAAAACTAAATTAATACATTGAGACAAAAATAATTTCTTTTCACTTATACTTATCTTTCGTACTATCCTGGACAAAATAGGGTAAATTTTGTTCCATAAAATAAATTCCAACACTTACTTTAATAAGACTCCTATAGTCCTGAGAAAACTCCATGTAGGGAGAATAGAATTCTTTAATTTTCGAAGCCACCGCAGCACGATCTGATTCCTTTGCGTGAAGACCTCTGGGAATTAATATAGAATGATCTGCAGAAATTTCCGTTGCTAGCTGTTCGAGGTTTGTCATATCTAATAGACAAAAATATTAGTAAATCATCAACTATTCAATTGTTAGTAAGAAATTATGTTCTGCAATGCGGTAATTGGGACAATTGATTGGAATCAACCAAAGACTAACTCCTGTAAAAAAAGAGAAAAAGAATTCTTGGGGAAAAAATAAGTTGATTGGCATATGGGTTGATTATTTTAAGAATCTAGTAAATGTTAACAGGAAAACGGTAATTCAGATGCTGGCAATTGTATTAGTCAAACGGCAGATCGAGCAGCCACTCTTGGAGGAGGTAGAAGAGGCAATCACGAGGCTGAGAAACAGCAAGGACATCGAAAACTCAACTGGTAACAGAGTTTTTTAAATTAGCTAGCTACAGTTTTGTTACAGTTCTTTATAAGTTTTACTATTTTAATTTATTACAATAGTCCACAATTTATGAGTGTTCAATCACAAATTAGTACATTAATTTGTAATCTCACATTAATCTTAATTTCCTGGATTTGTATAATTTCACCGTGTATAATTGTGAAACATATCAATTAGTTGCTTAATTACAGTTTGTCTAACTTCCTGCAAACTATTACCAAATATTTTATTGAGGAAATGCCTTTAATCATTTTCTCGGTTCAAATTATATTTGCTAGCTATCAAAAATCAAAGGTTTTGTACTACTATACACTTAATTGATGAATCGTAGCATTTTTGTAAGATTATAAATAAATATAGCTTCGGAACTAGTTTGAGACGCAGTTATTATAAATTTTTACCGCAACAACAACTAGAGTGTAATCATTCAGTAGCTGTCAATAAATCTATATTTTACTCCACGACTTCAACATTATATTTTATCAACGTCGATCGAGAAGAATGAGACACACAGAAGCTATTTTCTTGAGGCATGTTAAAGTAATTACTATTTAAATGGGAATAAGCCACAATTAAAGGTTAAAGTACGTTTATTGACGTTTCTAAACAAAAAAAGTAATCGAATGGCAACCGATAGGTCGACGGAAAATAGGAAGACCCAGATTAGAATGGCAACACGGCGTAAACAAGTCCATGAGCGAAAGAAATTTAACAACAAACGACTGCGAAGATAGGAAGAGATGGTGTTTAGGTATCGGACAACGTCGAAAGACGTTCTAAACCGATGTGTATATATAATTTCATAAACTAAATTACATTTCTTTCTCTGTTCTAGTTGGACTTCATGGGATTTTAGATTAAAATTTTAAGATTTTTCGTTGCTATACAATTAACAATACTTTAATAACTTTTAAATAAATAAGTTTTAAATATCTTTATGGCATTCAAAAGTGTGTGAAAAGTGTCTTAAAACTCACCATTTTAACCCTAATTTTTAAAAATTTTTCCGCAGATCTCCCAAAAAAAAAGTTCATGCCCCCTTCCGAAAATAAGTCCTGGATCCGCCCTTATTGAAAGGACCTCAATATAATATAGTAACAATTATTATACAACCATTTTTAGAAAAAATATGTCCATTTTAATAAAGCACCGTTTTTCAACTTTGAGCGCTAATGATGCAATAACAATTGATCGAATTTAAGCTTGCAAAAGCTTAAATTAGATCTTCTCTAATGTACTTTCATGATTTTATGGCTATATTTGATAAAGTACCTAAGTACTTTAGGTTTTGCAATATTTTGAATCAAATAGTACATATTTTACTCCTTCAGTCTCTTAAATAAATAGTAACCAACAATTTGATGTTGCACGGACTGTGGGAGGGGGTTGTTCATAACATTGCCTTTTATAACACAGAGTAGGTTTCAAAAATTCACCAATTAGTTCATGAAATCGATCTTTTTTTACCTACAGCTTGGGCTAAATATCTAAAGTCGGTGTTTACATATGCGATTATCAGTATTTAGCCTAAAATAACCTAAATCAATCTCAACTATAGTAAAATTCCACTATTTGGAAGAGTGATTTTATCGTTTAAACGCCGAATGTCCTTAAATTTAAATGTACTCAGCGGCCCCGAAAACTACCCGTTTAATTTGCGTTTTGTCATCAGAAATCATAGAATGTATAATTAGTAAATTTATTTGTGCTTCTCTATAGCAGACCTAACCACAAGATGCCGTACAGTGTAGCCGATTCTTGTTCACAAGTAGCAGTTATGGTCATATAAACCTGAATTCTTCGACGCAGCGATTATTACCGACATAAAAATTCCAAAAAATGAGTTTTTTCAATAGTAAAAATTGAGCACAAAATTGTATTGAAATAAATTTTATTTACATGTTCAGTTTTGTTACAAGTTTATAAAATGAAAATTGATATGTTACATTTCATTCCCATTCCGTTTCAAAAACTTGGCAACTTGGGAATTTGTAAAGCATCATAGCGGTAATACCACCGCACCTGCCGAAGCAAGAAACGTTCATTTACATAGGCAGTGCTGGCGGGAGTGCTTCTGTTGCCTTTTGTGATTATATTTTTTGCGGTTGAAGTTTGTGGTGATAATCCTAGTGTTGGAGTTTGGAATTGGAGTTTTTTTATAGTAAATTTTTAATTATATTCTGTGATTATTAAAATATAATGGACGAACAACCGAGTTGTTCCAAGAAAAGACAGCAAAATGTTAACGTCAGAAGAGAAGGTAGTGATACGATATGAAGGAATTGAATTGCATGATGCAGAAAAATGGCATCAAATATTAGCCAAGCGGTCGTTATTTGTAGCAGTTTAACAATAGTATCCATTAGCTGTATTTATCACGTACCTAACAATACATCGGAAAATAAAAAGCAAGTACAACGTAAAACTAGAGGTAGAAAAAATATTGTTTTGGATGACGAGACAAGACATTTTATTTTCGGAGTAAAATTCCAACACTGAAAAAAATTTTCAAGGGCTCGAAAACAATTACTTTTTACTCAAGATATCTCGTAGAGTATTAATCAGAACTATGCGCGAAATGAACTTTTGATATGTAAAAACAGAAAAAGTGTGTTATTAGAAAAAAAAAAAGAAATTATTGTGTGGAGAAGAAAATATTTTAATGAAATACGCACACTTCGCAGCATTGAACGGAAAACATTATTTGGATGAAACCTGGATTAACGAAGGTCATACAGTTGGAAAAGATTGGCAAGATTTAAATGTCAAAGGTAAACGCGAAGCATTTATAGAAGGCTACTTTACAAAATTAAAAGCTCCATCAGGAAAGGGACGACGTTTAATCATTATCCATATTGGAAGTGATATGATGGTTCTTTGATGATGGTTTGCTTCAATATGAGTCAAGAAAACAGGAGATTATCATGAAGAAATGACTTCCGAAGTATTTGAGCGCTGGTTTAAGAAAATCTCAACAAAATTAGAACCTGGTCAGGTCACGTCAATAGACGTTTTAGCGTAACTTCCGCGACAGCCGGGTAGCATCAATGAGCTTTCTGCAAATTTATTTGTTTTTTTATAGCTTTTTGTAACATTAAAACACTGAAAACTTTGTTTTCAGTGTTTCCAAAAAAAACTTCCACAAAATTTATTATAAAATCTTATCACTACAGCTGTTTCGGCAGAGTATTCTCAAGTGATTTATTTTTGGTATGCACTTACACATTATAGTTTTTAACCAAATAGGTTGAGGAGGGGAGAACTGTTTATTTCAAGTTGGTTAAAGACTATAAAGTGGTTTCGTTAAAGACTATAAAGTGTAAATGCATACCAAAAATAGATCACTTGAGAAAGGCACTCTGCCGAAACAGCTGTAGTGATAAGATTTTATAATAAATTTTGTGGAAGTTTTGAAAACAAAGTTTTCAGTGTTTTATTGTTAAATAAAATGACTTTCCATCAAGTAACGGTCGAATCCATCAATTATAGCTTTTTGCTTATGGCATTCTGTATTTTTAGGGGAATGTAGGGAATAAGCCACAAAATATATTCAAATATTTAATTTACTGACGTTTCGATCTCTATTCCAGAGACCGTTTTTAAAGTTAGAAAAAAAAAAGAAACTAAATAATATAAGATTATATAAATAATATTATATAAATATATAATAATAAACAAATAAAATAAGTGTAACTATCGTGTATATCTTTGAAAACGGTCTTTGGATATAAAGATCGAAACCTCAGTAAAAACCTGTAAATAAATTTATATTATGGCCTATTTCGAACAAATAATATTTAAAAAATATAATATAATTATTGAAACAAAAGTTAGTGTACACCACTGGATTTTCATACGTCTTTCCCCACTTCTCTGCCTTCAAACGATGAAATGACTCTTCCAAATAGTGGAATTATAGTATAGTATAATAACATATTTTACAGATTAAAAGGTCGCTCCCCAACCATACTTACTTGTAACGTAGAACATATTTTCTTCAGAGTTTACTCCCATCATGACTTTTACATCAGTATTAAAATCTCCGTTTTTCAAAATTTCATACATTGATTTGGTCAAGAAAGCGTTTTCGTGTTCGTGTTCTATGACTGGGGCGAAATAAAAACCTTGTTGGATTTGATTATCGGCAGGCTTTTCCTAAAATAAATATTTTAATAGAACAGAAAGACGGTATTAGATTTATAAGTATTTACATTTATACGTATTTAGATTTATACGTATTTAGATTTATACGTATTTAGATTTATACGTATTTCAACCTCATTAGGTCTCATCAGAGCTACATATTATGCAGTTCTGTTGCTATATGCGGCGACATATATAGAGCAACTGCATATGTCGCTCTTATGAGACCTAATGAGGTTGAAATACGTATAAGAGGCTTGCGGATGCCCTGCATCGAAATTAAATCTAATACGCAACTTATATGCAACTATTAAATGCAACTTATAGATTCTCTTGTCGACTAATTCATCAATCTATCTGCTTTGCAAGTTGTAGAAAGCACAGTGGTAAAAATTTAAATTTAGTTTCGCAAACTAGGAAATCTTAGGATTCCTTAGGAATTCCTTCTTAGGAATCCTAAGATTTCCTAGTGTTGTTTTTAAATATTTTAATCTTGGATAAATTTTGGACAAAAGCTAACACAAAATATATTTTCAAGCCTCCTGTATACACAAGATATTTTTCAGAACACAGTATTGAATGAACCTTCTAAAAAATTTGAATCCCCAAACATTACAACTATATTAACACTTATAAAATAAATATTTATATACGTTCTAAGCATATTAATAATTTGACAGACGAAATGAGCGTATTTTAAAAATAAAAAAAAAACGAAGGTAACTTTGGAAACCTAGAACTCTAAAACGAGGGGTGTATTCAAAAAGTTTATATGAATTACTACCATTAATTTGTCCCCCGAATTTTTTCCACGAATCCCGCGACAAACTGAATACAAATTGTCTAACATGTCTAATAAAAATCAGTGAATAAAAAGATGTGTTACCAATTTTGTAAGTAATCAAAATATACCAACCATTCTCTGTATAATATGAGCAGCTCTATCGATCTTCTCTGCTGGCAGTTGTTTCAGGTATTCATACACCTCTGTTGAAGATGCATTCTCTAAATCCGGGTTGAGAAGTTTCACCAGCAAATATGAGATTTCTGTTTGATTGCTTTGATAAGCCCAGGCACTTAACGCTGAACCACTTTCACAAATAGCTCCTCTAAATAAGCCTTAAAACAAAAACAGAACAACGTATTAAGAAATAGTTTTATGTTAAATTTTGAACTTAATATTATATATAAAGAGCTATGGTAATTAATTGGTTTTTGATTTACCCAATGGTGTACTATTTTCGACTTGTATTATTCAACAAAATTAAAAACTCTTTTGATCCTTACCCTGATTGTAATTCTGGTTATATTCACCAAATTGGCCGTTTCCTTAGAAGGTAATTTAACTTAACATAAAAGTGATATTAAAATATGTAATTTTCCTCTGTCTTATCCAACATGCTATCACTTTGGCCATGTAGATTTCCCTAGTGTCAAAATTTCAAGCAAAACATTCTTCTAAGAAAGCCTTCTTGGAAATGTTAAATTCTTAAACATCATACTTGAAATGACCTTCCGTACAAAAATTTGCGTATGATTTCACAAGCTCGCTCAGGACTGGGTACATACCAAAAGCATGGAGGTTTATGGAAGTAGCTTTTATATCTGAATTTGGCAAAACCGGACAGGACAAAGCCCCCGTGGCCGATGCTTTTGATGTAATTTGTACCGACCATACATTAGGTATGGTGTATTTGATGAAAGTCCGAAAAATCAGAGACATTCTGCATATAGAACAAAATTCTCTATTTAAACTGGCATTGCACCATCTCGTATAAAGGGTGCATTCCTCGAGAAGCCGTGTGATATACTTAACGTTATTGGGGAATACAATGTTAGCACATGTAACCAGACGCTATCCGCAGGGGGAATCTTATCTTTTCTTTTATGAATCTGGCTATGAATGGATTGATAGACAGACTCAACAATGACAGGCATCACGTCCTGGGCTCTGCAGCTGACTTGGTCATCTTAGTCCACGGAAAATTTAATAGCATAGTCAGATATATAATGCCATAGATTCTGACTTCAGATACAGATATGAATTGAAATGTAAAACCAGCATGCAATATGCCACCTAAAGTTAAATTCAAGCTCAGTATCTGTTATCTCCATTACTTTTAAAATTGCATATTAATCAATCTCGTCGTTAATATAATGTATAACTTTAAATTTTGTGTTCTTTTAAATATGTGGTACTTTTTCCTTATGAAGAGGAAACTTTTTTATTCTTTTTTTAGTATACATTATTAGATCTTTTGTTGAATATATCTCATTAATAAAGTAGTTTTTTTTTATTTTTAATTATTATTAATATTTGTTTTATAAAAATATCTCAGTAACAAGAAGAAGAAAGAAGTTGTCGCTCTAAATTTTTATTATAGTAGCACTTTCAAGAAAATCTGAAGAGGAAATCCCATAATTTATAATTATAAACCCTATTGAGTATGTTGCCTTGAGTAAAATATAAAAGTTCAACAAAAAGTTTATCTTTTCTCGGTAACAAATAATATCCGTTTGTCTTTATAGTTTATAATCACTATGACAACTTCACGTAATTCATACACCTAATTTAGCTTATATACTGACCTTTCGACATTGGGCTTAGAACTTGATAATGAACAGAAGCCCCTCCCGCACTCTGTCCAAAAATGGTAACTTTGTTTGGATCGCCACCAAAGTACTCAATGTATTCCTTTACGAATTTAAGAGCCTGTACTTGGTCTTTTAAACCAGCGTTTCCTGAAACCACATCATCTCCAGTAGAAAAGAAACCTAAAATAAAACGAATTGTATGATTCTGAAGTGGTTTCTTGTGGCATGTGGTATATTAACTCTGATTGTGCTGATTTTAGGTGGATGGAATTGTTTAACAGCAGAACAGCTGGTCCCAAGTAGGGATAAAAGAGGACGTTCCGAAGCAAAGGCCAAAAACCTACTCGGTAAAAAAGAAATGCTAATAGAACCGATTATAAAGCCTGAGATACAGAATTAAAACATTTGAAGATGACTTCAGTAAGGAAAAGGACTACGGGAAAAAACTACATACCAAATTAGCATGTTGGAATATTAAATGAACAAAAAGAGATGAAGAGATACAGGAAAGGATATACGAGATTACGCAAGCGTAGGAGTGGGTATTTAACTGCACGCGAAATTTGAAAACGACATAGAAGATATTGAATATATCAGCCACAGAATTTTTGATCTTAAAAAGGACTTTGATTATGGAAAACAGTAAACTCCGTATATACCAGTTACGCGCAGACATTAGAAAACCACACAGAAAAAGATGCAGAAGCTGATATATACAATATGAAAACATCTACAACTAAGACGAAGTCTTTAGCGGTGGCAAAGGAACTCAAACTATGTAAAATAATAACAATGACGAAATAATCGAACGAGTCTCGAAACTGGAGTATCTGGAGGTACATTCTATTGTTGAATACCCCCATGTACGTGTGTACATTTTAGATATGTTCTATTTTATTGTTGAATATACCCATATACCCAGGTATTTTCTAGATCCATGCGTTCTCAGGTAATTTCTAGATACATACGTCCTCAGGTACGTTTTAGATTCATACGTCGTCAGGTACGTTCTGGATATATATTTTTATTGTAGAATTTACCTAACCCTTCTACTAGACGGATAATTCAAGGTTTTCACATTTTTATGTTGTAAAATCGATGAAAACAATACATTTTATTATATGATGGAAAAACAGAGAAGATGAGAACGGAACCGGCATATTACTGTCATCGAATGCCATAGTCTGTTGACTAGTACGCATTTCGATGCGCATCGCCCCGCCTCGAATTTTCCCATTGGCTCTTGACCTGGAAATCCCTATTTATCGCTCGAACAGCGTATATAAATATTGGCGATTTTCAGGTCAGCCAGGTCAGTCCCTCACGAGCTCTCCGAGAGCTTAGTGCTCTCGGGGCTCTGCTCCTGTTCTATTTTCCATACTCTGTGGCTGAGAGTTATTTTCAACTTTAACTTGGTGTTTTTATTTCGACAATCCTTTGTCATGTAAGAAAATATCTTGTCTTTCTCAAGACAAGCCATCGGAAGACCACAACCTAATGTACCATTTTCGACGAGGAATTTGTTGTGTAAGAAATATCTTGCCTTTTTCAAGGCAAGACACCGAAGATATAAATATTTACAAGTCCATACCCAGTAAATGGACTTAAGTAGAGGAGCTCTCGACAGTATATTCGAAGCCCTCTACAGAGCACCCGGGGATATCAGAAGGTGGTTAGACCCTTATTTGTTCCCCCGAGGTGACATTACACGCATAGATAGTAAGATACTAGTCACCATATGAAGAGATTTGAAACGCACAGGCATCAGACCAAGAAGACCCTTTAAAACATTAAATTTAATTAACATTTAGATTACAGCCTTTAGATCATACAAGAATAGGTATAAGGTCTAATATAAAAAAAGCAGAAGGAGGTTTTTGAATTGACTACTATATTTTGCTGGCAATAAATCAAAACAATTGTAAATAAAATTACACGCTTTTGACAGATAAACATTACCTACCTTACCTTTCTACATATCGTTTTTCTTTACATGAGCAATGTAGGTAAGTTTAAACTGTTAAAAAGTCTTCATTTACCGCAAACTATAGTTTATTTTTATGAACGAGAGAGTAATTAGCATAATTTTAACTGGTAGCTCCGACCATTCCATGGGCGTGCTCAAGATTAATTGAAAAATTACTTTGAATAATTGTAAAAAATAAATGAATTATTTCAGTGTTATAAAGTGTTATGTGTATGTAAACAAAGGTGACCTCTTTTATCACACACTATATTAGAACTGACTGGCCTACATTAAAAAGGGTTTTAAAAAATTCACATTTTTTTTAATTTTTAAAAATTACAAAAGAGAAAAAGAGTTTTTAAAACCGTCTAAGGTATGTTAAATAGATGAATAAAAATATTAATATAAAACTTACAGCTACTTGTTACAAATCCAAATCAGATTCAGAAGATGAACTTTCAGAACCAAGATTTATAATAACTGGCTCGATCATTTTATCAGTAATATTGTCCAGCTTCCACATTTTTTCCTCTTCTTTAATAGTGTGATTTACTGCCTTTTCCCAGTTTTCAGGTTTTACATTATTTACGGCCTCCAAAAATAACTGTTTAACATCATGAATTTTAAAAGTGGTATTTTTTCTTGAAACTTCACTCTTTATCTGTGCCCATACAAGTTCAATCGGGTTTAATTCACAATGATATGGTGGGGATCTAAGTACTGTCATTCCACGATTTTTGGCAATTTCATCAATTTCGTATTTTTTAAATTTTTCTTTATGAAGGGCACACAACGAATAAAGTTCCTTTCTTATAGATCCGGGATGGTATGTAATATTTTTTGAACTCAGCCAATTCTGCAAGTCTTTTTTTAACCACTTGGTTGTGGGCAGTCCTTCTATAAGTCTGGAGTGATAACTTGCATTATCCATTACTATTACACAGTTCTTAGGAAGAAGATCTATCATTTATTCGAACCATTCTTGAAAGACATCAGCGTTCATGTCTTCATGGTAGTCACCGGTACGAGTTGATTCAAAAGTTAATAAACCACCTTCAACAAAACCGTCTAAACTGCCAATGTGTACTATTATCAGCCTGCGTCCCTTTCCTGATGGTGGGTTTAAACCAGTAGATAAGTTATTTACAAAAGCGTGCCTTTGACTTGTAACAGTTTCATCCTGCCAAAATTTATTTGGTGTATGACCCTCGTTGATCCATGTTTCATCAAGATAAAATATTTTTCTTTTTTGGTTTCTCATTTCCTTTATGGTTCTTAGAAAATGTCTTCTCCATATGACAATATCGCTTCTTTCTAATAAAATAGACTTTCTGGGATTCTTTTTCCAGCGGAAGCCTATTACTTTTAAAAGTTTCCATAACGTACTTCGACTCATTTCTGGGTAATCCTTATCATCTCGAACTGAGACAAGAACTTTATCCAATGTTGGAAATTCTTGTCTAAAGAAGAATTCATGCACTTTCCGTCGAAGTCCTTCTTTAAAATGATATTCTATTTGAAATTTTGGTTTCCCTGGAGCATTACGTGGCATTTGAAAACTACCACATTTCTCTTCTTTAATAACTCTGTAAATCGTAGATTTCCCAACACCAAGTGTACTGCTAACTAACTCAACGGTCTCATCAACACTTTCACATAAACGTTTGTCTGTAAATGATTTAAAACAATTAAATATTCATGTTTTTCATTAACTGTTAGAGGACCAATTTTTCGGCGTTTACACGGCACTTCCAAATTTTCCATAACACTAGTATACACAATAAACTGCACCTTGCAACTGAAGTACCTACTTTTAGTGAATGTTAAGAATTTTGAATACGCCACTTGGACCTTCCTATATACAAAATGGAAAAACCCACTATCACATTTTCTGTGGAATAAGTTTAGAAGGTAATTATCTAGTCAATTACTGTCGTAGATTCCTGGAATTAAAGAATTAAATGTTTGATTGTTGAAACCCTTACTTCGTGGAATGCACTCATTTCAGATAAAATAAAACGTTTTATTTTATCTAAAGAATTAAACTTTATTTTGCAAATAGGCAAAGAATTAAACTTTATTTTGCAAATAGATAAAATAAAACGTTTTATTTTATCTAAAGAATTAAACTTTATTTTGCAAATAGGTAGGTACTTATTAAACTTTTATTGGTTATATATAACCAATAAAATAAACATCTTACATTTCTTGCAAATTCATTAGTACCTGTTAACCTCCATCACTCCGACACTGGCAACCTTATTTAGGGATTAGTAATCCTCACAACTATTGTATTCTATTCTGCTCCACCCTTTATACCTGGTGGTCATACTCAATTTAAAATTGTTTTCCTATATACTTCTGTAAACTTGTTGACAAATATCTGTTTTTCATTGAGTCACCCGTATCAACAGTTTAGGGATTTGCATACATAATTTATTGTTTTATTACTCTCTCATACATAAAAATACACTATAACAGAAAACAATATTGATGATTAGTTAATTTCAATTTTAAGAACGATTTCCGGACTGGTAGTCGTGACTTCTATAAGATATGTCATTTTAATTACAATTATTGCGGTTTTACAAAATTAACGAAATGTTGTGATGAATACCAACTATCTAAATGTAATAAAATTTTTAAATTGTTACTGTACTTTCAACTATTATAGTACAAATTTATATCGTTAATATTTTTTCTACATACCAAATGGTCCAACCCTATAGTTAAAAGTTACGTAGACAACGTCGTAGTTCATTAGATGATCGGGACCAACGTTGACGTCTTGAGATGATCCTTCAATGAATCCTCCTCCATAGATGTACACCATCACTGGAAGACTAGCATTTTCTGCTGGATCCTAAATCAAAATGAATTATAAACTTAAATATTACGGAGCTGTTAAAAATTTAAGATTGAAAAGAAAATAAAATATTACAAAACCAATACAGATTGAAGATAAGATATAGGTACATAGTAAAATATTAAAATACATTCAGAGATGTGGTAAACTTGTAGTACGGATTGAATCGTACAGGTATTTGGATAGGTAGCTTATTGAAAATTCGGACATTATGCTAGAAAAACATCTCCACTATTGACTTTATTTAATTTAGTCAAGGTGCAGCCTGGTGCACACTGTGAAAGTTATCACCAATTTCGGTTATCTGTTGAAATTCAGGCTTTGACTTCAAGTCATGTACAAGAACTACTCACAAATAATCAGCATCCTAGATCCTTTAAAGACTTTCGAAGAGACCTAAAGAAAACTTTTACCAGATCAATTCTTCTTAGGATGACTGTCCGTTCCGAACGTTGACGATCATTCTGGTTATTGTGACTTTGTTGTATACTATACGGAATAGCTGTGTAGTCTTTCTATACCATGCTCTCAAGTTAGCAAGCCAGGATATTCTTTTTCGTCCTGGGGTCCTTTTTCCTTCAATTTGACCTTAAAAAATGAATTGGAGTAGCTCCTATCTGCCTTGATTTCTCATTATATGTCCCAAATATTGCAGCTTACGGCCCTTCACAATGTTGATCAAATCCGCGGTCATGTTCATTCTCCGTAGTACTTCTTCATTGGTGACTTTGTCTTTCCATGGTATCTTCAGGATCCTTCTGTCTAATCATAGCTCAAAAGACTGAAGTTTTGATAGAGTTTACGCCTTCAATATCTACGTTTCTACTCCGTACAGAAGCAACCTACATGTAATATTTAAGGTCATGGCTCTTGAACACAGCTCTTGACACATAGTCAAGAATGCACTTTTTGCCTTTCCGATGCGACATTTAATCTCTTTGGTATTGTCCCAAGACTCATTGATTATAGTTCCCAAGTAGTTGTACTGTGAGACACGTTCAATTCTCATTTGATTCACATACAGATTTGCTCCAGTTCTGTTTTCCTTGCTGATGATCATTAGCTTGGTTTTGCTGGTGTTTATATCCAGTCCATATGTTCTACTTGTGTCTATATGACTCAATGAGCACCGCTCATTGATTCCAATACAGGTTAGTTATTATTTTTACGTCTCTTCCGTCAATCCCTGTCCTATTTATCACTTCCATCAATTGTTCTTGCCTGACTCTATCGAAAGCCTTCTTGTAGGCAGGCATGCAAAAACATCACAGCTGATATCTCTACACTTCTGAAACAATACCTGCAAGCTAAATAAAGCTTCCCTCGTACCAACTTTGTTCACAAATCCAAACTGATTGGGCGCAATTTGTTCCTCGCATTTCCGGTAAATTCTTTTGTGGATGACTTTTAAAAACAGCTTCAGCAAATGGCTCATTAGGCTTATGGTCCTATAGTCTTCACAAACTATTGCTCCTGGTTTTTTGGGCATTGGTACGAACTTCGATTTGAGCCACCAGATCAATTAGACAATTGCAAAGGATTATGTCATACCTACTACCACAAAGCATAAACTATGGTTCACTGACGGTATTTGGAGTATAATTCAGTGCAGGACAGAACATAAAATTAGATCTGGTACGGATAATGAATACTAAACAATTTTAAAAGAAGTAACGTGTCGATATCGTAAAGATACTGACGCAAAGATATTGATGCGATATATCGGTATCGCAAAGTAATAAACTCCTCAAAAACCACAACTCTAGTTTTTAACCGTTAACATGGATATAAAAATCTTGATAGTTATATATATTTAGGAAGGGAAATAATTATTCAACTGAAACAATCAAAAGAAATTAGAAGACGCTATGAACTTGCCAGGACCTTTTGTTGACATGAAAAAAATGTCTATGTCATCCGAAGTTAGCCATTTAGGTAAGAGTTCAGAAAGTGCTGTTTGATCCTTATTACTCCATAAAGCAGAAAGATTTAAAAAAGCTGCGCCTGTTTGAAATGTGGCTTTACAGATATGTGCTAAGATTCAACTAGACCAGTACAACGACTAATGCAAAAATCTTAAGGAAAATGAATATTCAGTCACAACTAGTCCAAACTATTAAGATGAGGAAAATACAACATATCTTGGTGGGATAGATATATGGAAGAAAAAGTATAGTTTACTTTGAGCGAAGCGTTAATAATTGGATGGAGGAATGAATTTATAAATATTTTTATTATCAATAAAAGACCGATCGGTAGGTAATGGACAGTGGGAGTGTGACGTCACAACTGTCAATTACTTTCCAAACAAAAGTTGAAATGCATAATCTCAAGACTTTTTAATTTCTATAAAGTTAACATTTTGCTTCCTCTGCTGCTTTTTCTTTTAAGTATAGTGTTTTTACGATAATACCATCATCAATTCAGTGTTCTATTTCTATGAAATATAGTTTAAAAGTTTAAATTAAAGACATTCTAACCTTACTTTATTGATACATGCATTTTATTGCTATTTTTATAAAACAACATGCTTTATTATTTACACAACCTTGTAAAATTGTTGTAGTAACTATTAGAATACTTAGATATTGCAAAAAGCGGAAAGATTCTGTAAAAAAAAATGAAAAAATAACGAAAAATACAAATTATCCACACTAAACAAGGTTTGTTTGGAAAGTGTAACTGACAGATGTCAATAAAATCTACGTCATCACTTCCACGGTCCATTATCAAATACGTCTTTAAACTTACAGTCCATGGTAGATATGTTCTGAGGAAAAGAGTCCAAACCTATAGTACCAAAAAGTTTCATTTACCATAAACAAACACAAACTTTAATATTTTTGGTACATCTAACGATGTGATAGTTTGAAATAGTAAAATTAATAGTAGAAAGAAATATTGAACGAAAGAGAACTCATGAGTCGAGGAAGTATTTTCTGAATAAAGAGTTTTTGTCAATAATATGGAGTCAGTACAAGGACACTTGTCAGGAAAGCAACAAAATCTGTATATTGCTAACTTAAAAAAATTTAAACGATGTTTGCTTCACTAACCATGTAACGATTAAAGTTAAAATAATAAAACTATAATAAAAATATAAGATCGTTCGATACAAAGATAGAATGAGATTTTAACTTACTTTTGGCGAAAAAATATTGATAAACAGACAATCTTCTTGCCCGGCTACAGTATCAGATGTCATTTGAAGACATATTTCGCGTTCTTCTGTTGCGTCGATGACGCCATTCCACGGCAGTTTGGGTTTCGCTATCTACAATAAACGAATTTCATAACTAACCATATCAACTAGTAAAAATGTATATATCTATATAAAAAGCTAGGACGACAAGTCACACGGTTTGTCCGGTAGGGTAACTACGCCATCTAGAAAAGAAATCTGAACTACCAACCTCTGGAATTTCAATCTATTGAGTCAATCATATTTTGTTTTTAAAACGATACGTTTAATAATAAAACTAATAATATTGCATAATAATGTAAATAGCAATACGATTCTATGTATAAATGTCCTCCAGATAACTATCTGTTATATATAGTTATCCTCCAGATAACTATCTGTCAGATAGGACAATATTTATCTGAAGGTAAAAAGACCGGCCCTTTCATGCAGTTTACTATTTTAAAAAATTAATTATTGAAAGGTTTGTTGATCCTAAAATATTAACTGCAAATTTGGTGATCGGTAAAAAATATAGTACAAAACTCGAGCTTTTTCAACAAATGAATTGCCAAACTAGAATTGCGCTAATTTTTTAACGTAGATCGATTTCATAAGACGACTTTACGCAAAAGTTCAGCGATTCTATAAAAGTAACTTATTTGTTATGAAAGTTATACAACAGACCAAAATAACATTTTGTTGTCGTCCTAGCCTTAAAATAGGAGGAAGACAGAAAAAATTACTATTTAAATGAAAATAAGCCACAATTAAAGGTTTAAGAAAGTGTATTGACGTTTCAATTTCCACTTCGGAAATCGCTCTCAAAATACAAACATTAGTTTACATAAATACATCACTAATGTTTGTATTTTGAGAACGATTTCCGAAGTGGAAATTGAAACGTCAATAAACTTACTTTAACCTTTAATTGTGGCTTATTCTCATTTAAATAGTAATTACTTTAACATGCCACAAGAAAATAGCTTCAGAACAATATAAAAAAAATTGAAGTGAGTGTAGGTGGCAATTGATTAAATCTTCCGTCGACGACGGGCAAAATTACTAGTAATATATAACTATTTTGATTTATATTTATCTGTATACTTACTTGAAATCTGTTTTCATTGATGGGTGGTTCCGCAAAGGGAATTCCTTGAAATGAATATAGTTTTACTCCAGTTATTGTCGTTCTTGTTTTTCCTTTGACGGTTCCTAATGGAAGTTTAACCAAAACATCTTCCCCGTTCTAAAATTTGTTAATTTGAACATTGTAAAATTGTGTCATTTTGTTTAAGGATTATCAAAAAACTATTTTACTTTCTGAAAAGAAATATAAGAACACCAGTTAAGAGAAAACAACAAGCAGAACGGGAGTAAATGATAAAAAGGTGCTAAAAATATCTAAGGAGACTATATCAAAACAGGAAAGATGCTGGATTAAATACAACAGAATTTGAAAGTGTAGAAGAGCAAGACGAAGGCATGAAAACATTATTACATGTAGCATCATAAGATGAGTTAGGTGGAATAGAAAACAATATAATTAAAAATAATATTATGGTGGAATCAAGAAATTGAAAAAGAAATAGAAAAAAGAAAAAATGACACAATCACCCAAGTTTGCAAAGTAGAAAACGGAATAAAATATTCCAGTCCAGAAGAACTATATATCTGGAACGCAGAAAAAGTAGAGAAATTTGGATGACACTAAAAAATATAAGAAAAGAAAATGCCAAAGACACAATTTGCTAATACTGCCTCAAACTTCGAAATAGTACTTTAAAAAAATGCTAAATTTTCAGCTTAATAAAAATACAAACGTCAAAAATATCGTCCAAGAATCCTCGTGAGAATAAATTTGAATGGGATGACGATAGCATGTAAATCACTAAATAACGATAAACCACTATGTTCAGAAAATATAGTAGGACGAAAATATATTCTCTATTGACAGATTTATTTCGAACTTGAATGAATAAATCAACAAAGATATATTTTGGAAAGAACTGAAGCAAAAGGAAAAATATTCTTAGCAGGCGATTTTGATAACAGATTGTTAATTTTCAACCATGCTGTTTTATTTAATATAAAGCTATTACATAAGAAGTCGCTTAAGAGAGTGCGGCAATTAGTTGACATTTCTTCGATGCATTTATAAGCGTTAAGACAGCTAGGGCTACCCAAGAATTCATGGAACATACTCCTTATTCATATTATTTCTAGCAAGTTCAACAAATCGACTTTACACGCGCAAGAGAATAGCAAAACACATAATGAGATTCCTAGTTTTGTTTTTAAAATCAACGGAGGACCTCTTAGAATTCCTTGAGGTAAATCAAGCTGAAAAGCAAAATACAAGAATCATTTCTCAAGTAGGAGCATATTCACGGAATTCGAAATATTTACAAAACATTCGCGGTCTATACTCATCTCAGGGAACTTTAAACAAAGCAGAAAGTACACAGTGTTGCCCTATTTACAAAAGGGTACACACCATTGATCAATGCGGCGAATTTTTAAAATTTTCATCTAAGGAAAGACTTGATAAAGTAAGAATGGTAAATCATTGCACGAAGTGTCTTAAACCTTGACATTTCTATAAGCGGTATAGACTGTCAACATGCAAAAAATGCGATTCAAATCATTTATTGCATCCAGATAGGTCAAGCGAGCAGAACACAGCTTCAGTTCACCAACCGGTAGCAAAATCGAGCGTAATTCAATCTGTAGATAACACACAAGGTATTCTAAATACTACCAACTTGTTAGTTTCGGCGGTTAGCGCTACAGATTGAACTATATCGTCCACAGTATTAGTTAACATTTTTGACGGAGAAGACAAGGCGTACATGATGTGAACTTTATAAAATTGCGGTTCAAAAAGCTCATTTATAACCGAACATTTATACGATAAACTTCGAGTAAAAAATACAAGCGCGAATCTGTCGGTTATAAATAATAAAAAAAACTCTCTTTCGATATAAATGCAAAATAAATACGATTCACATAGCGTAAATTTTATTCAAATGATCCTGAAATATTAACCGATATACAGGATACATAAACTACAGGTTCAGTTATTCAATTCGGTGAAAAACGGATGCGAAAACCTTGGGATTATTATACTCACCGTAATCAGATACTCTGTTTGATACCATGAATTCATCTCTATACCATATAATTCCAAAGCGAACTTTATTATCGGACATAGCTTAAATTTTTGATCCCCTTGTTAAGTGCGTGTACAATATTAGCGAAAATTAGGTTGCAAAAACTATGGCCAGAGCGTTATTTATGGGATAATATCCCATACCTAAGCATTTAGCGAAAAATTATTTACAGTTGGGAAATAACCTGGGAAATTTAAACAATTTAAAAATACCTCAGTCTGTTATATGTTCTCGTGAGGTCATCGGTATGAGGTCAAAATAATGAAATTAAGCGTTTGAACCAGAAAAGGTCTCTGGAAAAAACTAGTAACCTTATAAATGTATCTCCATTTCTTGATGATAAGCCATCTACCTGCCCAACGTCTCACAGGTGGGCCACGGTTTATTGTAACAGGTGTAGATTATTCGGGCCCTTTCTTAATTCGCGATAGAAAGGGTCGAGGCTGTAAACTGATTAGAATTAGTTACGAAACTGTCTAAATAATCATTTCTGTTGGCCTTTAAAAGATTTATTGTGCGAAGAGACAAGCCTCAAAGGATGGTTTCGGATAATGAAACAGCACACAGTAGCACACTCTCACAATAAGAGAATCCTTAATAAAGGATAATATTTCGTGGTCTTTTATAACTTCATATTCTCCACATTTTGGCAGACTGTGGGAAAGCAGAGTAAGAACAGTTAAGCAAAATTTACATTAAGTTTTGAGAAACACGCACTTAACGTTTAAAAAATTTTATTTGTTGCTTGTGCAAACTGAAGCTATAATAAATTCCTGACCTATTTATCCTTTATCCTGCTATCCAAATAATCTCTCTACAATAACTTCTGCATATTGTCTCATTGAAAGACCACTTACTACTAATGCAGATCCAGATTTGCGTCATATTCCAGTTAATCAGCTCTCCAAATTCCAGCATACTTAGCAGCTTTCTCAGCATTTATGGTAGCAATGGAACAAAGAATATATCTCCGAACTACAAAAACGTACCAAATAGACTACTATCGAAGAAGAAGTTGCGGACCACGCATTAGTGCTGATAAAAGAGGACAATTTACCTGCATTAAGGTGGAAGTTAAGTCGCGTGATCGAACTTATACGCGGCAGTGATGGTATAACCAAAGTTTTCAATATAAAGACAGACAATGGTATAATTACTTATTCTTTCTCCAAAGTGTGTCCGTTGCCCATTTTTAGGACTAAGTGCATTGCAAAACATTCAAACAGATATGATAGCAGTTTATTTCGTTGGCAGCGTTTGTCAAGGCGGGGTCATGTTCACGCCATTATATGTTTTGAGTGAATTTCATACATTTTTTACAACTCGGCAACACAGCAGTGTCTGGGGACGATATAAATAAGCCATATGCGTAGATTAAAACCAAAACGAGTCGCAAGTTACAAATTCAAGTGGAACGAACGCCTTACCGTCAAATATTCATGTATTTATTGTGTTAATTCAAATAAAGTCCTTTTTTCACACGGGGTTTGACTGTTTACCAGCGTAGTAACAGTAGCAGTAGTAACATTGAACTTCTTCTTTACGTGCCATCTCCGCGACGAAGGTTGGCAATCATTACTGCTATTCTAACTTTTGACACTACAGCCCGAAAGAGTTCAGTTGAGCTACATCCAAACCATTCTCGGAGGTTTCTTAGCCAGGACATTCTTCTTTTACCTATGCTGCGCTTTCCTTGAATCTTTCCCTGCATTATTCGTTTTAGGAATTCATATCTGTCACCTTTGTGTTATATCTGTGTTATATGAGTCAGATATTGTAGATTTCTTATTTTGATGGAATCCAGTATCTCCCTGCTGTTCTCTATTTTTCTTAGTACTTCTTCATTGGTTATTCTGTCTGTCCAGGAGATTCTCAGCATTCTTCGATATGTCCACATTTCAAATGCTTCCAATTTATTAAGACATTGCTTATTTAAAGTCCATGTCTCGACACCATACAAAAGAACAGAAAATACATAACACTTTAGTACTCGTTTTCTAAGATTTAGGTTGAGGTCTCTACAACATAATATTTGTTTCATATTATTGAACGCACTAGCCTTTTTCATTCTAACTCTAATTTCTTTGGTATAATCGTTTGTTTCATTAATGTTTGTCTCTAAATGGTTATAATTCTGAACTCTTCTATCGTCTTATTATTTAATTTATGTGTAGATTTATGTATCTAATATTTTCCTTTGATATAACCATGAATTTTGTTTTCTTTATGTTTAGTGAGAGACCAAATTTTTCACTCGAACCTTATCTAAAATTCTTTGTAGATCTGTAATATGTTCTGCTATTAGTATTGTATCATCAGCCTATCTAATTTCACTTATGGGTAGGCCATGTATTTTTATGCCTGCTACTTCATCTCCTAATGATTTTTTGAATATTTCCTCAGAGTATGCATTAAACAGTGATGGCGACAAGACACAGCCCTGTCTAACACCTCTTTTGATTTTTATTTTATTAGTTTTCAAATTATTTATTCCTATGACAGCTTCTTGTTCATAATACAGATTATTTATTATTCTTATATCCCGTGTGTTGATGTTTTTTGTCCTCAGTAGTTTTATTAACGGATTATGTTTCACTGCATCTAATGCCTTGTTATAGTCTAGGAAGCAGACATAGATGTCGTGTTTTACTTTTAAACATCTCTGTATTAACACATTTACCGCATATAATGCTTCTCTGATCGCAACATTGTCTGGCGTTTTTTTTTCGGTATAGTCACGAATGTTGATAGATGCCATTCTTTAGGTAGTACCTTTTCTGTATATAATATTAAATAATTCGACAATAACATGTATATTGCAGTCGGTAATATTTCAGTATTATTGCAATATTTCTGTCGGTATTTCGTCTGGTCCTACTGCTTTCCCAGTTTCCATTTTTTTAATTGTGTGTTTTATTTCACTTTCTGTTATTTTTGGTCCAGTCTCTTCAACGAATATTCATTATCTATTTTGTCTCGTCTGTCGTTAAACAGCTGTTCTATATAGTTTGCCCATACCATCAATTTGTTTTCTGTATCCATTACAGTGTCTCCCTTTTCATCAACTAGTATATTTTGTTCGTATTCTGGTCTTCTAGTTAATTCTTTTATTTTCCTGTGTAAATTGAAGCTGTCATGTTTATTTTGTAGCGTTTCTATTTCATCACATTTTTCTTTTGCTATTCGAATTTGTCGACGTATTTCGTTTTATGTTTGCTGGTACAATGATTTATTTTTGTCCTTATATATACTCTTCTTTTGTTCATCAAGTTTCATTTAACATTCAACTAACGATCACTAAAAATAATGGCAATAAACTAAGAATCACACAGAAGAAAATGGAAAGACCAATATTAGAAATTTAACTTACAGATCGCTTTTAAAACTTTTCGAGAGATTCACAGAAAAATGGGAATAAAAAACATCATAGAAAAACATATCAAGGGTAAAATGGAGATTTGCAGGACATGTAGCACGTCTCAGCGATGATAGTTGAGCTTAGAGATTCTTGGAATGGAGACTCCGTGAAGATAAGAGAAGCCTGGAAAAACTACCGATACGATGGATAGACGACATATAGAAGATAAAGCATAACTCGATGCAACTTGCGCAAATGAAGAAGGCTTATGTCTAGCAGTAAACGCGAGAAGCTACATGCTGATAATGGGAGACAAACAGAAAGAAGGTAACATAAATAATATATCTATTTATATCCAGCTGATATAGTTGTCAAGAATTGAGCACCCTTAAGCAGTTTATCTATCTATATTTGATAATTATTTAAACGAAATGATTAGTCCCATCCCAACTTTAAAATATATTATTATGCGATTGCGATAAGTGGAGTGCCGAACAAAAAATATGTATTTATCGAAATACTAAATAAGAATTTAATAAAATGCCAAATTATGTGTACCTGTCGACTAATTAAAACAAAAATTACGAAACAAATTTTAAATGGGTAGATCTAGATTAGATATATTATGCACAAAATCAACAAATCGTTCTCGTACTTAAGAAAATAGTTCACAAGGGAATATAGTCACATAAAGCCCAACAAATAAAAATAATTCATACTATGGTAAGTACTCCCAGTAGTACTCTAATCAATTTACTGAAATAAAACTTTGTCAACAGTTCTTCTGGAAACTAATTTAGAATAAAAAAGAACTACTAGTTCTATTGCAAAATTTTAATCAATAAATTTACATAAAAAGAAAGATAATAGGCATATAAATATTGAATAATTTTTTTTAAAAGACACATAGGGAGACTTATCTACAAATTTATTTACATTGTTAAAAACTTACCACTAAACTGAAGGATATATAAATTAGAAATACGGTTACAAAAGGAAGGAGCGACATTTTTATTGCCCTCACAAAATGTACTCTAAAATGATTCAAGCTATGAAGTATTTTATTTATAGTTAATTCATCCACTCGAAAAATATCTTGATAATTTATTTAAAAAAAATTATCAGATGCTCGTGCTACCAACGTTAATTATTGTTACATATTTCGGATGTATATCAACTTAAATAATTATCTAAAGTCCATTCCATGAATATACGACTGTTTTGAATTTGATATGAAAGTATCGATTTAAATGGTCCAATGTGCTGAATTGTACAATAGTTAATTTTCCAAATTTTTAAAATACGGTTGTAAGTGATGACATTGTGTACATTTATCTAGTAGAATAATCAATTAGTAGTAAAAATACAAACAAAATTAAAATTACGAATTATCTCATTCTCTTAATATTGCAAAACTATTATCAACCATCAGATTCACAGTCATCGCTATCCTCATTCGGATGGTAAAAGTATAACAGAATTAACTGCTTCGATGCGATCTTCACAAATCCACATTCTTCATTTATTATATCTTTGCATTATTTTACACTTTTTTCCCAAATTTCAGGAATGACAGTATTTAATGCTTGTTGCCACGTTTCCAAGACTCCTTCGATCCTATATCCAATATGGTTATCGTAATAAGTTTTGCATATATTCTAAATATAATAAAACGATGTGTAGAGCCCTTTTGGTACTCTCTTTGTTTGTTTTTTTCTATCTAAATATATTCGTTATATCCTTACCTCTTATTTGCCATGTCACATGTTAGGATTAGATCAGTTTTTCATTTTGTACTCAGCCTGAGACCTTCTGTAAGTCAAAATTTGTCTTATAGTAAATTTATTTTTATCTATAGTGCCCTATGATATCTCTTATATCGCTATACGTTTATTATTAATGAAGACACTGTGTAGTGCCTTTTTGGTAGTAGCCTTGTTTGTTTTTTCTATCTTAATATATTTGCGATATCCTTCCCTTTCATTTAACGTTTCACACGCTCCAATCGGAGGAATAACAAAGGATATATTATGTAATGCCCTCTTAGCAATGCAGCATTGTGTTTTTTTCTGTCACATTCGCTACCCTCTCTTCTTTCCAATAATATATCATACGTCACGATCCGATGAACTATTCTACACCCACCACAAAATGAACCTCAGCATTTTCTTATATCATATTACATGCTTAATGAAGCAGAAACGGTATAGAAACGTTTTTACAGGTTTTTATTAATTTACCTTTTTTACTTAATTTTATTTAATTGTTATTTAATTTTACGTAATTCTGTTTAATTTGATTTAATTTTATTTAATTTTATTTAACTTTATTTAACTTTATTTAATTTTATTAAACACAGAGGACAGAGGAAGAACCAGCTTTACACGACAATTTATTTTACTTTGGAAAAGATAAAACCACTAGATGGATGAAAAGACCGCGCGCGAAGAAGCGACGCACTGAGCCACATAACCTTTGTACACGTCTCTCAGGAGTAATACATGAAGTACGACTAGCTAAGTTACATATAGAATGTTGAAGTCAGATATTTTCTGATAAATACTACAAACTCAAGGAATTCATGGGTCTTTTATATCTAGCAGGAACTTTGCAAGACAACAAAATAATGTTAGAGGATCTCTGGGGTACAGATGGGCATGGTTATGAGTCTCAGAAGGTTCAAGTTTTTTATGAGATGCCTGCGTTTCGATGACCACATCACAAGACCCGAAAGGAAACCTGTTGACAAGATTGCGCAAACTCGTGAACTCTTCGACGATTTTGTTCATAATTGTAAACATAGCTATTCACAGTGTGTGACTATTGACGAAAAAATGGAGGTCTTTAGGAGACGTTGCAGGTTTAAACAATATATCCCTTCAAAGCCATCCAAATACGGAGTAAAAATTGATGCTATGATTAAGAATGATAAAGAAGATTGGCACAACCTATTTATAGAACAGGGCGCAATATAACTGCAGATAATTTGTTTACAGATGTGCAACTTGTTACCGAATTAAAAAGTAATAGACTGTCGTATATTGCACAATAAAAAAAAGGGAACTGCCAGTAGATCTGCTAAATGTAAAAGGGCGACCACCACAGTCAACTATGTTTGGTTTTGGAGAACACTCCACTATTATTTCCTACGTACCAAAAAAGAATCGAAATGTTCTTGTTATATCTTCTCAGCATTACGATGGTTCCATAGATCAAACGTCAGGACAAGCTACGAAAACAGACATGATCACATATTATAATAAAGTCAAGTCAGGTGTCGACGTTGTCATAAGCTTTGCAAGCGTTTACAACAAAAGAGAACCACGTTCTCTTTCTGAAGCGCTCAGCAGATTTAGACCAACGGAAGAGCCCGATGAAGAAGCTGGACTAGTGGCTGCAGAAGATGTAGCTCAAACAAAGCGTCGTCGCTGTGTTTTATGTGACACATCACGAAGGACCAGGTTGACCAAAACCAATTGCAAGAATAATTGTAAACGATATATTTGTGGCGAGCATACAACCCCAGTTTGCACATGATGTCACTAAAGGTTACATTAACAAGAAGATTCAAATGACACATAAGTGACAGATCGCCACGGTAATAAACTGAAATAAAGATTTTTTTTGGTTTGAAATGTTTATAAGAAAATAATATATTTTATGTTTGCGTCATATAGGAAGGCAACATTTTATTTTTACCAATTTATAATGTAAATACTTAAGTACTTAAGTTATATTTCTGTGTAAGTTACTGTTTTTTTTATAATATATAAATGTTTTAGATTCTAGTAAAAGAATAAATTATAAAAATAATAAAAAACACAACTAAAACACCACATATATCTGACTGCATGTTAGTAAATTTTATAATCACGTATCAAACAGATACACTGTGACCGTTGCTGTCAATAGCTTTTTACCCGTAAGTCACGTCTTCGGATTTACGTACACAAATAGTTTTTTTGGTTAGACGGAAGGTTAATCTTATTTAGTTTAAAATTTATTTTATTTTGGTAAAGCTTTTGCAAGGGCATTGCATCATATCTCCCGATTTTGACGTATGAGGTGTCATGCAACCAGTATGCCGTTGTGGCAACGTTCACTAATAGACATCTGTCTGCTGTGCCACGTTCATTGTTAGACATGGAGCTCCAGCAGCATAATTGTTGATTTTAAAAAGGCAATGAAACACGGCAATGTGAAACACATGGCAATTCTCATCATTCATTCTGCTGCTCGGAGATCGTATGATAGGATGCCAAAGAGGACTTACACATACCATTTTATTAAAACAGACATAACAAAGTAATTCGTCATTTAAAATTCTTTAATTTGAGGGTTCACATGATAAAATTCCGATAATTCATGTCATTGATATATGATAGGATGCCAAATAAGCGGCCTTATACATAACATAAATCGAATTTTAACTTCTGTCTGTCAAATCGTCGAGCGATCTGTCAACTCTTCTTCTTTTTCGTCGCAGACGGGAAGACGGCAACTGTCAAATCCTCTTCTCTTTCGTCTGTCTCTTCCTGTAGTATATAGTGTGTAGTCAAAAAATAGACATAGCGTCGTGCCAAAAAGACATTATGACGTATCATCGTTCTTCTTCTGTCCGTCTGTCAATTGTCGTAATATACAGGGTGTAATTAGAAAGTCAAAACAATTCGTGTAATATACAGGGTAGTTGCGAGGTATCGCTGAAAAGGATATCAAACATGGTGGCCAGTTAAAGAATCAACAGGCAGATAGAGCCGAAATGGCTTGACGTGCAGCGACGTGTGAGGTACCACAGGAAATATAACGAAATGTCGGTTATAGGGAAAATAAAATTCGGTTAAATGATTCGTTCACTTTATTAAAGTATTACGAATAGATCAAAAGATTTACAATTTTTCCATTAACCCGTATCGCTGAACTTAATGGCTTCTCTAGAAAGACAGTAGGTATAGAGAATCATGGAAACCTTCAAAAATGTCCAGATTAATCAAATGTGTTAAGGACTATTATTAATATGTTACTATAATCTATGATCGTCGTGACGTTTTTGAAGATAATTCCTTTTGATTTTTTGTAAAATGTACAATATATACAGTATAAATGTAAAAGATGTTGAGAATAAAGTACATGGAAAAAATATATATTAGGAGATATACAAGAAAGTTGCTTTTTCAAACACAAAAATACTTTTGATTTTATGTGTAAACTTTTGAATTATCAATCCATTGAGTAGATTACGAATAATAAATAAGTATACACAAGCCTATTTGTCATCTATGGTCATTAAAAAAATATAGTACAGTAAAATAGCGCGAAGTACCATGTTTTCTGTATTTTTAAAATGTAAATAATATTTTTAAAATTGAATAAAGTAATTATATTAATTATTTATAATTTATGTTTTAAATAAATTATAATATATTCAAATAATTCAATGAATTATTAAATTTGATCCTAACGCCACCTGCCAACCTACTAACAAAGCATACATTGTTTACTTCTGACAGATCTGTCAAATTCAGAAGAAATATTAAATTAATATTGCGTCTGAATTTATTTATTACATAAACTAAATCAGATGTTTAAAAATAATAATTATTATTATATAAGGAATTACACTCGCGATCATAAAATCCGGAACACCTTATAAATTTCAAGCTTCTTGAATATTTTTGCTTCTGGTGCAGTAATAACTTTTTTTTTAGGGTAATATATTTTTTATTTGTCATCAATGTTTGTTTTGAAAGAAGAACGCAGAAGAAGAAAGAAGGTTTTCTATTGTTTTTATTGAAAAAGCAGAAAACAAACCAAATTGTTGATAAAACAGACATACGAAAAAAAGGGAAATACAGAACGTGGTAAAAGATCAGTGAAATTTCAATGACTAATATCATGTATTGGCTCCCCTTGCTCTGATAACCTCTTGCAGACAACGGGGCATACTTAAAATTTTTCATGTTGTGGTATGTTATTCCATTCTCTCACTAACAGATCCTTAAGCTTCTGTGCGTTATTAGGAGGAGGTGTATGGGTTAGAATACGGTTTTTTTAAATCATCCCAGAAATGTTCGATGAGATTCAGCTGGCCATTGTAACCTCGTAATTCCAACCTGTTCTAAGTATTGCATACTGATCCTGGCAACATGCGGTCGCGCGTTTTTCTGCATAAAAACGAAGTCTTCTCAAGCCCTGGCGTGGTGGACATAACATGTTCTTCCAGAATCTCCGTAATGTACCTTCGTGCCGTTAATTACCTATTTCCGATGAAGTGTAATTCTGTGCGGAAGTCGAAGATGCACCTCCCCAAACCATGAGCGTGCTTTCACCAAATAGTATTTTTGGAGCAATGCAAGCTTGTGAAAATAGTTCGCAGGTTCTCCTGCAAACTCTTACACGTCCATTGGATCCAGTTGGGCAGAAGCAGAATTCATCTGAGAATAACACTTTGCTCCAATCGTACATTTCTTCAATGCGCGTATTGTCGAGCGGTCCTGTAGCCATTACCCGAGAAGATAGTCCAAAAGAACGAAGACTTCTCTTGACTGTTGCAATGCCAACATTTCGATTTTGTACTTCCTGTAGACGATTTTAATGCATAATCGCAGTTCAGGCCCGGTTTCGTGAAGCTTGAAACACAAGGAAACGGTCATCTAGTGCCGCGGTCGTTTCTGCTTTGTCCAGAGTTCGATCATCTGGTTAGCAAACCTGTCATAAAAGCGTTAAAGCACTCGTTGAAGCGTAGAAAGGCTTACGCCAACAGCTTCTTGCGACTTGCCGTTGAGTGTGAACGTCTTCCACAAGCGCAACAATTCGTGCCGTTTCAACAACAGCCAAAGACATTTTTGGCAAAAAATAAACAATAATAAACACTAATAATGGCACTAATAAACACTAATGGTGAAAATAATAAACGTTTGTTCATTGCGTTTGAACAGAAAGTCGAAGCACAAATAAGACATTTATAACAAGCAGCAGTTACAGGTACTGTTCGTTTTGGGAAGTGTGACTTCTCCGCGAAATCAGCACTATTGGAATTCTTTGTTAGAAAGGAAACCGTTAAGCGGACAACAATTCTCAGAAACATGCATTAGTTTGTATTTGTGTTATTATTATGTACGATAAAGCTCGTTAAAAATGAAATATCGGTGGTTTTTAAGGTGACCCGGATTTTATGATCGCGAGTGTATTAATAATTAATAATAATTAAAATTTTCAAAGGAAACCACAGAAAGTATAATAAATAAAAAAATATCTGCCAGGAAATGACAAAAAAATATTTATTAAGAAACATGTAATCAACATCCACTTACGAGTATGTAAGAAGCGTGTAAAATTTATTTATCTGCAAAGACACTAATTTCTAAAAATGATCATCGAAAAAAATAATTACGCAATGCGTGACAAAGAAGAAAATCATTTCTAATATGTGGTAAAAACTACCATATCTAAACAAATTATGATAAAAACTATTTATTACTTTTATATTGGCACAGATAAAAAATTATTCATACAGAGTTAGATGTAACTTTTACAACCTGAACCTTTTCTGTTACATTTTATTTAAAATTTAATTTTATTTTACAAAACCTAATTTTAATAATTATAATCTTTAGATTTTAATAGATAGGTAGTATAAAGATAGAAAAAATATATTTTATTAAAGCAGTTCATGATGTAAAATTGTATTTTGCAGTTAATTTATCATTCGAATCTTTGAACCTCTCAATGAAATCTCTGAAAAAGAATATAATTGCTTTTCTTATTGGTTAAAAAAGGACCTAAAAATATGTGCAAAAGTACTTCTGCTTTATAAACCATAAGTACCATAAACACACAACCAATCTCATACGAAAGCATCTGTTATTTCTTATTGTTTTAAGTGAATTAAAAAAAAAACAAGATAAGAAGTCAAACAACATTTATTTTAAAGCAATTTATGTTTATTGTTTTAGTAATTAGTGTAACTACCCCTAGCCCTAATGCAAGCTTCAATGTAGATGGGCATGCTCCTAAATACATTGTCAACATTCTGTTTTGGTAGGTTGTTCCATTCTTCCATAGCAGCTCGCACGAGCTAAGCAGCTTTGTGGATTATGCCAGCGAGCTCCAATTCTTCTTCTAAACATATTCCACAAATACTCTAAAGAGTTAAGGTTAGGTGAGCAAGCAGCCTACTTCTCTGCTAGGAACTGGAGGTGTATTTTCACGCAAGAAAAGTAAATTTTCTCTCGTTGCAGCTACACAGAGCCTAACTAGAAGTTCTAGAACCAATTCAACATACCTGCGGCTGTTAAAGTTGGTTGGATGGAAATGGAAAAAGAAGTTTTTTATCCATCATAATGACTCCCCAGAAGATGACATTTCTTTCTTTATATCTGTATACAGATCTGGCAGTTTCCGTTCTTGCTTGTCTTCCTCACCGTCTAAGTAAACGAGTTCTTCCGTCATATGATTTTACACAAATCCTAGTTTCGTCTGAAAATAGCACATTTTTTCCAATGGCCAAGTTTTGATTTTGAAGACACCAATTTAGGCGATCAATCATGTGTTTTCTGAATTACTCGGAATCCTGTAACTGTCTTCTGCTGTATGGTTCTTAGCATAAAATCTATTTCTCTTATTGTTTTAACTGAATCACTTATACCTGTAGTTTGCAAAAGCTAACTTTGAAACTGCGAGTGAAAAATTGTTATCTTTTTTCTAACCAATTGGACTTTTTGGATACTTTGCCTTATCTATTTTTAAACGGTCCCAAGTCCTGATACCTGCCATATATTTTTGACACAACGCCCTGTGTTATGCCTACCACTGCAGCTATGTCCATTTAAGACATTCCTTGCTCAACAAGATCCCATTTCCCATTCCCGTAACCTAAGTAACAAATAAGAAGGTCACGTGGTGGACAAACCCGGCCTATTAGAAAGAAATACAAGGACTGCTTTGCGTCATTTTTTTCTGTCACATTAACTTCAACTGTCGCACTAACCTCAAATATTACGAGGTATAAGGGGCCTTTACGAATTTAATTCTACATATTAACCAAAAACAACATAAAATTCGAAGTAGGTACTTTGTGATTTTAGTATTTAAAAAAACTTGTAAAGACTTCGCATTAACAACAAATTAGTTGTTTTATTATTCGTAATCTTACTCCTACTCTTACATATATTTTTTAAAAAAGACGACATGTATCTCCAATTGTTTCCTTAAAGGTATAGTATAATATATCTGAACTTATAAACTACAGTGTATATATCAGAATTTGTAACTTTTGATAAAATATAACTAGATTTTCACTCACTTTAACAAGAGTTCTTTTAGAAAAAATAACAGAATGTACATTTAATATATACAATACTTCTCACGATCGTCCCCTAAGTTGAGTTTTAAATACTAAACAACTTCCTAACTTTTCGTGTAAAGACACTGGTCAGAGTATTGAAGATATGCGATATCCAGGAATTTTAAAGATTCTATCTGGTTAATAAGTTGATTCTACTTAAGTTTTTGCATTGAAAAATTTAAAAATAATATTTACAGCATTTAAATTGTTGTATTGTTACCAAAAATCGATTCAAACTGCGCAGAAGCAGCAATAAAAAAGTTTTCTTCTACAATAGTTTCATTTTACTACTTTTGTTTTAAGTAACAGGGCATGACTACCAGGAAAATAAACCATTCCACTTATTAGAACAAAAGACTTGGTAAATTATGGTGTTGACCTATTTTCTTAAAATATTTCTTCATAGAATTCCATCGAAATAGTTGTTCGGCACTGCGTATTCTTGTCTAATCGCGAATGTTTTTGAGCCGTGACATGTTTCCTTTCAATGTCTCTGCGACTTGATTTCACCTTTCATGATAGGTGTAGGATTCTGTACCGATCTCATCTAAGAATATGCCCTAGGTATAAAACTTTTCTTATTGAAATATTTTTCAATAACTTACGAACGTCGTTTGTTCTATTTAGCACAATTTCGTTATTGTATATTCATGTATCCAGGGTATTCGGAGTATTATTATATGCAACCACATCTTAAACGCCTCTAGACGATTGATCGTGCCTAATCTCGGTGTCATAGAGCAACACTGACCAAATATAGGGCCAAATCATATCAGGGCTTTCAAAATTTAATTAAAGCTATTGTATAAACAACTAGGCAAGAAATCGCTTACTCATTAAAAAAAAAAACTATTACAGTTAAGGAAGACAATCTTAAGAGATATGTGAAAAGTGAAATGTCTTCATGGCGAGTTTGAGCGAAGATTCCAAGACTTCAAGGTTATCGAACAACACTTTGACATTTTTAACAGTGTCGTCAACGTATCTGATTATTAATCAGTTCACTATTGTTTTTTACTCCAAAGTCTATATTTTGCAAAGCCTGTTTGAAAATTATATCGGAGTAGATATTAAGCATATAATGTATCCCTGTCTGACGCCTCTTTGAGTAATTCGTCGGTAAATCTTCCATTGCCTTGCATGACTGTTTTCTGTTTTGAATACTCCTCCTCCCCTCCTCTATCCTTTATCATTCGTAAGGATGTGGTAACGTTATGGTATCATTCTTCTCTCTCCTGGGCACGGTGTGCTGCCTCAGACAGAGAGTAACCGGTAGCGCACTTTATTTGGTCTGACCATGCCTTCAACCACCAACCTCTTCATGCCTTCCATTCGTCTGGTAATGTGTCCAAAGTACCTCAATATATTTTGGTTGATGATTGTGGTAAACCTAGTATTGATGTCGAGTTCTGTCAATATTGAGACATTTGTGCGATGTGCTGTCCAGGGTATGCGCATCATTCTACGATATACCCACGTTTCAAAGGCTACTATACGTCGTGAGTCGGACTTTTTAATGGTCCAAGTTTCTGATGCATAGGTAGCGATAGGAAAGATAAGCGTCCGTACTAGGCGCAGTTTCGTGTTCCTGGTTATGTCCGATGATACAAATACAGACGATGATCAAAATTGTTCAAGTTTTCCGATTCAACTAACTTTTTTTATTATTTCTTTTCTTCTTCACTATCTAATAATAAGTTTTAATCATTTTTCGGAGTACCTATTTCACTACAATGTAAACCAATCAACAAACAAATAAAAAAATTCACAGTTAGGTATCAAATATCATATACAATATGTTCAGCTTAGCTGTTTGTTGTAAACATATCTAGTATGTGGAAACAAAACCAGAAAACAGCAGATATGTAATATACGTAATGTAATATATTTTAAATATTAGTTTATTACTACGTAACTATCTACTATAATTGTATTATATTTATAATATTTGTGCTTTTTGACCGCAACTGTAAGTCTCTCACTTTAAAATTCCTGAAAGATCTCTAAAATCCATTGTACCAAAAAAGAGCTACTACTACACACTAGAAGTATTTACAAATAAAAGGCGAGATCATTTGATCGCGCCTTGTAAGAGCTTTCCTTTGGGTGGAATTGGAGAGCTGGTGGCGCTTCTAGAGACTCTGGGCGGTTCAGGTACCGTCAGCTTTGATTCCGCCGACTTCCACGTTGGGGGAGAGCAGTTGCTGATGCAGTTGTCGTTTCTGTTTAGCGAGTGAATGGGAATGCGATAAATGCGAAGAGGCTTCACTTCGGGAGACGCTAAAAAAATCAAAGATACATTAGTAGTTTACTAATTATTGTTACATGATAACAAATTTTCACAGTCTATTAATCATTTTCAACAATACAATAATATAATTTTTAAAAAGAACCTGAAATTAGATTTTACGTATCACCTACAGTTTTCCTACAATATGACACTGGTTTATTGTACATTATAATAATTTGAAAAAGACAAAATACCAAAATAAATTAAAATGATACATTATTATAATAATACCATTATCTAATTCTTATTTTGTAATGGTATAGATCTGTATAATCATTTCAGGAGTGAAAGCTTTTGTATTTTTTCCTCTTTTTTCTGTAAAACTTCTCGAGTAGCTTTTTCTCCTATGTGAGGCACTCTGTTGTTCCCGATAAAGTGACCAACAGAAATCATCCATCATGTTGGTGTTCCAACGTCCCTAGTATCGTATCTACTTCACCTTGATAACCCAGTGGAATCGTTCGCCTTGTTCTTCACTGATATCACCCATATTTTTAGGGAAAAAGTCTAGGTGGATATAAAAAAAATTGATTTTAAGGCTCATTAGACATCCCAAATCTTGAAACTTAACTAATCTAATAAATTATCTACTATGTACTCGTAGTTAGGGCCTTTCATATTACCTAAAAACTTGGTTACAACTTTTTTGAATGCAATCCAAGCTTCTTTTTCCTTAGTAGTCATCTTGCTTTCAATTTGGATTTTAATAGCTGGGGAAACTTTCCACTCAAGTACTTGAAATATTCTTAATCTTTAGGCAGGGCCTTAACAAACAGTTTCATTAAGTCTAACTTGATGTATAGAGGTGAAAGGAGGATCTTTTTTTTGGATCTAATAAAGTTTTGCACAAAATGTTCTTCTCGCCAGGTGTTAAAACATTTATTATATACCATTGTTTTATGGACCAGTGTTCATCTCTTGCTCCACTGTTCCATTTACAAATAAAAGATGGAAATTTTGTAAATCTCTTTTGTTGACCAAGTAGCATGCAAATAACTTTCAAATCTCCACAGATCATCCAATTGTGAGCTGAATAGCTGATTTTCTGTAAAATTGTGTTAAGATTTTCATATGTCTCTTTCATATGGCCTGAATGAATGGCGTTTCTTCAATAGAAAGTGAAGCATAAGTGTGCAAGAGGACAGCTTTTAAACTTGTGTTTGAAGTCTATAAAAAGTCTTCAATCATTCTTATTATAATCAATATTAAACTTATTTATTAGACCACCAATATCATGACAGTAGACGAAATTCCCTTCCTGCCTAAAAACTAAGCAAACTGTTGATCTCTGTACCTGTATTTGTAAAAAGATATACCAACAAATTCTTTTATTTTAATCTTGATCCAAGCAATTCTGATTGGTCCTTTGTTAAATCCAAATCTCTTACTAAGTCATCTAACTCAGCTTGTGTAAACAACTGTGGTTAAAAATTTGAAGGACACTGAAATTCATCATCACTTCCTGGACCACTTGCATTAGATTTTGATTCACTAGAATTTAAAATATCATTATTACGTAGAGAAGGCTCAGGTACTGGCAGTTCAGGTTTATTCTCTACCAGACGGATAGCAGACGGGAGGTTAGGATAAAT
This sequence comes from Diabrotica undecimpunctata, assembly GCF_040954645.1. Classification (NCBI taxonomy): domain Eukaryota; kingdom Metazoa; phylum Arthropoda; class Insecta; order Coleoptera; family Chrysomelidae; genus Diabrotica; species Diabrotica undecimpunctata. Next base: position 13,879,580 of record NC_092806.1, read on the forward strand.
AATGACTGTCTTATTTTTGGAGTTATATCCAGAAACATCGACAGTACAAAAATAACAATCATTTCTTCTTTTTCTTTTTATATAGACATGACTCTGTCTGTTTTCCAATGTGCCTCTAGTAAGTTGTCGTTCCATAGTTTTCGTGGTCTTCCTACTGATCTTCTTTCTATTGGGGAACCGTCTCTTGCCGTCTTTACTACTCTGTTTATTGAAATTTGGCTTATATGATCGTTCTATTCTACTCTTCTATTTCTTACCCAATACTGCCTGGGGTGATTGCGGGGTGGATTAAGTAGCTCTGCGATTACCACAGCCGGTCCCAAGCTCGGATAAAATGTAGAGAGTGATTAGCAAAGGTTAGCAAACTAGCAATCGTAAAAACGAATACTGGTCAAAGAAAAATGAACAATAATTTGAAAGATTTTTTTTCTTTCTTCGACCACTTCCTTAAATTCTCAACACAAACATAACATACATTGTGAGGAACCCAATCTTTGTCTTGGTCACCAATTTTCACACCAAAATATGCAAAATACACCTTTTTTACAAATTCAGTAATGTTTCTCCGATGTTTTTTTAATAAAAAAATCACGACATATGTAACAAAATGTATTTGAACAGTTTTAACAACTGCGAATTGCTATACTTCAAAGCGTCTGAGTCAAACACTAAAAATTAAGGTTATGTATATTAGAATAAAGTAACTATACAGCTGTTAATGAAGAGGAAGAAAAAAAGAGTTATAAATGTTAAATTGTGAAAGAATGGTGCGTGATACAGTATTTTTAATACGATTTTCGGACTAAGCACACTAAAATACATAATATAGAGGTAATTTCATTCCACATAAAATTGTAACCAAAGAGCGTCGACTATGGCAAATTAGCAAAAATCACCGATCGAGAGTATAAAAGGAAGATAAACCGATTACATATTAATTATTATTAATATTTTTTATTAATCAATATAATTTTAAATATTATGTAGTTTGTAGTATTATAAGCTTATTTCAAAACAAAGATTTTTTTTTTGGAAAATCGAAGCGTGACAGATATTTCTGGCGCTGCAACCATAGGATTTTTGTACAGAAATATCATAGTTTCCTGGTAAACTAAGTTGTTTGACGAAATCCAAAAGAATAGTGGAAGAATGAAAATTATGTACTTGAATTCAGTCGCGATCATCCTTTAAGATATTTTCCTTTATTTCCATAAGTTATGAGCATTATTTAAATCAAATTTTATGTTTATATGGGATTGTAAGGAAGCCAAAATTGTAATTGTGATAATTCTTTGCAATAGTTCATTTCAGATAGACTCAGAGGAAAAATCTAAGACATTGAAACCTGCATATCAAACTGGATATTCTATTGTATGATAAAGTCCAAATTTGTAAGTATTTAAAAATTCGCTCTAAAAAACATTAAGAACCCTATACCAACAGTACTAGGGCAAAAACTGCCCAAACTTACACGATGTACAACGATCAAATAGTTATGCTATCTTTAGCCAAATGTTGTAACCGTTTTAAAAGTGAATCCTTTACAATTCATGCAAATTGTAATTCTTAATAAATATTTAAATTAATGTTAATCCCCCCATCAATCCCTCAAGCAGGAAACATCTGAATTACCTCTCAAGAATCCAACTGTAGTTCATAGTAGTTCCGATTTTGGCCTCACAAAATCCGAGCGCTGGTTACCTTCCCGCAATTCCTTTCTCTTTTTCGTTCTGAACGTCCAGCATACAAGACGAATTTTTTTTTGAGTGGTCTTTTGATGAGACCCTTAGCGGGAGCACTAATAGCTGCCAGAACTTTGTTGGCTCGATGTTACCTTAATAGTTATGGATTTATGGTATGATTTATGGTATGTGTTTTGAAGCCAGAATGTATAATTGGCCGCCATTCCATGGCACCCTTAATAATTCGCCGGATTACCGTTATTTAATATAAGTGCCGTTTGTGGAATATCCCGTTTGCTTAGCCGCCCCCATCCTATAGATTTTTATGGTGGATATATATTTCTGTTTCCAATACATTCAACTTTCAGAAATCTTATCCTGAGTACCTAGTTGGTAAAAATTATATCCTTTCTACAGGCCACACTGCCAACAATCCAACAATTTGGATAATTCAGGTTGTACCAATTTTATATTTCTTTTATTGAACAGTGAAGATTATCTATGAACTAAATAACAGTGATATGATTTTGATTGAAATTTGGGATAAAATATGATTTGGTTTTCATATAAAGTATTTCTTATTCATAATTTAATACCAAGATACAGAATGTTTATTTTTCTAGCTATATGATACAATTATAATTTAAGTTTCATACAAGCACTTCACATTTGTAATTTAATATATAAATACAGAATGTTTTCTTTTGCAATATGGTGCAATTTTCCTAGAATCTTTTATTAACTTTTTGTTCGTTATAAAATAATAAAAGTTAGCTTTGTTTTAAAATTTTCATTTTACTTCTCCGTCTGAGCCCGTTTCCTTACGAGGAAACTTATTATTAAATTATTAAGGATGACGCTTAAGTTCATTTTAATTTTAAAGATAAAACAAACAGATTTTATTTGGGTTTTGAAAGAACTACACCCAAATCTCTATTGACACGAGCGAGGGGTCTAGAAACATTATGTAGGTAATACTGTACAGGTGATCTTAGAAGCTTGTACCTTTAGAATCTTTTTGATAAATCAGTATATTCTCATTTTAGTAAAGAGTTTGCCTACAAGGTCTTTCAAGATGTTATTACTTTAGAAAAAAGTCTTCGGATCGTGCATTGAAAGTTAATTCTTGACTCGAGTGTCAAAGCTGTCAATCACATTTGACAATCAAACAAATTGTCAACGAATGCTACTAATATTTAACCAGAACACTACATTATCGCCTTAAATCTCGGTACTACGATTTCTTAAAGATACATGGTTATGTTATTAAATATGATCTGATTGTACTGTAACATATTTTATATTCAAACATATTGTTTATTGTAATCTTAGTCGAGCACGTTCATCTTAAATAAAAAAATATTTACTTACCATTGGGACTAGCAGGTGGTGAATGCTTCTGTAAATCCTGCTGTTTGATTTCAACGAATAATCTATCTGTTTTGTTCGGAAAAAACTCTGGAGCGGTAGTAGCAAAGAATATATCGTTTTTCGAAGCGATTAGTTGTAGTTTGGGCATTGTCATTGTGTGTATCAAGTTTCCGTTGACGATTAATCGAATTTCCATGGTGTTTTGTGTAAAAGCGATCACGTAAGGAAAAGCACATACTGAAATAGAATTATGATATAAGTTTAGGGTGTGTAAATTAAGTTAAGCTATATAATTGGGATAATAATATTAATATTCGAAACTTAGCTAAAACCAAAAGATTCTGATACTTTATATTATACAGGTCGATGCTCTCTTTACAGATTTTTCTCTTTCGGAATTTATGAAACTTTTTGTGTTACATATCTGGATATTTTTGTCTCTAACATTAAATTTTTATGCTTATAAATGTCCTAATTAATCTTTCAAGAAATACTCTCATAAAAAATTTTAATTGAAAAAATTGAACTTGCTTGGACAAACTTATTTTATTTGGAGATTTTAACTCTGTCGATATCTCTTTATCTAAAAATAATGGAATAAGAATTGACAGAAGAATTTATTACAAATTCAACTCTTTTTAAAACAAAAATATTGCTCTGTTGGTGATAAAAATGACACCTCTTGTACATGCCGCCAACCACAGAACATGGAACACCTGCTCCATTGCAGCCAATGTCCTTTTCCATGCACAATAAACGACCTGTAGAAGGTTAATACCAAGGCAATAAACTTTGCTCGATTCTGGGCCGAACATTTGCAATAATCACGCTTGGAAACGAAAAAGTAAAAAGTAAGACTACCAAAAAGTCAACACTTAAACCTCATCAAGTGTTTGTGGAATGATATGGGAAGGCAAGTAAGAGCTCTAGAATCAGCACCAGCAGACTTAAATGAAACGACATTATATCTAAGTAATGTTTGAAAAATATAGGAAACACTTTGGCTCAATTTTTTGTTATCAGATGATCTGCCAAATCTGGAAAGAGGAGCAAGTACCAACTCTCTGGAAAGAAAGTGTTATTATACATATATACAAAAAAAAAAGTGATAAAATGTACTGCACAAATTATTGCATCAGATTTACGCGCTTTAAATATTGAACAAGCAGAGGAACTAATGATGGAGCCTTGCAAGTAAAGGCTGATTGTTAAGTCAGCGTAGACCCATACCAGGTTGTAGTGCTAGAAAGAAGAAAAAGAAGAAGGAAGACTTACACTAGGTGAAGATAAGTTGGTGGAACCAAATTAACCAAGACCAAATATAAATAATTTTAAGTACGCCCACGAGATGTCACGATATTATTAGGCTAGAGGCTTAGACAAGGAAAGAGAGGGGAGGCGTAATCGTATGAAATTTTAATATATGAAATCGTAATTTCCTTAGTATTTTCTTTGATCGTTAAGCCGCTCAATATTGCGCCTGAAATAAACATTCACTTAGATCGCTGAGAAGGTTTTGCGGGGAAGAGAATTACATCAGTGTTTCAGTAAATTGAAGTTGAAATCCGTAGATCTTCTGAAAATTCAATAGACCTGGTAACCCTTCGAGAGGTTGGTAGTAATGGGCAACGTACAGGCAGCAAAACATGGCGGTCACATCAAAATTGGCTTTACTTTTCGAAAGTTTATTAAATGAGCGTTACCTGTCCTCTCTCTTTTCTTATCTAAGGCTAGAGGTAAAAATAACCTTCATTCGAAAGGATTTTTTTGTTAATTAAATTTTTTTAACGTATTTATATTTGTTTTTCAATATAATGCTCTCTTCAGAAAAGCTAAAAGAATTCTCTTATATGAGAAAATATGGGCCCTTTATTTTTGTACTAAATGATATTTTTAAAATTTGAAAAAATATGCAGTAATTTTGAGGCGCAGTGTAGTTTTTATGGAATCCAGTGTGGAATGAAAAATACGTATAGAATATTTTCAACATTTTACTAACCACGAATTGATGCATAAGAGACACTTGTTAAAATATGTAGTCGTAAAAACATATTTTGTTTTTTTTTAATCACTAAAGTACTGCCTATACAATTTTGAATAGTGAATAAAAACACTTTATATTTTTTAAAACCCATTTAGCTGTCATGTGTAACTGAAAAGTGCAAAAAGCGTGCGGAATCTGTTCATTATTTTCATCAGCAGCTGCATTTCGCTAAATTAAATGTTTACATTCTAGCGCATACTTTTCCAGCAACAAAAGAAACAAGTAATCTGGAAAATGTTTACGGTTTTTCCACGTACATAGCAAATAACAGTAGAAGTAATTTAAAACTTCAAAAATGAATAGTAAATTGAAAAGTTTTTTATGTAACGTACTTACCTATATCAGACGGAACAGAATTCCAGTGAAAGTCGAAATTTGAGCTAGACGCTGTTTCTTCATTAATTTTCTGGAAATGGCATGTATCTGAAATTTCATTTTTAGATAAGTATGTCAAATATTTGTTTTATAATTATTGTAATATTTATTTTAACTAATAAACTGAGTGTTAGACAATTAAAAACAAACCATTAATGCATATAACGGAAATGAGAATTCGTAGATGAATAAGTGAGCTAACAAAAAAGAACAAAATTAAAGAATGAGGATATTAATGAAAGTCTAAAGGTGACATCAATAAATGCCAAATAAAAAAGTATGGATAGATGGTAAAGGCATGTTCAGGACATATAGAAACATATTAATATTTACAGATACCCTTTATAGGAGTAAAGATAAAGATAATGTATATACAGGATGTTTTAAAAAAAGGTAACCCCGTCTCTAGGGTAGGTAAAAAACTGAAAAATAATTGGGGTTTGCTTAGTAAAAAATTTTTGTAACGCCATCCGTTTTCAAGATACAGGGCGTTGAAAAAAAAAAATTTACGCATTTTTTACGATTTTGCCGAAACTACTGGCAACATTGTAATGCAATTTTATACGAATATGTTTTGGAAGCTGATACATCCCATGAATTTGTTTTTATATCTGATTCTCATAGAGGGCGCTAGTTACACGGATCGTACTAAGTATTAGTCAATATAACTTGTTTAAGAGTATAATTATTACTATTAGTCAAAATTTCAAGTAAACTTAAATATTATTCAATTTTACACGAAAAAGGTACTCTTGGTAAAACTCGATACTGTGTACCGTTTTCGGAATATTTTGATTTGAAAATTATGAAGTAATAATTGATGCTGGTATAAAATAGTTAGTAATTAAACAAAACTCACAAGAAGTAAATTAAATTAATGACTAAGAACACAAAATAAATTTCAATTACAGTAAGTGTTCAAAATGCCCTCCGTTTTCGCGAATACACAAGTCTATTCTTTTTTCTAAAGATTTCATTAACCTTCTAAACGGTAGGGGATCAGCTATGATGTCATTAAATTGACGTTAAATTCTTTCTTCCAATTCTTGGCGTGCATTTACCTCTGTAGCATAGACTTTTTCCTTAATATACGACCAAACTGCGTAGTCCAAAGGGTTAAAATCGCACGACCGAGGAGGCCAATGAATCGGAGCTTCTGCACCTCTACCAATCCATCGATTCGGAAAATGATTACTCAACCAATTACGACACCTTCTATCAAAGTGTGGTGGAGCTCCATCGTGCTTAAAAAATAAAGATCTTCGCTCGTTTAGCGTTAAATCTTCTAATATCTCGAATAAGGAATTGTTTAAAAAATCAAGATACATATCACTATTTAAATTTCCAGGTAGAATATGATAACCTATTAATTTGTTACCTAAAGTTGCTGTCCAAACATTAACTTTAAATGAGTGTTGGTAATGTGATACCCTTTTGACTCGTGAATTCTCATCACACCAGTAGTGTGCATTATGGGAGTTAAACATACCTTGTCGCGGTAAGGTGGCCTCGTCCGTAAAAAGAATGCATTTAAAAAAATTTGGATTGTGGGCTGTCCTTTGTTGCAATGATTCTGGCAAGAGCTCTTGGACTTGTCTGTAATGATAAGGATGTAATTGCTGTTCTTTCAGTATCCGCCAAGTACTTGAAGAAGAAGTATTTGTTTGTATTGCTATATTCCTTACGCTAACTGTTGGATCTTGATCAAGTAAATTTAAAATATTATTTTCTTTATTAATTGTTCTTGTTGTTCTTGGTCTTCCAGAATTTATTTTATTTGGTCTCACATTCCCAGTTTCTCGACAACGTCGTTCAACGGTTCTAAATGTTTTTTTACTTGGTAAGTTTCTTCTAGGAAACTTTTCTGCATAACGTGTCACAGCTGCACTAGAACATCCTAAACATTCGCCTAAGGTTAATAACATGTCAGTGTATTCAACATTTGAGTACATTTTGATTTGATTTTACAAATAACAAGGTTCCAAAACTCTAATTATTGTTAATTTATCATCATAACAATCAATAAATGTCAGATTTCCATGGCACACTTGGAGAAAATAGAGGTATACCTATTAGAACTTTATCATTACTACCAGCATCAATTATTACTTCATAATATTCAAACAAAATATTCCGAAAACGGTACACAGTATCAAGTTTTACCAAGAGTACCTTTTTCGTGTAAAATTGAATAATGTTTAAGTTTACTTGAAATTTTGATTAATAATTATACTCTTAAAAAAGTTATATTGACTAATACTTAGTACGATCCGTGTAACTAGCCCCCTCAATGGGAATCAGATATAAAAACAAATTCATGGGATGTATCAGCGTCCAAAACATATTCGTATAAAATTTCATTACAATGTTGCCAGTAGTTTCGGCAAAATCGTAAAAAATGCGTAAATTTTTTTTTTCTTCAACGCCCTGTATCTTGGAAACGGATGGCGTTACAAAAATTTTTTACTAAGCAAACCCCAATTATTTTTCAGTTTTTTACCTAGCCTAGAGACATGGTTACCTTTTTTTGAAACACCCTGTATATATATATATATATATATATATATATATATATATATATATATATATATATATATATATATATATATATATATATATAATGTAGATAATAATAATGCAACCGAGAGAACTAAAATAATGGATTTTAAATAAATTAACAACACTTACGGTTATAGCACAACAGCAGCTGAATTTCCTGATCCTCGTACAGATCTAAGGCAGCTACAAGATTGGCTTTAGCACTTTCCACAGTATGCAGATGTTGTGCTAGACCTGTCCTTCCATTCACTATATCCCAATGATTCTTGTATCCCACACAAACTAGTGTATCACCATGCGAAGGGGAACTGGGGCTCCACCCGCTGTCCAAAATGGTTACCATTGTAGGTGTTTCATTTAAGTTCAATTCCTAAAGAAATAAACAAATATATAGCTTAGGTTGACACACAATAGGCAACGAATAGGCAACAAACGTCTACTCATTAACATACAAAAAAATTCCTTCTAGATCAGAATCTAAATACTAAATAATATGAACTGCGTTCCAAAATTATGAAAACCAAATTGCGTTTAGCAATATTTTGTTCTCGTTTTTGTTCCGATCATAAAATAATTCTTATAAGCAGAAACACAAAGCAACATAAATATAGTCTTGGATGCATTTGTTGTGTCGTCAGATCAAAAATAAACCAATAAATAACTTAATAATGTCGGCTTTTACCCATAAGAACGTAAATCCTTCCACAGTATCAGTATCGCTCGATGGACACCACGCAGTCCACGCTGCAGAATGTTTCCACTGGTACATTTGTAGTTTCTTTCCTATCACGGCACACATTCTCAGTTTGGATCCACCTGCAACAATATTCATAAAAAAAGTATGTGTGTAAGTTTATTGGCCCTCACTATATCATAATCAGTGTCTCATTACTAAAATTACAATGTGAATAACTAAAATAATAGCTTTTATAGAGATATAAAAGAGAACACGTTGTAGAAAAACTACTGATAGTGTAATGTTGGTTAGTAGATTTATAAGCTAAGTAAGGCATCTTTTTATGCGGATTATTTTTATTCGATTTGATATATATATATATATATATATATATATATTTATATATATATATATATATATATATATATATATATATACACGTATATATAGGTATATATAAAGGGATTTCCGAACTTTAACAGTAGTTGGTAGCGGCTATGTTGCTTAAGTTACATCTGTCAAATTGGCTGTTAAAAAACGTTACCGTAGGTACCTGTCAATATTTGCGAGTGTATTAAATATCAACTAACACGGTTATTTGTAACCATACGACAAATTACTAATACTTTTTAGTTAAATTTTAATTACTCGAAAACGAGGAAAATAAATAAACTGAAATTTAATTGTTATCTTCAATATTCCGATAGCGACTCCGGTCTGAATATTGTTCTTGATTAATTTAGCACCGCTAACCCTCTGCAACTATCAAATATCTACCCGCAACCAGGAACGCAACGATTTTGTCGCCGCGTAGTAAACAGAATATTCCTGTTGTTTACGATTCCAGTCTCTAATAGAGATGGACTACACTAGATGCGGATTCACTGATTTGTTCAGCGAAAGTTTATCACCAGCAAAAAAAGATAATCTATATTCTAACTTAACTCCAGTAAATGATCATTTTTTTAGTAGAATTTTCGGAATTTGCTTGATAATTTGGATTTAGGTTCCTCACCATCTACTTCACTTATGAACTACAGCCTGGGGTTGCTTTTACTTGGGGGTAAAAGCCACCCCTCTCGAGGGTAAGAGGACATACGTTTAAAATAAGCCCGGAAATACTAACTTTTATTCTATAGAGATTTTTCACCAAATCAATACTGTTTTGAGTTATTTGCGAGTGAAAATGTTAATGCAGGTGAAACCAACGGCACACGTCCAAAAGTAAAGTGGAGGGTAAGTAGAACCTACATCTAAATTTTCATTTCATTTCATTTTCATTTCTCGTCATTTACTGGCCTACTTTTCACTTTCTGTGACAACAGTATTAAGAGTAATATGTATATTCGAGGTAAGATTAAAAGTAATCGTTGGTAATATAAGTTTATTATATTTTTTAACAAACACTCTGCGAAATATTTTTGGACAGTGTAAAATTGTTAACAATTGTAGTAACAATTCCGATGATCACCGAAGAATCAAATCGTTATTTTTCGAATAGGCACCAACAATAATTTCTTCTTCTTCTTAGAGTGCCATATCCCTACGGAACGTCGGCGACTACCATGCTTATAATATTTTTATACTGATCTCGGTCTTGCGCTACGTGTAGCAATTGGTCTGCTGTCAAACCTGTCCACTGCCGCAAATTCCTCAACCAAGAGAGTTTCTTCCGTCCTATCCATTTCTTTCCTTCGATTTTACCGTTGAGAATTAGCCGAAGGAACTCATATCTTGGTCCTCTGATTATATGTCCAAGATATTCTAGTTTACGCCTCTTAATAATATTTAATAGAGTTCGTTGATGTCCCATTCTTCGAAGAACTTCTTCGTTTCTGGTTCTGCTAGTCCACGGAATTTTTAGTATCCTTCGATACAACCACATCTCAAACGCCTCGATTTTATTCATGATATCGGCGTTTAAAGTCCAAGTTTCACATCCATACAAAAGTACAGACCACACGTAACATCTTGTAAACTTTTCACGGATTTCCAAATTTAATGAGTTATTGGATAATAGAGGCTTGAATTTTTGAAATGAGTTTCTTGCCTGTTCAATTCTACATCGAATTTCGAAGGATGGATCTAGATTTTGGGTAATCCAACATCCAAGTTATTTGAATCTCTGAACTATCTGCAGCGGTTGTTGGTTTAATATCAGTTGGGTTGCGCCGATATCCACTTTACTGGTCACCATGTATTTAGTTTTATCAATATTTATCGACAGTCCCCAATTTGTGCATTCCATGTCAACTCTATTGATTAGCTCCTGCAGATCGTCGATGTTTTCAGCTAGAATCACAGTATCGTCGGCGTACCGTATATTGTTAATTATTTCTCCTCCTATGATAATTCCTTTTTGATCTTTTAAAGCTTCCCTAAATAGATTCTCAGAATACACGTTAAAGAGGGTGGGAGATAGTATACAGCCTTGTCTTACGCCTCGTTCAATACTGATTGGCTTTGATTCTCTGTTGTTGGTATTAATAATGGCTGTTTGGTTCCAGTAAAGTTTGGCAATAAGTTTGATGTCTTTCTCATCTAGTTGGATGCTCTGCAAGGCAGTAATTAGTCTGGTATGCTGAACGCGATCAAATGCCTTTTCAAAATCAATGAAGCACATATATACGGGTTTTCTTACCTACCAACATCGTTGAAGGAGTGTTTGCATAGAAAATAGTTACAATTAAAGAAATTAGTTTACAATAGAAAACAATAATTTAGTTACTTTAAATAATTAGAGATTCATGCTTCATTTATTTTTGATTTTATCACATCTCTAACATGACTCTACTGCCTAACGTCAGGCGCGATAGTTGTTTCCCATTAGGCAGTAATTGAATTTGTCTAAAGATGAATGGAAACGGAATTCGGTTTAATAGTAATCTCATCAATGTTTAATATACTAGGTGTTTAAGATGTATTGTAATCATTAAGGATGTTAAAATAGACATAAAACCTATATGTTAAGAAACAAATTTTATTGCTTTTCGACTGTAGTTTATTTCACAACAACTAAAAATTTGTTGGTACCGGAAATAAATTTCTGATAACAAAAAACCGGTGAAAGTCACATACTTACACCTAATTGGACGTGAATGTCTGAAGCTACTTGGAATACTACTTAGGTTACTTAAAACGTGTTTGAACGAAGAGAAGAATTGTACATCTTTTTAGTATATAAGAAAGTAAAAAGATCCGAAAAACTATAGAGAAATAGTAACAATACCGATCATTGGTTTGAAAGTTTGGTAAGTTTAAACTATTGCGAACATTTACAAATTAAAAATCGGCTTATAAAAATTAATTGTACGAAATCGAAAAAGAAACCCATGTTATTTTGATAGATCTGGGAAAAGCATACGATAATGTGTTACTTTAGCAACTGTAATGAATCCAGTATATTTAAAATTAACTCTGCAAGAATTTTTCCATTTTCCCAACATATAAGAAAGGAACAATATCAGGAAAAATTACAGAAAAAGTATTAATACTCAATAAAGATAGATATCCAGCTTAATAAAGAGCCTAGAAACAGAGGTCGAATACAAAAAAAAACACAATAATTAGCAGGATTCAGGGATGGACGATCAATTACACTGCCCAACAATGTAATTAATTACTGAAATATTGTGGACCAACAATGACAGAACAATTACCGACATTAATTAATAAAATTATAAAACACAATAAAATACCGGAAGAATGAAGAACGAGAGAACTTAAATATGTTATCCATCTTCTGTATAATAGAGAAGTTCCCCTAAATATTATAAAAACTATCGAAAACATCTATCAAAACAAAATGGAAGTCAGAATAGATGGAAAATTTATAGAACCTATAAAAATAGGGATTCATTGAGCCCCATGCTCTTCAATTTGATCATAGATGAAATCATCAAAAGCGTTAACAAAGAAAGTGGATACAGAATGGGAAACATTAGAAAGGAAAGAGAAGTGAAGACATTAGAAAAAATTGTAACGTACAGTGTATAAATAATTGGACAAAAATAAAAAAAAAAGAGTGGAATATTGACATATTGAGTGGAACAGTGTATATTTTGAAAAAGGTAGGTGATAGATAACATTCCATTTTGAGACTCTTAGTTGTGTGAAATTTTTTTGTCTTATACCTTTACCTAAACATCATGTCAGCAGAATCACCATTGTAGCAGGTTGAATTTCTTTATTACCTCCCAGTATTTTTGTTAACTTCCTCTTGGGATTATTAATTTTTATCGCTTCAAATACGTATAAGTAATTGTATTTAAAATACCTTTTTCGTAATAAATTATGTTTGGGACTATAGTATTTCATAAAAAGATACGTTTTCTTTTAAACCACTCCATTCAAGTATTAATTACTATTTAAATGGGAATAAACCACAATTAAAGGTTAAAATACGTTTATTGACGTTTCAATTTCCACTTCGGAAATCGTTCTCAAAATACAAACATTAGTAAATTAAACAAATTTTGTTTTTTATTACTTAGTGAAAAATTCTATTTTGTCCAAAACCAAACCTAACAATGAACAAGAAAGGACAAGGAATTGCATTTATAAAATTCCTTGTGAATGCGATCAGTTTTATTTAGGTGAAACATTAAAGGCCATTAAATGTTAGAATAAGTGAACATCAATCCTATATTAAAAATAGAGAATTTGATAGATCTCAAATATGTAAACACGCATGAGATAATGAACATAGGGTTCAATGGAATGATTCAAATATAGTCCTAAAAGAAACGGATGGTAAAAAGAGAAAAATCAAAGAAGCGGCTCTAATTATGCTAAATGAGACCAATTGTGTCGCGAATTCCTCGGCAGAATGTAGTAGGATCTGGTTACCCATATTGAAAGAGGAAGTTATTAAAAGGAAAATATTAGTATTGGTAAGTCAGTAACATATAGACAATACATCATTTATGTTTTTTAAATAACAAACATATAAAATCGGAATTTGGTGTTTATTGAAGGTAAACTAAATGCACGATCAAATACTTACCATGTCGGGATAGTATTATGAGGTTTTTTCTCCTGGTTTTTTCCCTCATAATTTACTATGGAATCACTAACAGGAGAATTTTACTGTCATCATGGCATGTATTTATCTTTTTAAAGACGAATTACATGTTATGATCTTTTCTGACAGATATTCTCAAGTTAAAGTTGATTTCATGTAATCGAATGATCTATCTTATAAGTAAAGTCGTCCCAGAAACGCAACTTAACAATATTGGCAATATTATTTTAAAGCCGTCTACTTTAAAATGTATAATGTATGTCTGAATTGTCAATATAGATGAGTCAGATAAAATTAAATTATTAGAAGAATTTTTCACTAAGTAACAAAAAACAAAATTTGTTTAATTTACTAATGTTTGTATTTTGAGAACGATTTCCGAAGTGGAAATTGAAACGTCAATAAACGTATTTTAACCTTTAATTGTGGCTTATTCCCATTTAAATAGTAATTAACTTAAAATGCCACAAGAAAATAGCTTCAGAACAATTCAAGTATTAATTATACACAATCGCTCTCAAAATGTTATTGGTTTTTTAGTTAAAAGTGTTTTAAACGCGTATTATTTTTTCATGGGAACAAATATTTCAAACCAAAGTACACACCCCCTATCCAAAAATTAATTAGCTTAGGTCTAATTCATAAAAAGCCACTATCTGATGTTAGTTCTCAGTTGCCAGTTATTATTTGTATCAATATGCATTCAAAGGTGCATATTAGTAGTTTAGTTATAATCGAGAAACTTACAATTTTGTGGTAAATCGTTCACTGTTCGTTTTTAATTACAGTCCATCTAATTTATTTACCGTTGCACGTCATTATCATTGACAGAGATCAAAGTTGACATAGTTGCCAAAGTATAAAAAAATCTTGAATCCATTTTAAATCAAATACGTCACATAATTATTGCAAAAGTGGATTATACAACAAAACAAATTAATATTTAATGTAAATAAATAGAAACAAAACAAGAGTTAAAAAATGATCTTGTTAAAAACAATTTGAGCCGCGTCTATGCGTCGTATAAAGATGTAAAATGGAATACTCAAACAAAAACAACACTTGTTCATTACTTATTAACATTACTCAACACCGCAACTGTCATATAAGTGTTACCAATTTATGCCAAAATATCACCTTCGTTCGGTTACAGTTACAGTGTGTTCCGAACAAATTTTCTTCATAAAAACGCATTATAATGCATTTATACAAATTAAATGAAACATATTTTTGTGTATTTCTTTAAGTTAACATTAATAGAAATCTTTAAATATTATTTCTACGCGTATATAATAAAATGTGTCTAGTGGTTGTAATGCCAGTGTACTCGGCAAAGTGATTTTTAAAAAAGAACACACCTACCGCCTAAATATTTCGTGTTGGTATCATGTGACCTCACGGGCTATGACGCGGATGACGTGTAACAATAAGTAAATTAGATGAAGTATAATTACAATAGTAAGAGTTCCTTTTTTTGTTTATTTATAGAGTCCGACTAACAATTCAATTTTGTTTGCCGCTTCATTCACAGAATTATTTTATAATATCTGATTTCTTCCGACTGGGTTAACGACCCTTGGGGTATAATGTAATTAACCAACTGTTACTTTGGATTCTAACATCTGTTTTTCTCCAGACCTATGGCTCTAATTTCGAATGTTAACAAACTATTATGTGAGTGCAATATTTTATATTGATAATGTTTTTTGCTGTTAGGAACAGTAACTTTTATAATTTTTTGTTGAGAGTTTATGTTTAGTTTTTTTGATTATGTTAACAGTATAATTTTGCAAGATTAATTTTAGAATAAAACCAAACAGTGGCCAACAAAATTCATTCAGATTGCAGTCAAATATTTATTTAAATATAATTTTCTTGTTGAGATATTAAGAGCGTATTCGCAAAATCGGGCCAATGCTTTTTAAATGTATTCATTTTTTTTAATCCTGAGCGAATTAATAAATATTTTAAAAAATTTAAACGCAGAATGAAAGATTATATTATTATCAAGGGCCGAAAGTCCCTTAGAATAAACAAAAAGTTTCTTTTGAATCAGCTATTTGAAATTAAAAATCACACTTAATTTTCTCTTCCTTTTCACCCCTGTAACTTACTAAAATAAGCATTATAGAAGTTTTCAGGGACTTTCGGCCCTCGGTAATAATGTATTCTTTCATTCTGCATTTAAATTTTTCAAAAATAATTATTAGTTTTTTCAGAATTCGAAAAAAATGAATGCCTTTAAAAAGGATTAGCCCAAAATTTTGCGCCTACACTCTTAAAGTTTTGATATAAGTACGTAATTTCCGTATTGAGTTTATTATTTAAATTATATAAATGACTGCATGTGTTTTAAAATATAAGATTATTGATGACAATATATGTCATTATCTGTTTTTTATTAAAATGTATTTGTTAATAAAAATTTTGAGTAATAATAATAGTATATTACTTTATGAGGCGGAGAAGCATGACTTTTCTTGACGCGCCTGATATTACGCGCCGAACGAAGTAAGGCGCGTAATAGAGGGCAAGTCAAGAAAAGTCGCTTCTTTGCCGAATAAAGTATACTATTTTTTCTTCAAACGTAGCAATTTTCAACCATAAATAGTACAATTCATACGCTATTTTTACTCGAAATTAACTGTGACAACTATCAAAGTCGTCTAGATGTTAGAAATTAAAATAATTAAGTCGTCGGTGGGATTTGCGTCTCCCTGGTTACAGTTGTTTGACAGTTGTTTGGAATTATTAAAGACAGCTTATTGTTGTTGCAACCGCAAGCGCAAATTTAGTGCGAAAATGGAAAACTTAAACAAAATTGAGTCCGCGGCTAATGATGCAGTAGCACGTTTGGGGCCCTCCAAGTCCGGAATAAAGTATCGGTTAGCGTACAAGCACTTCCAAGAGTGGTGCGATACAAGAGGAGTACGGCAAGTTACCGAAGACGTTTTACTGGCATATTTTAATATAATGGAAAATGAAAATAAATGGAAATCTTCTACAATGTGGTCACGATACTCTATGATAAAATCCGAGTTAGTTATTAGAAAAAATGTGGATATAAGCAAATTTTTAAAGTTACGTGCCTTTCTGAAAAAAACAAGCGAAGGATATACTGCAAAGAAGTCTAAAGTTTTCACTAAAGACGAGTTTGATAAATTTTTGATTGAAGCGCTAGGTAAGTTGTATTTAGGATTAAAGGTAAAAAAATTATATTGCAAAGCATGTAGTATACTCTACTAAATTATAAAAATATTTCAGATTGTTTTGTTAATTGGGGTTACCGGCGCCTGTCGATGCGACGAAATGGTAAAAATGAAGACTGTGGACATTGAGGATAAAGAAAATGTAATAATTATCAAAATCCCAGACAGTAAAACGCGACAAATTAGATATTTTGCGATAATTGGTCAAAACTACATTAAACTGTATAAAAAGTATGCATCACTGCGGCCTGACAATTTCACAGAAAACCAATTTTTTATCAAGTACCAAAATGGAAATTGTTACCGAAGCGTCATTGGAATACATTCGATCAGCGCAGTAGCCCAAAAAGTAGCTAGTTATTTAAATTTAAACGATGCAAGCGCATACACGGGTCACTCTTTACGACGAACTTCAGCAACACTTTTAATTGATGGAGGCGGAAATCTAGAATGCCTTAAACGACATGGGGGCTGGAAATCAAGCACGGTTGCCGAAGGATATATAGAGGATTCAATAAGAAATAAGAACGATAATGCTCAAAAAATTTTAAACCCTCATGATTCACCAACATCGGGAATGATTGCTGAAAGTTCATCAACAATTACCAATGCGTATCAAGAGTCGGGAACATTTTTGCACGGTTTCAATTTTGAAAATGCCTCATTAACTAATTGTACTTTTAATATTACTATAAATAAAAATATAAAAATGATGTTTAATTGTTGTTAATGACATTTGTATTGTTGCTTTGTGACATGTTTCATATTGTTGCCATGACAACATTTTTCCCTCCGCCGTAAAGAAATGGGAAAAAAAAACTGCTGCCGGCGGAGACATCAAACTTTGACAGGATCAAGTTAGATAAGTAATGTCATCATTATTTGACGTTTGAAGAAAAACAATGTTTATTGGTTATTTTTTTACAATTTATGTTGGTTTGAAAGTTTAATAAACAATATTTTTTATTGTGACGTATTATTTTATTTTTGGTTAAAGACGATATTAATTTTTAAGTATTTTATGAAATTTATAACCTTTTCTTACAGCTTATGGTTAAATATGTCGATTAACATGATTTTTGTTGATAATTCTCTGATATGTTTTCTGACGTGTTTTTCTGATGTTTTTGAAATAAATGTTAAATATATTTTATTATATTTAATCTAGAGTTCCTTTATGAGTTTCGGGTTAAAACTTTTTGGTGCCCATTCTGTTTTACAGTTTAGCTGTATTGCGTGTTTCTTGTTTTTCTTTGTTAAACTGATATATTTTGTTATCTAATTAATTTCTAATGTTTATCTATCTATTTGATCTACAATTTTTAACCATCTATATCCTTACCCACCCCAATGAAGCTTCCTCACTTGAGCAACGTGGTCTTTGTTGAGTATTGTGTACGAGAAGCTTTTTATTATTAAGTTTTGTCAGCTTTTTCGCCACACCATTAACACCATAAAAGTAGTAGTGCTGCGTTATACCAGCTGGAAATGATCTGGTAACTCAGGAGACCTGAAAATCCTATAGAACTTAGAAAAAGGGTCGACAACTCGACGTAGCAGAATTATCGATCTATATTAGAATCCGCTGGTAGATCGAAGTGACCGATAGATGGTAAGGTCAGAAATGGAAACTTACAGTTCTTGTTACTCATTTTATTAATTACTACTGGAAGGCTACTTCAATAAAATCGAAAAACACATTCAATAAAGAGTTTAAAATTTTTCCATTAATAATGTCTATATATAGATACCCTGTATTTATTTATGCACACATTAGTGTTAAATTTAGAATTAACAATATTTTTTAACTAATATATTCTGACCTCTAGGGACTCGTGTTTAAAAACCAAGTTATACCTTTTCAGTTTAAATTAAAACTCGAAAGTTAAATAAAGTTTTAAGCGGTGTTAAGAGATTAAAATTCAATTAACTACGTAATCGGTTGTTGCTAACTTGCACGTGACTGAGTTTCAGTTTTGATTAAAAACATACTGGAAATAGATTTGCGCAAAATATTTTCGACAGGAAAAATACAAAATTTCAATTTGTATCCATGTTATCAAAGTTTCTTTAATACAAGATATACGGGTTAAATTATTTTTGAAAAACCTGTTTGTAGAAGCATTTTAAATTAAATAGTGCCATCTTAAAACATAAAATCTGCAATACACGTAAAAATAAGCAAGAATAATAAATCTTTTCATAATTTATTTCCAACCACAGAAATTCATATTAAAGATTAGTGTCATATCATTATTTTATAAGGAAAGATATTGTAGACTTGTTCGTAAATAAATTTTATCATACTTTTAATGTCTGTTTTATCCAGTATAATTTCATTGATATTTCTGGCATTTTAACAAATAATATCTTAATAATTCACGGTATAAATCATTTGGATAACTGAACTTGGTTTTATTAACCTTTTCAAATTGTTCAACTCAAAGTGCTAAACTAATTTGGATAATGAAGCTCGGAGTGATATTAATGTTGTTAATCATTAATTATTGAAATATTAAACAGTGGCAGTTCACGATATTTTATTTTGGAGTATGCAAAAATTATTCCAAACAGTTTTACATGCAAATTTGAAAATTTAACATGATAATAATGATCCCTAAGCGATGTAACGTGATTTTCTAGTAGAAGCAAACGACGTTTACGAGTTGTGGTTATATTATTTTGTTTATATAACAATTTTACAACAATTTTAAAGACAAAATGCATAATTATAACAGCAAATTTACTAAGATGTAAACAACAGAAGTAAAAGATCAAGTGAATCAACGCAAACAGAGCTGCAGGTTACCTAAATAAAACAATATGGAGAAATAAAAATATAGGGAAAGGTGAAGAACAAATAGTGGAGAACATCAAGAACAGGGTAAGAAATAGAAGAGCAGAATGTAACGATCATATAAGCCGAATGACATCAAATACAAAGAGTAGTAAAGACGGAAAAAGACGGTTCTCCAATAGGAAGACGATCAGTAGAAAGACCACGAAAACGATGGAACTAAATACAAAATCTTCTACTTATTTCTTGAGCCTTTGTCAGGGTGTGGTGACACTCTAAATATTGTTATTAGCTGGCTGTGTCCATTGGCTGCGATCCTATCCCATACGAACGGCTTTATGTAGGGATTTTCCCACCATCGTCTTCATTTGCCCATCGTGTTGGAGATCTTGGTCTTCTGCCTCCTACATTTCCTTCTACTAACAATAGTTCTGTGGTCTCCTATCTTCTAGCTATGTTGCCTAAGTAATTTAGTTATACTCTGGTTATAGTAAGATTTTCAAGACCATTTCTTCGAAGCACATGTCCAAAATAGCTTATTATTTGTTCTGATATTTGTGTCCTTAGTCTTTTCTTAATGTTTAGCTGGTCCACTATGGATTCATTTGTTCTTCGGGCCCCCATGGTATTCTCAGCATTCAATAACATTGTTTGTTATTATTTGGTCTTTCTTTATTTTAATTATTTTAGCTGTTAAAATCGAACCATTGCTAGTCTACGATTGATTTCTAAGGAGCAATCGCCATTATTAGTTATCTGGGATTTCAAGTACACAAATCTGTCTACCACTTCAAAATTCATCCTTCGTTTACTGGTATGAATCCTCCGGTTCTTGGCTATCTTTGGAAGTAGAATGTTCTGTAGCCGTTCATTGACTATATTCAGCAGAATTTTCTGTCTTTATCAGGATTCTCCGCTAGTATCCCTTCGATCCCTAAAACTTTTTTGTTTCTTGGTTGGTTGAGAGCCTTCTCTACTTCTGCGCGTAAGATTATTGGTTCTGCCTATCTGATTGCATGTTGCAGGTCATGACTTGCAGGTCATGACGTATTTTTATTATACAATTTCTATGCATTTGGTTGACGTCCAGTTTTCTTTAGTGTCTATGCATTTTTTTCTAATGATTTTATTCACCCGTTTGTATTCTATTGGGTTTGTTTTATGTTTGTCTGTCTGTACCAAGTTCTCTAGCCTTCCTATTTCTTTCTTAACCTCGATACTTACTTAATTTTTCTTTTCAGGGTTTTTCAGTTTTGAGATGTCTAATTTTGTTGACACATTTTCTCTTTTAACTTTAAGAAACCTTTTTAGTCTAAAATCCATTATAACCATGGGCGCCCATAGGGGGGGGCAAGAGGGGGCAGTTGCCCCCCCTATCATTAGTAATATTATTTAAAAAATCAGTTTGTATGTAAGTATATTTAAAAAAAAAATACATTATTTATGCATATTGTGGCGAGAAACTTGCAACAATACCTCAAAACAGCAAACAACCGGAAACTAATCTAGCGAAATACCGAGAAATGCGGAAGGTACTTCCTTAACAATGCCTCGAATGTAGCTACCTACCATAATAATATTGTACAATGCAAAGAGAGATTTTGAGATGTCGTAGGTATCAAGCCTTAATTGGTAGAAAGTGTACCTGTACCAACAATTTTAAACTTTATTTCGTCCCATGTCAAATGCAAAATTTACTCTCACAAAAAAATATCCGCTTAATAAATGCTACACGTTTTTACTTGTTTGACTTAAATATTTGGTATAGTGGCCTAGTAAATTTTATTGAAATCAAAATGTTTTAGAAACAATAATAGCAGATAACAAATTTAATTGCTCAACAAGATCAAGAGCACAGCAGCTTTCATGTGCCACATCTGATTCCACTTTTATAATTTCCCTAAATTTGATTTCCAAGTATTCTTCTTTCTTAGAACCCATAGTAAACATTTTACAAACTAAATCAATAGATATGCTGGCAGTTAAAAATCATATACAGTTATTTCTTGATATGATAACAAAGCACAGACAAGAAGCGGAAACAACTTTTAAAACAATTTTTGAAAAGAGTACAAATGATGCCGAATCTCTAAGTATTACCCTTGAAAAACCACGAATCGCTCCTAGAAAGCAAACACAACGGTCAAACCATGCGGTTAATTCCGCTGAAGACTTTTTTAGAGTGTCATTATTTATTCCGTACCTAGATTCTTTAATTAGTTCTCTTGGTGTCAGATTTTCAGAAGACAATAATCCTGGTATGTTATTGTATAACTTGCATCCCAAAAACATAATAAAATTAACTGAAGAAGACCTCGCCAAAATAATAGAAATCATAAATAATTTATACAAAATTACTAATCTAAAAGAACAGGCATCATTGTGGCTCTATTATTGGAAAAATCAAACCAATTTAGATGTAGAAGATATTTCAATGTTAGAGCTACTAGACCATTGCTTATTTTACCCAGCTATAGCCCAAGCTATAGAAATTTCTCTGTGCCTTCCTCCCACTACATGCACGATTGAAAGATCATTTTCAACTCTTCGAAGGGTTAAAACCTGGATTAGATCCACTATAAGTGAACAAAAATTAGATGGACTATGTATGATGAGCGTTCATAGAAATAAAATGGGAAACAACCGAAATAATTTTATTAAAAAAGTAATAGATGAGTTTGGACAAAAGCCCAGAAACCTTCAGTTTTTATTTTCACAAGATACAGAGCAGTAGCCTTCAATATCAAGTTTACTTTTTATGTTTTGTTGGGTTTAACATTTTACCATTTTAGAT
Organism: Diabrotica undecimpunctata; assembly: GCF_040954645.1. Taxonomy (NCBI): domain Eukaryota; kingdom Metazoa; phylum Arthropoda; class Insecta; order Coleoptera; family Chrysomelidae; genus Diabrotica; species Diabrotica undecimpunctata. Next base: position 13,902,110 of record NC_092806.1, read on the forward strand.
TCTACTGGGAAATTATTCGTTTCAATAAATTATAATACATACAATACTAACTGAAAAAAAATGTTAATTTTTTTATAATAAATTATAACAAATAAATTTTTAATTAAATTTCTTCAATTGTTTACAACATAGTACAAATTTTTAATGTCAAATATAAATAAGTTGGCACCCAGCGAAGTATTTGAAGATTGCACACATTTGACTATTTATGCAATTTCGGCTAAGCATGGTAGTAGAAGGGTGTACACCCCACCCTAACTCTTTCAACGTAGTACAGTTTTGAATATTTGTTTTAATTTCCTAGTAAAAGAAATTTTTCAATTCAGATATTATGTTACTTACATATTATTTAAACTACACTATTGCTTGTGTTGCATTTCGTATCTCAGAGTACCTGCTTTTTTTATTACTATTTTTTAACATCCTTGCTTAAAATTGATTTTTTTATTCCTACATAAAAAATTTTGTATAATAAAATTTGTATGTATAAAGTCATACCATAAAATATGTTGTTAATAATTTTTTGTTTAAGATTACTTTTACTTTTCTGGTATTTCTTTACTGTTTGTAAATCATGTTTATATTTTTGCATTTTTGCAATCGGCTATTTTAGTTTTTATTAAGTTGTATGGATCAAAATAAAAATTTGAGTTGACTTGCCCCCCCCTAGATTTTGATATATGGACGCCCATGATTATAACTATATGTTTTAGTAGATTTTATGTACTTTTTGAAGTTTTTATAGAGCAAAATGAAGTCAATTTAATTTCTAACAATTCTATCTTTTCTGTCTGCAGGTGATTTCTAAGTTCTCCAATCCTCAATAAAAACAGTAAATTGCATTAAGATGTTATCAAGAATATGGCTTCAGAACAATATTAAGACAAAATCTCTAATAAGATACAGAACCACCAATTGTCGTGTCATAAATGCAAAAAGCCATCGACCAACAAAACAAAGAAAGGCTCCTGGTCCAGACGAGATCACCACACAATTATTAAAACAATTAGATAATGAGAGTGTTGTGATTATCACTTAGTTATTTAGCTAGATATACAGCAGCAGCAAATTTCCACATAACTGGTCGGAATCAATATTTGTAACTATTTCCAAAAAAGAAACGCTAAATAATGTAGCGAATATCGACTTATCCGTTTAATGATTCACAAAATTTTTATAAAATATTGCATTGTCGCATATATAATACCATACCAACTTTATCATATATCAACCAGTTATACCAACTTTATCATATATCAACTGGTGATGCACAGTTTGCTTTCCGAAGCTATATGCAATACTATTACCTTTTAAAAACTTAAAATGTTATCATTAATAGCTATAACCAAATGCCTGTTAATATTTTGGTCTCAAAACTTTTCAAAATGTCTTCGATTACTTAAAATTAATTTGTACATTAAAAATAAAAATTCTACACATCAACAGATGTAATTGGAGCTTGGTTCAGGGCAGATAATAAATCTGACTTTATTTGTAATAGCAACGAAAACACTTAATTCTTTTCAAAAATATATTTCATTTTTTTTTATTCACCACTACTTACAGGTGTCTATTTAATCTTTATCTTTAAATTATCCATTTATTAATTTTACTCACTAATATATCAAGAATATTAATTGAATGTTAGTTATTTATAGGCTAAAAATAGTTGTATTTTATGTTTTATTTGATGCATTTTATTTGGGATGTGTACAACCATGCGGCCTAACGTTAGAGCCGCTCTTGATATAATTACTAGTTAGCGTAATAACAGAATTAATAATTTAGGATATAATGGATGCACATGTTGTGTGACGGTGGATATATATTTATACAGTAATGAGTTTATTATGTATATACTACACTGATATATGAACGAATATATTAGCTATTAATTTAGGTTATATTATGTTTGATTCAATATTTTTGAATACGTCAGTATTCAATACGCATTCTTCTTCTTGATGTGCCTATCCGTTACGAACGTTGGCGATCATGGTAATAATACAAATACTATGGTAATACTACTGTAATACGTGATTCTGTTCATTAGAACTTGTAGGTCTTCTAAGTTGTCTGCAAATAATATGATGTCATCTGCATATCTGATGTTGTTTAGCCGGTAACCATTTAGTAGAATACCTTTTTCAGTTTTGTGCAATTCGATAAATATTCTTTCATGGTACAGATTGAAGATTAGAGGAGACAAAATACAGCCTTGCCTCACTCCACGCATGATTTTCACATAGTCAGAAGATTTTCACCTTCAACTCTGAGATTTCATGTCTGATTCCAGTAAAGATTTCTAATTATTTTCAGATCTTGGTTGTTAATTTCTGTTTCTTTTAGTATTTGCATCATCTTGGCATGCTGTATTTGATCAAACGCTTTCTCTTAATCAACCAGACATGCGTATACCTCGCAGTTGACGTCTCAACTGGGAATAAGACTTGTACTGAGAAATCCTGGTTGGGGGAAATTTTACTTTCACACAGCTTGTAGATTCTCTTATGAATTATCTTTAGGAACAATTTTAGGAGATGACTCATGAGGCTTATAGTACGGTAATCTTCGCATTTTTTGGCTTCTGGTTTTTTGGGAAGTGCAATAAACTCCAGCAACAACATATACAACTCCAGAGTTGTATATGTTGTTGCATATCTTTGCGATTATTGCTATTGATTCGTTGCCCATTAGTTTGAGTAGTTCTGCTTGTATATTATCAGGACCTGCCGCTTTGCCATCCTTTAACTGTGTTATTGCGAAATAAATTTCTTGCTGTAATATTCTTGGTCCATCATTTACCTCTTCTTCTAGCTCAAAGGTGTTTCTCTCTTTGATCTTCAAATAGTTTTTCTAGATATTCTTTTCACGTTCTTATTTTACTCTGTTTGTCCAAGATGATGTTTCCGTCAGAATCAGTTATATTTTCCTTCTGCTTTCATCTTAGTCCCCCTGTGAGTTCTTTAACTTTCCTATGTACATTGTGACTATCGTATTTTGACTGCAGAGTCTCAATTTCTTCGCATCTTTCCCTTGCTTCTTTTCTTTCGCTTCTCTGATTTTCGTTCTTATTATTATACTTATGGTTTTGATTTGTCTGGGTTATTTTTGGCTTCTCTTCTCTCGTTCATTAGTTTCAGGATCTCATTTGTCATCCATGCTTTTTTCTTCATTAATATATCTGTCTTTAAGTGTCTATCCTTTACATTTTGCACTATTTCTGTAATATGTTTGATCGTTTGTTCTTCGTACCGCATACATACCTCTGTCATGTTGAAAAACTGAGGTTGTGTTTGCCAACTTATTAGTATTTTCTCTTTTAGATTTTGCTAATTTGCAAGATGAATGGTATCGTCCCTTTCCATGTTGGAATGGTGTTGAAGGTACAACTTGAAAAAGTTTGCGTTCGAGTTTATTTTTCATGGCATGTACTACAAAATAATGAAGTCTATTTAAATTTGCAGCTCTTCTTTCAATTAGCGGTAGTGTTAAGGCAATTCCTAATTCTTGTAGAAACAAACGACGACGATTGCTCTTATTTTCGCTTTAATTTGTAAAATTAAAATTAAATAGAAAGAACGCATTGATGGCTGCAATATCCAACAAAGTAAAAAAAGAGGAGCCATATATTTTCTCGCCATCTGATCTAAAGTATCAACACATCCCTTAGTCTCACTAAAAAAAAGTTTGATATCTGATTTATTTTTGTATTCGTCACTTACAACATCATCAAAATGCTGGATTGATAGAAAGAGAAGTATCTTTGTAGGCTTCTGACGTGTTACATAAGAAAAAAGAGTAACTGGTAAGTTACCGAACTTTGGATCTAAAAATGCAATCATATTTGAATACAATTGTCCTTCTTCCGTTTTTTAAGTACTTCCGGTATAAGCCAGCGATTTTGGTGAAGATGCCAACTTTAGTCAGAGTAAATTCTGTGTAGAGATCTTCTGCAAGCTTCACAGAAGTGTAATATCTGTTATATTTTTACTATTCCTGTGGACCCTTAGATGCTGGTGTATTGCCTTCATATTTCCCTGCATAAATCTCCATACGTTAAACGTACCGAGTTGAACAATCTGCAAGTATTCGTATAAGAGCAGCATATTTATCAAGCTTGTCCTTCATGAAAACTTTAAACGGACATTTGCCCCGAAATAAAGATAACATTTCGTCTATTATGACGTTCATACCTGGTGTAAAATATTTCAAAAATATATCATTCAACAAATCAAACATTTTACGTTAGGGTGCAACCTTATTTCCTTTCAGCTCTGGTGGTTTTATCGTCAAATCTTAAAATTTTTGTCACTTCTAGGAATCTGTTTTGACTAATCAAGGCAATATACAATGATCTGCTGAATTTTTTGGACTACAAATCATAATAATCTAAGTTGGTGTCATCATTAGCTCCCATCAAAATGAAAATACCAAGTAAAGCTAAAATCTTAGTATTATCTGTTTTTGGAACGTTTTTACGTTCAGCTTCTTGATTGGTATGCCGCCAAGGTTTTGCAGTATTTCCGAAGTAAAGAATTTTTGAAACGACTGCAATATATTTTCTACTTTGCTTATGTCGAAATCCTGGGTAAATGTTTGGTACAGCTCGCCGCATAGGGCGTGGTAGGTGTGCTAAGTAGATTCTTCCTGACTTGCATACTGATTTGTATACATGTGGTGTGTTACAGTTTTCATCAATTGTGTCGAAACTGCAACTATCCTCAGTTGAATTTTCAATGTCGTCGTCTTCTACTAATTCTTTTTACGTTAAATATTTATTCATTTTCAGTTTTCTTTTTACATACACACTATATACGAAAAATGATCCAAACTGCGCTAAACCAAAAGCTAAACAATATAGAAGCGCGAGACAATATCCTAACACAGCAGTTCAAATACTGCAAAATATAATTTCAACGTATGTTTACTCGTATTTACGACGTTGTCAGCCGTAAACTACCGAGCAGTCTAGTTAACTGTTCATAATGGACCAAAGACCAAAGGAAGTTATTTGTAATCCACCGTAAAGTTTTTATAAATATAAGAGGAAATGAATTAAATTATGTGCTTCATTCAAAATTGCATTTAATTGTAACCATTCGCATTACCTCGTTAATATTGTTGCTGCTAACCTTCAATAAAGATGGTAAAAAGAAGAAGAAATTTTTTTATATAAAATACATGCTAGATGCACGAAATATTTATTAAAAATATATACACTCACAATTAATAAACTTTTAAAAACGTTAAGAATCTTATAAGAGAGCTTTAAATGTGTCCAAACACAGATGTTTGTAAAATAATATTGTTGTGATTTAAATAGTTAAACATCCTTTATATCTTACCTGGTCTTGAAAGAGCATACAAATTGGTTCCTCTGGTCCGTTCCAATCTGTGATCTTTGACGTCGATACGCGATTTAGCATCTGATAGCTCTTCAATTTGAGAGAGTCTAAAAACATATACCTTTCCTTCTCGATTACTATGACCACAGCGCATTAAGAAGATTCCGTGAGGTTCCACCACGTTTAACTGGCGAACTTGAAGCGTCTTATCGAAGATCATTCGGTGAGAATTTCCATCTAAAAGGGAAAAAGACAATCAAATGGAGAGCAAATAAAACAATACAATTACACAAATTCGATGCAAGAAGCCCAAGATAGAAATAGGTGAAAATTTTTACGGTAGGTCTACGTTAAGCAGTGGACAAATATAGGCTATTTGATGAGTACCTGTGACTTTAATCTCTGGGAATAAAATTGATCTCTATACTTTCCAGGGGTAGTTTTACAGATTCTTTTGCTTTTCAAGGCACTGATATCAGTTGACAAAAAGCAAGAGATATATAAGAAGGTAAAAACTCAAGAGTATCAGAATGTAGTGAGATCCTCAATAAAATCTATGGACGTGAGTCATGGGCATTTACAAACAAAAACAAAAGAAAACAGCTATCGAAATGAGACTTTTAGGGAAGATTGAACGGGTCACAAGAAGGGATATGATCTGAAAGACGTCATATTAGGGGAATTGGTTGAAATTGAATAATTCACTGCAATGCTGAAGCACGGGCCTATCTTTTTTCGACTACTGTTTTGGTGAATGCGTTCTCTAGATCTAACTGACATAAGAGCATTCACCAAAAATTAGTCTACTAGTATAGACCATGGTAATTATCAAAAATGGTTATACACATTACTTACCAATTACCATGAATACACCTTCTTCAGTCCCAATCACGAGCCGATTATCACCCCAGGAGTCTGCACAAATAATGGATTGGCATGGAAATACGGGGTAGAAACAATTTGCTTCCCAAGGCGATCGTTTGAACACAGTACCCGTGCTACAGCCAGCCGAAGCTAGACTTGTAGGTGCGTCTCCTCTAACGATGGCTTCTAACTTTAAGGCTTGCCCTATTCTGACAAACTCGATTTGGCGGGAGTCTTCTTTAAGACGAGAGTGACGGGGCGTGTCAGCAAGGACGTCTGAGAAGGCCCTTCTGTTTAACATGGTCTGAAATAAAAATAAATAAGCAGATTTTTACAATGTTCCTCAAATAAAAATAAAACGATATTCATATATTCAATAAAAATCCATTTTTATATAAAATAAACCACATAAAACTTAAGACCTGAGAAAATAAAAAAATGTTTTAAGTTTTAAATCCAGGTCTTTCCAAATCAAAGTTTAGCTGAAAAGAAATGATTTTTTTATGATAGTATTGATTTCATTTTAAGAAATCACTGTTTTTCGATTTATTAATGAAGTTTAAAGTTTAAACTTTAACAAATAATCAAATAATAAATTGTAAAAAGGGCTATCTCGGTTAAAAATGCTGCTAGAATGAATTGTTTTTTAAAATCCGTGAAAAATTACCAGCAAAACGAATTTCAAAACAGAAGTATAGAATATTGATTCATCATCAAGTTGTTAAAGAAGAAACTTATAAATAAATTAAACAATTATTCAGTAGCCATTTAGGGGGAGATAAATCGTTGAAATTTACATTTCTTATTACAAATATAAATCTAAAATAATAACTTAAATACTGGAATGTTAAAGTCAGAATACATATTAAGTTAGAACTCTTTCAACAATACTCAATATTAATTAATATTAAAGTATTTTTCACAGTTTCATTTAGTAAAACTGGTTAAAAACTAAGTAGTGTGTGAACTTCGGCAGTAAAAAGGTAGTAAACTTATTGGAGAAAATCTTTATAGTGCTACCTTCAAGTCAACCGAGTAAGCGTTACGTGAAGACCAAAAATCACTTCATAGTATTTATATTAATATTAATATAACCTATAACGTTCCGAAGAAATAGAAACAAATCCAGTTTTGGGTCAAAATCCACACCGGTTTTCGAACCGGTGATAGGGCCGGACTTATAATTAATCAACCATGACTTCGAATAAAACTATGAATACTACTCACACTTCATCTCACGTCTCATATTCCAGTGTTTTCAACACATTTAAAGATCCAACAAAAAAACAAGCTATAATACTTTCCAGTATTGAAGGAACTAAAGTTCATGACTATATCATCGCCGTTGGTTCACTAGTTGGTCCACGTAACGTATCCTTCGCTTCCAGAATTGCCAACAATAGAATATGTCTATATCTATCATCTAAAACTGTAGTCGATTCACTACTACATTCCCACAAATATGTTAATATAAAAGAAACTCAAGTAGAAATAAGAAGACCTATCTCTCCAGCTCAAAGACTAGTCATATCAAATGCTTGTCCTACTGTTTCAAACTCGTTAATTGAACAAGAACTACATCAGATGGGTATAAACTCCGTCTCAAAAATGACTTTTCTAAGAGTAGGTATGCCTGAAAGTGAATACAATCATGTCTTGAGTTTAAGAAGGCAAATATTTATTACACCTTTAGACAATATATCTATTCCTGATTGTTTCATTATCTCTTATGATAATACCAATTATCGTTTATACCTTTATATAGAAGGATTTAACTGTACAAAATGCAAGACTATTGGTCATCAGGAAGCTGAATGCTCTAACCAAGCAAACCCCACTACTTCTAATGTATACTCAGAAACTTCTCAAAACATATTACCTACAGTAAATACAACTAATAACCAAACAAAACTACAAAGTTCTGACAAAGCTAATTCATCCACTGCTAGTGCACACCCAGAAACTTTTCAAAACACATTAATTACAATAAAATCCTTTAATAACCAAACAGAACAAATTATGGAAACTGACAATAACCTGACAAGATCCATAAGTAATAGAAGTGAAACATCTTCCTTAAAAACTCCAACATCATCAACCTCAAACAACATCAGAAATCCTACTCCAGTAGAAATAACACCAAATCCAATTAATACAAACGTCCCTAATCAACTAAAAAGGTTCATCTCATCTTCTCCAGACACTAACGAAAATACCCCACAGACCGTCAAAAAAGTCAAAAAAGTCAACCAGAAATTCCCGCGAAGAACTTTTACTTTCACTAGAGTCAATTAAAGACAAAATAGAAAACAGATCACCACCGTTTATCCTAAATTATAATGAAATATGTGACTTTCTAGAAAATACAATATATGCCAAACACCCTGAAATAATTTCAAAAGATTACTCGAATGAAACTAGCGAGCTAATTGAGATCCTTAATTTTGTTCACGCTTATACCCACAATTAAAAATTAAAAAATAATATAACTAAAGCCCAATAATATCTCTTCCACAGAAGAAACAGATGAACAATTATCTCAGGCAGAATTCTAACATGTCCAATTCCTTTATTTTACAGTGGAATCTTAATGGGTTTTATACCCATTTGGAACAGTTAAAACTATTAATAAATGAATTATGCCCAAAGATCTTATGTCTTCAAGAAACTCATTTTAAACAAGTTAATATAAATCTTCGAAATTATCAATGTTTTCCAAAAAACAGAGTGGCACAACATTCCAGTGGCGGAGTAGCTATCTTCATGCTCTAACCCACTGACTGTGAAACACATCCTGTTTGATTGTCCTCAATTCAAGGAAAAAAGAAGATCCCACGGATTCACAAATGATGATTTTAAGACAGTTCTCACCAAAAAAAATTTCGATAGTGTTAAGCTATTTAAAAGACATCAAGTTATTCAATTTTATTTAATGTAATATTTCATGTATTTGTTATATCCACTAATAACCCTGCGCGGTTGATGTGGTTTTGTGTTTAAATAAAAAAAAACTTAAATACTTAATAGAAAAAATAACTCTTAAGACTATTAAAATAACTCAAAAGACAACTTATGGGACAATTTTTAATATTTGTATTTGTATTTGTAATATTTGTAAAAACTTTTACGAAAATCAAATAAAAACTCTACGGAGACGACTTTTTTAAGGAATAAAAAAACTTATTCTTTTCGCAATTTTGACGTTATCGTCAATGTTAAAGCAATGATTTTATAAATTGGAACCAATACTTTTATGAAAAAATCGATCTTTTTACCTAAACTTTGATTTCGAAAATGTCCCATTTTAAAACTTAACACAAAATGCATTACGAATATAAAATTTTATTTGACTGGGCTTTAATTATGGTAAAATATTTTTATTACATTTACATGACATATTTCAATACACTGCGAATTCTTGAAAAATATTTACGGTGCAACTAAATTATTGTTTTATTTCAATTAACGGCATCCACTAATAAACTAAATTAAAAAAATAATAGAACAAAACAAAATTTCTCTAGAATGGAGATCAAGCATCCTAATATCTCTCTTTAAAAAGAGAGACAAATCAGACCCGGAAAATTACAAAGGCATTAATTTATTAAACACAACACTAGAATTAACAATCAAAGTAAAAACAAATAAACTGAATGAAATTATAACACTAGCAGAAGAACAACAAGGTTTTAGGTCGGGAAGATCATGCACCGACGCTATATTTATAATGAGGCAAGTGCAAAAGAAATTATTAGAATACAACAAACCAGCATATCTATGTTTCGTGGACCATAAGAAGGCATTTAACCGGGTTAAATTAAAGGACGTTATCCACTTGTACGCAAGAGATATACCTCTAGAAATAATCAAAACGATCGAAAATATCTACCAAAACAACACAATAAAAGTAAAAGTAAAAGAAGAACTAACCGACACTACTAAAGCTGACAATTTGATAGGATAGGGAGATTACCTGAGTCCTCTATTGTTCAACCAGATTATGAATGAAACAATAAAAAATTAAGAACTTAAAAAGGATACCTAATGGGAGAAAAACAACTTAAAATAACTGTTATACAGATGACGCAATACTATTTTCTTAAAGTGAAGATGAATTGAAACGTATGCTGCACCAAGCTAATATAACCGCCAGAAAATTTAACATGCTAACTTTCCCAGAAAAAAGCCAAAATGCATGGTTATAACAGCAAATTTACTAAGATGTAAATTGGAGCTGAAGGGTCAGAGCTGAAAGTGATGGAGTTTAAATATCTAGGCATCATATTATCTAGCTACGGAAAGCTCGAAACTGAAGTGGAAGATAAAGTGAATAGAGCAACTAGAGCTGCAAGTTGCCTGAATGAAACCATATGGAGAAATAAAAAATATTGGGAAAGAAATGAAAGGCAGAATTAAAAAAGCAGTCGTCAGACCAATCATGTCATCCGCGACAGAAACAATACCTTATACAGATGCAAAAAGAATTTTAGAAACCGCAGAGATGAAAACACCTACAAAAATTGATGGTAAGACACTATGGGACAGAGGTAGAAGTAAAAATAGACGAAGTAGATCCAAGGTGGAGAACATCAAGAACTGGGTAAGAAATAGAAGAGTAGAATAAAACGATCATGTAAGCTGAATGAAAACAAATATAGTAGTAAAGGCGGCAAAAAACAATTCCTCAATAGAAAGACGATCAGTAGAAAGACCACAAAAACGATGGAACGACAACTTACTGGAGGTACATTGAAAAACAGACAGAGTCATGTCTACATAAAAAGAATAAAAGAAAAGAAGAGGAAGAAACTAATACACTTCTTGATACTAACTAACTCTATACTAAGTCAGTTTAGTTGCTTTTACAAAGAGTCACTACATATATAAGTGAGTACCGATTCGAAAAACATTAGAATTTGTAATTTTTTTGTAATAACAGTTCCCACGTACGGCTGGATTTAAACACGAGCTCTGAGCTTTTACGCTATTATAGGTAAATCAATGCTCTTCTATGTTAAAATCATAGAATAAATTACATTATTGTATATTATAATTGAAATGTATGAATATGACAAAATGTGAATATCTCTCAGTGGGAACAGATGAAATATGTGACCTAGTCTTGGAAGACGACAAAATCAAAGGCGTGCAATCCTGCAAATATTTGGGGGTCATTTTCAACAAGAAGGGAAATAGCGCAGATAAAATCAGGGAAAGAATAAACAAGGGCAGAGCAGCGACCCGTGCCTTAAACTCTCTTCTCTGGCAAAAAACAATTCGATGAGAAACCAAAAAACACATTTACGGTAGTATAGTCCAAAGTATTACACTTTACGGTTCGGAAGTATGGGACGTCACCAAAGCTAATAGAAACAAACTTATGACAACAGAAATGGATTATCTGAGACGAAGCTGCGGTAGATCGAAACTGGAGAGAGTTAGAAACGAACAAATAAGAAACGAAATGAAAATGGAGAGAAATATCAATGATGACATAGAAAGAAAACAATTAATCTGGTTCGGACATGTTAAAAGAATGCCAGAGTACAGATGGCCTAGGAGAGTACTGGAATGGATCCCTCCTGAAAGAAGAAAGAGAGGATGGCCACGGAGAAGTTGGCGCAACGATATTGATGAAGCAATGGCGGCAAGAGACTTAGAAGAGGCAACTGCATATGACAGAAAAAGATGGAAATTGGGGGCGGAGAAGCGGCGACAGCCATAATAAATCTGTTATATATATATATATATATATATATATATATATATATATATATATATATATATAGGTATATATATATATATAATTGAAATGTAAATTGTATTAATAAATATTATTAATACATAATCGGTTGCTCTTCCAGAATAAATATTTTTATAACACCGTTGTCGTAGTTTATTGACCCGTATTATTTTTGTACTACACCATCCATAAATTCTGTATTTAATCTACCAGAAAGCCGTGACAAACAAATTCGAAATATTTGAGTTACTGTCTCGATATATTGATTATTGAGTTAACAGTTGCATTATATTTGAAACAATGTATGTCGTATAATAAAAATAAAATTATTTTTATTTAGAAGTCATAGTGTGGTTCCTACTTAATTTATTTTTAATTTACTTGATTAAATTTATTTATTTTATATACTACTTTAATTTATATAATCAAAAGTTTTTATTGGACAACGGACATTTGTTTTTTTAATATGCAGTCAACAAATACAACATAAATAGGTACCTAATTTACTTTTTGATTCCAATCTGTGATATTTAGGCTACAATTTCCAATTAAATCATCTTCAATCTAAATCAGGTTTTAGTTATTTTTTAGTAATTGTTAGGTTTTTAAGCTATTTTTTTTAAATGGTGAGTTTTTGAACGTCTCACTTTGCAATTTTTTCCTAACAACAGTATTTCGAAATACCACATTCTGCACCGTTTTTAACAAAAATTGCAGCGTAATTGCATTTAATATTTCTCAATGTAAAGTGTTTACGAAAAAAAAAATTTAAATAATTTTTCCTTAATAATTATTCCTTATCTTAATCTAAATATAGGTACATAATACTTTTTAAATATGTTTGTTTTCCTCTAATTAAGATATAGAACTGGAGCATTATTCAGTGGCGTAACTACAATTCAGGAGAACCGGGGAGGAAGTAACCAAAGAGACCCAATATAAAAAGCTAAGAGTTACCTCCATATAGAAACTACCTAAAAACAACATATTTGAAATTTAAAGATAAAATATAATAAAATTTATACCTATGCTATGCTAAAAATTACTTTTAATTGAAATAATCTGGTTTGGTTTAATTCATTATCCAAACATTGAAGCAATGTTTAACATTGACAACACAAGATTATTTTGTTAATATTCAAATTTTAATTTATTTTAGAGTTATTACTAGCAAACATTTTTTTTTCTTATTTTTATTTCTAAAAATTGTTTGATTACGTTGTCGAAGTTGGTGTTGTTTGCTACTTCACGTTTAATGGGGTGCATTGTCTAACTCCTCTCATTAGAAGCAATAGAGATACATACATAGATAGATACAGACATTATCAGATTCTTAAAGTTACTTCTTAAAGACAGGAAAGATTTATTTTTCACATTGAGAACGCCTGTAAATATCTGTTCTGATGAACTTTATTAAAGCGAAATACGTATAAACAGATACATAGACGCTTTGTACGTGAAATCAAATCTTGACTGTCTTTTTCATTTTATTCGGATCTACTCTGTATGAGTACAAGAAACCAATTCGCTAAAGATTTCTGCTTGGTTGAGAAGACATGTCGTGGAATGCAAATTTTAGATTCATCATGTCTCTATTAACATCTTTATCAACGTCTGCTATGCCTTGCAACTTTTAGAAGGCTCAGATTAAGGCAGAAATCTGAATTGTGTTTCGAAACTATTTTACGGATTTAATATCAGATGTCGCTATTGCGTCCGTTTCGAAGCCATTTTATTGTTGCTTCTTAAAGACAGGAAAGATTTATTTTTCACGTTGAGAACGCCTATGAATAGCTGTTCTGATGGGCTTTATTAAAGCGAAATACGTATAAACAGATACATAGACACTTTGTATGTGAAATCAAATCTTGACTGTCTTTTTCATTTTATTCGGATCTACTCTGTATGAGTACAAGAAACCAATTCGCTAAAGATTTCTGCTTCGTTGAGGAGACATGTCGTGGAATGCAAATTTTTGGTTCCCCATTTCTCTATTAACATCTTTATCAACGTCTGCTATGCCTTGCAATTTTTAGAAGGCTCAGATTAAGGCAGAAATCTGAATTGTGTTTCGAAACTATTTTACGGATTTAATATCAGATGTCGCTATTGCGTCCGTTTCGAAGCCATTTTATTGTTGCTTCTTATAGACAGGAAAGATTTATTTTTCACGTTGAGAACGCCTATGAATAGCTGATCTGATGAGCTTTATTAAAGCGAAATACGTATAAACAGATACATAGACGCTTTGACGCTTTGTTTTGTGAAATCAAATCTTGACTGTCTTTTTCATATTATCAGATTCATTCAGGTCCATATCAAGAACAAACTGTGCGATTTTTAATTCACTTCGATTTCTGGCCTCTTCATTTATTCTTAAAGCTTATATATGGTGGTAAAATCTTTCGATTTCATTAAAATTTCTTGCTTATCGAATTCTGTGTCATAATCATGGAGTTAATAGTCAGACATAAGCAATTTTTTATTTTTAGAATACAGTCTTCATTCTTTACATTCTAGTTCGAAGCTCTTGGTGTAGCTTTACTAAAAATTCAAGCATACATCTTTTAGTTTCATCTTCGAGAGGAAGACAAATATTTGAGAATAAAATTTCAGCAGAGCCCTGTGTTATAACATTTTCCTTGGCGTCACCCAATTTTTCTGTAACTTAAACTAATTTATCAAAATGTTTTATAATAGGTTTGCACAAGGCACAAACATGACTTTGCTATTTTTTTTTCTTGATTTTGCTTGGACATCCGCATGGATGCCTAATTAATTAAAGCATGAACTGTTTTATTTTATCAGACTCTAATTTTGTATAGTGTTAATTGAACCAAAGTTTAATAATAAAAAAATTTAGAATTATTTAGTTTATTATTTTTCAACTAAAACAGTTTTTGTATCTACTGAAAACTTTTATTTTGGGCACTTAAACGTTATTGTTTGGCGCCCTGAAATGTACCAGTTTTTTATATAAAAGATAAAAAATCCGTTTCTTTTTCATTTTTGTTTTAATTACACTAATTTATTGCCAAAAACGCACGCATTGACACAGTTGAGCTAAGCAAAATATTACAGGCGCTTAAAGAATGCAGGCTAGATTATAGATATACTAAATTATTATACAAAATATACCTGCAGGCAACAACCACTGTCAGATTACATACTAACAGTAATCGCATAAAAATAGAACGGGGGGTTAGACAAAAATCATGACCAATTTGGTACCCAACCACAACATCAATATTGGTGGGAAAGAAATAGAACTCGTAGATAGATATAAATACCTGGGACATAAAATTATGATTGGCAGGGATAACCAGACTCATGAACTGAAGAGAATAATCAGCCTTGGGTGGGCAGCATTTGGAAAACTGAGAGAAACTTTTAAAAGTGAGCTGCCCACATCCCTAAAGAGAAAGGTATTTGATCAGTGCGTCCTCCCAGTCTTGACGTACGGAGCAGAAACACTTACCTTAACAAAAGCAGCAGCTACCAAATTGAGAGTCACGCAGAGAAGAATGGAGCGGTCGATGTTAGGAATAACTCTGCGAGACAGAATAACCAACGAAGACATCAGGAGAAGAACCAGAGTGACTGACATCATCGAGAAGATAGCCAGACTAAAATGGAGATGGGCAGGACACATAGCCAGAATGACAGATGGGCGATGGACAAAGAGGTTATTGGAATGAAGGCCAAGGGAAGACAAGAGAAGCGTCGGTCGACCACCTACAAGATGGACTGACAATTTAAGAAGACTCAAGAAAAACTGGATAAGAGCGGCGCAAGATAGGTGGGGTTGGAAACATGAGGAAGAGGCCTATGTTCAGCAGTGGACTTTTGAGGCTGGATGATGATTGACAAAAACACGTTTTTGCAAATATTTTCTCAATATTAGAGTTACCGCTTAAAAATGGATTAACTAACATATTTTTTTATTATCTTATTACTGTTTAAAACGATGTATGACAAATGTATGCAAGTGTATATACCTTTATAAAACATTATTCAAGCTTCCTTTATTTATCTTTGTATGAAAGACATAAATGATCGTATTATTTAATTACACAATTGATGATCACTTTGCCCTCCCATTCAATTAAATATCGATAACGGGAAAATTTATAGACTCGCTATAAATGATTCTTTTACTTTAAAAATAAATACTGAGGTCGCAGTTACATGTGAAAATGTATTGAATTTTTAGTTGAATGCATGCCTAGTATGAATATAACTATACTATATATAGATTCGTAATATAAAATGCGTGTATGCCATGTCATGTGGATAGAATATATGTATAAATAAATGAGCTGTAGGTCAAGTTATGTTCATGTCATTACGGACAAAACATAAATATTAGATCTTTACAAAGCGGTAAAAAGGTAAAACGTAAAATGTTTTTCGCTAAACCGACTGAAATAGACTCTCTTATAAGTTGTCGAAAGCAATGGTTGTTCTGGGAATTTTCAATAGCGGGCAATGTATTGTTCTGGCAGTTCAAAAACACGATCATTCTTAGTTTTAATCCACTAATGATTTTAGATAACAATTTTAAAAATATTGTAGTAGCATTAAACAACTTTAAAAAACTTTTATACGTAGTACAACAATTACATATGTAGAAAAAACATTTTCAGACATAGGAGCTGACTATGCTAAAAAGCGGATAGGTAGATTAAGAAGATACATATTGTTATGATCCTTGGTCCCTATAAGTTTCTTTTAATGGCATAAACTAGGTGTCAATAGGGGGTGCAGGGTTGTGTTATAGAGGTAGAACCTTTTATTGGAACGACCACATCGAGCGTCATAGACGGGAGATGGTTCTTGATAACTGGTCCTCATAAGACACTTAACTCTCACTTATGGCTCCACGTGCCACACCCCGGGCAACTGCATTGGTCTGCAGGCTAAACTAAGTGAAGATAGCCAGATATGGCGAAAATTTCACCGAGTGATTGCCGGTATAAGGAGTCCCCCACTTACTGACCAACATCTTCGGACGGATGAGTTAGTAAGTGTTTAGGGCACTCTTTTGTCCTGAGACTGAGAAATTGGTCTTGAAGGCGGATGAACCCTACAGAATGGTCAACGGTATAAAGATGCAGAAGGCAACGGGGAACCACTGCATTAAAGACTCATAGAATACCCCTAGTAACAATCATCATGGCAGATATGCAAAGGAGAAGTACTGATCATGGACATCGGATAACAAGATACGGCAGGGGAAGACAAATAGATAAATACAAGGCTTTCTTGGTCGTAAACCTGCGAAACCCTTGTAATAAGAAAAAGACAACCACAAAAATTGCTACATGGAATGTAAGGAGCTTATTCTCTTCGGGAAAATTAGATAATGAATTCCAAATAATCATGGAATGTTTTATTATGCCGGAAGTGACACCACAACCCATCGATAAGGAGTTGGAGTCATCATCTCAAAAAAAAATGGAAAGATGCTGTAGTAAACTTTACTCCATTCTCAGAGCGTGTAATGTAAATACAATTGAAAGATAAAAAGAACATAATAAACATCATACAAGTGTACGCTCCTACATTAGATAAAGACGAAGAGGAAATAGAATAATTCTATAATAATTTAAACGAGGTTATGAGAACAACAAAGAGACAACACATTAACATAGTAATGGGCGATCTGAACGCCAAGGTAGGTCAGGGTAAAGAAAATGTCGGTAAATATGGCTTAGGTAACAGAAATGAAAGGGGTGACCATTTAGTTCAGTTTTGTCAAAGTGAAGATTTACTAATAACTAATACATTCTTTAAATTACCCCCAAGGCGACTGTATACGTGGACGTCATCTCAACACACTCAAGAAAAAGTAATCAGAAACCAAATAGATTACATAATGGTGACAAAAAGATACCATAATGCCGTGAAATCTACTAAAACTTATCCTGGAGCTGATATCGGTTCGGATCATATTCCAGTAGTATCTGTGATAGAAACTAGACCAAAGAAAATAAGAAAACCCATCATCCCAGCGTTAGACTTAAGCCTACAGACTACTAGACACAGCTAAAAAGTGAACACCTACGACAAACAGTGTAAGAAGAAATAAACACCAGCCTCAGAATAGCAGAAAGTCAAATCTGCAGAACAGACAACATAGATGAAAAACTTAAGCATATAAACACTACAATAAGAACTACGGGAAAGAAACACCTAACCAGATCTGCAAAGAAACACAAGGTATGGATGACACCAGATATACTAGAACTAATGGATGAAAGATGTAAAATGAAGGATAATGCACAAAAATACAAAGAGGTTGATAAAAACATAAAGCAAAGAATAAAGACGGCCAAATAATTATGGATTGAAGAACAATGTGTAGAAATAGAAAACTATGAAAGAAAATATGACAAAATATTACAGGAACTCAAAGAAGACAACAAATAAGTTTGCTTGAGAACAAAAATGGAAAGAGACGGAGTAAATACATAAGAGAATTGTTTGAGAACAACAGAAATAACATTGTTCCGGCAAATGGTGAAATGGAACCTAAAATCATAAAATGTGAAGTAGAAGCGGCACTTAGAATTTCTAAAACTGGAAAAGCAAATAGACCTGATGAGGTTTCTACTGAATTGATAAAGCTCTTGAATGATGACTCAATAGGTATAATATTGCACTTATTTAACACAATATACAAAACTGGTATTATACCTCAAGAGTGGCTGTTGTCTACATTCGTTACACTGCCAAAGAAATCCAATGCAAAAGAATGTTCAGAACATCGAACAATATCTTTAATGAGCCATCTACTAAAGATATTTCTAAAAGTCATCCACAACCGAGTTTATCAAAAGTTGGATTCAGATATTAGTGATACACAGATGGGGTTCAGAAAGGGACTAGGTACTCGAGAAGCTCTCTTCGGTTTGAATGTTCTTACACAAAGATGCCTAGACGTTATTCAGGAAGTACATGCATGTTTCATCGATTTTGAAAAAGCGTTTGATGGAGTACGCCGTGATAAGCTAAGAGAGATTCTTGATAGAAAGGACATAGATAATAAAGACCTGCAAATAATTCTCAATCTATATTGGAATCAAAAAGCTAACATCAAAATAGATATCACAAGCAATAGAAATACGGAGAGGAGTAGGACAAGGATGCATTTTGTCACCGCTGCTATTTAATGTTTATAGTGAAAGCATCTGCCAGGAAACCCTTTTGCAAGCAAACGAAGAAATCGTAATCAATGGAGAGGTTGTAAATAATATTCGATACGCAGACGACACTGTATCAGTCGCAAGAACAGAAAAATTACAACGATTACTTACAAATATAAATATTGCCTGCAACAATTATGGCATAAGTATCAATATCAAAAAAACCAAGTATATGGTCTTCAGTAAGAACATGACACAACCAGCACATATTAGTATAAACGGCATTAAAGTTGAAACAGTTCCCCAAGTATCAAGTTACAAATACTTGGGGACTTAAATAAACGAAACTGGAGACCAAAACAATGAAATAAAAAGACGTATCGAAATTGCCAGGGTCACCTTCGTAAAGATGAGGAAATTCTTCTGCAACAGAGATATAAGCATCTCTCTCCGATTAAGAATGCTAAGGGGCTACGTATTTAACACGCTATTATACGGTGTAGAGGATGGACTCTCAAGCAGAACAATATACAAAATATTTAAAATTTCGAGATGTGGTGCTACCGTCGAATGCTGAAGAAAAGTTGGGTTGAACGAGTTACAAATTTTGAAGTAATGCGAAGGATAGGAAAAGACCCAGAAATTTTGTCAACGATCAAACGAAGAAAACTCGAATATTTGGGTTACCTGATGAGAGGACATAAATAGGCATTACTTCAAAATATAATGCGAGGAAAAATAGAAGGAAAACGGAATACAGGTCGTAAAAGAATGTCATGGTTGCGTAATTTGAGAGAGTGGTTTGGCTGCACCACTAATGAACTCTTTAGGTCAGCTATAAACAAGGACAACATGACTAATACCTTAAACATAAAAATTTAATCACCCTAAAATCGATAAAATATCAATAAAAAAGAGTTGAATAATATGATTTAAGTATTAAAATTAAAATAAAAAACAAGTTAAATATAGCTTCTTTTAGACATTATTAGTGTGTTTAAAAAACGGTACACATAATAATAATTCAAAATTCTTTTTTTTTTGTATTATCCCTTTTTTATCTATATTTATATACAAACAAGATGATGGAGTTCTCATAGTTTCACAGGTCAACAGTTCCACAGTACAACAGTCAATGAAAGTAATACATTTTAATAATCTTACGAGAATCGTAAAAAATGGCAAAAATCGCGCAACGTTTGTTTATCGAAAAGATTTATAGAAACTGTTTTCATTTGCGGCAAAACACGAAAATTGCTTATAGAAGCAGCATTCTTCTCCTTTAAAATGCCGTATGATTTTTGTCCATAGGACACTCTGATCAAAAGATATTAAATTTTTACCATCGAGTTTTATTTGACGTTGATTTTGCGCGCGCAACTGACATTCAAAATCGCATGTCACTTCAAGCGTTGTTTTTGAGAG
Source organism: Diabrotica undecimpunctata (assembly GCF_040954645.1). Lineage (NCBI taxonomy): Eukaryota > Metazoa > Arthropoda > Insecta > Coleoptera > Chrysomelidae > Diabrotica > Diabrotica undecimpunctata. Next base: position 13,922,638 of record NC_092806.1, read on the forward strand.
AACGATTCACTTTAAACAAAAAGTGCTAATAAACATCTTTATTTAAAGTTATCGTAGCTACATTTTTTATTTAAAAAATTTTTTTCTACTTCGTAAAGATTCTTGGTAAATTGATTTTTTTTGCGTTTTTACTGCAATACGAGAGGTTTTTTCGGCGGAATCCCAAGTGTAAAATCTCTGACGACTGGACTGTAAAACAATGTTTAACAAATACTTATTTAAATTAATGCTGAAATATTAACGATAATAGAAATAAGTTGTTTCATACATTAAGTGTATGTCTTCGTATTGACTAAAACTGAGATGTGCTAAAGTAACTTTCAATTGAAGCTGTTTTTTAATAAATTATTGACTTACAATTATTACATGGGAATTATTAAAAACTATTCCTAAGGCCACTTGATACATTTTATAAACACTTTTTAAAAAGTATTTAATCAATTTATAATGGTTGTTTAATGATTTTTAATGCTAGATAAATAAATGCATGACATTGTATGCTTAAAAAATGGCGAAGGCGCTAATTATATCTAGTGCATTCATTTAGAAAATGGCTTTTGATCGAATTTCACTCCAGTAGTTCTTCATTAATATAAGATATGGAAATGTTATTTTCGATGCTTTTATAAGGTAGAGGAAAGTAACGAAATATGGAATTGTATCCTAATATGGAATACCTTGATTTCTCCGAAAATATAAGTTTGAAACGCAATACACTACCATCTTCTATTTCACTCGCTCTCTTTACTATCGCACTCACACCTTTGTGTCAGTTGCGCGAACAATACGCATGTGGCAGGAGTGTTTTGTTTTATGGTCTCGCAGAAAATTTCACAGGTATGTATTAAACGAGTATTATCGGTTATTATGCATGAATACAGACTTGCTATACCATTGAGTACATCATAATTACGTTTATTTGTTTAGATTGTGACCTTCTGTAATTTAAATTTGCGATTTGAAAAAATATTGATACTAGTTTTAACTAGTATAAAATTCCAAATATGGACAGTTGTTGGTGCCTAATTATGAAATATTCCATAATTGGTTTTTTTTTCACAAATTAGGTAATTGCTATTATTTCTTTTAAAAATCGTGTGTTATGTCTGTTTCTAGAATGTCGGCTTCACTATCAACCAATAAACGAAAAACCTTTGATAAAAAAAAATGGAAGAAGTTATAAAATTCATCCGGGAAAAGTGCCTAGGACAACTTTATTTCGTTTGTGCTAAAAAGATGAACAGTCTCCAAAATAGGGTGACTTACAATATTGGGCTCCAAACTCTAAGGTCAGCTAGTAGAATACATATTGATCATGAAGAGCAAATTTTAAGGTTTGACAAGAAGAGAAACAGTTTGTAGAATCCCTTAACTCAATCAGATATGGCTGGAAAAAAGTGGTTGAAGTTATTTCTAAATCATCATAAAGAGAACTTTCGATACGAAGAGCAGCTGCCACCTACCTACATCTTTTGCCAGAGTATTTGTATTTGATAAGGAAAATGGGGACACATTTTCAACCATTTTGAAGATATTTACACTAAAAATAACTATCCACCAAATCGAATTTACAATGTGGATGATTCTGGCCTTAGAGTAAGATACCACAAAACATTTGTCATAGAGGGAAACGCCAGATAGCTGAACTTACTTCAGCCTAAAGAGGATCGATTCCTTATGACAATAGTGGTTTGCATCAATGTTGCAGGACATTTTGTGCCACCGTTTATTATTTTGCCCAAAAAAATATGAGTGCTCACCTATGAGAGGCTGTTCGCCATGATCAGTCGAAGTTGCACATTCATCAGGTTGAATTCAAATGAATATCTTTAAATATTGGTTCAAGCGCTTCATTTAACATACCAAGCCGACTCCTGAATCAAAGGTTTTACTGATTTTAGATGGACACTATAGTAACACTCTATATAATAGATATCGCTAGGAAAAAAAAACGTGGACATAGTTTCTTTACCTCCACATATAACTCGCAAACTGCAGCCGTTAGACAAGACTTTTATGGGCCGTTAAAATCATACTACAGTGAGGAAATACTAGCGTCGATTAGAAATAATAGTAGACCTCTAACTCCATATGATATCGCAGAGCTGTTTGGAAAATCCTATTTGAAAGTACAAACAGGCGAGATTGCAACCAACTGTTTTAAGGTCACTGCATTATGACCTCTAAATAAAGATATGATTAGTGATATAGACTTTATTTCTGCGTAAGATAATGCTGTAAGAGACGGCTGTACAACCAACATCCCTGACACAAAAACCTGTACATAAGTGCTAATATACAACCTGAACCCGTACCTTTGACTTCAGGGACTAACCGAAACACTCTACGGCAAAATAAATTAGCTAAGATAAAAAATAAATAGACAACTGCAAAAAAAACCAATGAACAAAGAAAAATAAGACTGATTCTAAAGAAGAAGACTTTGAGAAATAGGACGTTATCCAGTTTGATGCAGACAGTGAGCCTGATTAGTTGTTCGGCCAAGAATCTCCTTATACTGCTGATTGTATGTTTGCCAAAGACTTTTTTCCACGGATAACAGTGGAGAAAACTGGATTAAGTGCATAATTTGTGGGCTCTGGGCTCATTATGATTGTGCTGGTTCAGAATTTGGTACATAGATCTGGACTTCTGTAAGTAAATTAAGCTACTTTCTTCATTTTTCACAATTTTCTTATTTAAATTTATTTTATGTCGTATATATTTATGTCTATTTTTGTTATTGATATGTTGGTTTATGCTTGTATTCCATATATAAGCACCTATTCCATATTTGGTTACTAATTTGTGATTTTGTTTTTTGTGTTCGATTTTATTTTTTTAATTAAGATATTTGATAGAAGGCTGTTAATTACTACATAAAAATGTTTGACTGATTTGTAATAACATTAAATTGTTTTCATTTCTATAAAGTTATTTTTTTATATCTCCAAAACCACATGGTATTCCATAATTGGTGACTTTCCTCTACTGTTATCAATACCTAAACAATACTAGTAGTATATGATTGATGTGACTAAAATTAAAAATTAAAAACAAATGTAAAATTCTAAAAAAACATGTAAATCCGAACATTTACATGCTTTTCCTTACTTTATTCCCCTTTTAGAGGCTTTATAAATCACCCTTTATTGTTTCCATCTTCCACAAAAAGTACATATTTGAATGTCAGATATTTTCGCCAACTAATACCCATCCAAATCTCCCGTTAGATTTTGTAAAAATATTTTCGTTCGATTTAAATAATCCCTGGTTGTGTTATCCTGTCTCTTAAAAGCAGAAGCTCTCAGTTTTAAAGTAAAAATTTAATTCGAGATTTCTTGCGATTTAATGTAAATTTACAAGTTCCTTTTTTACCCTCTGTCATAACAGAAGGTCTGACAAGCGATTTTATTCGAAAGAGAAAATGGGATTTTTTTTGTAAAGGTCAAAAATGTTACAGAAAGGAAAATTATTGCAGCATGATATTATAATAAACATTCTAATTAAGAAATTCACGCATTGCTACTACGTGCGAAAAAGGAAAGAACACTAAGTTAGATACAAAATATGTTATTGTTATGTTTGAGGAGGTGAATGGAAATTTTTGAAAACATTTTTACGTTTTATATGTCCAAATTATTAGATAGAATAGTGGTGCAAGTACACCACATTTCCTCTTTTTAAGCTGTATTATTTATATTGTGCAGCTTTGAAATGGACGAAAAAAGTTTTTAAGCGATGTTAGTAAGCCTAGATTTTTTAAATTCAATTGGTAATTAGTGGCTTCCTTCTGACTTCCAGGAAAAGGAAAATACTGGCAAGTAAACAGTTATGCAGTATTATTTGTTTCTGTAAATAAAATTAGAGGTAACCCCAAAATTAAATACCAGTACTAAGTTTTTTACAAGATATTTTTACTCAAAACAAAAGTGCTGTGGATCAATGGAAAAAATGGACTTTAAGAATCCATCCTTAGATTAGATTATGGTTTTATAGACCTGACAAAAGTGGTAAGGCCCCCGGTCTTGATGAAATTCCCGTAGAACTGCTCAAACTTATGGACGATGAATCTATTAAAATACTCCTAGATCTATTTAACACAATATATAGAACTGGAATAATACCTAGGGAATGGCTCCGTTCGATCTTTATACTACTGCCAAAAAAGGCAAATACAAGGGAATGCAGCGAATATCGTACGATAGCTTTGATGAGTCATGCACTAAAACTGTTCCTGAAAATAATCCATAATAGGATCTATAGGAAATTAGACGTAGACATCAGTAACACTCAGATGGGATTCAGAAAGGGCTGGGTACAAGGGAGGCTCTGTTTGCAATGAACGTTCTCTCACAGAGATGCTTAGACATGAACCAAGAAATTTACACCTGCTTTATTGATTTCGAAAAGGCCTTTGACAAAGTACAACATGAACCACTAAGACAAATTCTAATAAAGAAAAATATAGACAGCCGAGATATTCGAATTATATGCAACCTATATTGGAATCAAACAGCAAATGTAAAGGTTGAGGGTAGGCTAACAGAAGAAATTCAAATCCATCGAGGAGTCCGGCAGGGATGCATCTTGACGCCACTTTTATTTAATCTGTATAGTGAAGCTATTTGTGAACAAGCACTCGAGGAAGAAGATCTTGGTCTGATAATAAATGGTGAGACGATCAACAATATAAGGTATGCTGACGATACGGTTCTCCTAACGGGAACGCTAGTAGAACTACAACATCTCGTTCAAAGTCTCAATATATACTGTAACAGTTACGGCTTGAAAATTAATTTGAAAAAAACTAAATTTATGGTAATCACGAAATCAAAGAACATCAGAGCTAATCTTGTAATAGACAATACAACGATTGAGCGTGTGTCCTGTTATAAATATCTAGGTGCTTGGATCACAGACGATTGACAGACACAAACAAAAGAGATTAGATGTAGAATAGAAATCGCTAGATCAGTCTTTAATAGAATGCGCAAACTCTTTTGCAATCGTGATATCAATATAAAGTTACGAATACAAATGCTGCGGTGTTATGTCTTTTCTACCCTGTTGTATGGAGTAGAGGCTTGGACACTAAAACAGTTGACCACAAAAAACATCGAAGCTTTCGAGATGTGGTGCTATAGGCGCATTCTCAGAATATCATGGATGGACCGCGTCACTAACACGCAAGTACTCCAAACTTTAGACAAAAGATGCGAAATTCTAAATGAGATAAAAACTAGAAAGATGGAATACTTGGGGCACATTGTGAGAGGTGAAAAGTACGAACTTTTAAGAAATATCATGACGGGCAAAATTAAGGGTAAAAGAAGTGTGGGAAGAAGAAAAATATCGTGGCTTCGTAATCTACGTGAATGGTTCGGGTGTAGTTCGATTGAACTTTTTAGGCGCGCTGCTAATGGGCCAAGTCTAAAGCTGGATAAAGTCGCAGTGGCCATGATGATTTCCAATCTCCGCTAGGAGTGGCACGAGAAGAAGAAGAAGACCTGACAAAGGCTTTCGATCGCATCCAAGACGAAGACGTCTCACAACTACCATATAAAAGAAACATACCAATCAATATTATACAAACCATCGAAAACATCTACTTCCATAATCGAATACAGGCAAAGATAAATGGAAACAGTGTGTACCAGTACAAAGTTTTTGTTTGGTTTTTGGCCACTATACGAGTGATGTGTATGTGATAATATGGGTTAAATCGATATTAAATCACGTCCATTTTGTGCAGTTTTTATTTGGCAAAAGAATTTCTGGACACCGTGTATTTTCTTTAAAGAAAAATGCAAAGTTTTGTATTGAAATTAAAAGTAGTGGTATTTGTGAAGATACTAACATCTTCTTCTTCGTTATGTACCATATCAGAATTATCCGACGGTGGTGATCACCATTGCAAAGGCTTCTCGATCATCTCTGCCACACAGAATTTTTGTCCTGCATTTGATATCTGAGTCTATTTACGAATGTCTTTTAACCAAGAACCCTGTTTTCTTCCTACACCTCTACGGCCTTCTGTTTTGCCTTTAAGGATTAGATGTAGTATTCTATATGATTTCATCTCACTATATGTCACAGATTAGAAATTTTCCGGTGTTTAACCCCCTTAATATTGTTTTGAAGCTATTTTCTTGTTGCATTTTAAAGTAATTACTATTTTAATGGGAATAAGCTACAATTGAAGGTTAAAATAAGTTTATTGATGTTTCAGTCTTCACTTCGTAAATCGATCTCAAAATACAAACATTATTAATGGTTTTTACTACCATAAAAATTTGGTTATATTTGAGTTTACTTTAATACTCAATCTCTCTTATAGTTTGTAAATACGATCAAGCAAAATTTGAAGACATTACACATTTTATGGAGAATTACTATATCGTCCGCGTATCTAATTACAATAAGTAGTTCTTTTTGGATTTTTGTTTCATATGATTATATTTTAAGTGCCTTTTTAAATAACTAGTCCAAGTAAACATTACACAATGTTGGGAGCAAAATGCAACCTTCTCTCCTTCTTGTATGGAGATTTCATTCATGTAGTTATCTACAATTATTACAATAGCAGTTTGATACCAGTACAGATTTTTAATGACACAAATATCTTTGTCATCTATTCCTCTATTTTTTAGCGCGTGCATTAATTTTACATGCTATATTTTAACGAATGCCCTTTCGAAGTCCAAGAAGCATGTAAATATGACTTTTTTTTTAACACGGCATTTTTGTAATAGGATATTTAGCGTAAAAAGTGCCTTCCTATTTCCAACAGTATTTCTAAAACCAAACCCAAACTAAAACCAAAGATTGGCTCATTAAGACAATGAATCAATATTCTGAACCTTTTTCAGCATTTTGTTTTTTAGGTATTGCGACAAAGATGGACTTAAGCCAGTCTGTGGGATTCACTCCAGTGTTATATATTACCTATCTAAAATATTTTCTACTGTTTCACCTATATTTATGATTGATCAAACTAAAGCGTATTTGTTTGATCGACAGTTGTATTTGTGAATTTTACCCAAACTATTTTGGCGTTCTTTGACCTTGTAAGGAAGCTGCTCTAAAGTTAGTAGCAATACACCTTCTTCTTTATGTGCCGTCTTCTACAGATCAAAAAGCAGTGGCGAAAGAATACAGCCCTGTCTAACCGCTCTCGAAATGGTTACGTTTTCACTCACCATATGTCCAATCTCCATGTGGGCTGTTTGATTCCAATATAGATTTTTTATAATCTGGATGTCCTTAGTGTCAAGTCCTGTAAGATGTAATAGTTCTATGAGTTTGTCATGTTTGATCGTATCGAATGCTTTCTCGTAGTCGATAAAACAGGCGTAAATATCTTTCTGTTGATAGCAATACACCACGCAGGACATACTGAGTAGGGAAGTTTAGTTCCCCCGCACAGCGCATTCCTATGGCCAATATAGATGATCCTATAGAACAATGGTATAGGCATAAATATGGAATAACCCAATAAATATCTGCGAAATAGCTAAAGATATGACTTAGGGTCTAAAGCTATGTTATTAACTGTAGATTTGTTGATATTTGATTGTGATTTGAGGATATATTTAAATCTCCTTTATTGCCACGTTCTAGAGCAGTAAATCTTGCTTCAAATCTCTAAAATGTCTTTTCTTGTTCATCCACTTTGTGAAAATTTAATTTTTTACAGTTGTATATTGTGCATTGGTAGATTCCTTTTATCTGTCACGGTTTACTTGTTTTGTTTCAACTCGAGCAGAAGATGTGACACAATATAAAAAGTTACTGAAAAAGATATTTTCCATTGTTCAATAAATCATTTTAAAAATCTTACCAAACCCGAAATATTTTTCGGTTTCGGCATTCCTCAATAACTTTATTGATTGCATATAAATTCTTTAAGCATCCCACAAAAAAAACTGCTGAGATATCATAGCTCAAAGTTTGCCTTTAAGAAGAGGCTGATAGCAAGGCGTCGCGATTGCGATACCACCTATTCGATTTCAATCGGTAAAAATATGCCTCTCCATCTTTATGGAAATTGGGGGACATGTCCGGAGTTAGTAAATTGAATTTGCACTATCCTCTCTACGGCTGATTCGGCGAAATTTATTGCGTGTATTCAATATTTTATTCTTGTTATAACGCCCGTTGGGTTTATCGAAAGTTATATATCGAATATAATTTTTATTATGTTTCAAATTTTTTACTCTTTTTTTAATTTGTTGGTTAATATTAACTAGTTCTACTGTTTTCAAAAATACGAGTAAATAAATAAAAACATTGTACATGACACTTATTTTCAAATCAAATTTTTACTATCGAAAATATATTGGGACTCCACAAATGATCGCATAATATTAATAAAGGCAATTTTATTGGACGATATTAGCATCAAAGATGATAAAGAAAAATGTAGTAGTAGTAGTAAGAAAAGTGTATGAGGAAAACGAATCACGATATATATATATACAAAGTGGGCGCATTTTGATACTTGAAATAATGTCAAATTTACCATTTTTATGATATTATTACCCACGTCATTCTGATTTTTTAACCCTTTCGGCCCCTTGTGATAAATATGTACCACTAAAAGTTTAAAAAGATTTACTAGCTCAAATGAGTCCTGATTTGAATTTAGTTCAGCTTTAGTGGCATTCTCAGTGCAAAAGAAAGAAAATAAAACTGAATTGATAGTGTGGATTCTCTAGAATCCACACTATCAGTGTTCGGAGACAGAAGACGAACTTTAATTTTAATCGTGTCTTTTGTGGTGAGTTATAAATTAAATTATCTCAAGTGTCTTGTGTAGTCAAGTAATTTGTATCTAAAAGTAGTATTAGACATCAGACTAATCAATGAGTTTGAGCGCCAGCGGCACCGAAACACCTTTCTGAAGGACGCGTAAACTGAGCATTGAGGTCACGTACCGACAGACGTAGGTGGATGGACAGGCCTTTTGAGCACCCAGTCGCCGAGGAGAACAAAATTCATTTTGCCAATTCGACGACTGAGTGACCGAACACACACAGTTTGGACAGCGAGACATCGACCCAGGTCGATGGGCGATGGCCCACTGTCTGGACAACACATTTAGGGAACATGAGTCCTAAGTAATCATTCAGTTTTTAGTCATCCAAAGGAAGAAAAGCTCTTCTAGCTACCCCTAAAATTAGGTGGCTTAACCACATACGGAAGATGTTCTATTAAACAGGGTCTCCAAAGTAAAAAATAAGTTCAGTCTCCTCTGCGAGGGGGAGGGGTGGAAGGATAGCTTGTGGGTCAGATAGGTACCACTCGAAGGGAGTGTGACCGGTTTGATCTTAAGACATGTGGGTCCCACTATTCCATTGGAACACATATCTCTGTAGGAGCTGGGTTGTACGCTTGTGTGTGTGTGTGAGTGTGTGTGTGTGTGTGTGTTTTTATTTAAAATAAAAATTATTCTTAGGCTATTTTCTTGTGGCATAATAATGTAATTTACTATTTTTATTGGGAATAAGCCACAATTTTAGTTTAAAATAAAATATTACGATAACTCTAGTACAAAAATTAAGTAATAAATGTTTCGTCGGTATGTTCCAGGTATAAGATTAACTACTATTCTTTTATTCTTATACAGTTTACTGTAACGCAAATGTAAAGCTTTCATCTCTGCCAATATTCCTCTTATTAAATTACAGAACGAGACATTTATAGAAGTGTTCGAAAAAACTGCCACTTTAACATGACTGAATGGTCAATATTAATGAGTCAAATAAAATATAATTATTAGAAGAATTTTTTTAACAAAATAACAAAACAAAATATTTTTTATTTTGAGAAAAATTTCCGAAGGAAAAATTGAAACGTCAAAATAACATACAATATAGACATATCATAGATGTTCCATTAATAAATAAGGTTACTCTCTCTAAAATTGTAGTATTGAGTGTACCAACGAGGCGAAGAGACCGAGCGCATTATGTATCTCTTTTCCTCCGAATGCGTTCTCACTTAATTTTCTACGCAAGTGGACAAATTTGTCAAGTATCACCTTAAATTTGACAAGCTGTACATTTTGAAAACGTGATTAGGTAGACATTAATTTAGCAATGTAGTAAACTTTTAATTATTATGTTAAAATTTAGTTATCCACAGTTTAATTCAAAAAAATGTTATGAGACGATTAGGCCTTTCTAGGCATTGGTTTTATCTTTTTAAGCCGTTCCTGACTACATAAATCGAAAATATTATACACGATTTAATTGGTAATGAAGTGGTGATTTCAATAAAGGTTCAGTATATAAAAAATCGAAGTAACTAATGATATTAGAAAAATGGCAAATTTGGCAGTGTTGTAAGCCTCAAATTTAAAATCTCCATATTGCAGAATAGTCACACCCCAATTTTTATACAATTCATACCATCCATTTAAGAGATAATTAGGCATTTTCTAACTTTTGGTCCACCATGTATATGACTCGAAAAAATAATCAGTATACTTGCTTAAAATATGTACATTTGTGGCCAGTTATTGGAGTTATAAAACAACATAAATTTTGTATATAAAAAATTCTGTCTCTATTTATCACATTCGCTTGCAAAAAACTTCCTCTAAATGTTTTCGTTTTCAGTGAATTATAATTTATTACGGGAAACTTCCACAAAACCATGCCAAGATATGACACAGATTAAAAAACTGTCTGAGCGCTAAAACAGCAAAAGCTTTTAAAACTTTTCTGCTTAATAAAGAGGAGAGAGAATAAAAACGCATACAATACTCACCATCCGTCCATCTATCATATGCTCCGAGTACAAGTCCTTAATCAGCATATCCAGCGTCCTCTGTCTCTTTCTGGCGAACGTGGGCGTTTCGAATGTAGCCTTCTCACCGTTTATAAGCTTGACTAGAAGGAATTCTCTGAAAAGATAGGGGTCGTTAAAAACTGGCGGGCAGGGCAGGCTGGGCCCGAAGAGAGGTACCGATTCGTCTGAGAATACCGAAAGCCGGTACTGATTGTCATTATCCATGGTAACTACGGCGAATATGTCTGAAGGTTGCGTTAAGGAAATTTCTTGAAATAAATTAATTTCTTTCATACATAAATTTGTTTTGAATTAAAAAAAAAGTAAAGTGGTTTTATTTAAACTATCCTTGCGAAGTCCAGCTCACAGCCGATTTACTTAACAGAGAACCAAAATCTTAAAAACATCTCATGTTTTATTGACTAAAATCAAAGGTATCAGATGCATTCTATATGAACGCCCTATCCAAATTAACTCATTCATTAACTCACGATCAGCTTAGCTGCAATGTAAACGATTTGATGGTTAACAGCATCCTTGCAAAGCAAGTAGACCACAAACGCACTGGCATGAGGATTTATAATTGTATCCACGTAATGCCAATTCGTCTAAACAGAAATCCCTTCGTGAAAACGATTTCCTAATACCCATACTAGAATACTCCATACTAATAAAAATAAAATAGGGGGTTTAAGTTTGATTTCATTAGAGCGTATCACCATTCGCTGATATGCATAGTTCTGCCTCTTGGATTTATGGTAAAACCGAACTCATGGTAAGCTCTTGCCAAATTTACAAAAAATAGTTTTTATACTTTTTAGTTCAGTTCAGTTTAGTACTCTTTGAAAATCTGCTGCAGATTTAATACATGAATCCATAAATTTTAATATATTTTAACCTCGTTATAATAAAATGATCTTTGATACTAATAAATCCTGTGAAAATTGGTCAAAAGTTAAAATTTAATTGGCAAATAGCACGTCTTCCTTGATCAAGGTTTTTTTGTATGTTTTGGCATTAGCAAAGCCATTTGCCTAGATTATTTTTTTGTTCACAGAGTATTTTTTAAGTATCTTACTCTCACAGAAATTTTCTAGCGTAATTCCACGCTGAATGTTTTTCGCCACCCCTTCTTTCTTCGGCTTTAGCTCAACCTGTTGAGTTTTTAATACGAGTAACGACAAAACATGTCATATCGTAGTTTTTGCATAAACTGCATAAAAAAGCCTTGAAATTAGTATTTCCACCACCAGAGAAAAACAGAGTACCTTTTGATAGATTACATGTATATAATATCAATCGGTTTTAAAACGTCTTGCGACTTTGTCCGATGTCTAATTTCCATGACACTCTATTATCCCATTGACCCTCTCTAAGATCTCTTGCGCTCATCGCCGTCGTTACTCCCTCTCTCCAAGATTTCTTGGGTCTTCCTCTCTTTCTGGGATTAGATTACATGTACAGGCATGTATATATATATATATATATATATATATATATATACATATATAAATTATTATTAAATATAATTTAATAAAATAGATTCATAGAATCTATATTATTCTCAGTTCCAAATGTATGAACCTTGGACTGATGAAGGTTGAATCAATCTTTACCTGTTGCTGGCTATTCTTCCACAACATTAACTTTTTAAAAAATACCTTGCTGTTCTGTCAAATTTTTTGACCTCAAGGTTACTGTCTTTTCTCTTTCGGCGTGGTACCTAGATTCCTGTCGCATTTCACCGACAGCGACTGAGAAGCTTAAGAGTGGTAGCGAAGGTAGTGGTAGATAGATGAAGTAGCTACCTTCTTTGTCTTTTATTTCTCCACTTTGACCGAAAAACCCACCACTCTTCGAGTGTTCCTTAATATATATATATATATATATATATATATATATATATATATATATATATATATATATATATATATATATATATATATTGGAAAACATTACAATGATTTTATTTTAAAAATTGAATCCACTTATCTTGTTTGTGCAGTTAATATTTATATACTCGCTTAATAATTTAATTTGAATGCATCACCATACAACTGTCGACATATAATAAACTCGTCGACATTTCAATAAGATTCCATAAAAATCTCGAACCGAGGGAGGTCGATTGCAGAAGCTCCTGCACGCGCTCAAACTTTCCGTTCCTTCTTTATCGTGCTGCCCACGCCAGAGTAATTACTCCTGTCGGCGATTTTGATTAGACACAAATTAAATTTAATCAGAAGTTCCATTCAGTTACCGCTGTCCCGAGAATATGGGTCGTAAACAAACGCTGACTGACCGCTTGGTCAGTGCCAATTATGGACTCAGCCAAGACACGTATTATACTACATGTTTTGCTTTCGACTTGATTGAAGCGCTCTTTCAACGGCAAGCTGATATAACAGGTTTGTGGTTACGTACCTGGGGCTTTCAGGGATCTGGCTTTGTTTCATTGTAGCCTTTAGTATTTAGCTAAGCTTTAATTCGTGTTAAAAGGCTAAACAGTTTTTGTATTACTAAAGTCTGTAAAATAACTTTGAAGTATAAAAACAGTATTGGAAACACAAGGAAAAAAAAACAAAATAGATATAAAAGGTGGAAGGCAACCGTAAATATGTATTTCTTATATAATAAGTAATAAATATCTACACACAACCAAACTTATATGGAATCATCTGATATTTTTTATTATCTTAAGCAAATTAAAAAAAAACCAACACACAAAGTCAAAGAATATTTATTTTACAGCAATTTATCATCAATACCTAAAAATGAAAGAAATCCATAAATTCTTAAATATTAAAATTAAAATTATTTGCTTTTAAGTAAATAGTATACAAAATTTCAATGTACAAGGAATAATGGTTAGATTGTTTTTATTTATTTATTTTTTTTAGTAGTCAGTGTTATTAACACTAGTCCTTATGCAAGCTCCAATTCGCGTGGTTATGCTCCTAAACAAATTGTAAACATGTTATTGTGGTAGGTTGTTTCCTTTCTTCAAGAGCAATTTGTACTAGCTTTATGGTGTTTTTTGGATTATCCCGGCGAGGTCTAATTCTTTTTTAATCACATGTCTGTAGTGACTCTGCTGATATGTGGAGGTGCATTATCATGCATTAAAATTGAATTTTTTTCCACTGTACTTTTTCAGAGTCTAAGTAGAAGTTCTAGAACCAAATAACCATACCTTCGAGCTTTTAAAGTTGGTAGAACGGAAATTAAGAAAGTTTTTTCATCGACTATATTACTTCCCCAAAACACAACACTTCCTCCTTTAGGTCTGTGAATAGATCTGGCTGTTTCCGTTCTTATTTTAGTCTAGGCGGGATCTGTTTTGGATTGGACATTTTCCATAGGAAGCTATTTTTTTGCTGGAATCCCTTCAGGATGTGCCCAATATCGATAATCACGATATGCGCCAGTCGCAAACCCTGTGCTAAATTTTTTATTTAACAAAATCTGAAAACAATTGAAAATTTCTCATTTATTTGCTCCTATTTTCGTTTATAATTCGGAAAATATTGATCCTAGAGAAAAAATTATAAGAAGTTAAAAGTTTCGTTATTCAATTCTACATAATATTTCGTTAGCTAGAAATTGAAAATTTAATGTTTATTGTTGAAAAATAGCAATAATTGGAAAAAAAAGTACAAAAAAATGAAGTTAATCCTTTAAATGTTTTCGACTTTCTAAACTTGACTTACAAGCTCCATATTCCGCCTAGAAAAACCTTTTACTATGTTTAAAACGTGTGCTAAATTTTGTTAAGATCGGTCAGATAGGTTTTGTATAATAATTTTGCAATCCAGCCTACTGGAAAAAAATCGCAAATTTTCAAATTTATAGTAGACCCCCAGATAGTTGCAATTTTTTTTACACATAAAGAAAGGCTCAAACTTTTAAACGCTTTTTGTAAAATTCAAATCGGTTCTCTAGGAGAGCATAGAAAAAGTTTTAAACATTTTTTATATATATTAGGCTTATAAACAAATTGAATAACTTTAAAAGCCTTAAACGTTTCAATTTCAAAATTTATACACTTAAAGAACATTAAAAGACGCTTCTTTAAAAAAAAGATACATTCGGCTTACTGGTTGCCGAGATATTGAAGGTCAAAGTTGGCATACATTTGCCGTGTAACCATAAGTGATAGAGGGCTCGTTTTTAAACAAATACCCTCGTCTTGTCAAGTACTTTTCATATGAAAAGTTTTACGTAATGCGCTTCATGACAACATCCATAAAAAATACAAATAAAAAACCGTTTTGCAAAAAAAAATTGCATTATCTCGGCGTCTTGTTAACTAATTTTGCTCTTTTTTTTTAATCAATGTCTCGGACGACAAGGATTTCAAATATCATATTTTCAAATACAATTTTTAATTGCAAATTGGGAAATTTGCAATAAACAATTATATGTTAAACAAGTAATTGCATTTTTTCTTCATGCATTTTTTTTAGCTTGCAATTTATACATTGAAGTAAATTGTTACTTTTAGTAAACAAATATATATTTATAAATTGTTAATAAATAATTTAAATGGTTAAAACAAAGGCGAACAAAAAAAAAAAAAAATTTAAATCCTTTGGAAGGACAAAAATCTTCAGGCCTTATTTTTTTCTCAAAACCTTCATTTTCCATTTGAATATTTTTATCATCGATCTGTAAATTTAATGTTTCTTCTCCTTCCTCTGTAGCTTTATCTTGTGCCTCTAGAAAATCTAAGGAATCCATCGACTCCATATCCATATTTGAGACCATGTTTGATACAACTGCATGTTTTTGTACAAAGTTTTTTACATTTGCAATGTAAATATTTAATTTGTTTATAAGCATAAAAAATGTTTAAAACTTTAAAAAAATTTCTAGGCTCTCCTAGTGAACCGATTTGAATTTTACAAAAAGCGTTTAAAAGTTTGAGCCTTCCTTTATATGTAAAAAAAATTGCAACTATCTGAGAACCTTATTCAGGGCCTACTATAAATTTGAAAATTTGCGATTTTTTTCCAGTAGGCTGGATTGCAAAATTATTATGCAAAACCTATCCGACCGATCTTAACAAAATTTAGCACACGTTTTAAACATATTAAAAAGTTTTTCTAGGTGGAATATGGAGTTTGTAAGTCAAGTTTAGAAAGTCGAAAACAATTAAAGGACTACTTCATTTTTTTGTACTTTTTTTTCCAATTATTGCTATTTTTTCAACAATAAACATTGAATTTTCAATTTCTAGCTAACGAAATATTATTATTAATTATTATATATATATATATATATTATTATTATAATTAAATAACGAAACTTTTAACTTCTTATAATTTTTTCTCTAGGATCAATATTTTCCGAATTATAAACGATAATAGGAGAAAAAAAAATGAGAAATTTTCAATTGTTTTCAGATTTTGTTAAATAAAAAAATTTAGCACAGGGTTTGCGACTGGCGCATATCGTGATTATCGATATTGGGCACATCCTGAAGAGATTCCAGTAAAAAAATAGCTTCCTATGGAAAATGTCCATTATGGTCTGAATTTCTACAGATCCCGCCTAGTCTATTTGTCTTTCTCGCCCTCTAAGTACACGAATTCATCGTTAAAATGATTTTACACAAGTCCTGATTTCATCTGAAAATAGCACATTTTACCAATTTCCAATGTTTTAGTTTTGGTATTGAAGAAACCAATTTAGGCAATTAATCTTGTGCTGCCTGGTTAACTCGGGAATCCGGAACTGTCTACTGCTGTATAGTCCTTAGGCATAAAGTCTTCTTCTTATCGTTTCAACTGAAACACTTACACCTGTACCTTCCCAAAGTTGCTTTTGGAGTTGCAGGTGAGAAGTTCTTGGGTCTTTTTTTATTTATTTAGACAATAAAATGATCCTGGCAATCCGTCGTTACTTTTTGGCCACTTTATCCTGATCTATTCTTAGGCGTTCCTAACTCCTAATACCTAGCATAGGTTTTTGACACAACACCCTGTGTTACGCCTACCACTGTAGTTATGTTCCTCTGAGACATAAATTACTCTATAAGACCAATAATCTTTCCTCTTTGCATATCCGTTAACCCCACATAAGGCATATTTTTTCTTTTTAAAAGCAAAAGTTGGTTTATTTAGTTTCCTTCCATTCGCTCTACTGATGCCAACCAATATGTAGCTTTGTCGTTTTTTAAAATTATTAAACTATTTGTTCTTGTCGTGTTGTGTCAACGTATCATGTTACGTTAGTCACCATACTCCTTCGAAACGGCTGGACCGGTTTTAATGAAATTTTATGTGTATTCGATAGGCCTGTACACGCCTAATAACACGCTCTGAGGTTATAAAAGCCATAAAATCATCAAAAGATGACAGAGCGACTGGTCCTGATGAAATTCCAACTGAAATATACAAGCTTATAAATAATAGCAATGTTTTACAGGCTATAACTTCGTTTTTCAATACCATTTATACCAGCGGACAACTACCTAATGGATGGTCTAATTCACTGTTTATAGCTCTACCTAAGAAGACAACAGCAAAAATCTGTGCTGATTATAGAACCATCAGTTTATTAAACCACTTATTGAAAATTTTTCTGAAGGTAATACATGGTCGTATCTACAATAAATGCGAGGAATACCTGGATGACACACAGTTTTGTTTCCGTAATGGGTTTGGAACGAGGGAGGCACTGTTTGGAATTAACGTACTTGCTCTAAGATGTCGAGATATATCTGTAGACATATATTGTTGTTTTATTGACTTCCAAAAGGCATTTGATTGTGTTAAGCACTCTATATTGATCGAAGCTCTAAAAGATTGGCTTGGACGGCTGAGATGTTCGAATAATTGCAAATTTATATTGCAATCAAACAACATCAGTTTTAGTAGATAGTGTGGAATCACCGGCTCTTAATATTAAAAAAAGAGTACGGGGATGCCTCTTATCACCCATGCTTTTCAACGTTTACTGCGAAAGAATTTTCAGAAAAGCACTTTCTGAAAAACAGGAAGGAATACTTGTGAACGGTGAAGTCATCAATAATTTGCGATATGCGGACGATACAGTACTCCTAGCTTCTAGTCAAGAAGATCTGCAAACACTACTTGATAGTGTTGTTGAGAGTTGTAGGCAGGCAGGTCTGGATCTGAACATACGGAAAACCAAAATACTCGTAATGAGTAAACAACAGCATATAAAACTATTTATATATTATTTAAATATTACCAAACTTGAGCAAGTTGATAAAACCGTTTACTTTAGACAGCAATTGATTTGTAACGCAGAAAGCCACGGCGATATTAGATCTAGGATAGAGTAGGCTAGAGCAGCTTTTAGAAGGATGTCCAAGGTGTTATGTAACAGAGACCTAAAATTGGCATTGAGGATCCGCCTACTTCGCTGCTACGTGTTCTCGGTCTTACTTTATGGTGTCTAGTCCTGGACTGTGAATAAAATCGATCTAAATCGCCTTGAGGCTTTCGAAATGTGGTGCTATATAAGAATTTTAAAAGATTCCTGGGTGGAGAAGATTTGAAACTCCACAATACTAGAACATCTCAGCAAGACTACTGAGATCATAAAAAGCATCAAGCAGAGAAAGCTGGAGTATTTCGGACATGTAATGAGAGGTCCCAAATAAAGGTCGCTACAGAATATCATGCAAGGAAAAATAGCAGGCAAACGCAGTCCAGGACGAAGAAGAACCTCATGGTTGAAGAACTTGCGAGATTGGTATGGTGTTGATACAAGCATGTTATTTAGGGTGGCCGTGAATAAAATTAAGATGGTAAGCTATGATGGTAACCAAAGTTCTGAAAGGACATAGTACATGAACAAGAAGGTAGGCCTGTGAATAGGTTGATATTATTTTTCATACCCCAAACTCATAAGGGTGGTCTAGTGATCAGTTGATAAAGTTGGAAAGATCTTGGAAATGTGTTCCATAAAATCCAGTACATCTTGCATCAATAAAATGTCAGACATAGATAAACTGAGCAACATTTATTGTTACTTACTGGAAAAACAATCCAAAATAAAATTAATATCTACCTGTACCCACACAAATTACACTTATATGCATAACATGTTGCATACCATCACCTAAGATGGGCCTCTAGTATTTCTTAAAAAGAAATACAATATTAAGTACACCTAATTACTTTTTAATCATAGGGTTTTCTCTTTTTGTTCTCTATGTGTCATAGTTAAAACACACCAGTAAAACTGACAAACTAAATTTTTACTATCTGTACCTAAATTTTAAAGAATTTTAAAATGTATTTTGTCCAGTATTTTATATTTTATAAGGGTGTTATTAATGTTGAGTGTCTATGCTTTTACAAATAATCTCAACGACTAGTATGTTGCACTGAAGATTTGTGATATTTTATAAATGTTTACATTTTTTTTTCTTATTACAGTGTCTTGAAAAAGAAATAAAACCATTCCTCAAAGCTATACAAAAAGTCATAAGAGTGTTTCATTAACATCCCGGCCAATTGTTCTATCTTTTTTTTTGTTTGTAGACTTTGTAGACTTGTAGATTCATTTCTATTTTATTTGTAGACTTTCTATTTTGCAGTCTTATTCTTCTAGGATTATTGCACTGTGGCCACCTCGTTCTTTGGAAACAAAACGTTTTCACTTCTGGAGCAAAAATCGCCAACAAAAAGATATTAAAACAAACCGATAAGCTGTCGTATAAAAAACAGTGGAAAATTTAAGAATGGTCTTCTAATTGTTTTCCCCCTAGTATACTTATATAAAAGAAAAGAATGTTGTTTGTCAAATTGAATAGACAGGGAACAATTTAATTTTCTATTATTCGTCACAGAGTTCACAACGATGTTGCGTAATTTAATACACATTAGACTATTTTCCAATGTGTAGCAGAAATGGGGTTTAGGATAACCCAATTATCTGGAGCCAAATTCGAGGAGACATGAGAATAGGAGGTCCACACGCTCCTGACAGCATATGGCGTGTACGTGGCGCCGGAGACAATACAAGCTATCTTAGTGTCATTGTTTTGGATCCAGTTCTACTTTAATAAAACTTGTATTTCGTAATGGCATATAAATGTTCGGAATTTTCTGTATTCTAAAAGAATGCGAACATAATTTAAAATTGAGGATCTTATATGAAAAGTCAGTAAAAACGAATTTAAATCTGGCACATGAAAGCAAAAAATGGATTATCAGGATTCATTAAAATATGTCAAATCAGTTAATGGTTAAATATGATTTGTATGTTATTTAATTTTATTAAAAGTGGCTTTAAAAAATTTTTACACTTTTTATTTCAAAATATGTAAAAATGTAAATTATACAGTTTTTAAAATTTGAAAGCACATTGAAACTCATTTTTAAATACCACGTACATACATTAGTTTCTTTTAATATATTAATTTGATTTTTTAACAGAACCTAGTTGAAGAAAACGAAACTTAACACGTTACCTGCGGTACGACGTATATATTGCTCGTTGTTTCATTCTGTTGGAGTGCGTCCAAATAATCGACCTCCACTCTGTATTAAATAATTTTCTTACCATTTAATACCTTACAAAATATCTCTAATATGTTTAATTGTTTATGATGTGGCATTAAAACGTACATACAGCCCTTAATTTTCATCCTTCTATCACCAACTCCCATTTTTAATAGCCATATTAGTATCATGGATACTAAACGGTTTAACCGATTTTCAGGAAATTTTATACGTATACTCGATAGGTCTGAGAATAGGTCGTAATCTATTTTTTATACTTATAAGTAATAACTCCAACTGTAAGTAAGTCCACCTTTATTACAGAAGCATTTTTTTACATTTTTTGTTGCATTAAACAATATTTTCACCAATCCCTATTTTTTAAGGGCCATATAGATATCAAAGTTTGACCGATTTTTATGAAATTTTATATGTAAATTCGGTTAAATATACTACTCTAAATTTTCTTGCAAAAAAGTTGTTTTTGTTTAAATCAGTTGACACAATTATAAGTCAGGATCACGTAGTCAACTATCCTGCAGAGTTTTTGAATTAATTGGAATTGCCTGGACCTAAAAATTTACAATTAAAAGTAGGATAAGTTGTTATTATGCTACGTAACATTAATCAACATCAACTGTGCAATAGAACAAGACTGATTGTGAAAAGGCTAATGAATAGTATCTTCGAGTCAATGATCATCAAGAAAAAATACAAAGGAGAGCATGTATTGATCCCGCGTATATCGATGATTCCAACGAACGTACCATTTGATTTTAAATGTTTACAATTTTCCGTGCTCTTGGCTTTTGCAATGACAATAAACAAATCACAAATAACAAAATTTAATTTGATATCTGTTGTCCTACCAAGCAATGCGTTAAGGAGGTTCTAAACGGTCAATCATTTTGATCAAAAGCTTGAGTGAATCGATTGAATCAAACGTGGTTGACCGTTTAGAAACCCGTTTGACGCTTGAATTAATAATTGACAGTGATTGATAGAAAGTTTACATGACTCAAGCGGTTGTAGAGAGCGCTTGATCGTCTAAGAAAATTTTCCTCAAGCATTGCGTCAATCGTCAGTCAGTCGGTTAAAACTATGGCGTCCACTACTACCGAGCTTCCCAAAAACACAAAAGAATTATGAAAAGTGAATGAAAGGCTATTTTAATTGAAATAAAAAAGTACGGCGCTAGATAAAATCGTGAAGGCGTTGAAAGTGCTGAAACCTGAATTTACTGTGAAGCTATTGAAAGTAAAAATTATTGTTCTCTGAACAAACTTTAACAGAAAGTTCAAGGCCATCGAGCAAAAACGTCCACAGATGACATCTCTGAACCTTGGCTTTGGTATTACGATGACCTTCACCCAAGAAAAATCAGATGGAAATTGCATTGATAGAAACTTCTTCATATTTTCACTTATATTTTTTTACAAAGCTTATTACTTATTCATCACTTATTCAGTCAGGCACTTGTCTTGCCACGGAACTGATCCAGAGCTGCTGAAGAATTTACAGAAGTCATCCCTTATTCTTTTTGCCCCTACTATTGAATTACTTTTAGTCCTTTGAAGGAAAGCTACCTGCGGAGTATCTTGACCCCAAGACCCACGTTCCAAAGTTCCAGTAATGTCTTCCCTAGCAATCTTACGAGGGGTAAAGTGTTTTTTGAGCACAAGTAGTTGTGCAAATGGCAGCATGTCATAACGATTTTGCTTACTTTGTCTGGCTCAAATTTAATAGCATTTTAAAATATTTTGAATCGCTTCGTTAATATTGAAAATCTATTTTCTACGACTCTTCTAGCTCGCGGGAGCCTATAATTAAAAATCTTTTTCTCGTTGCTCAGAGAAGCCCTGTTGTAGGGCTTCGTAAAATTACGAAAAAATGGAAAGCTTTATCTCCTACGAACACGTACGGAAATTTCTTACTAGGTATGCCTGGCAACTCTCTTGAATCTGCCATGTCAAGCTGGTTCTGAGACAACTTGTATTCTACCAAAATATTGTATTCTTTATTACATCTCCATCTAACACTCGCCCATTTGCTTCCACATCTATCATCAGAAATTTATAATTTGCTTCAACAATAGCCATAAGCGCAATGCTTAAACAACCTTTGTAATTATATTTGTTTGGATTTGCTTTTGGATTGCCACGTGTTTGCTGTCAGCGCTCTCTACGTAGTTGGGAAAATTCCATTGACCATCGAATTTCTGAGCAACATTTCAAGTAGATAACAATTAAATTAATACAGTTGACCATCGAATTTCTGAGCAACTGCTATTCATCTATCCTACGATTTCGAAACCTAAATAAAAAACAAAAAAAGAAGTTAGCATTTCAAGTAGATAACAATTAAATTAATACAGTTAAATATGTATGTGTACTAATAAATAGTTTTTGTGCTTTTGTAAGCTTTCATTTCTTCTATTTTATTCCTGATTCCTAAGGAACACTCATAGTCACTTCTAGATTCCAGAACTACGGCGCCTCCTTCTGGCCTAGTTGCAATGCCGACTTCCAAATCTACCCTTCCTAAAAAACAATGTAACAAAAGAAAAGCAGGACCAGACAGTACTGAACAGATAGTGTGACTAGCGACTGGTTATTTCAAGCGACCTTAGACTGAAAAGGATATTCTGGTTAAGGTGTAGACTAACTACGCTTTGCGGAAAAAGTAATTAACGACACAATTTTTGAAGCAGAAGTAAAGAAGGACACCTTGACAAAAGAAGGAGTGCGTTTTCTTATGTCTTCGAGCTGGACGATGTCGTCACTTTCACCATTGTCATCTTCTTCGAATACTTGGCAAAGGTACCCTAACCCAGCTCCCACCGCGAACCCCTAGGGCGATACTAGAACCATACGTTGAAGAAAATGTTGCTAATTTCTTTTCCTCATTTGTCTCATTATGAACTTATTATTGTACTATATGGACGCTTATTTGTGAATTATAGTTTTTACTTATTTCCTCAATATATACGATATTAAAAGATATACTTAAAACATAATTACCTAAATGTTTACTTTTAATACCTTTGTCCAGAGTCTGAGGAGCAATGGCGCAAGTGAATTTCCTAGGTTCTCAGAGTGATAGACAATTTCTGAGTTGTAGTAAACGCTTCACGCATATTTATATCCTTCTTTTCGATGTCTGGGTATACTTACTCGAGTGGATAATCGAAACTTTTTTGGTTAATTCTCAAAAAGTTCCTATAATCGTCTAGTTCTAAACCACGTAGAAAATTTAGTAAATGTTCATGGATAAAGCTGTTTCGTATTTTGTACCACTCCTTTGATCACCATCGTTTTTTTTTGTTCTTTTTTCCGATTAAGTGCAATCAGTGTTAAGCCGAGGTAGCTCAAATCTGTATTCGAAACCATTGTTTACCAAACTCAACAACAAGAATGAAACACAAGCTCAGAACCAATGTAACGTGTGAACTCTACGTCGAAAACTGATGAAGGGGTTTTTATAAAAAGATTAAAGAGCTGATTTTGGTTAATTGAAGCGCGCATCAATCGATTGACTCAATCGTTTGATCAAACAGATTAATCGTCTAAGATCTCCTTTAGAAGTTCCTGAATTAAAATTCGGTAAAAACGCCATTTAGGTTATATAGTTTCTATCGAGTTTTCTATTATTATGTCGCTCCCCCAATTATTACTGCTATATTCTCATAATTTTTATAAGGTTTTTATAAAAAAGTATAATACTAAACTTTTTCTTTCTATAATTAAAAAATGCTGTATTCATTCATTAATGTAAATCATAATTTTTAACTTGTTTTCTATATGTTAATAACATTGTCTGAAATTAGCAATTAAAAGTTATGTATAAAATACTAAATACCAAATAAAAATATTCCTCTAATTTTTTAAATATTTTCAAAATTCGTACTCGTTATTTTACCATATGCTCAAAAAGGATACGTGTAAATTGGGATTTGATACAAGTAGGATTGAACTGCGAATGAGCAGTTTCCGCAGACTCATTTTCAGCATCTATGAAAACGATATTCACGATATCATTTCCGATATGTCGCTTCCTCTCCACTTGCTGCTTGTTGTCTCTTGAATATGGCAACAACGTCGATACGTGGAACATGATCTCGTGCCCCTCGTAGATCGTGTACACGGAAAATTTACCTGTCATATCACCTGAAACAAGAATATCTAATAATTATGGAACACACAAGTAATTATGGAAAATAAGTGGTTAATCTTTGTTTAGGAAGATGCAAGTAGGTGTCAAAAATATGATACAGTACGAGAAGTTTTAAACTAGATACACACACTATAAATGGCAACACTGCGCGCCGTCGACTTTCCACGAACCTCCGATGCCCCGTCGCCAATATTTTGTCATTATACAGTGGTTGTTTAAAGCAATAACAGCGTAGATTTTTAATTTATTTTTGTACACAACATGTCTGTTTATATGCCCGCAGAAAAGGTTCAAATAATAAAATGGTTTTGTTTGGAAAAGTGTTCAAGACTTATTTAAATATTTTATTTTTAATATTTAGAATTTGACCTTATTTAGTATTAAATCTTTTATTTAATTATAATATATTAGCTAATCATAATATGGCTTGAGTTACACATCTTTTAAAGTCTTATTCTCAAATTGACTGATTCATTATTGTCAAGTTCTGAGAATTCACATGTCTGAAAACAACGTATTTTTGGGAAACTATGTATCAACCCAAATCATTTCAAATTCTTAAGACACGGAGGTCCTACGAACAAAGGAATCACCCTAGTTGACTTTCCTATATGCGTATTTCTTCCGTATGTGCGGCACTCTGAACCAACCCGTTGTCGCGAACGCATCTTAAGACCAGCCAAGATCCGTACCATCGTCAACTGTGTGTCCAGCATACCCTTAGATTTCGAGCGGTGCACCAACCTCTAGATATCGGCCGCATTCATAAAAGGTAAGTGAATCTCATACAGAATTGACAATAAGTTATTAAATCTGCCAATTGTTATTTGAATTACAATCATCTACTTTACATATCCATTTATACATATTGCATTTTTCGTTATTTTAAGTTAAACATTAATCAGCGACCACATTAAATTATACAAAAAACAGGTTTTATGATGGTAATTCTAAAAGAAAAAACGAAATGTGGGAAGAGAAATGCGAAGAGATGGACCGATGCTTAGGAGGAACCAAAGTGACACAAGCTTGGAAATTCATAAAAAGTATTAGAAAAGAAAGAAAAGATGAGGGAAATATAAACCTGATTCAAAATAAAAAGTGGGAAAAATATTACGAAACGCTATTAACAGAAAGTAGGCACGAATTTATGGAAAGACCTGACCATATCTCAATGACAGAAAACTCAGAGGTGCATAAGATAAACAAAGAAGAACTGAAAAAAGAATTGAAACAAATGAAAAATGGAAAAGCACCCGGGCCTGGAGACATTCCCATCGAGTTGGTGAAACATGGACCGGATGCTCTTTTGGAAAGCATAGTGAATATTTTTAATAAATGCTTAATTGAAGGCCAAACGATTCCAGACGATTGGAATTTGGCCCACATTAGCCCCATTTATAAAAAGGGAGACAGAAAAGAATGCGGAAATTATAGAGGCATTAGCGTAACTAGCTCGCTGGGAAGGTTATATGGTCGTATATTGAAAAGAAGAATAGAAGAGGAGTATAAAGAAATTGAAGAACAAAGCGGCTTCAGAGCAGGAAGATCGTGCGTGGACAACACATTTACCCTTCAACAAGTAATTGAAAAACGAACAGCTCGAAACCTCCCTACGCATCTGGTATTTATAGATCTGGAGAAGGCTTATGATACAGTTCCTTTAAAACTTTTATTTAGTGTCTTGACGAAAACGGACCTTAGTACAACATATCTAAAAGCAATACTGAACATCTATAAATGTCCTCAAAGCACTGTAAAAACAGGAAATATTTTCTCAAGGGTATTTAGAGTAACAAAAGGCTTGAGACAAGGATGTTGTCTTTCCCCCACCCTATTCAAAATATATATCCAAGAAGCACTGCACCAGTGGAGACAAAAATGTGCGGGAATGGGGTTGAAGCTTAACAACCATTATCTGACAACGCTGTTCTTTGCAGATGATCAAGTACTAATTGCAAGCTGTGAAGAAGATGCAGATTATATGCTTAGAAAGCTCAAAGATGAATACGAAAAATGGGGGATGAGTATGAATATGTCTAAAACAGAATATATGCGAATAGGCAATAAAGACGAAGACCCGGATTTGGAAATTAGACAAATGAAAAGGTGCTACGAATACAAATATTTGGGAAGTATTATCTGCAGTAAAGGAACAACGGAACGAGATATAGACTATAGAGTGCAACAAGGCAGGAAGAGTGTTCAAATTCTGAATTCGATACTTTGGTCCAACAAAGCTACTATGAGAACTAAAATGACTATCTACAAAGTAATTGTAGAGCCCATTCTTACATATGGAGCAGAATGTTGGCAAATGACAGTAAAAGGAAAGAAAAAAGTTGACACGGTTGAAATGGACTACCTAAGAAGAGCTTGCCGTATATCAAGAGTAGAACGTATACCTAATTCTGAAATTAGAAGAAAAACAGATAGAGTACATACAACTTCTGAAAGAATAGAAACTAGACAGTTAATATGGTATGGACACGTACAGAGGATGGACGACAACAGATGGCCAAAAAGAGCTATGGAATACAATCCAAGTAATAGAAGGAAACGAGGAAGACCAGCCAAGTCTTGGATACAAGGTGTTATGGAAACCATGAAAGATAGAGCCATTGATGAAGACACCTGGAGAGATAGAAAAAGATGGCGATCGAAATGCGGGAAGCGGCAGAAGCTGTAGGATCCCCGCTTATATATATATAATTCTGGACAACAGTGTGTAGATTTATATTCTGTGTTTTTTAAAGGGAGACCAATACCTTGCGTACAGTCAATTCATAATATTGTTAAAAATTGTGAGAGTTGTTATTGCCTCAAAAATTGCAGAAAAGTCAAGCTCAAGAAGTGTCACCAAAGTCAAGGAAAGATAATACCATGTACACAAATTTGTGCAAGAATCGAAGTAGATTCAACACGTTCAAGTAGAAGCGTTGCTAGAGAGTTAGATGTTAGCAATGTTACTTTAACGAAAGTATGGAAAAAGCACGGCTGCAAGAATTTTAAATATTTGAAAACGCAGCGGCTTTATCCAGACGACTATTTTAGAAGAATGGAGTTATTAAAAACATTTGAGTCCTTCCATTACGAGGTATTGAGCGCGGGAAAACCACCGCAGTAAAACTGGCATTTTACTAGACCACATAATAGGTGTATTTTTTGTTGAGAGCCACTTGAATAGTAGAGTATACTTCAATTTGTTACAGAATCATGTTCTTCCTGCTATTCTCAATTTTCCTAATGTAAATCTGGAGAATGTTTGGTTTCATCAAGACAGCTGTTCAGTTCACAACGCTAGAATACTTAGAAAGTGCCTAAGCAATACTTTTCCGAATGGAGATATCAGTGAAACAATCGATATAAAGTGGCCTGCCCTATCTCCAGATCTTACACCCATGGACTTCTTTTTTGGAGACATTTAAAAAGCATCATCTACGATCATCCTGGGTTTGAATTTGGGCTAGACTCCAAAATTCTGATGAATTAAAAAACCGAATAAGAGAAGTCTCCTCTTATGTTGCAGCAAAAACTCCTTCATCTGTCCGCAAAAGTTTTTATGACCGGTAGGGATACTGTTCAGCCTTAGAAAGTCAAATATTTGAATCATTTCTGTAGGGCATAAAAACTATTTCTTAGTTTATTAGAAATTATTTTTTATTTTCAATAAGAGTATGTTTTTTGTTTTATCTTTTTAAAGAAATGCGCTTTTATTTTTCATTCAACCACAAAAAACTGTTCACATTATTAAAAACCGATACAAACGCACCACCGTATAAAGGTCAGTGTACTTTTATCGAGTTTATGTTATAAGAAATAAAAACATGATAATGAAAACAAAAATCGACGGACGGAGATGCATATCCCATGCGTTGTAGTGTTACTGAGCTCGTTTTTTTTAGGTGTCGGAGATGATCGGAGAATTACAATTAGGCAATGTTGCCGATTTTAGCGCTTTATATAGTGTGCAATATCTAATCCAAAACTTAACGTACTGTATAAAAACAGTTAAGTCAGAATTGCTATCAGTTGGGATACGTATTCCTCAGTATCGATATTAGGTCTAGTTTTTTTCCCGTTATATGTATGTTATATGTCCTACAAAACTCTATAATAAGTTTAAAAATCTTAGGCCCTCACAGTTAAATAACTTGTAATGATTTATTACGCACAAGCAGGCATCCTACTTAGCTGTGGACTATGTTTTTGGGAAATTTTTATTCGAATAATATTGAAAATGTCTATTGCATTCCTCGAGGCAAAAATATCATTTATAACCAAAGTGTCTTATTTATGTAATGATAATTATTATTTGGTGATGCATAGATATCTAAAAGAAGGCATATCATAATGAATTAACAACTAAACTCAGAAACTGGGTAAATTTATAAAAAATACTTCATCGTTTAAGAAATGTAATAATCTACTATTGTATAAACACAAAATATATTATTATCTGCAGTTTAATTAGTTGTTGAGGTTTACATACAACATAGTCGTCCGTTTTGAATCAAAATCGATACGAGACTGCAGATTGTTTAGTTATGTAGAGAAGACACGGCTCACTGAAATCAAATACCGTTGTATCGACAGCTCGATATAGGTTTGAGTCAATATTAAGATTATGAGGATGGTATATTATGCAAATTGGATGCCAGGTAGGAGGTTGATAACAGATCAAGTTTTGAAGCTACTTGATATCACGTCAGATGTTGTATACAATTTTGCAAATAAGAACTTGTTAGAGAATAAAAGAAACTTTAAAGTACATCCGAAGGACTTATATTATTTTAAAGAATATACTTTTTATATTCTATTTTTTTTTTATTTTATTTTATATTATTAAATATAATATTTTACCATATATTATGAGTAAATTAGGTTTCACAGATTTGATATTTATTTTTTTTAGAAATTTTTCCAACACCTATTATATATATATATATATATATATATATATATATATATATATATATATATATATATATATATATCTATCTATATATATATTGTTATGATATGTAAAATCAAGAAAATATTGGTTTGTTTAAAATATTTCAAAGTTCAACAAAAAATTAAAATAATTCAGAAAGTATAACCAACAAACATTTCTAAGAAGGAAAGTTATTAAATTCTTGGATTATCTGTACTAAACAAAAAGTAAGCTTTACATAAATTATTTCTTTGTAATACTTCAGTTGACCCGCATAAGTTTAAGTGAAACAAAAGACAAATTGAAACGGGTTTTTACAAATACATTAGTGCAGTGATTAAAGACAATAGAAGATATTTTATAAAGAGGTTTTTGTTAGTTTTAAGAATTATAGAAAATAATATTTGTAAATAAGTTTTAGGAAATTTTATAATTATAGGTAAAAATTTGTTTGTTATCGAAATGAAAAAATGGGGAATTGTGACGAGTTTTGATTGGCGGAGATTGAAAAAGGTGGGATAAGGAAAGTTTAGCTAGATTGAGGAGAGAGAAAATATAGGCAGTTGG
The DNA here is from genome assembly GCF_040954645.1 of Diabrotica undecimpunctata. Classification (NCBI taxonomy): domain Eukaryota; kingdom Metazoa; phylum Arthropoda; class Insecta; order Coleoptera; family Chrysomelidae; genus Diabrotica; species Diabrotica undecimpunctata. Next base: position 13,952,593 of record NC_092806.1, read on the forward strand.
TTTCCAAGTCTGTAAGAGGAACAGGGATTGTTCTCTGGCGGTTCCTGAAATGTAGCAAGCAGTAGTGTTGAATGTTGGTGAGTTTTTGTGGAGTTAGTGTATCTGACAGGAGCTGAAGCAGCAAAATATTGTAAGTCATATTTCTCTACTTATATTCCAAGAGTCACTGTTCAGGCCAACGAGAGATTCAGTTTATCGTAAAGAGAAGATATTCCAAGAGTCATTTTTCACTCGGGCCAACGAGAGATTCAGTTTATCGAGAGGAGAAAAGGCTATCATAATTTGAATGATTTGTGCTTTTGAAGGAGATCATTAAGGACGATATACTTGCAACAATCGGTGTAAGATTGCTGATTACATAGGGAGCGGTTGAGAGGAGATAATACAGTCTAGAAGGAACAAGGATTTGGACCACTCATCATCAGAGAGAGATATTTTTTTCTGCAGTTTTTTCTTTTATTGATAACACAATTTTTACACTAAATTTAGAAAGGATATAAATATTTTGATTAGGAGAGTTAGAATAGTTCGGAATTTTGAGATTTCAATTAATATTGTTTATACCATTTAATTTGATTGTTCCCGTATGTAGAACAAAATTTTTGAGAATCATTATATGAGATTTGTTTATTGAAAACTTTTGAGTGTGAATTATTTCATTATTTTTATTTCAATATATAGTGTTAGATCATATGTGTTTTTTATTGTTCCGGTATTCTCTGGACCTTACCTTTCACATGTAATAGCATAGATATAGAAGCACGAATTGAACCCTGAGATAAAAGAATTAAAAATTGTGATAGAGTCATAATCATATCATTTAAATAATATTAATTATTAAAACAAATTAATTAGCTAATTATTGCTTGGCGCACCAAGACTTTAAATATCACAATAATATATATATATATATATATATATATATATATATATATATATATATATCTACGGCATTAAGTGAACTCCGCCCATGTTAAAATTCAGGTTCAATTGAGCTCCGTGGTCAAGTGGATACCGATATACGGAGCTCACTTGACAATTCCGTAATATTGGTTCAGTCGATTCATCAACATGTAGAGTTTAATAATTTATAAAAATTTTTTGGAGCCCTTAAATACCCCTGTATCATAAATGTATATCGCTTAGTTCACGTGTATATATTATAGGTGTCGTTCAGATCTTCTTCATTGTATATTTGAACCATACGTTTATCGGTTTAAGTAAGCTCTGAGAGTTTGGCAACTGTGCGATTATACCGTATGTTTTCAACATATACCCTGAACGGTTTATATGGGCTCCTTATTTTTATCTACTGTTTGTAGACAGTGGAATGTCATACGCATTACACTGTGTAACAGAGGATATTATATTACCTGGTATAACTAAGTACTAAAATGTAACTGGTTCTTTAAAAAACAGGTATGTAGATACAAAAGGATTTGGGCTTATTATTGAATGGAATGTTCGCTTGCATCGAAAATTTTATTTTTTCTGTATTTTTAAAGATGTTGTTTTTTTATTTAATATAATTTTATTAGTTCAATTAGTTCAAGAAATTTCGTAATATATTTTGTTTACGTGAGTATGTCTTTGTACATTTTATGTAAGCATCTGAATAATAAAAACTACTTTTATTTTATCCAATCTTCTGCGATATATTGTATAAAGCTTTTTTAATATTTTAGTTCTGGTCTTATTTGTGTACTACATATGATATCTTGATAGAAGGTTATCTCAAAATAAATATGGTTAAGTGCTACAATAGATATTTTTGTGTTAAAATTAATAGAAAGAATGGTTAATTTGTCTAACAAGGTATATTCGGCAGCAGAAGCATATAGTACAAGCGTCTATGTTTTAAGGGCGGAAGGACGTGCGCCTCATTTTTAGCTGACAAGCTTGCGAAGAATATTATTTCTGGTCCTCAATTTACCTTTTAGTTTTAAACAATAATCTGTGACTGACCCGGTGTAATACAAACTATTTTCAAGGAATTTATAGGAAGTCTACGTGATTTTATGACAAGATTGGATGTTCAGTTTTGTGAAAACGTCTATGTCGAGGAAATTGAAGGAGCACCCACGAGTTTTTCAGGGGTTTTGGCTGAAAATTGATTCATAGTTTATTTTTATTGTGCAATAATAGGTGTCTCGTCTATATAATAGAAGTCCTAGTATCTACCGGTACGGATCGTTTGTTTGTGTAAATGTTATACAGTGTAGGTGCCTTTATGCTACCCCAAGCGAGACCGTTCTTCATCTGCTATTCTTAACATTGAGTGATACAAAAAATATTCTCTTGTGTAGGCATACGCAAATAATATAAGTGAGTTTGTTATCTAAGGGGATATCGTATAGTTTTTCGAGAAATATTTTGTAATTTAAGGTGTCGTAAGCGGCATTTGGATTGAAAAATACCACCCCTGATACCCGATATTTTTCGTACCCGTCTTTGATGTGTTGGGTAAGATTTAGCATTTGTAATGTACCTGATCTTCCCTATCTATAGCCACTTTTGTCTTTTAATTTGAGCTTTTCTTCAAATATCGGTGAAATCATATTAACGATCTTGTGCAAAAGTATTTTAAATAGCTGACAAAATAAAGATATTGGCCGATAGTTTTTGTGGTCGTTGGAGTTTTTGCCAGGTTTAAGCAAGGTAACAACTTTGGCTTGTCTCTAGATTTTGGGTGTTTCCATAATTTGAATACAGTTGTTCATCATCCGGATAAGCCATTGTGGTGTTTTTGGTCCAGATTTCGTAATAAGCTTTGTGCTCAGATCCTCAATGTCGGTAGTTGTATTATTTTTCATTAAATATGTAGATGGTGGATCCAAGCTCAACATCGTTGAAAGTTTCTCTGAAAGCTGACTGGTTTTGTCCTTTCTTACTTTGAGTTATTCTTTGCTTTTTTTTCGACAGAGATAGCATGTCTATATCTATAATGTGGTTTTCAGCGATAAGCTTTATTCCAAATACCCTACGTTAGGCCCTATATGTGTTTTCTGCACTAGAAATAAGTCAGATTCGTGTTTAGCGCATATGTCTGATAAGTTTAAGTAAAGTAAAATTTCTTGATCTCTAGATATACCCTTAACAGTTATAAGCATTATGTTATTAGAATAGTTGGTCCTAAAAAGGACCAATTTGACAAAATCATATTAAAGGGGTGACTGAAGAATTAGCCGATTAATTATTTAATCATTACCCTGGGTATACCCGATTGTGGTGGTTTTCTTAGTACTTAAATTTTCGTAAAGGCTCGTTCTTTGAACCCCATAAGTAATGCCTAATATTTTACTTTTTATTGAAAATTTAAATTTTACATGCCGTGTATTACTTTTTGACGATATTTCGAATCAGATTTGTATAGTAATAATTTAAGGTATTAAAGAGCCTGTTTGTGGAAAATAAATAAGTTTGTGATATCGTTCGCAACTCATATATAGATAATAAAAAAATAAAAACAGTTAAAATAGGTGTAAAAAATTTCAACTTCATACATCGGCGCCATTGTTCAGGTGATGGGTTTATCACAGATATCAAAGGTTACATTTTAATTCAAGGTTCTATTTGCGTATTTTCAATAATAAAAGAGTAGGAAAAGACACGTTTATGCTTTTTTTTTTAAATCTATTCTATTTTCTTTCTAGAGTTCCGTCTTTTTTGAACGACCTGTGGTCTTTTTTTAATTGGACATTTGTCCAAGGCTATGACAAATACTTTGTCCTCTGCTATTCTAAATTAATATGACTGATTCATTATTTTCTCTAAACATTCGGTCCTCTGCTATTCTACATTAATATGACTGATTCATTTTCTCTTTCTTGCAGCTATTTTAATGTTTATCCTGTGTATCTTTTTCTACTTCTTCTTCTTCTTCTTCTTTTTATATAGCCATGACTCTGTCTGTTTTTCAATGTGCCTCCAGTAAGTTGCCGTTTCATGGTTTTCGTGGTCTTCCTACTGATCGTCTTCCTATTGGGTAACCGTCTCTTGCCGTGTCTACTACTCTATTTGTTGACATTTGGCTTATATGATCGTTCCATTCTACTCTTCTATTTCTTAACCAGTTCTTGATGTTCTTCACCTTGCATCTACATCGTATATCTGTACTTCTAGCTCTGTCCCATAGTGTCTTACCATCAATTTTTCTAAGTGTTTATATCTCTGTTGTTTCTAACATCCTTTTTGTCCTGTTTATGTCAGGTCTTGTTTCTGCTGCGTATGTCATTATTGTAAATTTTGTAAATTCTGCCTTTGGTTTCTTTCCCGATATTTTTATTTCTTCATATTGTTTCATTTAGGCAGCCTGCGGCTCTGTTTGCTCTATTCAGTGGATCTTCCACTTAAGTTTCGAGCTTTCCGTAGCTAGATAATGTGATACCTAGATATTTAAACTTCATCACTTGTTCTATTATCTGACCTTCCTGCTCCAATTAACATATTAGTAAACTTGCTGTTGTAACCATGCATTTTGTCTCTTTTGAGGAAATTAACATGTTAAATTTTCTGGCGGTTATATGAAATTGGTGTAGCATACGTTGTAAATCATCTTTACTTTGAAAGAATAGTGCTGCGTCGTCTGCATAGCAGATTATTTTAATTTGTTTTTCTCCCATTTGGTATCCTCTTTTATTTCTTACTTTTTATTATTTCATCCATAATCCGGTTGAACAATAGAGGACTCAGGAAATCTCCCTGTCTTATCCCATTACCAGCTTAAATAGGGTCGGTTAGTTCTTCTTCTACTTTTACTTTTATTGTGTTGTTTTGGTATATTTTATATTTTCGATTGTTTTGATTATTCAATGAAATTGACATTAATTTGATAGTTTCCATTTTATTAGTACTGATGGTATATAACTAGCATCTGTTGGTACTATATATCAATTTGAACATGTGGAAGTAAGAGCACTCTCTTGTTAGTAATTTCAGTGTAAATTATGACGAAACCAGAAATAACCCATAATATTATCCCACACCTCAAAGGTCTGCCTCGCTGTATCTGGGAGACGCAATAATTCGCTTTTGATAGATATAAACAAAAACCCACTAAGACGAACACAACATAAATCAAAAAAATCCGTCAACCTGTCAATAGGGACATACAATATTAGATCGATGTCTACGGATGAATAAGTACATGAACTGAAAGAAGAATTAACAACCATAAAATGAGATATCATAGGCCTATCAGAAACTCGACGAAAAGAAGAAACCCGAATACAGCCTATGTCATACTTAAAATAAGAAGAACATTAATTAAAATTATCTAGGTATATGCCCCCACGACAGCTTATGATGACGGAAGATATCGAACTATTTTATGAAGATATATCAAAGACTATGGAAGAAAATAAAAATCGTCTTATACTAGTAATTGGAGATTTCAATGCCAAACTGGGTAGAAAACTAAACAATGAAGAAACTAAAATAGGAGATTTCGGCTATGGTCAGAGAAATGATAGAGGTGCTACTTTGATGAACTACCTAGAAGAAAAGCATCTATACGCAATGAACTCCTTTCACAAAAAGAAGCCCCAACGAAAGTGGACATGGGTCAGCCCTAATGGATCCACAAAAAATGAGATCGACTACATACTGTCCACGGAACGATATATCATTAAAGATGTAACAGTTCTTAACAGATTCACAACAGGTAGCGATCACTGGATGGTCAGAGCAAAAATTAGTGTTGACGATAACTATGAAATGAAAAGAAAAATAATTAAAAACTAGGATCTAGTAGATAGAAACAAACTAGGGCAATATAAAGAGATATACAAAGACGTATTAAAAGAACAACTTACTTAAAAATTAGACAGTGATGACAAAGATATAGATGAAATAGACAACATACTTACAGCAACGATGATTACATCAGGAAAAGAAATAGCAAAAAAGGATCTAAAAAAGAACAATTATATATCAACAGAAACAAAGAAGCTTATGGATAAAAGAAGGAAGCTATAGAATATGTAGAAATCAATAAAACAATAAGCAGAAGAAAAATAATTAAAAACTAGGATCTAGTAGATAGAAACAAACTAGGGCAATATAAAGAGATATACAAAGACGTATTAAAAGCACAACTTACTTAAAAATTAGACAGTGATGACAAAGATATAGATGAAATAGACAACATACTTACAGCAACGATGATTACATCAGGAAAAGAAATAGCAAAAAAGGATCTAAAAAAGAACAATTATATATCAACAGAAACAAAGAAGCTTATGGATAAAAGAAGGAAGCTATAGAATATGTAGAAATCAATAAAACAATAAGCAGAATAATAAGAAAAAATAAGAGAAAAGAACAAGAAATAAAAATAGAAAAAGTAATACAAAACAACAAAAATATGAAATGCTTAAGACCGAAATTAGGTAAGTGTGAAATAAACAAAAAAAAAGATGAAAACGGACTAGAAACAAACGTTAAAGATGACATTATAAATATTATCCACCATTTCTACTCAGAACTATATAAAACAAAAAAGGAACCACCAGAAACAATTAAAAACCAACTTAAGGCTAAAGTAAAAAATGTCAACTCAGAGCTACAGCCAGAAATAAGCAAATCAGAAATAAAGAAGGCATTGAAAGAAATGAAAAACAACAAATCGCCTGTAAAAGATGGAATAACTGCAGATATGCTGAAATATGGTGGAAAAGTGGTAATTAACAATCTACATTCCGTTTTTAACAAGATATTAAAAGAAAAAAGAATCCCAAACAACTGGAAGGAATCCGTAACCATTATCCTACACAAGAAAGGGGATAAAGCAGATATAAAAAACTACCGTCCTATAACACTCCTCAATGTAATGTATAAACTCCTAACAAAAATTTTAACCAATAGATTGACGACAAAATTCGATGGATACCAGTCAAAAGAACAAGCTGGTTTTAGAAAGGGATTCAGCACAAGTGACCATTTACTAAGTATGAAAATACTTATAGAACGAGCAAATGAATAATGAAAAATGAATAAGAAAATGAATTGACCACAGATATATGGAACTAATAGCCAATATATATAAGGAAGCCAAAACAATAATTAAAGTATATGAATAAACAAAATCAATACAAATAAATAGAGGCGTGAGACAGGGTGACACAATATCACCGAAACTTTTCAATCAGGCTCTGAAAGATATTTTTAAAAGATCAGAATGGGAAGAAAAAGGTATAAAAATGTATGGACAACGCTTGAACCATCTAATATACGCTGATGACATCGCATTGATAACAGATAAATGAGAATAATTATTTGAAATGATGAAAGAACTGTACGTAGAAGCTGGAAAGATAGGCCTTAATATGAATTACAGCAAGACCAAAATTATAACAAATACAGATGAAAACATCACAATGAGGATCGGACAAGATGAAGTAGAACAAGTTCAGGATTATATATATCTGGGTCAAACTATAAAACGTAACAAAGAAAACCAAACAGCAGAGATAAAAAGACGAGTTAGACTGGCATGGGCGGCATTTGGCAAACTAAGCTACATTCTTAAAAACAAAAGATATCCACAGCATCTTAAGACCAAAGTATGCAATCAATGCGTACTCCCTGTTCTAACTTATGGTTCCCAAACGTGGACATTTACAAAAGTAAACATGGACATAACCATAAAAACCCAAATAGCAATGGAAAGACAAATGTTGCACATAAGACTAATGGATAAAAAGGGAAACGAGTGGATAAGAGAGAAAACAAAAGTGAGGGATGTTAGATAAGAAGTTGCAAAATTGAAATGGAGATTTGCCGGTCACAATATAAGACAAAAAGAAGACCGATGAAACAAAATTCTTATAAGTTAGAGACCGTGGGAATATAAACGAAGCAGAGGAAGGCCCCAAATGAGATGGGCAGATGATATCAAGAAGCACGTGGGCTCTAGGTAGATGACTATACTGACAGACAGAGAAGAATGGAAAATAATTGGGAAGGCCTATGTCCAAAGATGGACCGAAAAAGGCTAATTAGATAGAGATAGATTCTTGTGATCTTAGTATTTCCGTTGATTGAATAGTATAGGGTATCCAATATTTTAATTAACGGTATGTCAGAGTTTTATTAATTTTTATATATATTTGCAAAATGAAGAAGAAAGTTCAGTACAGGCAGTTAAACAGCTGATCTGTCAATTTAGAAGTAAGAGCAAGTACCAACTTGCTGAAAAGCATACCATACACAAAAGGGCTAATAAAATGTACTGCACAAACTATAGCGATATAAGCTATATATAAGCTATATATCTATTAATTATTAGGATATACAGTATTTTTTCTAATACACCTGGAACGATTGAGTGAATAGGTGAACTATCAAATAGGAGACTATTAGTGTGGAATTAGAAACACTAATAAATCGTTGATCAATTATTCACTATTAGGCAGTTAATGAGAAATGTTGGGAATACAAAAAAAAACAATAAACTAGTTATTTATAGATTTTAAACAAACACTGATATAATCATAAGAATAAAACTATGAAATACCATGGCAGAACTAGGCTTACCTAATAAACTAATTTAACAAGGAGTAATCTACAAGTAAAGTATCTTACTGTCGACTTATTTTCAAATGTACTGCAAAGAGCTCTAAAAAATGTGAACGAATTATTAACAGCTGTTTTGAAAACTAAATATTATGAGACGAATTGGGGATATTATATTACACAAACTAAACCGCTTGCCTACAAAAAATATTAGGAAAATATGAGACGACGGAAAAGACTAATTACTTTACAGCTAATTGCCACATAAGTATCAATGTAACTATAGCTCACAAAATGGGTTCAATTACATTGCAATTTTTAAATTTTTCGTGATAAAATGAAGTGATTCATTGTTGTTTTGAAAAGGTAAGTTGTTTTTTATTTTTGTATTCCTATCATCTGATATTGTAATATCAACAACATTTTTCATAATATATTCTGAAATGCGCTTTCTATTACTGATAACGAACAAAAGTTTTTTTAACTTCTCGTTAATATAATTATGTAGGAATTTAGATTTTTATCTTGTTCTTACTATAGTGCTAAAGCACAAATGTAGTTATAGTCTACCGTATTTTTTCATAGTGGTCATAGTTTTTGATTGTAGTATAGCTTATGTGTTTATAATAACTAGCACATAGAAAATAATAAAATTTTGTACCCTGTGCTTTATGTTTATTATCCTTTATTGTATTGGAACATCTAGAAGTATAGTAATACATTTTAATTGTTGAACAAAAGAGAAAATAAAAACACTTTTTGTTGTGTGCCACTTAACCATACACAAAATCGTACACAAATAGTCAAATGGTAGTAAAAGTTTCCGATATAGGCCGCCATACGGCAAAGGCATCGCCGCGCTCGATGTCTATACTATGAAATGTTTTTCAGATAGTCTTCGGATCAGATTTTTTCAAAACATTAAATTACATCTTTTTGTCTTTCTTTATTTAGGCTAACCGCTACTGTTTTTTTTTCTTCAGCGTTTCTTCTTAAATTACATTAATGTTATATTTACAATTCTTTCTGGAACGAGCTATAATTTTTCTCAAATAACCATTTTGTGTGGTTTAGTCACCTTACGGTTTAGCGTGCTTTGGCTCTTTAAAGTCCCTTTTAATATTAATATCGTTTGAGAAATTTTTCCCAGATGACTAAATAAATTTCTTTAACATACAAGAGAGAGGACGTAGAGTAGGGCATAACGTAACTTAGATGTTGAATGAAAACTGCAAATTGCTGCTTAGATTGACAAATACCACTCCTCATACCTAATATCTTTTGTACCCATCTTTGCTGTGTTGGGCAAGATTTAGTATTGGTGACGTACATGATCTTTCCTGTCTATAGCAACTTTTGTCTTTTAATTTGAGTTTTTCTTCTGTTTTACCTCTTCAGAAGTATTTTGTAAAGCTGACAAAATAAATATATTGACCGATAGCTTTTGTGGTCGTTGGAGTTTTTGCCAGGTTTAAGCAAGGCAACAACTTTGTCTTTGCTTTGTTTGTCTGAAGACTTTGGATATCAGTAACTGTTGTATTTTTGGTCCAAATTTTATAATAAGCTTTGTGCTCAGTTCTTCAGTCAGTGCCGTACTATTCTTCATTATATACGTAGATAGTGGATCCAAGCTCAACATCGTTAAAAGGTTCCTTCAGCTGACTGGTTTTGTCCTCTCTGATTTTAAGTTTTTCTTTGCTTCTTTGCCGGCAGAGATAGCACTTTTACATTTATTATGTGATTTTCAGCGATCAGCTTAATACCAAATACACTATTTTTTGCCTTCTATGTATTTTCTGCACTATGAATACGTCACATTTGTGCTAAGCGCATATGTCTGATAAGGTTAAGTAAAGTAAAGTGTCTTTATCTTTAGATATGCCCTTAATATTTATAGACATTATTAGAATAATTGATCCTAAAAAGGACCGATTTGACAAAAATCATATTGACCGGGTGATTCTGATTAGCCGATTAATTAATTATTCATTACCCAGGGTACAACTGATTACGGTGGTCTTATTTGTACTCAAATTTTCGTAAAGGCTTTTCTTTTGAACCCCATAAGAAATGGCTAATTAACTTTTCATTAAAAATAATTTTACACACTGTTACTTTTCGACGATGATATTTCGAATCAGATTTGTATAGTAATAAGTATAGTTAATATGAAGTTCCTTTGTGAAAAGTAAATGAGTTTGTAATATCGGTCACAACTCATATATGAATGATAAGGACATAAACGGTTAAAATAAGTGCACAGAATTTTAACTAAATATATCGGCGCCATTGTTTAGGAGATGGATTTATCCCAGAGATTAAAGGTTAAATGTATATTCCAGGTTCTATCTACGTATTTTCATTACTAAAAAAGTATATTTAAAATAAAGGCCTTAAGATATATTTAGATTCTATGGAAATTAGAATCTATGGAAATTAGCAAATTAAAAAATACAGACATAATTATTCTGAATGACAAAATTGAGACAAACAGTTGCCTCAAGTATTGTTTATATTGTAAAGGTTATCGTCATAGTATAGTCAGAACGCAACAAGGTTCTATTGGCTTTTCTGCTTTTTGTCTCCTCATTCCTATTGAAAACTTAGCCACGTAAATAACGTTTTAAAAATATGTATCAATATTTCTTTAGGGCCTTTCCTAAGATAACTTTTTTTAAGCCTACTTCGTTTGACTACATGTAATGGATTTGATAGTTCCCAACAGATAAGTATTGATTGTAGGTTGGATAGCAGTTGGTTGTACAGGCATGTGTTGATAAATATGATGGGTCGGTAGGTAGTTCCATTATTCCTAAATGAATCTGACCATATGTTACCTCCCCTGTTGATTCGTGGACGTCCTAAGGGCATTTTTTCTCTCGGGGCATTCTCCCAGTTTAACTTGGCAATGCAGTTATTAGAAAGCCTTTGGATGTAGCCAGCGTAACTTTGGCGTTGAGATTTAGTCTCTTGTATGACGTTGCTATCTTTATATATCTGTTAGACCTTGGCATTAGTTCCGGTTCGGTATTGGTTAGTATTCGGACCTTTGTAAGTTGGAAAATAATTCTGATGGCTTTTCTAGTAATCCTGATCTAATTAATACCTAAGTTTTACTTACATTGTTTTGTCAGCGTTCTCGTCACATTTAAGTCAATAGCACTGGTTTAATCACTGTTTTATATATCCTGATTTTAGGGATTTGTATTAGACTTCTGGATTTAAAAGTGTTATGTGGGTTATATTTACATCAGTTAGCTACCTGAATATTCCATTTTATTTCTTATGTGACAGCGTTATCTACGATACCTAAAACGCTGCAATCTTTCAAAATTATATGGGTTTATTGTTACGTTATGCCCTACCCTACGTCCTCTCTCTTGTATGTTAAAGAAATTTATTTAGTTTTCTCATTACTTAATATCAGACCGTTTTTTGCTGCTAATAGCATTATTTTGTAGCATTCTAATATTTAATCTATGAATTAAATCCGGATAGCAAATAGATATTTTTCACTTTCTCGGAGAAATAATATTCTAACATACAAAATCCTATTAAATTGCCAAAACCTTTCTTGCATATTATATTTACTTATGAGGGACAGCAGCAATATCAGTACCATAATAAGGCGTATAGTCCTGGACTGGCTAATCGTTGGATAATTGAAAGCATGAGTGTAGCAGTTATAATGTTTTCGGGACTGCTACCTGGTATCGGGGAGCAGAGATATCAGTACCAAGTTAGTGCATATAGGAATTGTTGCTTGAACTTTATTATTATTAAACAGCACTATATTTCCTAGTAAAATCCTCATGACTTTACAGTAAGACAAATTTTCGAACGTTGGTTATGGAAACATCATGTACATACCACCGGATTCCCTAGATCGACATTCAGCAAAATTCTTTTAATAATGATGCGGGAGTAAAAATATAAATATCTGGGAGCTTACATTAACAAAGAATTAGATTCAGACTAAGAAATCAGGGTACGAATAGAAATGGCAAGGGCAGCGTTCTTAAAATTCAAGCAATTGTTCTGTGACAAAAATCTTAATACTGCGCTGAGACTGAGGTTTGTTGAATGTTACGTCTGGTCTCAACTATTGTACGGAGTAGAAATATGGACGGTAAAAGCGCAAATAGTTAGGAAGCTTCAAGCCTTTGAATTTTAGATATACCGGAGAATGTTGAGAATTCCATAGACTGCCAGGGTCACCAATGAGGAAGTGCTGAGAAGGATGGGTCGAGACAAAAAATTGTTGAGAACAATAAAAGTACGCAGGACTGCATACCTGAAACACATACTAAGGAATATAAAGTCTTCTGCAGACCATCATGCAGGGTAGAGTCGATGGCAAAAAGGGAATAGGTAGAAAGAGGAAGTCATGGCTGCGAAATATTCGTGACTGGACAAAGATGACTGTAGACGAATTATTCCACGTTGCAAAAGACAGAGATACTTTTAGAAATGTGGTCGCCAACCTCCGTTAATGGGGACGGCATAGGAAGAAAAATAATGATACGCTAAACAAAAAAAAAACAGAGATGAAGATAGGCGCCAAGAAACTCTGTGTTATAAAACAGTTGAATAAAATACAGATTCTCGATTCAAATATTCAAAAATTTAATGAAGAGCTTACCAAAATAGAAATAACGTCTATTTAAAATGCAATTCATTAATGGCTCAAGGTACAAAGCAGTCCTAGCATCTGCTAATGATATTGATCTTATAAGAAACTCTCTCCGCAAACGACATCTTCAACAAAGTGAAGAGAGCACGAAAAATGTTTTACTTAAAATCAACAAAATAAAAACCAAATACAAGCGAATCAACAGAAGAAAGCAATTCAATACAGAGCATAATTCACTTAAGACCTATTTTAATACATGAATGCGAATCATGGACAATGACTAAAACAAATAAGGAAGAACTCCGAATATTTGAAAGAAAAATAATAAGAAAACTTTTTTAACCTCATTATCATATTGCTACAAATCCGTATAGAATAAGAACACATACTAAATAAAGAAAGCTCTTATAAATATATTGTTTAGGAAAATAAATCGCTTAAGGTAGATCGGACACATGCATAGACGCCAAGATGTCAAACTTGGTTAAAAAACGTAAACTAATTTTTGAAACCAAATTCAGTATTTTGCTTTAATCTGTGCCTTCTAAGAATTGCAAGGAAAAACAGACGTTGATAAAACTGTTATTAGAGACATGGGGAATCTAAAAATTGCATTCCACAACATATCTCCTCAACTAAGCAAAAATCCTTAACGAATTGGTTTCTAGTACTCGTACAGAGTATATCGGAATAAAAGGAAAAAGACAGTTAAGCAAGAAGAAAAGTGCAAGCATTTACGTTTTAAGGGTGAAAGGATGTGCGCCCCATTTTTAGCTGACAAGCTTGCGGAGCATACTATTTCTGGTCCTTAGTTTGCCTTTTAGTTTTAAACAAGATTCTGTGATTGACAACGTGCGATATAAACTATCTACAAGGTATTTATAGGAAATTCAGAGTTCAAGGATTTCATCACACTATTGGATGTTCAGTTTTGTGAAAGCGCCTGTGTTGGGAAAATTGAAGGAGCGTTCCTAAGATTTTCGGGGTTTGGCTTAAAATTAAATCGTAGTTCATTTTTATTATATTTAAGGCATCTATTAGATTTTTCTCCACTCCAGCAACAAAAGTTTTTGGTTGTGCAATGTATGGTCTACATGAAAATCCTAGTATCTACTGGTATCTGTTGATCATTTGTGTAAATGTAATACAGTGTAGGTGCCATTACGCTACGCCAAGCGAGACCGTTTGTCTGCGTTCTCCATATTACCATTGAATGATACGAAAAATCTTCTGTTCTGTAGATATACGCGGATAAAACGATGTTTACAGTTTGTCATACAGTTTTTGGAGAAATGTCCTCTAATTTAATGTGTCGTAGGCGGCATTTAGATTGACAAATACCACCCCTGATACCTGATATCTTTCGTACCCGTTGTTGCTTTTTGCAACAACGGGTACGTTATTACGTACGTTATAAGTATTACGAATAAAAATAAATAAGCAAGAAGAATATAAGTGAACCATATTTAAAATAAGTGACAGAAAAAAGAATATTATATATACATTTACTTCTAAATTAAAAATAAAATACTCGTATGCCTGATCACGAAAGATACAAAATTTACAAGCGACAAAGTATTTTTTAAAACAACCGAACATATTATATGTAATAATTGTAATAGATATGTTGGCTATAATCAAATTACCATAAAGTCACTGAAATATTTTATCTGAGTAATGATTCACTACTGATTGCTACGTTACGTTATACGATACATTTATAGTTAAAGCGAAATTAGGTGTTATGCCTACTTATTATTTTAGTATCTGTTACAAGTTACATACTAAAGTATTATAGTAAGATATTGAATTCCCTACATTTAAAAATTGAAATATTGAAATTAGACAGTAAAAAATTGTAATTTTAAGATTGATTTACAAATTATTATAATTTAAATTTTACTACTTTATGAAACAAATATTGTACATCATAAAACGTAGCAATCGAAACATCGGAACGTACATTTATATAATAAATTTTTCAGTGTCAATGCATTAAAAAAATACTAATACATAAAAATTGCCTTTTCCAAGCTTATAACAGACACTAACTTAAGTTTAAAAATAATTAAAGCAAGTAATATAAATTACCATCATAAAATATTTAACTACATTAACCAAGTATTTGTGAAATTTCAGAATGAATAAATTGATTGATATTTAAATAAATTTCAAGTTCCAAAACGTACCTGCTATAAAATTTAAAAATCTACGACTAATCAAATTATTGGCAACATCGGAGGAGTTTAGTTGTGTACGGGGAAGAATACATACGGATCCCAAAAGTGTTTTACCCTATTACGGAGTTCATTTAATCCTACGTGTTGGTCGGAGTCTACATAAAGCGCTACCCAGATAATAATATACACGGTGTATATTCTCCTGGAGTTAGTATAATACCGTTTTAGTACGGGGCCCACATTAACCGCTAGATCTATATATATATATATATATATATATATATATAAACCTAAAGCTAAGATTAATACTATTGCAAAAATTAATATTTCTTAAACTCAACAGGCTTCCGAGTTAAACCTGATTATTACTGCGCCGAGCTTTCGACATCGTCTCTGATGTCTTTTTCAGGGCTTCCGAGGTCTCAGTCTTCCGAGCCCCAGACACTACTAGACTGATCACTAATCAATGCATTACCGTCGATGGTGACATGGTTTGGGTTTAGGTTTGCATGGGAGTTGGCGTGGGGATTGGCGCGGGGGTTCATCATCATCAATGGCGCTACAACTCTTCGTGAGTCTTTGCCGCGTTTACTATTGCCTTCCATGTTTGTCGGTCCTGTGCCAGTAATTCTCATTGTCGCACTCCCATTTTCTCTAGATCTTCTTTGACTGCATCTGTCCACCTTTTTTTAGGCCGCCCTACAGACCTTCTTCCCTCTGGCCTTTCCCAGAACACATTGTTTATAAGGCGATTGTCGTTACTGCGTATCACATGCCCTGTCCATCTGAGTCTATTAGCCTTTATATAACTGACTAGATTTTCTTTTCCGAATAGAGACTCTAGCTCGTTATTGTATCTGCCCCCCCATTCGTTTGTCTCGCTGTCTCTGCAATGGCCATATATCATTCGAAGAATTTTACGCTCCCACACCAGCAATTTATTTATTTCTCTTTTTGTTAGCGTCCATGTTTCGCTTCCATGCGCAACTGCTGGTCGTATTATGGTCTTATATATCCGGATTTTTGTACATCGTGAAAGAAGTTTTGACTTCATTAGATGTTGCATTCCCAAGAAAGATCTGTTTCCTGCCATTATTCTCGTTTCAACTTCTCGCTCTAATTTGCTGTCATTTATGATTGTTGCTCCTAGATATTTAAATTCTTTAACCACTTCGAAGTTGTGATCATTTATAGTAATGTTTTGCCTTATTCGCCGTCGTTCTTGATCTGAGACGACCACGTATTTTGTTTTGTCTTCATTTATTTTTAGACCGATGTTTAATGCAGCTTGTTCAAAGCTCGAGAAAATATCCTTAATTTCTAATGTTGATTGTGCTACAGCGTCTACGTCATCAGCAAAGGCAAGTATGATTTTTGCTCCCCGAGCAGTTATGTCTGGTTTGATTTTCGGATATATTTTTCGCATGATATATTCTAAGGCCAGGTTAAACAACAATGGGGACAACGGATCTCCCTGTCTCATTCCAGAATTTACGCAGAAAACATTTGATGGTGATGATGATTTGATTCGCGGGGGTTGGCGCGAACATTTCTGACGGCAGGACTTTAATTGGAGGTAGAATCGGACGATGTCTTCTTTATGAGTGGTCCCCTTGTCGAAGGTTACCGGATGCCGTTATCTCTTTTATTGTGAAATATGCCACCGGGTATTAACATCGGTAAAAATACCATTAGATAGCTACATGGGACGTTAGAACTCTTTATAAGGCTAGAAAATTAAAAACTGCAATCAATGAAATGAAGATACTCAAAATAGTTATTCTGAGGAAAAGTGAAATTAGGTGGTCAGGTACATTTAAGTATGAGAAGCAGGATGCAATATTATTTATTTCGGCCAGCAGAGAAGAAGGTTAAACAATCATAGGCATAAAGTAGCAGTTCTAGTGAATAATAAAATCGAAAAACATATAAAAACAATTATTTTATATTCAGAAAGCTGCATGTTGATCCATATAAGTGCGCATCATTTAGAATTAAATATGTCTTTTCAAACCCATCTGAATCAAGTACATTCTAGTATCTAGTTTACGAGGGAGATAGAAATTGATTTATCCCTACCGTTTTTTTTTACCGAAAACCAACCCACATCAATCGTTACTTACATGCCAATTCTCATCATCTACCTTCACAAATTAATTCAGTCATTAATACTCTTTTCTACAGATCAATACGCCTTTGCGATGATGCAAGTAGACCCGCTCAGCTCTCTACTTTACAACAAGCTCTGATCCAAAATGGTTAATCGCAAAAGTTACATTGAGCATCCACAGACATCAATCTCCCACTAAATCTCAACCCAAAGAGTCAGACTCTCATTATACGAAAGTTTTTCTTGCTTACATCAAAGGTATCATTAAAAAAATCGACAGATGAATTAAATTCCTTAAACCAACAGGAATAAAGACAATATTCGCCCCCCCCAACAAAATCTTTTATCTCTTGTCTGATCAATCCAAAGCAGCATTCCAAATGAACAATATGGAGGTTATGAAATTCCTCGTGCAGACTGCTTTGATCTTATATAGGCCAAATAAATGATAGAATACCAAATAGGATTTATAAACATTCCAATTCTCCTCGCAATTCAATTTCATCTCTAGGTCAACACCATCTTTATGCAGGTCACAAACTTAATTTTAAAAACTCCAGAACTATAGCTCGTATCCGTTTCTATTAACCAAGAATTATCCGAGAAGCAATAAGGATTAAAAAAGGCCAAATTGTGTCAATAAAAGAGTTGGCGGCATCTGGTTACCTTCGACAAGGAGAGGTTCCATAAAGAAAATCCCGTCAGCTCCGCTTTTTACTCAAAATCCCAACGTCAGAAATCTTCGCGCCAACCCCTACCCAAACCATCTCATGATCGACGGTATAAATGAACCGCCCGCTGTCTCCAGTAGCAGTAGTGTAGTGATTAGTGATCAGTGTAGCAGAATCTGAAGGTTAGGAGAGTAAGACCCCGGAAGCCCTAAGGAAGACGTCAGAGAGGATATCGAAAACCCGGCGCCGTGGTAATCGACGCAATTGAAACCGGAAGCCTAGTGAGTATATATATATATATATATATATATATATATATATATATATATATATATATTTTAGTGGTTTTTCTTGGGCTTAGGTTCATAAAAAAATTTAATTTGATACTAAGACATTTTCATATATTTTTTCGACGTTTCGGCAGGAAATCCATGCCTTTTTCAAGAAGTAATATTGACTAAAAAAACATTTTATGACAGACATAATACGGTTTAAAAGTTAAACTTTTGACTTACCAAGCATGTAAAAATTCGATACTAACAAGTAGACATCACAATTAAAATAATATTAAAAACATAGGACATACCCACTAACTCACTACATGTAAAATGTATTTTAAATATAATGTGTTGTTTATTGATGTTAGTTTATCGTTTAAACAATCAGTTATTTTATCATCATAGGCGTTCTGAGATTGTCTTTTTATGTGTTTTTAAATTAAGTTAAAATATATTTTGTTCAAATTTTTGACATCTTTTTTATCATTTATTGCATTATTATTATTTTTTTTTTATTTGTATAGACTCTAGAAGCTCTCTCTTGTTCCTGTTGGGTTCACTTATTTTGATCTTGGTTTTCTCAAAATCAAATTTATGTTTTTTTTTCGTTTTCATGTTTTGTGAGGGCGGTTGAGTTTTTTTTGTCATATTTGTGGGAACGTATTCTTGAGTAGCTGACTGGTTTGTCCAATATAAACTTCATCACAATTCGAGCAGGGAATTTCATATACAACATGCGATCTTTTTAATAGAGGGGTTTTTGTTTTTAATATTGTAAAATTCTTTTTCAAAAGATTGTGCCCTTTATGAGCAACCGTAATATTATGTTTGGACAGAAGATTTGCAATTTGTTCTGATAATCCTTTTATATAGGGAAGAGACATATAGTTTTTCTTTACCGTGTTGGTTTCATTGTTATTATTGTTATTGTAAAATTTATGCAGTCGCGATTTGAAGGTATTGTCGATAAGGTGGTGTGGGTATGAATTAAGTGTTAGTGCTGTTTTTGCTTTTTTAATGGCCTGTCTATTGATAGGATCGGATAATCTAATAGCTCTATCGGCGAGTCCGATAACTACTTATTATTTCCAACGTAATAAATAAAAATCCACACTATTTAAAAGACGCTGATCACCTGAAATTAAAACTCAAAAATATACATTTACCTCCAAATTATAAATTAGTTTCTCTCGATGTGGTATCTTTATACACCAATATTCCAATAGCTTTAGCGAAAGACATTATTAAAACAAAGTGGAATGAAATCAAAGCGTTCACAGACATCCCTCTAGAAGAATTTCTGCTAGCAGTCGAAACAACATTAAAGTCAACCTATTTCTTATATAAAAACAAAATCTTCCAACAAACAGATCGATGTGCTATGGGTGCTAGCATATCCAGTGCCATCGCTCAATTAGTTTTAGAGCATCTAGAGGAAATTGTTTTAAATAAAATAGATTTCGATATACCTTTTTTCTATCGCTATATAGATGACTGCTTGAGCGCAGCACCAGAGGATAAAATGGATATTTTACTAAATGAATTCAATAACTTTCACCAAAAACTAAAATTCACATTAGAAATTGAAAAAAATTATCAAATTAATTTTCTGGACCTGACCTTACATAGAGAAAACAGCACTATAACTACTTCATGATACACCAAAAAAACCTGGTCGTCGAGATATCTGAATTTCAACTCTCATCATCCCCTGTCTCAAAAGAAATCAGTAGTTATCGGACTCGCCGATAGAGCTATTAGATTATCCGATCCTATCAATAGACCTCAGGCCATTAAAAAAGCAAAAACAGCACTAACACTTAACTCATACCCACACCACCTTATCGACAACACTTTCAAATCGCGACTGCATAAATTTTACAATAACAATAATAAAAATGAAACCAACACGGTAAAGAAAAACTATATGTCTCTTCCCTATATAAAAGGATTATCAGAACAAATTGCAAATCTTCTGTCCAAACATAATATTACGGTTGCTCATAAAGGGCACAATCTTTTGAAAAAGAATTTTACAATATTAAAAACAAAAACCCCTCTATTAAAAAGATCGCATGTTGTATATGAAATTCCCTGCTCGAATTGTGATGAAGTTTATATTGGACAAACCAGTCAGCTACTCAAGAATACGTTCCCACAAATATGACAAAAAAACCTCAACCGCCCTCACAAAACATGAAAACGAAAAAAAACATAAATTTGATTTTGAGAAAATCAAGATCCTAAAAAGTGAACCCAACAGGAACAAGAGAGAGCTTCTAGAGTCTATACAAATAAAAAAAAAAATAATAATAATGCAATAAATGATAGAAAAGATGTCAAAAATTTGTACAAATTAATTTAAAAACACATAAAAAGACAATCCCAGAACGCCTATGATGATAAAATAACTGATTGTTTAAACGATAAACTAACATCAATAAACAACACATTAGATTTAAAATACATTTTACATGTAGTGACTTAGTGGGTATGTCCTATGTTTTTAATATTATTTTAATTTTTACATGCTTGGTAAGTCAAAAGTTTAACTTTTAAACCGTATTATGTCTGTCATAAAATGTTTTTTTAGTCAATATTACTTCTTGAAAAAGGCATGGATTTCCTGCCGATACGTCGAAAAAATATATGAAAATGTCTTAGTATCAAATCAAATTTTTTTATGAACCTAAGCCCAAGAAAATCCACTACAAAATATATATTAAGGTTCAAGAACTAAACTCAAACTATATATATATATATATATATATATATATATATATATATATATATATATATATATATATATATATATATATATATATATATATATATACACGATATTCATTCGGATAGAAAAGAATAAAAGAAATGAAATTTTCTATATTGGCATAAAAACCAACAAAATATGTTAGATAATATACATATAACCGTTATATAACTTATTTAATAATTAGAAATTAAAGGATATATATTAATAAAAATCTTACCTTTAATGTCCAACCCTCCCCTGTACTTGTCCCATCCCCGTAATTTGATTTTGTCTCCCAGCAGTGATAGGAATTGTTCGAACCTATAGCTGCCGTACTCTGTAAAGAGAAAATCAACAATTGAGCAAATATTATTCCGGTAAACATACAAGGAATCAGCGAAAACGTTATTTACAGCGCCAGAGGTTTGTACCATTTGACTTGCTAATTTTTCAGGGTTTACTTACGTCAGCAGTCAGCAGTCTAAGAATTTTACTTTATAGCAAGAGTACATCTTTATAGGTAATTCGTTATTTACCTTATAATATGTAAATGTATTGTAGTGTTTGTGTTTAGATGTTCTTTTTTTAATAGTACATCCTATTCTACAAATATATTGTGTATCTCAAGAATAACCAAAGAAAAAGTCTGGAGTATATTTATATTGCGCTAAAATAAGGTGAAGATTCGTACTTTATTTTTAATTTTAATTATAGTCGAGGAAATAAAGCATAAAAATGGGCCTTACTATTGAGTTTTCGCAGATGGATTTGAATGCGGTTTTTGGGCGTTCGATTCGTAATAATCTCTATAAACTTTGTAACCATATGCCATCACAAATAAACATAAACTGTATTAGTGCACTAAAACAATGCATTTTAAAAGTGCATTTTTAGGTTAATTACTATTTAAATGGGAATAAGCCACAATTAAAGGTTAAAATACGTTTATTTATGCATTTTTAGGTATTCAAAGTTAGAAAACATTTTATTCTAATTTTGTTAATCGGGGTTTTTGAGGTCACACAATATGAATATCACAGCAGCCTCCGGAGTAACTAGTCACCTGTAAGGGCGGAATCAACGTCTTCCTCTGGAGTTTTGTGAAAACTCCGGAGGAAAGCTTTATTAAAAAAGTTTATATGATATTATTTTGGCTTAACTTATAGAATACCGTTTTTTACTACATATTTTCCCAGTAGTATCAATGATATATTCCATTATTGTATCTAAAGTATCAGTTTATTATTTACATATTCTCTTTGCAGCACATTCTTTGCAACTGATAAGAAGGTCTTCTTTTAGTGTAGTGAGTTGTAACAAGACAATTAAAAATGAAATACATGCACTTGTACGGAAAATAAAAAATTATCACTGGTAACGCTTTTCGAAAAAAATGGAACATGATTTTTACGGTCTGCAAAAAGAAATACGGCGCTTCACAAGAGGTCAAAGAACGGAGAAAACGGAACTAACAGAGAACTACAGAGGTATAAACTTGTTAAATACTAAGCTAAAACTTACAACTAAAATTTTACAAGTGCTAATAAATAAGAGGATAAATTTAGCAGATGAGCAACAGGGTTTTCGTAGTGGAAGATCGTGTACAGATGCAATATTCGTTATAAAGCAAATTACTGAGAAATCACTAGAGTATAATAGACTAGCATTTCTGTGTCTGATTGACCTAAAGACAGCATTTGATAGAGTAAGATTTAAGGATGTAATCCATCTTCTGTATAATAAATAAGTTCTCCTAAATATTATGAAAACTATCGAAAACATCTTCCAAAACAACAAAATGGAAGTCAGAATAGATTGACAACTTACAGAACCCATAGAAATGGGTAGCGAAATAAGACAAGGGGATTCGTTGAGCCCCATGCTTTTCAATTTGATCATTAATGAAATCATCAAAAATGGTTAACAACGGTAGAGGATACAGAATGGGAAACATGAAACATAGAAATAAAAATACTCTGTTACGCAGATGATGCAATATTGATAGCCCAAGATTGTCTGCAAAAACTGGTCCACAGATTTAACATAAGATCAAAAGAATTTAATGTGGCAATCTCATCTTAGAAAAATAAAACAATAGTAGTCAGCAAAGAACCATATATATATATATATATATATATATATATATATATACATATATATATATATATATATATATATATATATATATATATATATATATATATATATATATATATATATATATATAATGATATAATGACGGATTTATTACGGCTGTCGCCCCTTCTCCGCCCAATTTCCATCTTTTTCTGTCATATACAGTGGCCTCTTCTAAGTCTCTTGCCGCCATTGCTTCATCAATATCGTTGCGCCAACTTCTCCGTGGTGGTCGCCTCTTTCTTCTTTCAGGAGGGATGAATTCCAGTACTCTTCTAGGCCATCTGTACTCTGGCATTCTTTTAACATGTCCGAACCAGACTAATTGTTTTCTTTCTATGTCATCATTGATATTTCGCTCCATTTTCATTTCGTTTCTTATTTGTTCGTTTCTAACTCTCTCCAGTTTCGATCTACCGCAGCTTCGTCTCAGATAATCCATTTCTGTTGTCATAAGTTTGTTTCTATTAGCTTTGGTGACGTCCCATACTTCCGAACCGTAAAGTGTAATACTTTGAACTATACTACCGTAAATGTGTTTTTTGGTTTCTCGTCGAATTATTTTTTGCCAGAGAAGAGAGTTTAAGGCACGGGTCGCTGCCCTGCCCTTATTTATTCTTTTCCTGATTTCATCTGCGCTATTTCCCTTCTTGTTGAAAATGACCCCCAAATATTTGCAGGATTGCACGCCTTTGAATTACACGTCTTCCAAGACTAGGTCACATATTTCATCTGTTCCCACTGAGAGATATTCACATTTTGTCATATTCATGTTTAGACCTGTCACCTTATAATCTTCTTGCAGTTTTCTTACCATATAGCTAAGATCGTAGCTATCTTCGGCAATTACTATCTGGTCATCCGCAAAGAAAAGTGTATATAGCTTGTTTTCTTCCACCGTTATTGCCACGTTTCTACATTTTTTTACCCATTTAACTAAGGATCTGTCCAAATAGATTTTAAATAAGGTTGGTGACAGACAGCAGCCTTGTCTTAGTCCCTTTGTTGTTTGAATAGGAGAGGTGATTTTTCTCGTTTTTCCATTGCAATTTTTAATGTGAAAATATTATCCATAGTGGAGCGTCCGGCCCTAAATCCCGCTTGTTCTTCGGATTGTTTGTCTTTAATATCATTTTCTATCAGGTTTCGTAGTACTTTTGAGTATAGTCGGTCTATATTAGGAATCACTGCGATCCCTCTATAGTTTTTGGGATCCATCTTTGTGACTGTCTTGGGTATTGGAGAGATATACGATTGTCTTCATTCTTCTGGAACCTTTTTTTCCGTTTAGGCATCTTTCGAATAATTTTCGGATCATTTCAAATAGTTTTGATGATCCATACCTAATCAACTCTGGATGTATTCCGTCTGGACCTCGAGATTTTTTAAATTTCATTGCCTTAACTGCTTCTTTTACTTGTTCTATTGATATTTCGATTCTTCGTTTTACTTCCACTTGTTCATTTGTCTGTTTAAACCTTTCTCTTATCTCTGTTAATAAGTTCTCAAACTGCTCTACCCATGTGTTCTCTGGTATTCTATTTATTATGACTTGGTTTTTTGTCGTTGTTCTCATCGTTTTTATAGTTCTCAAGGCTTCAAAGCTCTTTGTCCCTCCTATATGGTTGCCTAGGTATTGGCATTTTTGTTCATTCCCATGCACTATTTATTTTAACCACTTCTCGTTTGACTTCTTTATTCAAGTTTTTTATATTGTTGTTTTGTTTGTTCGTCTTCCTGTTGTAATAACTTTAGATATACTTCCTTATTTCTTTTTATCGTTTGTTTCAATTCTTTATCCCATCAAAATTGTTTATCTACTCCCCGTACCTGTGGCCCTAAGGCTTCTAGCGCTGCTAGAAAGCAAAGCAAAAGCAAAGAACCAACCAAATGTAAAATAGAAATTGATGGCATCAGTATTGAACAAATTATGGAAATAAAATACCTGGGAATTACACTGTCTAGCTATGGAAACCTGGACAAATAAGTGAGAGATCAAGTCCAAAAAGCAAATAGACTGGCAGGATGCCTGAATAACACTATAAGGCGAAATAGACATATTAACACTGAGATGAAGTCAAGAATTTATAAAGCCAGTGTAAGACCAATAACGGCATATGCCTCAGAAACAAGACCCAACACAACCCCATCGCAAAGACTACTGGAAACGTCAGAGATGAGAGTACTGAGAAGAATTACAGGAAATACGCTAAGAGCTCGAAAGTGAAGTGAAGACATTAGAAGAAAATGTAACGTACAGTGTATAAATGAATGGACATAAAAATAGAAAAAAAGAATGGAATAACTACATAAGCAGAATGGGGTGACCCGTGTCGTCAAAATAGCAAGAGATAAGTCACCAATTGACAGAAGAAGTATCGGACGACCGCGCAAAAAATGGAGTGACAAACTTCCATAGAGGTATTAATCTGCCAATTCAGAATTGCTTATAAAGAGAAGGAAGAAGAAGAAGAAGAGTTGTAACAAATGCAATACATTGCATGTACTGTGCTTCCGTGATACGGCATGCGCAGTTGTATGCCACTTAGATTCATATAGCGAGTTGTACAAAAATATGCGCTTTTAACAACGCAAAGGATGTATTATTGTAAATATTTAAATTAATTTTTAATGCATTTCACCTAATAAAACACGAGTAATTTTTTATACTTACCATTGCTTAATATTTCGTCGTCGCTAGTCTGACCCTGTTTCATGTAAATAACGCCGAACTTAAAGTTCACCGAACCTTCTTGTTCCTCTAAAAGTAATAAGTCTTTTTGAATATCAGGTGAGAATATTTCTTTTGGTCCTTTTTCAACCTTATCCATATTTGGAAAGTTCGACAGAATCTGCTTGACTGTCAAAACTTTATTTTGCGATATTGGTAGCGATATTTTCTGGGTTCCCTGAAACACCAAACATAAATTAAGTTCGAAAGTTTTCCAGAGCTAATAGAAATTCAGTAACTTAACTAAAACTGAGTGAGGCAACGCGGTTGACCTAACTTGAAAGTCAGGGTATTGTTAATTTTATCAGGAGGGGAAATTTCTTGACAGTTAAATATGACTTTGGAGGTGTTCATAAACGGAAACTTTGTAAACAAGATTTCGATTGAAACAACACTGTGTTAGTAAGTGATATACTTAGATCAAAATGGTTTCGTATATAACATTTATCAATATTTTATATTTTTTATGGAATTAAGTACAGATTAATATTCCTGTGTTTTCATGTATAACATGGCTAAGAAAAGAATTACAAAAATTAAGTTAATTCCATTATAGTACAAGATATTCAAAAAACTTATTTAGAAAAAAATGTATGCAATGATATTCTCCATACTTGCAAAATATGTGGAATTCTACAGGGTGATTAATAACTACGTGCTACAGCAAACATACAATTTTTTAAATGGGACACCCTATATATTTTTTCATATTTATATTTCTTTTGTAATTCTTGTTCTTATAATATTGGGCTTTGATCTACTATAAATGTAGTGGAAATAGAGAGTTCAAAAAACTACCAGAGCAACATAAAAAGAACCAAGGAGAGGTCAAGCAACGAATAGAGAAAGAAGAATTACAAAATAAACTTGACAATGATGATAAATGTTTAGTTTTAAGTAGTAATAGGAATAGGATTAGAAATGTAAATGATAAGTATACCATTAGAAATATGACTTGTGATAGGAATATGGGTATTAGGCTTACTAACAGTAGTGATAATATTATAGTTAGGGGGAATATCAAAAATGGGCATAGCATTAGTAATGGAGGTAGGGAAAAATTAAATATTAGCATTAGAAATAAAAACGGTAATAAAATAAATAACGGATATAATGTTAATACAAAAACCAGGGAGCGTGAAATCAACGTTAACACCAATAATGGAGAAGAAGAATACAGTAATAAGGAAATACATCTTAACAAGACAAATCATATAGGAATAGCGACTTGGAATGTGACATCTCTGACCGGCAAGGAAATAGAAGCTACGGAAGAAATGGAAAAAATGAACGTACAAATAATGGGAATAAGCGAGACAAAAAAGATAGGGAAAGGACACATCAATATCAATGAGAAATATAGTCTATATTATTCCGGAGTACCACAGGGTCACAGAGCAAAAGAAGGAGTCGGTATAATAGTTAATAAAAGAATAGAATCAAGAATAACAAACTACGAAGCAGTATCATCTAGAATAATCACAGCCCAAATAGAACTAAAAGACAAGATAGGAATAATACAAATATACAGACCAACAGAAGGTAATGAAGAAGAGATAATGATAGAATTCTACAACGAACTCCAAAACGCATTAGACAAACTAAGAGAGACAAGAGAAAAAATAGTAATCTTAGGCGATTGGAATTCAAGAGTAGGTAAGGATATTAACAGGGGATTAGGATGCATTGGACAATATGGGGAAGAAACATTAAATAGAAATGGAATTAAAATGCTGGAATTCTGCCAAACCAATGACCTGATAATAGGAAACACATTCAGTGAACAAACCATTAACGACAAATATACATTTGTGGCTGAAGAGAGAAATGCGAAAAGCTCAATCGACTATATAGTCTATACGAGAAACCTAGAACAAAATATAAAAAACATCTTAACGGAAAAGGAACCCGAACTGTCTACACAACACAGGATGGTCACTGCAAAACTGGAGGATGAAAAAATGGAGGAAGTGGAAAGAAAAGAGTACAAGAAAGTAAATGTAAACAAACTAAAGATAAAAAGTGTGCGAGAATTTTACACGGAGGAAACTAACAAAAGACTGAGACAAATAGAGCGCCAAAAAGAAACATGGACAATGGAAGAAAGATGGAATACATACAGTGAAGTATTAAAGACAACAGCAACTGAAGTGTGTGGAATCAAAAAATATAATAAACAGTTAAAAAGGACAAGGTGGTGGAATAAAGAAGTGAAGACAGAAATAAAAAAGAAGAAAATAGCATGGAAAAAATACCTCGAAACGGGATTAGAAGAAGATAAAGAAAAATACTATAGGCAGAGACGATTGGCAAAAAAGACAGTCACACAAGCAAAAACAAAAATATGGAAAGAATTTGGAGAAGAACTTCAGGAAGAATATATAACAAATAATAGAAACTTTTGGACGACAATACGACACATAAGGCAGGGAAAACGAAAGGAAATAAACGCAGTAAGAGATACTTCAAACCAAATACAAATAAGCCCAGAACAAATAGCTAGGGTATGGAAAGAATATTATGAGAAAAAATTTGATACCGAAGTGATAAAGGAAGACAATATAATCAATGAAGGCGAAGAAAACACAGAGCCAGAGCAAATAAGTAGAGAAGAAGTAATACAAGGATTATCAAATATAAAAATAGGCAAGGCAGGTGGAGATGATGAAATTGAACCGGAAATGGTAAAATACATGGGAGAAGAAGGAATAAACTGGCTATGGAAAATATATAAAGAGGCGTGGGAAAAACAAACAATCCCTAAAGACTGGCAGAACAATATCATCGTGCCAATATACAAAAAAGGAGAACATGTAAACTGCGACAACTATAGGGCAATATGTCTGTCATCGGTGTGCTTTAAAATATATACGAAAATAATAGAGACGAGACTGAGACAAGAAGTAGAAATGGTATTGGGAGAAGAACAAATGGCATTTAGACCGGGAAGACAGACAAATGACAACATATATATCATTAGAAACCTAATAGAAAGAAGCATAGATACGGGGAAAAAACTAGTATTAGCATTCATAGACCTAAGAGCAGCATTTGATACAATAGAAAGACATATTATAGGGAAATGCTTGAGGAAAATTAACGTACCAAATGCATTGATAAAAATTATAGAAAGTACTTACAAAGAGGTAAAAGGAAGGGTACAAATAACAGGGGAAAGATCGGAAGAATTTAATTGGAAGAGAGGTATTAAACAAGGAGATAGTCTCAGCCCTTTGCTATTCATAATAGTAATGAACGAGTTGATAAGAAACACTAGAGTCAGAACTAATCAACTAAAGACAATAATAGGTTACCTCAGATTATAACCGGTAACAATAGAGTCCTTAATGTATGCAGACGACATAGTACTAATAGCAGATTCCGAGAATAAAATGCAGAAACTAATGGATATATGGGTAGAACAAATAGAAGAACTTAAAATGGAGATAAACGAGGAAAAAAGTAAGATAATGATAATCAGCGGCAAAGGAGATAAGGAAGATAATCAAATAAAGATAAAATGTAAAAACTCAGAATTGGAAATAGTAACAACTTACGAATACCTGGGAAGTATAATAACTAATGATGGAAAAATAGACTGGGAAATAACAAATAGAGCAAAGAAATCAAACAAGTTACATTATGCGTTAACCCCAATAATGGGAAAAAGAGAACTTGCACGAGAAACAAGAATAAAAATATATAACACAATAGTGATACCGACTGTGCTCTAAGCAAATGAAAACTGGACAATTCTGGAAAAACATAAGAGCAGGATAAACGCAATAGAGATGAGACATCTAAGAAGGATAGTTGGAAAGACAAAATGGGATAGATTAAGCAACGAGACTATTAGGAGAATGGCCAACCAGGAACCGATAATGAACAAAATAGCAAAGAGACAAATGAACTGGTATGGGCATCTGATGAGGATGCAATCCAATAGAATAACAAGAAAAATTTAGGAAGCAAAAAACATCGGAAAAAGAAAAAGAGGCAGACCAAGAAAAAAATGGATACAGCAAGTAGTAGAGGCGGGAAAACTTAAACAAAAATCACTCGAGGAATTGAAAATAATGGCAGGAAACAGAAAAGAATGGAAGAGGTGGGTAAATGGAAATTAAAATAGCTAGCCCAAATCCGACACCCTGTTAGGGTAAAAGGAAGGGGAGAAAGAAAGAAAGAAAGATCTACTATAAAGTGTATTTGCAAGT
Organism: Diabrotica undecimpunctata; assembly: GCF_040954645.1. NCBI lineage: Eukaryota > Metazoa > Arthropoda > Insecta > Coleoptera > Chrysomelidae > Diabrotica > Diabrotica undecimpunctata. The sequence goes on from NC_092806.1 coordinate 13,982,812, forward strand.
TATGATCATTTTTATTTCGAAATCCCTACGAAATTAACACCATGTATATACAAAAATATTGTATAAACAATTATTTATTTTATATAACAAAGTAAACAATATATTATAGTTTTTAAATAAAGTTTAATTGAAATCAAAACAAAATTACGATTTTTTCAATTTTTTTAAATTAATCACCCTGTATTTTATTTTTTAAAATATTGTATTTATCTCTTTCATTTTTATATGGCATTCCCTATACCTAAACTTATTATATTTTCCAAGATATTTTTAGTTTTCTTCAAATTTCAGAAATACATTAAATTTTGTACGGAGAAATAAGTATTGAGTATTGAGTGATAATATAACAAAACTATTTTTATTCAATAAGTAACTTACAAAAAATATAAACCATAATATTATGTAATGAATGTAACAATTAATGTGATATTAAGGAAATAAGTCTAAAGTAAATGTTCAAAATTTTCACCTTCAACGTCTATACAAATTTGTAACCGATATTCAAATGACCGATCCACATTTCCTAACATTTGTAAGTCAATTTTATTAAAAGCTTCTCTTATTATATTTTTCTTTTAGGAGGCTTCTGGTATACAAGATATTTTATATAGCCCCACATGAAAAAATCAATTTTGGATAATTCTGGTGATCGCGGTGGCCAAACAGTTGGTCCTCCTCTGCCTATCCCCCTCCCAGGATAGGTATTATTTAGATGATTGTGAATAGAAGCAGTTTGGTGAACTGAAGCACCGTCGTGTAAAAACTACATTCGTTGTCGAATATTAAGCGGTACATTTTGTAGCAGTATTGGCAAATGATTATTTAGAAAATCCATATATATGGCATCATTTACACGACCGTCAAAAAAATTTGGGCGAATCACATAATCGCCAACAATACCAGCCCAAACATTTATAGACCACCTAGTTTGACTATGAGTATTAACAAAATAGGGATTGCTTGATGCATAGTAATAAAAATTATGCCGATTCACCGTTCCATTTTTGTGAAATGTAGCCTCATCTCCAAAAAGCACATAGTCGGAAAAAAAATCGGCCTCTTTACACTTACTAATGAGACCATTGACAAAAAGCTAATCTACATTGATATTCATCGACTGTCAATTCTTGATGTAACTGCATGCGGTAAGGATGAAATTTATGTTTACGAAGGATTTTTGCAGAAGTTTGACTTGAATGTCATGTTGACTTAAATTTTTACGAGTGCTCATGTGAGAATCTTCAGTAGTAGCTATCAGTACATCATATTCCGTGTCTTTACTTAGAACAGTTTTGCTTCTTTCTTTTTTTTTTCATATACACCTGACCCAGTGCGAACAAAACGATCCATTAATTTTTTAAAGCTCTTGCGTTTGGCCTCCTCCCTTCAGGATATCGCTCGTGATATCTTCTGGATGCAAGAAAGCAATCTCAAACTTTCTAGTAATACCCAGATCATATCTGTTAACTCTTTTACAGAAAAATTAATTTTTAATAATAAAAACAAGCCCCGCAAACCGATTAAAAAGATAATATGAAAACTGTTATTTTCAAAGCCTACCGTTTAAGGTTTATTAATATGAAAACTATCATTTTTTTATCATTTTACCTTTGTAACTGACACAAATGGCATTTTACTTACTAATAACTGCTCGTCATAATCGACAGTTAGAAATGTTTTATTAAAAATTCTTGACTTAGAATACTGTTGGTATAACAATCTAAAAGTTGTTACATTGTGTTACACACAAACAATTGTTACAATTGTTTTGTGTGAGTTATTTATTGAATAAAAATAATATTGTTATCTGTATCTGTAGGGAGCTTCCTCCCAGGGAGCTGTCGTCCTTAGCTCATTGTCCATCCTACCATTTCTAGGAAGGTGGGCAAGTCACCAGGAGACATCTCCCTTATATGGCCAGGTGTGAGCCAGGATTCGTCGAACTCGTACTTTCGTATTAACGATAACTCCGGACATTCACATAGAACATGCTCCACAGTTTTGTCTTCTCGTTCACACTTCCTACATAGAGGTGTGTCTACTAGCCCCAGTGTGTGGATGTATTACCCTGGCAAGTCTACATCATTTTCCCCTCTTCCCATCTTTTTACGGTTTGCTTTTGGGAGTAACATTTGACAATTTCCGCGATTGTTGTAGTTGACCAACTAAAAAGATCCCCAGGTCCTAAGAATCTTAGGCCTGTCGCCTTTCTAGCCAATTGGTTAGCAATCCGGTTGTCTTTATTCCTATCGTGTCCTTTAATCCACCTCAGGATGATGGCATCACCATCCAAAGCTTGAGTTAGTGTCTCGTGACATTCCATTACTAACCCTGATGTGACACGTGGTCTATTCAAGGTTAGTAGCGCTTGTTTTCTATCTGTGCAGATTATTATAGTTTTTCCGGCTATACCGTTTTGGGTTATCTCTTTTGCGCCTATGGAGATACCAGCCAGTTCTGTCTGAACTACGCTGGAATTTCTGTTCATATCCCACTTTATTCTTAGGTTCAGTGGTCTGGAGTATATCCCGCATCCTGAGCCTTTTTCCATTTTGGAGTCATCGGTGTATATGCAATAGGAATTTGCCACGTTTGTCTCCCTATAACGTCTTATTTCGATTTTGTAGGGTTTGTGAAAGACAAACTTTGGTTCAATTTTGTAGCCAGAAACGAGTTCTCAATTGTCCTATTCCTACATCCATAATATTCTTATATTATTATACAAAACATATTATCTTGTAGGAATCTTGAATTTGATTAAGAAAATATAATATTTTAGGAATCTTGTATTTCTTTAAGCAAATATGATATTTCCATAATTCTTACATTAATTAGTTACATTAATAGATACATTCATTGCATATTGTTATGGTTTATATTTTTTGTTAGTTACTTATTGAATAAAAATAATTTTGTTCTTGTTACAAAAATTGACTGTATTTTCGAAATTTGAAGAAAACTAAAAATATCTCGGAAAGTATGAGTCTAGGTATAGAGAATGCTATATAAAAATTAAAGAGTATCATAAATACAATATTTCTAAAAAATAAAACATAGAATGATCTATTTAAAAAAATTGAGAAAATCGTAATTTTGTTTTGTAGTTCACCCTGTATACAAAGTTTTGTCAATGATTTCAAATAAACCTAATTTAACAACTACAATATATTGTTTACTTTATTATATAAAATAAATAATTGTTTATGCATTACTTCTTTATATACATGGTGAAAAATGGTCATGACTTGTTAAATACTCTGTATAATAGTAATACAAAACCCAATACTATAAAAACAAGAATTATGAGAAGAATACAAATTTGAAAATATATATAGAGGGTCTAATTAAAAAAATTGTATGTATGCGATACCACTTAGTTATCAATCACCCTGTAGAATTCCACATATTTTATTCTATTCCACAAATTCTATAATACTTTTTATAAATACACCGTACTTTCTCTAAAAAAATTAGCCAACGTAAATAGGTCATGTTTTTTAAGGCATAATTTATGCACCATTTGCTTTATTATTCACAAACAGAACAGATAAACTTATTAATAATCTTCAAAGCTTCCGAATAGCCTTAATGAACCGCTAGCGAACTAACAGCGAAATAATAAACTTCGGTTCGTTTATCATCAAAATAACCTCAAGAAATGACATCATGAAATCAGAATATTATAGCGTACATATAAAATGTTTAATATCATTTGAACATATAACGTTTTACATGGTTTAATTTATATTATTACTCATATTGTAACCTTATAAACGTCACATCTTTATTAATTTATATTTAAATAATTATTTTATTTTAATTTCTCTATTAATTTATTAATTCCTTTGCCTTCAGATTCATTTTTACTATTTTTTCTTCAAAAAGTAGTTGACGCCCTCTGTCTTTTTTTTCTCTCTCCTTCTGTCCTGTAGAATAAATATAAATATTTGCCTTCTCTTTCTCTGTCCGGTAGACTAAATATTCTGGTCAATGTTGACAGAAGAGCTAATTCCATCATAGGCATATATCCTATGACATATGTTTCAACTTCATTTCAGTCTCCCACTTATTTTCTGCCAATCAGCTTTTCTGACATAGTGGGATATGTTTTTTGTCTATAATTAAAATTTATAAAAGCAGGTAAAAATTATAATAAGCTTTATTTTATGGTCTGCAGAATTCTCTTGGGGCGAGTACGTTCATTGTAATATATATATATATATATATATATATATATATATATATATATATATATACTATAATTCTGACAGCATTTTCAACATTCGTAACTTCACTTCATTCGAAAGCACGTTTTTCGATTATATGCATGTAGGAATCTTAACAGAGTTTAACTAAGTAATAATAATTATATTTCATTTTATCCTGGCCATCTGCTATTTATTTAATTGTAATTTTGTAAAATGGCAAGGAAATTAAACTCTTCTTGGCCATCAAACAGCCCATTGATGCCATCGATGCCATAAGTATCATCTACATTGTATTCATTGTAAAGCATTGGCAGGCTTGATTGTTTCCTATTTTTTATAAATATGATTATTTAAAAATTGTTTTATTTGCTATCAGCTAAGGGTTTATGGTTTGATTTCTAGTTTAAGATAAGACGAACTCACACTTGAGATACTGAGCTATGCGAAGCATAGACGATAAGCTCCTATGGTTGATTGAGGTATTATTTTTATAATAGTATTCAATTCTCTTTGGTAGTCTTATCGTTACAATATATAAAATATAGACACTAATCATTTCTTAAAAAAAGAAATAAAATTTTTACCGCTATTTTAAAACAAGACGTTGTTACTATATTTTGTTAGCTTTTAGCGTTTTAAATCATAACGTACTTACAGTTTTTTTGAACAAAATTGCTCGACATAGAGGCACACAGGTATTCGTATCTTCGTTCAGTACTATACTAAGAAAAAATGGTGATTTGTCGTTATCCAGTCCAACGTAATTCTGGTGTACTGCAAAAAAAAGACATTGGTTAGTTATATATTAATCGAAAGAATTATGAAAATTATGAAAAAATGATTCCAAATTACAATATCCCAAGGTACCGTATGGCCGCAAGGTCTTTCGCAAACCAAGAGCATTGCTGCTCAGTTTTGTCCGACAGTTTGTTATCGTCAGAGACGAAAATGCCACTGAACCTCTAAAAATCGTACGAACAAGCTAAATTTTGCCGAGAATATTAATTTTTGGACCCCAAAAAAGATGCAAAAAAGTTTACCACTTTACTTTTTGCGGAAACACGCAAAAAAAATCAATTTACCAAGAATCTGTATACCGTAGAAAAAAATGTTTCAAATAAAAAATGTAGCTGAGATAATTTTAAACAAAAATGTTTATTCGCTCCGTGCGTGACCATGGTAGGGGTACTTTGAAACGATGCCAGCGTGCGTAGCGGCGAAATATGACACAATTGGACCTACCTTTTTACGCATAAATTTTATCAAAAATGTGTGCAAATACATATTGCGTATTTAATTGTGCTAATAATAGCAAAAATAGTAAGTGTAGTTTTTATAGGTTCCCAAAGATTACATATAAATTAGAGAAAAGAAAAAGATGGATCCGTGCTATTAATAGGAAAAAGTTAATATCACATAACTTCATTTTTATGCAATTGAAATAGAAAAAATTTAAATAATTTACCTTAAATGATATTTTATAAGGCTTCAAGCTAACTGCAGAGTGCCTGATGACTTTAGTTTTTATATCATAACTTTTACTATTACTGTTTTTAAATATATACTCTTTCACGTGAAAAACTTGATTTGCCAGTACTAGATTTTTTCCTTTCTTTTCCGTTTGTGGTTGAAAAGGTATATTATGATGAATTTTGAGAAACCCAGATTTTAATACTACATTTATGTTGTACATAAACTGAAAAAATATAATTAAAAAGTTAATAATTATTAATAATTGTCAATTTCGCATGTATTTAACAATGTCAAACATATGTCATATGTTTAACCTGAAAATTGGTAGGTCCAAAACTGTCAGATGAAGGCGGTAGGTGTCGCGTCAGTCACGCACGGAGCGAATATTAACCGTTATCTTAGAAAGAACGCTTGAAGCGACAGTCGACTTTGCATTTTAGTGACGCACGCGAAATCAATGTTCAATAAAATTTTGTGTCAGCTCGACGGTAAAAATTCGATATCTATTGATACAAGTTACTTATCGACAAAAATCAAGATGTGTTTTAAATGTAAAGAGTTCAGCTTTCGTATGAAGTTTTTGTAATTTGCTACAAATAAACTCAGATTTTATACAGGTGTTAAATAAATAAACGTGCCACGATTTTTGCCATTTTTTTTTATTCTCACGAGATCAATACAACTTATCCCTTTCATTGATTGGCCACTATGAAGTTTCGATTACTATACCCGGTTCACAATTTGTTGATAGCTCACTACAAGTTTAACCCTAATTAGAAAACTGAAATACAGAGAGGATAGGTAATACGATATAATAGTAAAAACCAACCTAAAACTGACGGTTTAAGACGTTTTCGACTAACCCACCTTATATCTGAAGGAATACAATACCTTATAATCCTATTACGGGGGTATTTTGAATGGTTACAGATGAACGACCAGTGTCGTAGAGTATATGATTGAAACATTTATTTGAACTAAATAAATTAATTTTTTAAATTGTACTTATGTAAATTGTATTTTTTAATAAAACTTATTTATTTTATTCAAAAATAAAAAGTTTCTTGCCATTTGTAAAAGATACATTTATTTAATTAAGGAAAAAGGCGCCAAATGTCGCCTGGCAAAATTTCCAATGTGTTTTAAATGTATTCATTATTTTCGAATCCGGAGAAAACTAATAAATATTTTTGAAAAATTTAAACGCAGAATGAAAGATTACATTATTACTCAGGGCAGAAAGTCCCTGAACACTTCTACAGTATTTATTTTAATATGTTATTAAACAAGGGTGAAAATAAAAGAGAAATATAGTATAATTTTTAATTGAAAATATCGCATGCAAAAGAAACTTTTTATTTATTCTAAAAAATATTTCATTCTGCTTTTAAATTTTTCAAAAATGCTTTTTAGTTTTCTCAGGATCTGAAAAAAAAATGGATACATTTAAAACACATTGAACATTTTGACAGGCGACATTTTGCGCCTTTCCCCTTTAATACCTTACGATTACAACTACTATTACGTACCTTATATAATTACGATTAGAAAACTATTCAAATTAAAAATAAATAGGATCAACTTCGGAATCCGAGTCGTCTTGAGGGTTAATAATTAGGTTAATAATCTCTACGGTCGCATCAATTATGTTATCAAGATCCCACATTTTTTGTTCTTCTTCTATTACATGTCTTACTGCATCTTTCCAGTTTTGTTTTGTAATATGTTATAAAGACTCGTATAACAATTCACGTACAACTTGTATTTTATATGACGTATTTTTTCTAGCCACATAACTTTTCATTTGTGCCAAATGAGTTCAATTGGATTTATTTCGCAGTGGTAGGGTGGAAGTCTAAAGACTGTGATGTTTCGCCTTTCCGCCATTTTGTCAACTACGTATTTCTTGAACTTAGATTTGTGTTGCCGGGCAATTTTTAAAAGTTCTGCTTTTACCATTCCATCTTCGTAAGGCAGATACTTATTCTGCAGCCAGTCAAAAATATCCTGTTTCTTCCACGCATTCGTTAGAAGTCTTTCTACTAGTCGTGAATGATACTATAAGAATACTATAATTGAATTTGGTGGTATGTGTTCAATCATTTGCTCAAAATACTCTTCGAAAACATCAGCTGTCATCTCCTCGTGATAGTCTTTTGTGCTTTTGTAATGAAATTCCAACAAATCATGCTTAACAAATCCTTTTTCACTGCCAATGTGAGAAATTATTAATCTACTGCCTTTACCAGAAGGTGAGGAAATACCAGTAGATCAACCTTCCATAAAGGCTTGCCTGGAGCTTAATATATTTTTATCTGACCAAATTTTTTTTAGAGTATGACCTGAGTTTACCCACGTTTCATCCTGGTAGAAAATGGGCCTTTCTTCAGCCCGGAATTTTCGTATGAATCTTAGATAATTTCTTCTCCAACATCATCTTCTCCTCCCGGTTAATCAAAAGTGATTTTCGGTCTGATTTCTCTCACCGGAAATTTAATTCTTTTAAAACTTGCCACAATTTAGTTCGTCCGATATGAGGCAAATCCGGGTCGCCTCTAACTTCTTGTAAAATTTTGTTTAGGTTTGGTATTTCTTTTTTGAAAAAAAAATCCATGAATTTTCCTTCGAATACCATTTTTGGCAAATTCATCAATTTCAATAGGCTTTTTCCCTCTCTTTATGTGTTCGTTTGTGTTTGGGTTAGCTATACCGTGTTTTTTTCTTTCTGATAGGAACCTATATAAAGTTGACTCTCCTACGCCAGTCATGTTGGCACAACTTTCGACTATGTTGCGAACAGTGTTTGTGGGATTCTGAGAAACCAGAGCATCGTGAACATTCAGGACAATAGTCTTCTCTCTTGGTGAATAGACAGACTTACTGACTGTACGCAACAGTACCGGTGTAAAACTTGATGATGAAGCCATCACAAACAATCCAACAAAACGAGCACGAGCGAAAGGTACGTATATGTTCGTAGGTATATGGAATAAAAAATCACTCACGCACTGCATATAATTCGCAAAAGAAATATTCGAGACGCTAATTACTGCCGTAGACGCGGAAACACCGACGAGCCGTAAATTACATGCGATCAAAAACGTACTAAACAAAAAAATTGTTTTCGTTCGTAATAACTTTACCCTTTCAAGTTAAGTTTCGAATATAATTATATTATTAAAAATCTGGGGAATTCCATCTTAATTATCTTGCAACGAATAGTACCTTCGGATATGAATTCCAGGTTTTCTAGTAAAGTGATTAAACGCGAAGATTAGTATTGAAATATCCAAAGAGATAAGGTATTCTTATTTACAAAATTGTTAATGGTTAAATTCTTATTTTTATTAATATAATATAATAACCAACATTAGTCGTGAAAGTTTTAATTGTTTTTTTGCTAAATATATTAGTATTAAAATATTATCAATATTATATATAACAGTATTAAAACATTATATTATTATTTAATGAATAAACACCTTAGGAACGCCTATGATTTACGACCGTTTTATGAGTTTGAGGCATATTTCGTGCTCTCAACAATTTGTGAACGAAGAATAGAGCCTAATCTTTAAAACCTATCGGATGACATTTTAGTTTTCAGTTCTGGCAACAAATGTGAGACATTTGAAATATGCTTAAAAAACACTGTATAAAACTTTCACACAACAAACGATATAAAACATTTAAAACTTTTTTTCTCAATTACACTTTTCAAAAGAGCAAAATTTCTGCAATAAACTACACCCAAAATTGTCTTCTTAAATGAATTTCCCGTGACGTGTGATCGTTTGTCATGTAAAACATTAAATCTGCGTTTTTTATTCATATTTCAAATGCCTCATATTTGATACCACAACTCAAAATTGCAATTTTATGTTAGGTACATGTTTAAGATTGATCTCTAAAAATGGAAATTTTACTATAACTGATCATAAAAGTGCTCAATTTTATTGATCTCACGTGAATCGTAAAAAATGACAAAAATCGCGCCACGTTAATTTATTTAACACCTTTATAAAAACTGAGTTTATTCCCGGCAAATTACAAAAACTTTTATAGGTCGAGCTGATATAAATTTTATTGAACATTGATTTGACATTCACAATCAACTTTGAGAAGTGGTGTTATCGAAACACGAAAACACTAAAAAAGATAAAAAAGAAAAAGAAATTCTCAATACTATAAAGGAAAGAAAAATGAGCTACTTTGGCCACATACTAAGAAATGAAAAATATGAGTTGATACAATTGGTTATACAAGGAAATGTGAAAGAAAAAAGAGGACTGGGGATATGATGCATGTCCTGGTTAAAAAAATTAAAGCAGTGGAGTGGAAAATCAACAACAGAACTCTTCAGAACTGCTGCTGAAAAAGTACAATGGTCCGTGAATATCACTAATGTCCCTAAAGGAAGAGGCACACAAAGAAAAAGAAGAAGACTTAATTAGCGAGAAGTACGAGTCTTAATTTTGGAAGATTTTGCCTTGTGCACCAGTCAAATCTTGAACCCTATAATACAGTAACAATGACATTCGGATCGAATGAGAGACGAAGAATAAAGTAAAACTGTGAAAAGTGAAAGTATGTATAGTTCGTCCCAAACCCTTCTTTCAGTGCGTCATAGTTGATCGAATTGTCTCTAACACATTAAGCTAGAAGTGACAGAAAAAAACGTGTCTGTGATTATTATACATAGAAGTTAGAAAATTATGTATCGTTCACGGGTATTTGCATATTAAAGCGAATTCTAATTACGGATGTATAATTGGTTGGAGTTTAGAATACGCTAAATAGATATTCAATCAATGATGCGCATAAATATAATTTGACGCAGATTAGTGACAGTACTTTCACAATGTCAACTGATAAAATGATAATTGTTATTCCAGGTTAGTAGTTTCAGACGTTTTACAGTGAAAATTTAATTTTGTATTTATTGTCATAAAAATATTTTAAATATGCCGAGATATACCGAGAATGAACAATGACTAATATTAAAATTATTAAATTATTTTCAATTAGAAAAAGAGACTGGGACAACTTTATTACTCGTTTCTGCCGTTCGTGAAGTAAGTTTTATAATTAATAATTAATAAAAAATTTTATACAGGACGGGACCTTTAATATGTAAATTTTAAAAAAACATTGAAATATTAAAGTTTTTACTCCACGTTTAAAAAAAAATAACCTTTTCACATTTAGCCGATTACGATCCTGCAACTGTCAGATTTAACTAAAATGTCATGCAATAATTCTCGACTTTCTTAAAATCCTATATGACGTCAAAATTAGTGACGCACTGAAAGAAGGGTTTGGGACGAACTGTAATTAAAATAAAGAGAACATATTAAAAAATAAATACATTTCAACTGAGATACCAAATTAAATTGGGTAACTTAACCAAAAGAGGCAATGACACAAATTGCAGCTCCTTCAGTAACGAACGGAAACGGATCGTTACAACTGAAGTTCTAATGGAAAATGTAAAGGATAACCAGAGTTGGCCTATTTATTAGAAGATATTCAAATAACAAAATACCGTTTGGTGGGTGTTCTTAAGAGAGAGAACGGTTTATTGTAAAGAGAAATACTTATAAACATTTTTATTTAAAATTATCTCAGCTACATTTTTTATTTAAAACATTTTTTTCTACAGTGTACAGATTCTTGCTAAATCGATTTTTTTGCGTTTTCACCCCCCTGCGAGGAGGGTTTTAGGGGGAAGCCCAGGGGTAAAAGTGGTAAACTTTTTTGCATCTTTTTTGGGGTCCCAAAATTAATATTCTCTGGAAAATTCATCTTGTTCGTATGATTTTAGGGGTCAATTCTCTGACGACTGGACTATTTATTTACAATAAGAAAACAATTTCTGATTACTTTTGCACAAAAGTAACCGGCAAACTATCAAAACTATTTAAATTTTTGCTTTTAGGGCTAGTGTATATATGTTTTTTAAATCTTACCTTTAATCTTCTACTTGTTAGTTTTTAGTATGTATCAGTACTAAATAGTATAGCATGATTTTTGAGCAGATGTAAAAGTCATTTGAGTATTTTCGTATTTTTCTACTTATTGCAGCATCGTTATAATAATTAGTCGGTCAACCCGCATAATCTTTTTTAAAAATATTTGTTTGCGGTCAAAGTTCCGCATTTCCGGGCTCAGGAGACTAAGACCTCGAAAGCCCTAAAGAAGATATCGAAGAGGATGTCGAAAGCTCGGCGCAATGATAATTGACGGGGTTTAACCCGAAATACTGTTGAGTTTAATGTTAATCTTAGCTCTAGGTTTAATTGTATTAACCGCGGAAATATTTTGGAACATATATATTAATGATCCAAAATTGTATATAGAGAAAAATGTATAGAGAAAAAGAAGAAGAAGACAAACAATTTACAAAATTATATTATAGTTATATTCTAGATATACGGTTTTAATTTAATACTGTTGGTGAAGTGCTAAAATAGAGACTTTGTCAATTTTGGATGTATTTTTGAACTAAGGTTTTCTAATTTATGGAAATCAATAGATTTCAGAATGGTTTGTAAATAAATAGGTTGCATTAAATGATATCTACCTGCCGTTTCAGGGATTCATTTCTGTTATCTCAAAAGCGGTCATTAACGATGAACGGGAAAGTAGAAAGTTATTGTCTTGTATGATTTGTACACAATTACGGGAATTTAAAATTAGCTGAGTTTTAAGAATTTCGCGAGTTTTGAAATTTGGTTTAATGCAAAGAAAGAATGTTTTGATTGGGGTCAAGAACTTATGGAAGGAATAGACAGACAAGAATGAGATTGAAAAAGCAAGGAGAACCATCTGCTGTTGGACTTGACGCGAGTGAAGACAAAATCGAAAGGAGTGTGCCGATAGTTTGTTTTTTTTTTAAACCGGTGAAAGAAAAACTTTTGTGACGAAAAGTAGTGCAAAGAAAAGTGTTGAAAGCTGTAGTTGCCTTATTTATAAGTAAAATAATATACTATTCTTGGAGCGAAGCATAGCTAAAGAGAATTTTGGCCTTCCAATAGGAGAAATAACTATTGTTAGGAGTTTGTCGATAGTTTGGTTTTTATAAGCAGAACCCGGGAAGGAGTTTGTTGGATAGGGAACTAATTAAAGTAAATCCGTTTAAAAAAATACAGAGGCAAATTGTGGAAACAAGACATTGATTGAACTATATTAAATATGAATTGTTTTGTGGTTAATTGTATATGCAAATTAAAACTCAATTAAGAACACTAAGATGAGAAAAACATATATTTATTAATTTGGCGTCTACATTAATAGTTATTTAACCAACAAGTGTATTAATAAGGGCGATTAACAATTGAGATATTTTAAGATATTGTGAGATATTGTGAGCGAAGTGAGCGCGTTAATGTTCGAAATTGTTAATCGCCATTTTAATTCACGAGTTCGTTACAAAACTTTTCCGTCGACCGAACTTTTCAGAAATAAAAATATCTTAGTTTAAATTTTTATTTACTTAACGATAAATAATGACATACAATGACAGACAGTACTTACAGCGGCTATGTCATTTTAAATAATTTTTTAGTGGGAATATAAATAGGTACCTATATGTTTGGTTGCCTACACCACAGGTCACTGCCAATCACAGAGCGTTAAATGTGGTTAAATTAATTTATACAAGCAATGTATGTTGTGTTGCATATAATAAAATCGTTCATTAATAGAAAATCATTCATTAATAGGGGTCATTAATCAATGATTTTGAGGGTGTTAAAATTAATCATAAATGGATGGTCGACGGAAATAGTTATTTAACCAACAAGTGTATTAATAAGGGCGATTAACAATTGAGATATTGTAACACGTGAGCGGAGCGAGCGCGTTAATATTCGAGATTGTTAATCGCCATTTTAATTCACGAGTTCGTTACAAAACTTTTCCGTCGATCGTACTTTTCAGAAATAAAGATATCTTAGTTTAAATTTTTAAACAACAATTTTTTCAGCTTTCATTAACTTTATATAAAGTTTAATTTTCCTTAGTGGTAGTTTTATTATTGTAAGCATTAATATTCGAAATAGTACAATTACTGAAATTAAAGGAAGGTATTGATAAATGATTATCTGCTGTATAGCATTTTGACAAATTTATATTTAAGTCTTCTTGGACCTCTGTAAATTCTGTGATAGAAGATGAAGCGGTGGTGCTGAAGGAAGTACTTTGACAAGGTTTTGTGTTATTTTGTCCCAGGAGCTTTTCAGCCGTCTCAAGTTTATTCTGTATAGAATTATCTATATAACCTTCTGCTACAGCAGTAGATTTCCAGCCACCTAGCCTTTTAATAGCTGAAAAGACTGCACCACTGTCACACAATATTGAGGCAGAAGAACGTCTAAAACAATGCCCAGTGTAGAGATGCGAGTATTTTTAATTAATTTATGCAAGCAATGTCTGTTGTGTTGCCTATAATGAAATCGTTTATTAATAGAAAATCATTCATTAATAGGGGTCATTAATCAATGATTTTGAGGGTGTTAAAATTGATCATAAATGGACGGTCGATGGAAAAATTCATTAAATAATTTTTTTTTATTTTAATTTGCTAATTAGATCACAATTAATTTGATTTTGTGTATGGAATTTCAAAATTAAGTTATTTTAATATATATATATATATATATATATATATATATATATATATATATATATATATATATATATATATATATATATATATAGGGTGAGTCACGCTCAACGGGACGGAGCCTACCGGGGAAATGGCTAAAGATAAAGATAAAGATAAGATTAAAAATTCCTTTTGTAGGAATACGTAGGTCAGTACCGGCTACAAATTAAAATTTGTAAGATATATACAGGGTGTCCCAATTTGGCGTAATCATATAAACTTATACTTTTTTAAATAGAATAACCTATATTTCACTTTAATTTTGAATTCTACTGAACAAAATAATGTTACTTTATTCAACATTCCCTATACCTATTTTTGACCGGTTTCGATTTATTTGGGTTTTTTTGAAAATGTACTATTCGCGAAATTAATTAATTACACAATATCGCATCAATTATAATTAACGCCTTTTTGTCAATTAATTTTCAAGTGTCCATGCTTTACATCAGAATAATTACCAATTGAAATTAATCTACAGAGTGTTCGCAATACGAAGTGTCAATGCTGTATAATAGTTTGTGTAATTACTTTCTTAACTTAAATGGGACACCCTGTATTTTACTTTAATTTTGAATTCTAATCAAAAAAATAATATTACTTTATTAAACAATCCCCATACCTATCCTTTATAATTTTCGATTAATTTGGGTTTTTTTTGAAAATGCACTATTCTTGAAATTAATTAATTACACTTTATTACATAAAGTTAAACAAAACACACTAGAAAAAAATTAATTTACATTAAATGTTCAAAATGGTGTCCATTTTCTTCAATACACAACCTCACTCTGTGTTCAAAATTTTGTTTTACTCTTCTTAGCATTTCTGGAGTAACTGTTCCAAACGCATTACGAATACGCGTTTTCATGTCTTCAGCGGTTGTAGGTGGAGTTTGATAAACCAAACTTTTAATATATCCCCAAAAAAAAGTCCATTGATGTTAACCCAGGTGATCTAGGGGGCCAATTGACAGCACCACCCCTACCTATCCACTTTCCGGGAAATTTTCTGTCTAAATATTCTCTAACGTTACGCGTGTAATGTGCTGGAGCACCGTCTAGCTGCAGAAACAATGTTCTTCTAAAATTTAAAGGGATATTTTGCAAAAGTATCCAAAAGTCTCTTCGTAGAAATCTTAAAAACTTTTGTCCATTTAAATGGCCATTAAAAAAATACGGTCCTATCACATGTTCTCCTATTATTCCACCATATACATTAAGGGACCATCGGTTTTGTCGATCAGTACATCTATATTCATGTTGATTTTCCGTATTATAATAGTGAAAGTTATGACGGTTCACGAGTCCATTATTATGGAAAGTAGATTCATCAGTGAACAAAATTTTATCAAAAAAATGTTGATCTGCTCCCGTTTTGTCTAGAAACCATAAACAAAATTCTAACCTACGTTCAAAATCAGTTCCATACAAATGCTGATGCATTTGAATATGGTATGGGTGGTATTGATATTTTTTAAGAATTCTGCATATACTAGTTTGGCTTACTTCAATCTCCCTGGCCATCGTCCTTGTACTTGTATTTGGATTTTCAATAACTGATTGAATAACTTCTAATTCGGTATTTTCATCTTCAGTTATCGGATTTATTAATTTTCGTTTAGTATAAACAACACTGCCAGTTTCACGAAACCTTGTTAAGACTCTGTCAAATACTTCTTTACGAGGATGACGTTTTAAGGGAAATCTCTCAGCATAGACTCTTGATGCTAACAAACTGTTTTGATCACATTCACCCAATATTAAAATCATATTTACTCGGTCTTCAATTGAATAATCTGCCATTTCTATTTAATTGAAAGCAATACAGTTAATAGTTTGACAATTAGTTTGACAATTAGTTTGACAGCTAGGTACCTTTTGTTTTTTCATGGCATTCTTTATAATAACGAGCTATGTAATTAATGACATTTAATGTTCCAGGTAACATAATGCAAATAGATTTGAAGATACTAGATATTAATATAAAATTTTATAATAGTTTGATTATAATAATTGTTACAACATTCAAATACAGGGTTTTTGTTTAAGTTAGAGTAGAACTTTATGTAATAAAGTGATAAAAATTAATTAATTTCAAGAATACATAGTGCATTTTCAAAAAAACGCAAATAAATCGAAAATTCTTAAAGATAGGTATAGGGATTGTTTAATAAAGTAATATTATTTTTTTAATTAGAATTCAAAATTAAAGTAAAATACAGGGTGTCCCATTTAAGTTAAGAAAGTAATTATACAAAATATGGTACAGCATTGACACTTCAGATTGCGAACACTCTGTAGATTAGTTTCAAATGGTAATTATTCTGATGTAAAGCATGGACACTTGACAATTAACTGACAAAAAGGCGTTAATTAAAATTCATGCGATATTGTGTAATTAATTAATTTCGCGAATAGTACATTTTCAGAAAAACCCAAATAAATCGAAACCGGTCAAAAATAGGTATAGGGAATGTTAAATAAAGTAACATTATTTTGTTCAGTAGAATTCAAAATTAAAGTGAAATATATGTTGTTCCATTTAAAAAAGTATAAGTTTATATCATTACGCCAAATTGGGACACCCTGTATATATCTTACAAATTTTAATTTGTAGCCGGTACTAACCTACGTATTCCTGCAAAAGAAATTTTTAATATCTTTAGCCGTTTCCCCGGTAGGCTCCGTCCCGTTGAGCGTGACTCACCCTGTATATATATATATATATTTTTTTAGTGGATTTTCTTGGGCTTAGGTTCATAAAAAAATTTTTGATTTGGTACTAAGGCATTTTCATATATTTATTCGACGTTTCGGCAGGAAATCCATGCCTTTTTCAAGAAGTAATATTGACAAGCATGTAAAAATTTGTTACTAACAAGTAGACGTCACAATTAAAATAATATTAAAAACATAGGACATACCCACTAAGTCACTACATGTAAAATGACTACATTTTACATGTAGTGACTTAGTGGGTATGTCCTATGTTTTTAATATTATTTTAATTGTGACGTCTACTTGTTAGTAACAAATTTTTACATGCTTGTCAATATTACTTCTTGAAAAAGGCATGGATTTCCTGCCGAAACGTCGAATAAATATATGAAAATGCCTTAGTACCAAATCAAAAATTTTTTTATGAACCTAAGCCCAAGAAAATCCACTAAAAAAATATATATTAAGGTTCAAGAACTAAACTCAAACTATATATATATATATATATATATATATATATATATATATATATATATATATATATATATATATATATATATATATATAAAGTCTTTTTTTAGCATTATTTTAATACATGTTTTATTCTCTTATATTTTAAAATTATTCCGCATACCTCTTTTATAATTAATAAATTTCCCCGGTAGTATTTTTATATAATGAAAGAACAATACGTAATATTTTATAAAAGTTGTAACAAGTTTTATAATAGCTTCTCTTTCCGACATTCCTTGGTTGTCACTACCCTCGTCATCCAGCCCTTAATTCATATTCCTTTCTAGTACCCGCTCTCACCTTATTACTCCTGTTTACTTCTGAAATGAGCTGTTCCAGCGGATGAATTTTATTATTTTAATCTGCGATGACAAAGAGCTATTTACCACGTAATGGATTCCGTTTGAAGAAATGTCCATGAGAAAAGACATTTAAGTCGTGACAGTAAAACGAAAGCTGACAGCTTTGGACTGATTATTTAGATAGATTCTAAAGCGAATATAAATACGGGGCTGTCTTTTGCTGCTACACATATTTATCTGTAGAATGGTCAAATTTAAAGAATATTTAAAATTTATATTTTATATATAGAATATAGGCCTACATATATGGCTAAGTTACAGAATTCGTATCTTTTTGTTTAAGATTGCATCAACCCAGCTTAACTAAGTGATGTTAGTGATACATACAGTAAATGATGATTGTCTAAGTAAGAAACTGCGACGTGTAAGCTGGAGGTCTGAACTGAATAAAACAAGGTCAACTAACTTCATTAGGAAACTAAGGACTAAACTAAATTAGGAAATTAAGCAAAAACCACCCAATTATACTAACCTGGTAATAGTCATGGTTGAAGTCAATGACCTTACTTTTGATGTTTCTCTAAAACCAAGAATCGGCAGAGGACAGAACAAAAATAGTCAAAACAAAGTCGTAAACCAGAAAAAACCCTTTCTCTTCTCTCCCTTTAATCCTGATCTCCCGATGGAAGTGTAGTGGTCATCAGGATGCCGTGTATTGTCTGTCTCCAAAGATCTCTATCTCTGGTCATTTCTTTTGCCTCATGCATAATAGGTCTTTTAAATATTTGGTCGATCGATCTTGTTGGAGATCTTTCTCTTAATCTTCGGCCTTCTACATTTCCTTGGATAATAAGTCTTTCCATGTTTTCTGTGTCTGTTCTCATAAAATGTTTAAAGTATTTAAATTGTTGCAGATGAATTTTGCTGGAGAGCTGTTTGCTGACCTTTAGCTCAGTTAATCATCGAACCTTATTAAGCTTTCTGTACTATTGCGCTCTGTTGCTTGCTTAAATTTTCCAGGTACTAGCACTAATCTTCTCAGGATCCTGTTTTACGGCATCTATCCACCTTTGCTTTGATCTGTTTCCTCTTCTTATTCCCACCATTTGCACTGTATTATATTCGATACTGGGGCCCAGGCTATATATGTTCTGTCCACCGCAGATGCATTCACTTGATTATAGTGGTAATATCTTTTTTAACAAACTTTCGCTCGTAGACATTCTGCAGTTCTACTGTAATCAATGAAGCATGCATAAATATCGCAATTCACATCTCTACATCGTTAAAATAACACTTTTATTCCTCTCTCGTACCCACTGCGTTCCGAAAACCAAACTGTGTACGGCTGATTTTTTCTTCGCATAGTCTATATATCCTTTGATGTATGATTTTTAGAAATAACTTTAAAATGTAGCTCATTGAGCTGATGGTCCGGAAATCATTGCAGGATACGGTTTTTGTTTTCTTTGGTAGAGAATAACGTTGACTTCAGCCATGATCTTGGTATTTTCTTCTTCAGCCTTAAGTAATCCAACTTTGGACATAGGCCTCCTCCAAATCAATCCAGTGTCTTCTATTTTGCGCCACTTGCTTCCAGTTGTGTCCTCTGATCTTCTTAATGTCATCAGCCCATCTCATTTATGGTCTTCCTTTGCTTCTCTTTCCTAACCATGACCTTCACTGCTGTATTTCGTGGTTCCATCTCTTATCCTTCAGCCGGGCATTGTGTCCTGCGAAGCTCCATTTTAATTTGGCAGCATGTTCTCCTGCGTCTTTTACTTTGGTTTTGCTTCTAATCTATTTGTTTGTTTTTTTCTCTATAAGTCTAACCCCGAGCATTGATCTTTCCATCGCTCTTTGTACTTTTACTATTTTATCCATATTGGACTTGGTGAGTGTCCACGTCTATGAACCATACGTGAGTATACGGAGGATACACTGATCGTAAATTGGTTTTTAAATACTGTTCTATTTTAGTGCTTTTCAAGATCCAACTTAGTTTTCCAAATCCTGCCCACGCTAACCTTATTCTTCTGGTAATTTCGGCAGTTTGATTTTCTTTGTTAATTTTCATTATCTGTCCCAGGTAGATATATTCGCTTACTGTTACTAAATTTATGTTGTTCAATGTTATTTCTGGAATGTTCGGTGTATTTGTTATTATTTTTGGTTTTTCCAAGTTTATTTTAAGACCTACTTTTTCCGAAGCTTGAAATAGTTGCGTCATCATGGTCTGTAGTTCTTCGAAACTTGTAGCGAATATTACAATGTAATCAGCGTATCTTAAATGACTCAGTTTTCTTCCATTAACATTTACTCCCTTATCTGCCCAGTTAATGTCTTTGAACACGTCTTTAAGTCCAAGTGTGAATAGCTTTGGTGAGATAACATCTCCCTGGCGAACTCCTCTGTTGATTGGTATAGCTTTGGTTTTCGCATCAATTTGTATTTTCATTGTAGCTTTCTTGTAAATATTGTGTATAAGCATTCTGTATCGGGAGTCTATCCTGCAGTTGTTCATAGCTTCCTCCATGGCCCAAAGTTCTATGGAGTCGAATGGCTTTCTTTGGCTTTCTCTATTAGAGTTCTGACTGTAAGAAGATGATCCACTGTACTGTAACCTTTTCGGAATCCTACCTGCTCTATCGGTTGATAGCTATCGAGCTTCAACGTTAACCTGTTATTTATTACTCTCATAAACAATTTGTACATTTGAGACAGCAGGGAGATTGGCATATAGTTCTTGAGATCTCCCCTGTCTCCCTTTTTGAAGAGAAGTATCTTGGTATTACTCCGTTTAAATATATGTAATTGAATATTTTTGTTAGTCGTTGAGTACCGTCGGTGCTAAATAGCTTTATGAGTTCAGCATATGCATTGTCAGGTCCAGGAACTTTGCCATTTTTTAGTTGTGATATTGCTTTTTCCTCTTCAACTGATGTGATTGGTAAGTGGTCATTACATACAGTGTAGGTAAAACTTTATGGTCGGTATGGTAAAATTTAACAGGATATCTAACGCAGATAAAAATCATATTTTCAGCGAACAGACAAAGATAACAATTATATTTCCCCTTGGTCTCCCCTCCACATTTTTATTGCTGCCCATTGCCCAGTAGTAAGACGATTAGTTCCGATTAGTTTCGATTAGTTCCGATTAGTTCCGATCTGAGATCTCTGGTTCCGATCCTAAGAAACTAGAGGTGGGTCGTTGACATTTTTATCGGAACCGTTTTTCGTAAACTGTAACTAGTTGATTGTTTATCAGTAGTTTCAAATAAACAAGTACACAAAAAACATATTGGCTATTATATTGAAAGAAACTAACGAAGGATATATTTATTATAACTTAAAAAATAAATTAAACAATACAAATAGTACTTACATTTACATGACACATTATTAAATCGCGAATCGTCTAAATTGACATTTAAAAACATACGTTTTTTCACTTTTCTTGTTGTTTCTTCTTTTGTTTAAAATTAAACCAGATTTTGAACATGTGTTCACAATAAACAGATTTTGTTACAATACTACAATATTTTATTAATATAGTGGTTAAGTTAGGATATACATGGCGATGGTTTTTCCACCACTGTAATGGACAGTTCCAATCACCGTTCGAAATTTTTTGTGAGTAATATCATCAGACAAATACATGTCGACTTCTTTTACATCTCTAGATACAGGTGTATGTTTAGATGAGTCATGTCTAATAAATTCATCAAAAATACACCATGGACTTCATCTTTATCAAGTCATCTTTATCAGTTTCTTTTTCTTGTACTGGTTGATTTTCACTAGTACAATCTTCTTTTTCTTTTTTTATAGAAGTAACCAGCTTCTTAACTCTTTCTTTTGTTTTTTATAACTAGGTATTCTGATTAACGAATGAGTTTCGATTTACGATTGATCTGCATTTTCGATTTCAAATCTTTATTGATAGTTCGTCAAAGGATTTATTTATTGTAAATATTCAATTATGAATTATTTTTCTTAGTCAAAATTATTGACCTAGTATAAGAATAATAATTTTATTTTCAAAAAATGCGCATTTGTAGAAGATGCAGCTTTTATGGTCCACTTTCTGAATATTGCAATGATTGAAACTTCTCCTGACGCATTTCTGTCCGTTTCGACTACTTCTACTACAAGTACTGACATACTACCATCGCCACCCAAGCGTCAAAAGGTGATGGATACTTCTATTAATAAAAATATTAGTTTAGAACAAAAGAAACAAATAGATATGGATTTAATAAACCTATGCAAAGACTCGTTTCATCCGTTTTCCATAGTTGAAGAACGAGCTTTTAAAAAGTTTGCAGGGTGGATTCCTGGATATAAACCACCAACAAGAAAAACTTGTTCATTACGTCAGGCTCATTACTTCAGGAATGTTAAACCAAAACTAAGCAAATTATTAGATCACAAGTTGTTTAAGAAGTAGAAAATATCTGTATTACTACTGACCTTTGGACATATGGAGTAACTGAGTTACATCGCATTAACAGGACAATATTTAACCGAAAATTTAGAATTTAAAACGATTTTATTAGGCTGCTGCCATTTTTCTGGAAACCATAATTCAGAAAAGATCGCTTTTGAAATTAGTGAAATTATTTCACTAATTTCAAATTTCAGTTTCTAAATAAACACATTTCAAAAAAGTACCTTATCTTTTGAAAGGCTTTTAAAGTATCAATTACAACATAACAAAGTTCCCAAACGGCCAATCCAAGACGTGGAAACTAGATAGAACTTCACATATTACATGTTAAAAAGAATGACCGAGTTAGAAGAGGCAATCCGTTCCACTTTTGTATTAGTTAATACAGACTTAGACTTGGACCAAATCTAAATAATGAAGAATGGATTATTTGTTTTCAATTTTCCCAAATTTTACGGCCTTAAGAAATAACAAGTACAATGAGTGGCCAAAAATACTTGAAGGGTAGTTCAGTGATTGTTATGGTACGCTGCCTTCAAGAATCTTGCAATAAAATTTTAGCAAACGGTAACCTTACATCCATAGTATCCGACGTAGTACAATTACTAATATCGGGTTTAGCAAAAAGTATTGTAAATGTGAACACATGTTCAAAATCTGGATTTAATTTTAAATAAAAGAAGAACATGGTTAACAAGAAGTAAAGTAGAAAAACTTACGTTTTTAAATGTCAATTTAGACGATTCGCGATTTAATAATAACGTGTAATGTAAATGTAAGTACGATTTACTATTTGTATTGTTTAGTTTATTTTTCAAGTTATAATAAATATATCCTGGATTAGTTTCTTTCACTTCAATAAATATACACATAAACGATAATAGCCATTATGTTTGTTTATGTAGGTACTCTCTTACTTGAAACTACTGTTAAACAATCAAAGGTGACATTATTGCCGAGGGCCGAAATAAACACAAAGTTTTTTTGAATGAGATACTTAAAATTCAAAATCACACTAAATTTTCTCTTTTTTCGCCCCTGTAACTTATTAAAATAAACATTATAGAAGTTTTTAGAGACTTTCAGCCCTCGGTAATAATGTATTCTTTCATTCTGCGTTTAAATTTTTCAAAAATATTTATTAGTTTTCTCAGGATTCGAAAAAAAAAAGAATGCCCACCTCTACTCGTTCGTTACCTGTGTTCTACTTTGATTCGGTGCTTTGACTACGCGACATGAGACGTTGCCAAATAATTTCGTATGAAGGTTTTTTATTGTGGTTTGATATTTCAATTTATTATTTTTATTGCAAATAAGGCACAACGTGACTTTAAATCACGTGATGTTTAGATTTCCAATTCGGAAATTGTACTTAAAATACGAAACATTAATAAATTTTATTTACATAAAACGATTTCCGAAGTGGAAATCAAAATGTTAAATTAAACTTATTGAAAAGAAAAATTGTGGCAAATTTAAAATAAAAAACAGTAAGCTGCCATTTAAATCAATTCGCCCAAATTTGATTATCTTAGAATGTTGTTAAAATGCTAAAAAGACAACAGGTCAAATAAAACCAATAAGTTTGGCAATGTTGAACTTCTCCTATTTTCTTAGTTCCACTAATGCTATTTCGACGATATAATGGGCTGACCTAATATACCTCTCTCTTTTTAAATAGGTGTTTCTCACTCCATCTCACGTAAGGTTCATACCGACCATAAAGTTTCACCTACACTGTATGTATAAAACTTACATAAATTACAGAACACTAAAATACATAAGATAGAGGTAATTTTACCAAAAAAAGATTTTCCATCGTTGACCTGTTGGCCAGGAATTGTTGACCAGTATAACCATGCTAATTTATCAACATTTTTCAGACATATAAAAAATATATTATAGTTTTTTAACTTTTAAAGTGCACCGAACTTTAACGAGCAACAAGGACAGGAAACCTTTATGGGACATAAACTGTAACTATCGACACTTTTATTTTATTTTTTCCGAAATAAAAAAACCTTATCGAACAGAAGCTCTAAAAATATATATACTTACGTTTCCCCAGAAAATATTTGAAGTACCATCGTGTCTGATATTCGGGATTCTCGAGAACTGGAGTGCTCGGTGACCCAAACATCTGAAAATCATACAGAGTCCTTTATGCTTTCTTAAATATATATGCATGGAATATGTTAAAACATAACATCAGCAGTATATCGCTTAGTTTCGTGCTTGAGATTTCCCTGGTGGTTATGTTTCTGTCTGTGTTCAAATTTGTGATATTATTTTTTTTTCATGTACATATAAAGTGTGTGAATATAGCTATAATATATATATTGTAATATAATGATACTGATACTTATTTCTACGGGTCGATAATAAAAGCGGAGTCATGTTAAATTATGTGATATTTATAATTGATATTGTCAATATAAAGTTTGGTTACGCCAATATTTTTAACAAACATTTTTGGGAACAATAATACAAGCAGTTTGCTCTTGTAAATGCTCCTATACATAAATTTCACAAATTTTAGTTTAAAGAAGTAAATCATTAATTTTTTAGTACATTAAGTACTAGTATACTTAAAGGTAGTACTTCATTACAAATATTTTCATTAAAATTCTTGATTTTATGTAGTTGTAATAACGACTTAAGTCTATTCGGTTCACTTACACGGTTACGAATTAAGTAAATAAGCAACAATTCAACTGTCCTACTAAAAAAACTATATTTAGGTTAACATTGGGAGGGTAGAGGCAACTCAAAAATAACAGGAAATAGACAGATTTAAATTTCATAACTACGAAATTGGTGACTCTCGCTCCAACGGCGCTATAGCTCAAATCGAGCCTTAGCCTTCTCCAAACTATGCCTTTAACTTCTTCTCCAGGTTCTCATGTCTAGCAAATTTTTAGCGTCCGCTGCCACTCACCTTTTCCGTGGCCTTGCTTTTGGTCTTGCGCCCTGCATTTTACTATATAGGACTCTTTTTGGCAATCGATCTCTATTATTACTACATAACCAATCCATCGAAATCTTTAAAGTTTAACAAAATCTGGGATCGGTGCCTCTTTGAATAATTTGTAGAGTTCATGGTTGTACCCGGATCTCCATACTCCGTTACATTAATAGGACAAATATCTTCTTTATGACTTTTCTTTCGAAGACTTTCAGCTTTCGTTTTGTGTTTTCTGCCATCAACCATGTCCCGGATCCATAATATACTATTGGTTTTTAATAGTCTTGTAGACTCTGTTTTTATATCTTCAGTGCGTGTTTTTAGCGAAAAGTAAACTTTGTTTCTCTTTACTATTTTTCATTGAATTTCTGGTTTTTCTATTCCATAATCGATTATGGAATAGAAAATAATGTATTTCTTAGATATGTGAAACTTTCTACAGTGTAAATATCGTCCTCTAATTCAACTGTGCTTCTTAGCGCCTGCCTGTGTCAGTTTTTTTGTCTTTTGTTGTCTTTTCTGGTTTGCGAGACATGATGCTAATATCATCGGTATAGGCGGCAATCTGTATTGATTTATTTGTTAGGAGATTACCTCTTCCTATATTCAGCTGTCTTATCATATGTTCAAGAATCAAGTTGAATAGAGTCGGTGCCAGCCCGTCTCCTTGTTTCAATCCTTTGACTAATGAAAAGTTCTCAGTGAGCTCATTTTGTAATCTGATAGTTACTGTTGACGAGTCTATTGTTGCTTTTACTAGTCAGATGTATTTTTGGGGATGTAAAAGTTATGCAATATTTGATATACATTGTTTTACCAATGGAATATAAACGTACAGCAACATGTGATGCATTTGCTGTATTTGATTCCGGACAAGAAGGGGATCGTATTTTAATTTTTTTAACAGATAAAAATATGCAGTTGTAAGGACAGTCTAAACACTGGTACGCTAACCAGATATTCAAAACAGTGCCATCGCTGTTCTGTCAGTTATAAAATATTCATGGTGTTGAGGTGATCAGAGGGAACTTATTCGCGAACATTCAATCAGTTAAAAAAGTTAATTATTCATGTTTTAGAAGTAAAAACAATTACAACTGACTTCAAGAAGGCCTTTATAAACGCGGTGGCAACCATATTTCCGAATTTTTGACATTAAGGTTGCTTTTTCCACTTATGTCGGAGTTTATATCGTCGAATTTAACAGTGTGGTTTATAGGAACAATACGATTTGGATGCTAACTTTGCTGTACACTTAAAATGTTGGTTGCAAATGCATTTGTACCAGAAGCAGATGTAGGAACCGCATTTAAACAGTTATGTGGTAGCGACATATGACCAAATGAAGCACAACCATTAGTCGATTATTTTAAAGACACCTGGATTGGAAGCCCACAACGAAGAAATAAAAGAGAAGCATTATTTCTTATAAATATGTGGAATTGTTACACTAAAGTCCACCATAAATTTGCTCACCTAAAACAACTCTGTGGAGGGATGGCATCGTACTTTTTAACAGCAGCACATCATCCAACTATCTGGAAATTTATAGATGCGTTGTAAAGGGAACAGTCTATAAACAAAAAATAGTGCAATACCTCAGTAGACATAACACGCCAAATACAAAGAAGAAATAGAAAGAATCTGCACAAAGAATAAAAAGAATTGTGGATACATAATACGATGTAGATCATTTGATAAATTACTCACGTGCTATTGCACACAATTTACATTATTAAGAAAACTAGAAATATGAAAGCAAAAAATTTTAATCTAAAAAAATGAAGCTAAAAAAAATTAAAAAACCGGACAGAAGACTAAAAAGCCGACCTCCTTGTTGTGTCCTCTGGGTAACGCTAAAGGGCTTTCTAATTATTCGGTTATAGTAATTATTATTTAAATGGGAATAAGCCACAATTAAAGGTTAACGTACGTTTATTGACGTTTCAATTTCCACTTCGGAAACAGTTCTCAAAATACAAACATTATTGTTTGTAGTTTGGACATTGAAACGTCAATTAACGTACGTTAACCTTTAATTGTGGCTTATTCCCATTTAAATAATAATTACTTTAACATGCCACAAGAAAATAGCTTCAGAACAATATTCGGTTATGTCTGATAATAATATTTTAAAATAAATTAATTTTATACTAATTTAATTTCCGTGAATTTTTATTTCGATGAATTGCGTTCGCCAAACTGTGTTTTGGTGAAACGTTTATGGTGAATTTTCTGTCGACGCCCTTTTAGGAAGAACAACAAGGTTTTAGGTCGGGAAGATCTTGCACCGACGCTATATTTATAATGAGGCAAGTGCAAGAGAAATCCTTAGAATACAACAAACAGGCATATCTTTGTTTCGTGGATCTTAATAAGGCATTGGACAGGGTGAAATTAAAAGACGTTATCCACTTACTGTACGCAAGAGAGATACCTCTAGGAATAATCAAAACGATCTAAAATATCTACCAAAACAACACAATAAAAGTAAAAGTAGAAGAAGAACTAACCGACCCTATTGAAGCTGGCAATGGGATAAGACAGGGAGATTCCCCGAGTCTTCTATTGTTCAACGTGATTATGGATGAAATAATAAAAAAAGTAAGAACTAAAAAAGATACCAAATGGGAGAAAAATAACTTAAAATAATCTGCTATGCAGGCGACTCAATACTACTCTCTCAAAGTGAAGATGATTAACAAGGTATGCTGCACCAATTTAATATAACAGCCAGAAAATTTAACGTCATGTTAATTTCCCCAAAAAAGACCAAATGCATGGTTACAACAGTAAATTTACCAAGATGTAAATTGAAGCTGGAAGGTCAGATAATAGAACAAGTGATGGAGTTTAAATATCTAGGCATCACATTATCTAGCTACGGAAAGCTCGAAACTTAATATGACGATCAAGCGAATAGAGCAAACAGAGCCGCAGGCTGTCTAAATGAAACAATATTGTAAAATAAAAATATGGGGAAAGAAAAGAAAGGCAGAATTTACAAAACAGTCATCAGACGAATAATGACATACGCCTCAGAAACAAGACCTGACACAGAAAAAGGATGTTAGAAACAGCAGAGATGAAAACACTTAGAAAAATTGATGGTAAGACACTATGGGATAGAGCTAGAAGTACAGATGTACGACGTATATGCAATAGGAAGACGATCCCTAGGAAGACCACGAAAACAATGGAACTACAACTTACTGGAGGCACATTGAAAAACAGGCAGACTTATGTCTATATAAAAAGAAGAAGAAGAGCCCTTTTAGGATAACATTAGACTGGATGCTCCTGAGACATAGTTTTAATAAAAACTTAAATTAGAATACTAAATCAAAAGTACTGGGAAATAGACCCTCTAGATATATTAACTTAATTTAGTACACAGACAGCTCCAAAACTGACAGCCGAGTTCCACAAGCTATATTGCGATCGACCTAAGTTTTTGACATACAAACTAATGTAACTAATGGAACTAATATATTAAGAAGTAGATAATAGTACAATTAAGATCTACTTCGATAATCAAGAGTCTTTAATATCACTTAGTTCGGCTCAGGTTAATTAAAAAGTTGTGAGGGATGAAAACAATTATGCCAATAAATTGGTTCTTTGCATGTCCGCTACTATTAGGCCCGGAATTATTTTTAGAATTGCAACCAAGAAAAAGAAACCATCAATCATTGATCAAGTGTTGCAACAGGAGTCACTTGTGGAATTGTGGAAAAACAAACCAGGAGATAAACTAGCTAAATAGTTCATTAAATGACACTCTGGTTAAATTAATTACTGACTTCTAAGCCACAGTTTTAGAAAAATTATTAATGATAGGGGTCTTTAGACCTGTCGCTGTAGACAGTAGATGTAGGCTTGACAGAGAACAATATTTTTTGGGTGTCTAGAACTGCATTATATATTTCATGCCACTGTTAAGGGCTTAAAAGGTTAAGGTTTTAGTACTCGGGGAGAAAAACCAATGTGGCATTTCGTAAGCTGTTTTAAATTGGTGCTCCTGGTCTTTTCTTTTTTTTGTGGCATAGATTTTCGTCATTCAGCCAGTCTCGAAAGGTTATAATATATTCCTTAAGAAAGTATATAAACACAAGTACAGATTATTTCTCTCAGACAAATGCACAGCGATATCCCTAAAACGAAATAGTCGAATAATTAATAGAAGAACACGTCGAAGGAAAATACAAGGACACTCGCTTCTCGTCTAGGGGTCCGTCAAGACATTTATTTTAACAGACAAACAATACTGGACCACGGATAAGGTATTGTTACACATAGGATAAACAAAGGGTAGAAGTCTAAATCTATACACTCTTGGTCCTTGGTCAGTAGATCAAAAGAAGATAGCAAAAATAAAATGGAATGAAAAAAGAAAGAATGTCAGGGATACGAAATTTGAGATAAACTGTTAGCTGAAATCACCCCTTTAAATTCGCGACCAAGATGGCCTTGGTGATTTCCAATTTTCCATAAGGGCAACATATTAAGAAAAATTAAAACCATCCTTACGTAATCAGTATACATAAAACAGCACGTGATGTCTTCTTGAAACTTTCCTGTTATCTGAATTATTAGATACGGAGTTAATACTGAGCTCTGATGCAGTCTTATCCTCACATAAAATTTATCAAGCCTTTTTACAAAAGTAACATTACCACATCTTGACTTTAATGAAAAATAAAAGAAATAAAGATATATACAACGAAAATATAAAACTTACCTCATCCTTTTCACCAGGCGAGTCTCCATTTTCTATCCTAAATCGCCTACAGTGTTCTTGGCCATCGACTTCGGGTTGCTGTAACTGAAACACAAATATTTTCATTTTGTACATTTAATAACGTCTGTGCTCGCTAAAGGAGCGAAATCTTTTATCACAAAGCAAGGGCCTCGCATGATGTGGATTTAGCTTTAATTTATGCTTCGTGAGAGCTTTGTATGACTGTCGAGACTGACAAAAACGAGGAAATGTTAACATTTATAAAGCGTTCGAAGATTTATTTACAGTCGTTATGAATCTTATATTAATTTATACTTTTTCGTATCTCACGGGTATTTACGTTTGGCTGTAAAAAATTTAAACTTAAGATTTAAGATACAGGGTGCAATACAGAAGACAAAACTGATCAAACATTAAGATATATTGTTTCTGCAAAAAATGCGAAAAACGTTTTTTTTTAGACAGTTTAGCGTTAACAAAAACTGTTCCAAACCGTGTTCAAAATAATACTTCTGAATTTGTTAATTTCAACAATTTGATGCATAATTTGATTTTCGATATATACAAGAGTAAAATAAGTAAAAACAAAAACTAGGCAAGTGATTAAAAGAGGTATATAAACAATATACCAACAATAAGTGAAAAAATCCATAAAACAGATTAAAAGTGACTATGAAATATGCAATATGAAATAAGTATGAAATGTTAAAAAGAACAAAATGAACAAAATGAATGAAATTGACCAATGAGTTCTTACTATTATACGGGCCAGAAACTCTCACTCACACAAAAACTTCTTCTTCTTAAAGTGCCCTCTCCTCAATGGAGGTTGGCTACTACAATTTTAAAATCTTCTCTATCTTCAGCTGTTCTTATTAGCTGTTCAAAATTTAGCCCTGTCTATTGTCGGATGTTTCTGAGCC
Source organism: Diabrotica undecimpunctata (assembly GCF_040954645.1). NCBI lineage: Eukaryota > Metazoa > Arthropoda > Insecta > Coleoptera > Chrysomelidae > Diabrotica > Diabrotica undecimpunctata. The sequence goes on from NC_092806.1 coordinate 14,013,777, forward strand.
ACGATAGTCTTTTCCTTCCTGGGCCTCTCTTTCCCTCGATTTTTCCTTTCACTATAAGTTGGGCATATTGGTACTTATTATTTCTCAGTATATGGCCTAGGTATGATGTTTTTCTAACTTTTACTGTGTTAAAAAGTTCTCTTTCCTTGCGTATTCTATGCAGCACTTCTTCGTATGAGGTATGCGATGTCCATGAAATTTTGAGCATTCTCCGGTAGATCCACATTTCAAAGGCCTCCAATTTATTTACGGTTGATGTTTTTAGGGTCCACGTTTCAACTGCATATAGAAGAGTCGACCAGACGTAGCATTTTGATAAACGTAGTCGAATTTCGAGTTTTATTCGAGAATCACAAAGCAGTTTTTTTATTTTTTCGAAAGATTTTCTGGCCTGTTCTATTCTCGATCTTATTTCTAGATCAGGATTTAGGCTGCTATCGATCCAACATCCCAGGTACTTAAATCTATTGACCTGTTCTAAAATGTGCCCATTTATTGTGCAAGGTTGAGGTACGTTTTGGTTTTTTCGGATTGACATCACTTTGGTTTTTTTAATGTTTATTTTCATACCAAATTGCTCACAGGTCGAGTTGGTCTTGTCGATGAGTCGTGTAGACCTACGTCGGAATCCGCAATTAACACTGTATCATCGGCGTATCTGATACTGTTGATATTTACGCCATTCACCTTGACTCCATCCTTGGAATCCTCCAATGCTTCTTTAAATAGAAACTCGGAGTAAAGATTAAATAGCAGAGGCGACAGAACACATCCCTGTCTAACTCCCCTCCTAATTTCTACTTCTGCGGATGTGGAACCTTCGATCCTAACTCTGGCGTTTTGCTTCCAGTACAAGTTTTTTAAGAATTTGATGTCTTTTCCATCTAAACCGACTTCTTGCAAACGTTCTAATAGTAGGTCGTGACTTACTCTATCAAATGCTTTTTCGAAGTCTATAAAGCATATAAATATATCTTTCTGTTGGTCGTAGCATTTTTGGGCGAGAACTAGTAAACTGAACAGGGCTTCTCTCGTTCCCATGCCGGCTCTGAATCCAAACTGATCGTCTCCGATGATTGTTTCGCACTTTCTATAGATACGATTATGTACGATTTTTAGTAGGACTTCTACTGCATGACTCATAAGGCTTATCAGACGGAACTCATTGCAGTGTTGTGGGTTTGGCTTTTTTGGTAGTGGGATGAATATTGACTCCAGCCAATCTTGGGGTATTTTACCTGTATCGTAAATGCGATTGAATAAAAGAACAAATATTTCGATATTTTCTTCGCTGATTAATTTTAACGTTTCTGGGTATATTCCGTCTGGACCTGGGCTTTTATTTGTTTTAAGATGATTAATTGCATTTATGATTTCAGATTTCAGAATTGTTGGCCCTTCGTTGTTATTTTCCAATCTTGGTTCTTCTCGTATGTCGTGAAAAAGAATTTTAATATAGTTTTCCCATTCTTTCAGTTTGTCTTCCGTTGATTCTAGCAGTTTGCCATCCGTGTTCAGCATGGTGTGAAAAGTCGTTGTCTTCGTAGTCGATGTAAACTCTTTTACCTTTTTATGTAAATTAAAAAAATCGTGCCTTTGTTGTAGTTCTTCTATTTCCACGCATTTTGTTTCCAGCCATTTCTCTTTTGCTTCGGTTATTTTTTTTCGAATTATTCTATTTAGTCTTTTGTATTCTCCGTCCTTGTCATTTTTTCCTTTGGATTCTCTTCGTTTGTTCATTAATTGTAAAATCTCTTCTGTCATCCATTCCTGTTTGTTATTTCTAGGTGTTACTTTTAGATGTTTTTCCGTTACATTGTTCATTTGTTCTTTAATAGTTTTCCACTCATGAAAGAACCTTAACCTTAATGTGAACTTTTTAATGTGTCGTTTAAGAGATGTTTTACTGAAGTTTCCACATATTCCATAGGAAGGTCTAAAATACAACTTTTTTCCAAATTTAAATCTACAGCAACTTCTCCAGAACTAGAACTTTTTCTGTGACATGAGATTACTTTTAAAAAAGTAATACTTTGACATCAACTAATTTTTAACAAATTGAACTACTAGCAGATAGTGGGTTAATGACAACATTGTACTTCTAATTTTACTCCTACGTCAGAGTAGATCTTTTCTGTCAATTGACAGAATTGACAGAAAAGTACATACACCTATCTCGGTCATGAAATCAGAATAAGCAAGGATTATCAGACCTGTGAATTTCAACGACGAATAACACTTGCTTGGGCGGCGTATGGTTCACTAAGAGACATCTTTAAGAGCAACATTCCGATAGCTATGAAACGGAAGACATTTGACCAATGCGTTCTTCCTATTATGACATACGGAGCAGAAATTCTTACGCTCACAAAAACAACAGCACTAAAAATTCGAGTGGCACAAAGGCGCATGGAAAGATCGATTCTCGGCGTGACAAAAAAAGACAAAATAAGGAACCAAGACCTAAGGAAAAGAACAGGTATTACTGATGTTGTCGAACGTATAGCACAGCTGAAATGGAATTGGGCAGGTCACATAGCGAGACTAAAAGACTCAAGATGGACCAGAAAACTAATTGACTGGCGCCCAAAAGAGGACAAACGCAGCAGAGGACGACCACCAACACACTGGATGGATGACACTAAACCAATATCCAAGAAATGGCGCACAGAACCGTGAAAAGTGGAAAAAAATGGGAGAGACCTATGTCCAGCAGTGGACAGAAGAGGTTGCATCATGATGATGTCAAAGTAGATATTTTTTGGTGTTAACCCTATTTTAAATTTATTTTTGGATAAAAAGTAATAATATTTTATAAAAGTAAGGCATAAAAAGTATAAAGTAAACAAAATGGAAACTCCTTAAAGTACATCAGTACATCTTCAGTTATTCCAATAAATGACAACTTAGGAATTAAAAATAAAATTACTAAGGAGACCAAAAGAGATCAAAACTCAAAAAGGAATGATATCGGATACATACCTGCTCCACAGATCCATAATATCGTCTAGAAAATACTCCTCTTCTTGATATAAGGTCGCTAGCTGTTGAACTGAAACAAAAAAATATAAATTACTTTACTTTATAGACGGTTATGTTGTTGGTATTATGTAAATAAACTGTTAAATTGAAATAAATAAGCGATGAATTCGACAGTTAGAACAAACAACAACTTGGGCACATATAATAAAAATAACAAACTTAAACATGGCATGGTTAGAAACTTAAATGTGTGTAAACTGCCTAAAAACTTATATCAGTCAAAATGGTAGAACTACTCACAAACGTATAGCAGAACATAAAAGGGCTTTCATTAATAGAAAAACTGATTCTACGTACGCACTTTACCTTCTACAATATATTCATTCTTATAATGACGAATTATAAATTTTTCACATTTGAAATAATGGCCTTGTCCTTGTAGGGGATGTAAGTTAAATATTATTTGAATTTCACGTTGTCTAATAATATAAAAACAAATCACTTAACCTAAGCTGTATTGTAGAAAAAAAAAGACATGTAAAATATTTTAGAAACGAGAAATTTAAAAATAGCGTCCTTGTCCTAACGCCGATGTGATGAGACACTCCGAGGGTCGCCCTTCTTCTCCTCGCAACTACCTGGAGCCCCTTTTGAGGGTTGTAAAATGAAGATCGGGTATAACTTAATCGAAACTGTATTATACGGAGTTGCTCGAAAGTTTTAACAGGTCTTAAGCTATCTTTATTAGAATCTATGGAGATTAACAAATTAAAAGATACAGACATAATTCAGAATGACCAACTTGAGACAAACAGTTCTCCCCTCCTTAACTTATTCAGTTGAAGACTAATAAGTGTAAAAACATACCAAAAATAGATCTCGTTGGAAGGGCACTCTGCCAAAAGCTGTAGTGATAATACTTTATAATAAATGTGGTGGAAGTGTCAAAAAAAAGTTTTTATTGTTTTGTTGTTAGACAAAATTTTAATTTGTAGCCTTCCTAGAAGTTTTAAAAATAGTTTTCAGTGTTTTATTGTTATATGAAATAAATAAATTTTGTAATATAATTTATTTCAGTTCAGTCTATAGAGTCAATGATGCTAGAATTATATTAGGCGCTGCCTATGGAATTGATGATAATCTGCTTATTGCCATACCAATATAGCTATTTTAGTGTATTGCTGTATATTATTGTAAACATGGCAATTCTGATCTTATTTGCGGCGCTTCTGAATAGTTCGACCGATGTGAGCCCGAACCACTTCCTCAGATTTTGGAGCCACGAGTGTTTTCTCCTGCCTGGCTCTCGCTTACTGTCTATTTTTCCCTGGACAATCAATTGCAGTAGACGGTACTTATCGTGTCTCAATATGTGGCCTAGATATTCAAGCTTTCTTTGTTTAATTGTATTCACGATTTCTTTCTCCTTTCCGATTCTTTGGATTACCTCTGTGTTGGTGACATGTTCGGTCCAGGATATACGAAGAATGCGTCGGTACACCCACATTTCGAATTTTTCTAGTTTTCTCGTGAGCGTCTCCGTCAGCGTCCAGGCCTCCACACCATACAGTGAGATCGGAAAAATGTAGCATTTAACTAGACGTAGTTTTAGGGAAAGAGACAAATCCCTGCTTGTGAGGAGCTTTTTCATATTGCTAAATGCTCTAGCTCGTTCTATTCTCGCCTTAATTTCTGTGGCCTGTTTCCATTTTGCATTTACGTTGGTGCCAAGGTACACATAAGATTCTACATGGTCAATTAGTATGTTACTTATCCGTAACTGTCGAGCAGGCTGTTGCTTCCTGCTTATCAGCATCCACTTTGTCTTCGTGAAGTTGAGGCTCAGGCCGTATTCCTCACTAACTGAATAAACTCTTTCCATTACCTGCTGTAATTCGTCTATGGTACTGGCAAGGATCACCGTGTCGTCGGCATATCTTATATTGTTCGTTAACTCGCCGTTTATTTTTATGCCCTCATTTGCATTTTCCATACATTTATTAAATATTTCTTCGGAATAAATATTGAATAGGAGTGGGGATAATATACAACCCTGACGGACACTTCTTTTGATCTGCACACTTTTAGTGAGTTCGTTGCCAATTTTTGCTCTTGCTGTTTGACCCCAGTATAGGTTTGCCACAATTCGAATGTCCTTGTCGTCAATACCTGTCTTTCGCAGAATATCTATCAATTGTTCATGATTGACATTGTCAAATGCTTTTCTAAAATCCACAAAGCACAAATACACGTCCTTATCAACGTCTCTACACCGCTGTATAAGCACCTGGAGAGCGAAAATTGCTTCTCTAGTTCCAAGTGCTTTCCGAAAGCCAAACTGCGATCTATCAATATTTGACTCACATTTATCATATATTCTTCTATGAATGATCTTAGTGAACGCTTTAGTGACATGATTAATCAAGCTTATAAGCCGGTAGTCATCACAGATCTGGGCATTTGGTTTCTTCGGGATTGTAATAAATGTTGACTGCAGCCAGTTCTCCGGGATTTTACCGCTATTATATATGTTGTTAAAAAGTTCAACTAGATATATATATATATATATATATATATATATATATATATATATATATATATATATATATATATTTATGATGGTTTGTATTAATGTAATAGTGGTAGTACACGCCAAACATAAATTTAACAACGTGTATTCCTTACATGTTTGGGAAATTTAGTTGGCGCTAGCCCACCGCCGAGCCCCGTTTCTACGTGGCTCGATTAATATCCGGATTAATAACAGCTCCATAAGCGTATTGTCATAAATGTGATATAATTGATTAAGTTCGAAAAGGGACTTGGGCTTGTAATATCCTATACCCATGTGGCGTAAAGTAATATCATATATCCCTGCCTAGAAATATAATATACTCTGTGGAAAAGCGATGAAACATTATCACATCAAGGACCGTTTTCATCCTTAAACCCGTGCCGATATAATTTAGAATATATTTAAAAGATACCCTCCTTAGTTGACATCGGAGTCTTGGGTATAATTAATATGGACCACTTTATTCTATTTCAATAAACTTATTAAAGAACGTATATATATATATATATATATATATATATATATATATATATATATATATATATATATATATATATATACACTTCTCCAAGAAATTAACGCACCACTTCAATAAATCAATTTTATTTGTAAACAGGCAAAGAATAAAAAATAAAACTTCACCAGATTTATTCTACATTTTATTATTAATTATAACAATTTGTCTAATCATCAGAAAATGTTGAAGTACAGGAGAAAAAAAAATACAACGGAAAATTCTAAAAAAATATTGATAAGAAAAGTAAATTAAAATATGAAAAAAGTCTTAATAACGAGTGTTTCCACCTCTACTACGTATAACAGCTTCACACCGTTGGCCCATACTTAAAATTAATTGCCGTATTTGATTTTGGTTTAGTTCTCTCCAAATCTGGATCAGCCTTTATCCCACTTCCTGTAAGTTGTTTGGTTGGATCGGTGTCGCTCTTAATCGCCTACCAAGGATATCCTAGAGATTTTCAATCGGATTTAAATCCGAACTATGTGCTGACCATTCCATAGTGTTAATTTCTACCTCTTCTAGATAATTTCTGACGATCTGTGCAGCATTAGGTCTGGCATTATCTTGCATTAGTAAGAAAATTTTCACCGATATAAGGAGCGAATGATACTACATGTTGCTCCAGGATCTCCAATATGTACCTTTCAGCTGTAACAGTTCCATTTTGTATGACCACTAGGTCCGTACGTGCGGTCAAAGAAATACCACCCTACCCCATAACGGATTCTCCACCAAAAAATGTGGTGTGTAAGAAGTTACACTGAGCATATCGTTCGTTGGGTCGTCGCAACACACGAACACGTCTGTCGTTATTGTGCAAACAAAATCGGGATTCATCAGTAAATAGCACTTGTTCCCAGTCAGCCTCCAACCAATTAACGTGTTCTCTGGCAAAATGTAGTCTCCTCCTGCGATGCTCTGCAGTTAATAGAAGACCTCGGGTGGCAATCCTAGGTGTTAAGTTGTATTCCCTAAGTCGCTGGCGAACAGTTTCAGTACTAATTTGTATAGAATGCACGTCTCGAAGCTGAATTTGTAGACTTCGATGTTACCAAACGTTGTCGAAGAGCAGAAATTCTTAAAAATCAATCTTGAATAGGGGTAGTTACCTGGTTTCGTCCTTGCCCTGGTCTGCGAGTATGATCCCCTGTTTCGAGGAATCTTTCTAACACCCGTGAGACGGATGTGTGGGACATATTAAACCGATGACCAATTCTTCGGTAACTCCAACCTTCTTTCGACAGTATCACTACTTGGGCACATTCATCTCGGGTTAAATAACGTGATTGATGCTCCATAATAAACACAATTAACAATAATCAACAATTAAGCAGTAGCCGAATAAAATTCGTGAACACTTGGAAATAAGTATATTTATAGAATTAGTACATTTTTTGTTTCTTTTTGGTTTGTTGCAAAAAAAAACTATAGTGATAAAACACAGTCAATAAATATAGAGTGTATGAATAGCATATACAAGGGGCTTACAAAATATAACATTACAATGAAAATTTTTATTAACGATAATAAAATATTTTAATATTTCAATGGGAAATTTTTAATTGTCGAATTCCTGCTTTCCTAATTATTTTTACCAAAAGTCATGGAAACTATTTTTAGAGTACCGGAATCTGTATCAAACTGTTTTACGAATTAAACGTATTCTAAAATTTTTCAAAACTATAATACATTTTTCAGGCCACCTCTTAAAGTAAGGCCACATGCAGTGCAAGAAGGTGTATGACGTCTTGCGTTTGATCATATTGATTTAAGATGTGTGACAATATGTGAATTATCAATATTTTTATTTTATGATTAAACTATAAACAATAAATTTTACTTAATACTACTATTACTATTAAACAATAAATAGTAGTTTGTAAACAATAAATTATATTGTTTACAAAGCAATAAAGTTAATGAAATGTACTCAGTTAATGAAAAATCGAAATAATATGGGATTCAGGCAATAGTGCAAGCACTGCCAGATCTTTATTTAACGTAAGATATTCTAATACACTCCAATTCAATTCCAGGTTATACAACTATTCAAAGAATTTCAATATAGTTTCACTGTGATCCTTATTCCTAAAAATAATTTATGATAATTTCTAAACATAAAACTATAGCAAATGTTCAAACAATCCGCCATTTTGTACTAAACAGTATCCCAATCGATTTTAAAAAAATTCTCGTCTAACATTAGCCAGAACGCGAGACGTTATTCTTGCACACTCTTCAATAAGTCGCATTTTTAATGCTTTAATATTAAATTTTTAGTCAGAATAGATTTTTGATTTTAGATGCTCTTAGATAAAATAATCGTTTGGAGCTAGATCTCCCGATCTTGGAGGCCACTTAATGTTACAGTTAGGTCCAATCAAACAATTATTAAGGCTGTTTTTAAGGAGTTCCTTAACCTCCCAATTATTGTGCGAAGGACATCCATCCATTTGAAACCAAATTTCTCTTTCACCTATTTCTATTTCTGCAAGTCTCGGCAAAATCTCTTTTTGTAGCAAGAAGAGATTTTACCTTTTTTTAGAGATACTCTGACGTACCAAGTCACATTCTTCTTCTTGATGTGCCTATCCATTACGAATGTTGGCATTCATCATGGCAATCTTTATCTTATCTGCAGCAGCGCAGAAAAGCTGTACAGATGTTGTATTAAACCGGATTCTAAGGTTCTTTAACCAAGATGTCCTTCTTCTTCCTGGACCTCGTTTTCCAAATATTTTTCCTTGCAGGATGACTTGAAGGAGAGCATATCTGGATTCATTTCGCATAATAGTCACCAAGTCAGCTAGGGATCGATAACAAGGAAGGAGTCCCACCAAAGGTCAATAATTTTGATACCGTAGGGATCTGGGATGAGTGAATTTTCCCCTTGGGAGTGTAAGCCATATGGCTAAATCTGAATTATAATACAGTCTAACCTGTCACATCCGGACCTCCCCATTTTCGGACAGTTCGCGGAACACATTTTTCGAAGATATGAACGACTTTGCGCCTATGTAGTTGTCTAGCGTGGTATGTGACCTTGAATGACTCCCTTTACCGTTTTGACTTTCTTCGACTGTGGGTCTGTGTTTTCTCTCAGTCTTTGTTTGCTCTTGAGCAGTAAAAGTTGTTTGGCGTAAAATGTTTAAGATTCGTACCTGCTTGACATTGTGATCGTTATTTGTTGGTTGTTTATTCGTTGTTTTTTTGTTGTTTGTCCATCATTTTTGTGGCAATATGGCCGAAAAAAGGAAGAAAATAATTGTAACACTGGAAGTTTCTCGCGTTGAAGAGGCTATATGCTGGTGAAACGGCTAAGAAGATTGCTGGTAAGATGGGTGTAGGAACTAGCACTGTCAGTAACTGGAAAAGATCTTGGACCAAAATTGAAAAATAGTGCTTATTGGAGGCTTCAACAACTGGGATAAAGAAAATGAAAATGCTAGTCTACTGACCCAGAAGTTGTTGAAGTCTTCAAAAAGACCTTGCACAGCTTACTAGAAGAAGAAGGAATTACCGCAGACCAGCTTTACAATTGTGACGAAATAGGTCTCAATTATAAAATGCTGCCGACCTACACTCTGGCCTCAAATCAAGAAGAGAGTGCACCAGGATTCAAGAAGAAAAAGGAAAGAGTGACAATTTTAGTCTGCAGTAACCCTACAGGATCTCACAAACTCCCTCTAGGATTTATCAGAAAGTCAAAAAACCTAGGGCTTTTAAAAACTTTAGAGACATTTCTTTCCTGCCAGTTTGGTACCGTCATCAAAAGAGTGCTTGGATGAACAGTTTTCTATTCAAAGAGTGGTTTCACAATTAATTTGTACCAAAGGTTATAAAACATTTAGCGAAAAATAATCTAGAAAGGCAGTCCTTCTGTTAAAAACCGCCCCCTTTCATCACGACCTACAAATAAAGTGTCTTTTTTTGCCCCCAAATGTGACATCCCTCCGTTAGCCTATGGACCAAGGTGTTATATAATCTATAAAACGTGTTTATCGACGAAAGTTACTGATGGCATTGATTGCTGGAATGGATGAACGAGAAAACGTTACAGAGACTCTTAAAAAAGTGGATATGTTGGATGTGTTGATGTGGGTGGCACAAGCAGGGGATGACATAAAACCAACAACAATGGTAAGGCCATGGAGGAAGGTGTAAGACCACAATACATCTGATGAGTGGACGGGAGAAAAACCAGAGGAAGGTACCAATGAAACTTTCAACGATGAAGAGATTACTTAACTGGTGAAGAACCTGCCGGGATGTAAAAAAATTAAGGAAGACAATGTTAACAAGTGGTTGAGTGCAGACGAACAGAACGAATTAACATCCAGCGGTATATTGAACATGGTCTGCCAGAATGATGATACAAACTCAGATAACGAAGGGTATAAAAGCACTGACAAAAATCTGGTCGTAATGAGCCAATCCGAAGCATTCAAGTCATTCGAGGTTCTGCTGTGCTACGTAGAAAGTCAAGAAGATACTTATGCAAGTGACGTGATGCTCTTAAAAAGGATGAGAGACATGGCTTCAAAAAAACGTTTATAAACGTTTAATTTTTGTTTATAAGAACAGAAATACAGCTTGAAAACTATAATCTTTAGGTTTTTATTTTACCTTTCTTATCTATATAATGTATGTATGTATTCTATTTTAGTCCTGATATTAAATACCTAAAACGCTATAAACTATGAATTGTAAAAATTTCAGGCCGTTTACAGCTATGTACCGGGTGGTCCAATAAACCGATCTCTCGGCTATATATCAAAAACTATTCATGTTATAACTTTAGAAGAAAAAATTTCTTAGTAAAAGTGGCCAAGAGAAATCGCTGGAAATAACTTTCAAGTTTCTGAGTTAACCGCTAGGAGGCGTAACCTGTGAAGAAAAATTTGAAAACCAGTTTTTTGGGAAATATGCCCAATTATACCAAGTGTTAAATAAAGTAAACTAGAAAGAGGCCTAAATTCCGCACAAAGATGTTCAAGTATTTTTTTTTATTTTTAAAATAAAAAAAAGAGTATAAAAAGGAGAGTGGGAAAGTATTTGTGGATAAATACCTATAACTTTGGTTTGGATCAACCGATTTTAACAAAATTAGTGATATTAGAAAGAGTGTGGATGTTTTAATTTACATCTACTATAAAACATTTGCATTTAGTTTTAATTATCGTGGGTATAGGGTACTTTCGAATAGAAAAAAATAAAATTTGTTTTTCTTCAAAATGTTTAATAAAAACACATATTCTATACACCTATAATTTTAATTTTTTCTTATCGAAAGTACCCTCTACCCATGACAATTAAAACTAAATGCAATTATTTTATAGTAGACGTAAATTAATTCATCCACACTCTTTCTAATGACACTAATTTCGTTAAAATCGGTTGATCCAAACCAAAGTTATAGGTATTTATCCACAAATACTTTCCCACTCTCCCCCACCCTTTATTTAAGAAAATAAAAAAAAGTACTTAAACAACTTTGTGCAGAATGTAGGCCTCTTTCTAGCTTACTTATACTTGCTTGGTATAATTGGGCATATTTCCCAAAAAACTGGTTTTCAAAGTTTTCTTCACAGGTTACGACCCCTAGCGGTTAACCCAGAAACTTGAAAGTTATTTCCAGCGATTTCTCTTGATCGCTTTTACTAAAGAATTATTTCTCCTAAAGTTATAACATGAATAGTTTCTGATATATAGCCGAGAGATCGGCATATTGGACCATCCGGTACATACATATTTTTAAATAGTTTTGATATCCGGATTTTTTCGTATCCGGATTGGTCGGTCGCCACATTGATCCGGATGTGTCAGGTTATCCTGTTATACTATTAAAATTGACAATTTGAGCTTTTTATTACAGAAAATAAATTAATAGAAACTTACAATACCTTTTAATTATTTTAGTAAAAATTAGACTCTTCCTGTATCTGCTAATACTGACACTGAATAATCTAAACGGTTTTCAAAAAAAAAATTTTTTTATTTAATTCGGTTTTTGCCTTTTTTTCCATTTAAAATAAAGTTTAATTGATTTTATTCCTTTTAAATAAACTAAAATATTTATTTACATATTTTATTCATACACAGCAGAGGATATTGATGAAACACAAATACTTCTAGTTAGCTTCTTAAACCTTTCACATAATTCTCAAGTTAACCGTCCACGAATATGTTAAACGGTTAAATTATTCCGCCAGTCAAGGGTTCTCCTTTCCTATTTACGAATTTAATCGCCGAAAATAGTGTGCAAGCGACACATTCTTGTACGTCGACTCTTTCCTTTAGTTCGGCTCCATGAACTGTCTGAAATGAAGATTGAGGAGGTGAAAGAACCCCAAGTCCTTTGAATAAAGTGTCGCCACAAACTGAGGAGCTATTTGTCCAGGAATTCGGGAGCTTATTTCGGAACAAAGTTCTTTGCTATTTAAGAAATCTCTTTGTTACGGAAATTGGGGATGCAGATATACTAAAAGTTATAAGTTATAAGTAGCTAAATAAGTTAAATAATAATAATTTTATGAAAGTATAAAATATATTTGTTTATGGCTGTAGTGGTTGAATTAAACAAAAAAAAACTCTTAAAACACGTTGAAATATTGATGAATTGGCGATGTGTGAAAACCAATTTGACATTTGCCTTACTTAGCCTTAATCTTATTGGTAAATACCAATATTTTGAGGGTAAATATGAGAGGTAATATTGTACCCTTAGATTAACATTAAATTCTGATCTTTCGATGCCTATATATTCAATTATAGATGATGTGTCTCTGAGCTTTTAATAACTCATTAGGTACTCTTAGATTATTGACACTTATTGCTGAACCTTTTTTTAGTACTGGCAACCAGAGCCTGCTACATTCTACTGATCAATTTGATACTTCTTCTTCTTCTTCCCCTTTCTAAGCAATTCTGCTTGTTCATTGGCGGATTAATACCTCTATAGATGGTTGTCACTTCATCTTTTGCGCGGTCGTCCGATACTTCTTCTGCCGATTGGTGACTTATCTCTTGGTGACTTCTCCGGTCGGCTCGCGGAGATAAGAATACGGCCGAGGTCAGAAAGCCCTGCCTGTCGTAAGAGGCGACTAATGGGTAGGAATCGAGAGGTGGAGAGCCGTCGCTTGAGGTATCGAGTTTGTAGAAACGCACACGGTCGCTTAGGCGACACGGTCACCGGTCAACATTCCTAGTATCCGAGACGAGACTCTCATGGGACCACTCTGCTCTCATTCTAAAAGAGCCTCGCGAGGTTGAACGCTGCGCCCGTACATACCTCTCCTGACCTAGTGTCAAGAGTGGTGTGGGTGCCCCGGCACGTACCCGTCGGGAGATTTAAGAGTGGTAGAGGAGAGATCCTTGGCGGCAACCTGTCTACGTGCGAGGTGGAAATTCCTCTGCCTGCTTTGCCTATCCGCCCGTGGGTGGAATAACGGGTAGGTGAGGTAATCGCAACACAGGTACTACGGGGAAGGTGGAGCCCCACTAAACGTTTCTTGCATACGTGGCGTCTCACCTTCACTTTGGTGTCGGACTCGTAGGGGCAGTGGATTCGTTAACGGTCGTATAGCCGACAGGCCAGGTAGACCAGGGTCCTGCCAAATTTTATTTGGAGGGCACAAACCATAGCAATGCTATTTTGACGACACGGGTCTCCTCCATTCTGCTTATGTGGTATTTCAATCTTTTTTTCTATTTTGCGTCCATTCATTTATACACGGTACGTTACATTTTCTTCTAATTTCTTCACTTCTCCATCAGCTTAGCGTATTTCGCAGTGTTTAGTACGCTACACCACACGGCGGCAGCGTAGGTTACCACTGACTGGAAAACTTCATTTAAAACCATTCTTTTGGTGCTACCTGGGCCACCAATGTTTGGTATCAGCCGTATCAATGCCTCCAGATTTCGGTTCGCCTTCTCTGCCGTTTTTGGATATGTACTCCAAACCTTAGTCCTTCTGACAACCAGACTCCCATATACTTAGTCCATTGTGATAGCCCAAGATGAAACCACTAAGACTGTGTTCATCTTGGGCTATCAATATTGCATCGTCTGCGTAACAGAGTATTTGTATTTCTTTGTTTCCCACTCTGCATCCTCTTCCTTTGTTAATGCTTCTGATAATTTTATCCATGATCAAATTAAAGAGCATGGGGCGCAATGAATCTCCTTGTTTCATTCCGCTGCCTATTTCTATAGGTTCTGTAAGTTGTCCATCTATTCTGACTTCCATTATGTTGTTTTGGTAGATGTTTTCCATAGTTTTTATAATATTTAGGAGAACTTCTAATATACAAAAGATGGATTACATCTTTAAGTCTTACTCTGTCAAACGCTTTCTTTAGGTCAATCAGATACAGAAATGCTGGTCTATTATACTCTAGTGATTTCTTAGTAATTTGCTTTATACCGAATATTGCATCTGTACACGATCTTCCACTACGAACACCCTGTTATCTGCTAAACTTATCCTCTGGTTTATTAGCACTTGTAAAATTTTAGTTGTAGGTTTTAGCGTAGTATTTAACAAGTTTATACCTCTTTAGTTTTCTGGCTGATTTTTTATCTCCTTTTTTGAATAGTAGAATTAGTTTGCTCGTTCTCCATTCTTCCGGTATTTTATTGTGTTTTATAATGTTATTAATTAATGTTGGTAATTGTTCTGTCATTGCTGCTCCGCAATATTTCAGTAACTCATTCAAATAATAATTTAAACAAAAGATCAGAAATTCAAAATCTAAGCAAAATTTATAATTATATTATTTTTCTACAGTTTATTTATAAAACCAGTAAAATATCAAATTTTAATTTAATTTTTCATATACTTGTTATATTTTTTTAGGTATCTGTTAATAATAAATAAATCTTCTTTTTTATTATTAAATGAAAAATAATATTTAACAACATTTTAATTTTGGCAATATAATTGTCAAAAATAAAAACTGTAAGTTGGCATTCATGACATTGAGGCTTATTTGTAATTGGTCGCTATTCTAACTTATTTATAATTCATCAAAATTCAATTGTTTTTCAAAAGATTTAAATAAAAAATTAATCAAAAATAAGTCGTAATCAGTATAGGTTATAATAGGTTTCAATATTTAACAATTTAATTCTATTTTAATGTTTTATATTAACATTTTTTTTTTGTAAAAGGCTTTAAACGATCTTTCGTGGTTAATGTACTAGTGCTAAATAAAAAAACATAATTTAAAAGTGTCATTTTCATAGAGAACGGTTTATCCATCATCGGTCCCATTGTGTCTAACTACCACAAAAACTTTTTACACTATGCACAGAAACAACCTAATCCAACGTAATGTTTTCATTTCCCGAACAGGCCACTTTCGAACAAAAAACGGAGAGTATTAAAAGCCGGGATCGAATATCCATGTTTTATGTTCAAAAGCTGCTAATAAAAAGTCATTTTCCCGAACCGCACGCTGTTATTTCTAATGAACTAGTCGGTTACATGCAGCACTCTATCTCAACTGTTTGGATGTTGTATTGAAACATATAGAGTACTATCTTTTTTACAAAATAATGTTGGTATACAACTAATGACTTGTTTTAATTTCTGTAATGTAAAGGATTTTAACCAACACGAATATTCACCAAAAATATATAGAGCTATCGAAAAAAACATTAATTAATTAGGGTTGGCTGTGAGGTTCCCGTATTTAAAAGGCTTGTTGGTAATGTAGTTACCTTCAATTATGACATGATGCGATATTTATGGCTTGACATTATCAATGTAAAATTTGTTTAGACCTATATTTTTAACAATTAACAAAAATGAATAAAAATGGAGCTCAACAGAGCAAAAAGCAAAATTACCAAATATTATTTACGTACAGGTGAAAATACCAAATGGCAGTATTAATTTTTATAATGCACGAGTTTTGTAAAAATAGTATGAACTAACTTTTGACTAGGTAATGTATAAATTAGAAATAAATAGATAAATTACACTGGGCACAAAAAGAAAATGTTTTTTACCAAAAGTTTTATTGACTGATTCTTGTAATACTTTCTACATTGAATCCAAAAGTGATAAAAGTTTTTTTTATTACGTATGGTTCTCTTGTAAAAGGGGAACATGAAAGGAGCCCCCGCGTAGATTGCGATCACGTGTAAAAGCAATCGGGCGTCCCCTGAAAACGAGTAATGTCGGCTAATCCTTTCACCACACAGATGCAAACGCAACCAAAATGGTCTTTGTCAAGGCCATTTTTGATGACTACTTCAATTAATATTAAAGGACTATCAGCAAATAAAGAAGATCTACTGTTTAATATATGCAGAGAACACGGTGTCGATGTCCTACTGGTTCAAGTAACCCATCGAGGTAATGCAAGCCGCAGACCAAGGATTCGAGGTATGAGACTTTTACTGGAGAGACCACACGACCAGTATGGTAGCGCAGTCTTCGTCAGACCAGATACCGACATAGTTTCCACATCTTTAACATATCGAGATGATATCGAGATCCTCACAGTGGAACTAAAGTCTTGTACGGTAACGTCCATCTACAAACCGCCAAACGCAGACTTTATTTTTGAGGAACCGGATATCTTTCAATCACAGCAAATAAAATTCATACTGGGTGACTTGAACTGTCACAGTATCGCGTGGGGGTATAAGGAAACAGACTCCAAGACACCAATGGCAAAGAACTAGAAAATTGGGCTAAAAACATGAACCTCAAACTTATTCACGATCCAAAACAGCCCGCGTCTTTTAACAGCAGAAAATGGCTCAGAGGTTACAACCCAGACAATTTGTCAGCGACAGGATTGAAGACCAGGTGACCAGACCAATTTACGACTTTTCCTATTATTACCATTATCCTCTGTATTAATTTGTAATACGACAATGGGGGCTTTGATGACTGATATCGAAGGAATATTATATCGATATTGAAGAAGCACTGTTTCTAAAAAATGATTAAAAGCAACGGCATGATCTTGGTTTTAATTAACAATGATAACAATACCAAAACATAAAAAAACAACTTAAATCCTAAGTACGCAAATAAGAAAGAAAAACTACTAAAAAAAAAGATAAGTACTTTGTATTGCCTCCTCCGGCCTCTATAACTGCCTGTACACGTCGGCTCATGCTGTCTATGATGTTAGGAATATCATCTTGCTGGATGTTTTGCCATTCCTTTTCTAGCGCCAAGCGAAGTTCGTTAATTGAGGCTGGTGCGACTTCACGACCTCTAACATTTCTACCAAGCATGTCCCAAACGTGCTCTATTGGGTTCAGATCTGGCGAATACGCTAGTCAGTTTATTTTATTAATACCAACTTCCTCTAAATATTGCGTGATACACATTGCAGAGTGAGGTTGCGCATTATCTTGCATTAATAGCAAATCATCGCCGATATATTGAGAAAAGGGTAATACGTGACTCGCTAAAATTTCCTCAATACACCGGTGTGCAGTCAACGAACCCTTAATAAATACCAATTCACTGTGCGCTTCTCGGGATATTCCTGCCTATACCATCACCGATACATAGCCTACGCGGACGGGGACTGAAAGCGCACCCCGCATATCTCTCTCCAGTTCGACGCCATACTCGTTCTCTCCCATCTGATGAGTAAAGACAGTATCTCGACTCATCCGTAAAAAGAACATTACTCCGTTGTACTAAATTCCAATGTAAATATTCCCTGGAAAATTGTAGTCTAGCTGCTTTGTGCCGTGGAAGTAATTTGGGCCCAGTTGCTGGTCTGCAACTTTGCAAACCAAATTCTTAATCTTCGACGAATTGTAAATACACTTACATTATTGTCTCGAACCTCTTTAAGCTGATTTATTGTTTGCACCGCTGTTAAATGACGATCCCGCAAAGCGTTGACTCGTATAAAACGATCATCTAAAACGGTAATTTTACGCTTCCTGCCACTTCCCCCTTTACGTTTATTTGTTCCAGTTCGTATAAATTGTTCCACTACCCTTTAGATGGTAGAGCGATGAGTGTATAGTACTTTAACCACATATAATTTCGCCCATTTTCAACCAGAGCAACGGCTTTCGCACAATCTTCGACACTAAGAACCATGATTAATCATAGGTAAACATAATGTAAGTGTCAATATGACATAATGATAACAGTCACCAAAGCCACCTCGTCGTATTACAAAATAACTCCAAAGTAATCATAAAAAGTCCTAAATTGTGGGTAAGCAAATTCAATTGGTTCTAAAAAATGAATCAAGGCATATCTTAACATAAAACAAAGAACACAATACATAGGAGATATGGTTGCAACCGAAAAATAAGGTTTTATGAAAATTCCCAAACGAAATTATTCCACAAGATGTTTTAAAGTTAGGATAATAAAACCACGTTTTAATTAACCCCATACAATAAGTCAAATATAAAATTTTATCAAAAAACTGACTATACCAAATGAAAATTTATAAAGTTTTACACAGTGTGCTAAAAAAATCATTAAAATAGGGCTAGAAATAAAAAAACTGAAATACTTTGAATTTGACCAAAATTTTCTTCGTTGCGTTTTTGCGTTTTGCATCTGAGTGTAGAAGCCGATATTTATGCAACTTAAAGATACTCATCCTGTATCCAGGTTTTATTAAGGAACCTACCGAATTACGGTAATGACAAAATGATTTATTTATACCCAACCCATTACCAAATGTCAACAATCAATTCTCTCAGCTCCAATTATCTAAAACAAACATTATTAAAACCATCAGATAGCGCTGTTCGAATAACTCAGTCTATTGTGCAGTATTATTTGTTCATACATAAAATGATGATAACTTAAGACATAGCATACTTCGACATTGTAGGGGTATACATTATATTAAAGGGTAATGTTTGCATAAAGGATTGTCAAGACACAAAGGATTTCTTATCAATACGCTTAAATGACGGATATAAATAATTAAATTTTAATGTGAATTAATTGTTTTTAGTATTCAGGGTATCGATAAATTAATTATTATTGTTTTTTCCTTAGAGAAAGTGTAAATGTTAAACAGTGTTACAATTGTTGGAGGTTTGGTCACTTTGCAAAAGAGTGCAAAAAAGAGACGCCCACTTGTCAGCAATGCGCTGGTGAGCATCACGTAAAAGACTGTAAATCACGTATAGTTTGTTGTGTAAACTGCAAGTATGCAGAAGAAGTTTTAAAAATTTCCAATATTGATTTGAAACATAAAGCATATGATAGGAATTGTGAAGCCTATAAGAAAGTAGTAGAGCGATTACAAGAAAAAATAAGGTATTCTGAATTATCACATGGTAATTGTAAAATATAGCAATCAAGTCCAACCATTCTGTACCTAAACATTCAAGGATTTAGCACACATAAAACACAGTTATCATGGATTGCAAGTCATAAAAAGCCAATTATTATGTGTTTATCGGAGACCCATGTTACCTCAGATTTTGCATCAAATGAAATAGATATTGATGGCTACAACTCAGTTGTTGGTTTTTCTTCAAGTAGACATACAGGAGGAACATCAATTTATATACAAAAAAGGTATCGTTATAAAGAAATTATTAAAGAAGAAAAAAACAAGAATATATGGTTAACAGGAATACAAATAAATATAGAAAACCAGAAATATTACATCTATTGTCTGTACCATTCACCTAGTGCAAGTCATGCGGAATTTTTGGAGGAGTTGGATACGTTTTTAGATATCATTGAGATTGATGCTATCTTTGTGATATTGGGAGACTTTAATATAGATTTGGCAAATATAAACTTTTACTCTATGAAATTAAATGATATTATTATTAAAAATGGTACCTATCAGCTAATAAACGAATACACAAGGATTACAAAATCGACATCTACTAGGATTGACCTAGTACTTACAAATCAAAAAGACATTAGTTGCAAGGTGCTCCCAACTCCAAAGATTACAGATCACTCGATAATTGTAGCTGATCTGGGTAGAAACAATGAGACGACACTTACAAAAACCTATAGAAAGTACAATATAATGGATGTGACAAGATTTCAAATGAAACTTATGGATATGCAGTGGCCGTCAAGTTCCTCTATAGATGTAAGTAACAATGCTGATATTCTAATAACTAATGTATTGTCTGCACTCGATCAGTTTGCTCCAGAAAAGTCTATTAATATGAAGGATGTTTGGGGAAATAAATTATGGTGGAATGAAGACATTGCTAATGAAATTTAAAAAAGAGATCAATATTACAAAAAGGCTATATTTACTAAAACTGATACTGACTGGGATGATTTCAAACAACAAAGAAATAGAGTCGTAGCATTAATCAGAATTACCAAACAAAATTATTATCAGGAAAAAATAGATGATTGTAAGAACGACCCAAAAAGAATGTGGAAAACATTAAAGGAGCTTGTAAACGGCAAAAAAAACCATGAAGCTAAAAGTGAAATAATATTTGATGGTGGGGGGGTTACTGGTAAAGAGATAAGTGAAAGATTTAATATATTTTTTCTAGACAGTGTAAAAAACATAGCAGATAGCATTATTTCAAACAAAACCCACCAAGAAATTTGTAGTTCAATAAATGTCGACTGCAAAATGGAAAAATTCAAAATGTTAGAAATGAAAGATTTAAAAAAACAAATGAAAGAAATGAAAAACAAAGAAAGTAATGTTGATGGTATTACAGTTCAAATTTTAAAGAGTTCCTTTGAAGTAATAGGCGACAAAATTTTGCATATTATAAATGGTAGTCTAGAAAGTGGCGTATTCCCAAGTAAATGGAAGAGAAGTCTGGTTGTACCAATTGAGAAGGTTCATGGAACTGTTAAGTGTGAGGAATTTCAACCCATAAATATGGTACCACCATACGAAAAACTGCTGGAATTATGTGTAAATGATCAAATAGTGGAGTACTTGGAAAGCAATAATGTGTTAACTAAATTCCAAGCGGGGTTTAGGAGAGGAAATTCCTGTGAGAGTGCAATGCAGACGGTTTTGTTTGACTGGAAAGGTGCGCTGGAGTGCGGGAAAATGATTGGTGTGGTTTTCATAGACTTTAAACGTGCATTTGAAACCATAAACAGACAACTGCTATTGAGAAAGATGGAAAGGTATGGCTTTGGTGAAAAAATTATAAAGTGGTTTCAAGAATATTTGACTGATAGAACACAAGTGACAAAATATGGTGCCATTTCATCGGCTCAGACATCTCTGTATGGTGTGCCACAGGGAACTGTGTTAGGTCCTACTCTTTTCATACTGTATATAAATGATATTGTTGATGTTGTTAAAAAGTGTAAGGTACAGTTGTTTGCCGATGATACTGTGATATATGCAATAGGGGATAAGGTAGATGAAATAATCGATATAATAAATGAAGAGATATGTAATATATTAAAATGGCTCGATAATAATTCCTTAAGTCTTAATGTAACTAAAACAAAAATGATGCTTATAAAGAATAAAAATTTTAAATTAAATAACATAATAAAAGATGTAAAAATTAATAATATTGCTTTGGAGAGAGTGGTTCAGTATAAGTATTTGGGATGTATTATAGATGAAAATTTAAGTTTTGTTGAACATTTTAAGTTTATTACAAACAAAATAGCAAAAAAAATCTATGCATTGGGAAGAATGTCAAAAAATTTAAGTTGCTGGTCTAGGTTGACCAGATATAAATTGATTATTGCTCCCCATCTCTATTTTTGCTCTACATTGCTGTTTTTAATGAATGCTTCTCAAATGAATGTACTGCAGAAAAAACAAAATAAAGTCTTAAGGATAATATTAGGATGTAGTGTATACACTAGTAGAACTGACATGCTAACAATGGCAAATGTTTTAAGTGTAAGACAGACAATTGTATGTAATAGTATGATTTTTGTTTATAAAATGTTAAATGGTCTGATACCTGTGCAT
This sequence comes from Diabrotica undecimpunctata, assembly GCF_040954645.1. NCBI lineage: Eukaryota > Metazoa > Arthropoda > Insecta > Coleoptera > Chrysomelidae > Diabrotica > Diabrotica undecimpunctata. The sequence goes on from NC_092806.1 coordinate 14,035,765, forward strand.
ATGTGTAATAATTGTACCTTTGTTCGAGATGTACATGAACACAACACACGTTCTAGAAATAACTTTTATCTGAATAGGGTCAACACTAATTTTGGTCAGAACAATCTTTTTTATAGGGGATTAAAGCAATACAATGAATTACCGGAAAACATTAAGGCTTCTGGAAACTTAGCTCAATTTAAAAATTTATGTAAGATATATGTTAAGCAAAGCATTGTGATTTAATTTTAAGGGTATAAATTGATGTATTTATATGTATATTTTTCTAGCCATGTGCTATTAATAAAGATTATTATTATTATTATTATTACATGACGCATCAACCACGCAGGGTTATTAGCGTGTATGGATTATGATACAGAGTTAGAACTTAACAATAGAATATTAAATAAAGCAATACATAATTAGAAATAAACCTAAATCTATACAAAGTAAAATATTAGATTTTTGATAACAGCTTGCAGTCTTTGAAAAAGGCGAAAATATTTTTAGTATCACTGTCTTTTCCTAGAGCACTTTTAATGTTGATGGTATGTTATACATTTTGCGTTGCACATCATAGTTGGGGCACTGCAATAAACAATGTTTGAGCACGTTTTAGTAGGTAGTCGTGTGTTAACCGAGTATGCCCAATCCGGAGACGAGTGAAGGTTACTTGTTCTCTTCTATTGTTAAATTTTGGGAATTTTTGATGATTAAAATCAACTTCGTACAGCTTGGTTGGGGAGTTGTTCCATATATCCTGCCATATTGAATTAATCTTTTCTTTAAAGAATGCTTTGGGTCGGTGTGAAGAGATTTCGTATTCTCTTCTGCGTTTGGGTTAGTAGGTGCATTTTTGCTATTTAGTGGATGATTACAGTAGAGTTGGTTTAGTGCCATTATTGAGCTAAGAGAATCTGTAATAATGATATTTCTCTTTTTATAATTTGTAAGCTTCTATATAATCTGATATAATAAGCTGGTGTCAGTAGAGGGAAGTCGAATTGTCCAAGGAGGAGGGATTTGAATTGAGGATATATCGTAGGTGTCTGGAAAATGGATACCTATTGTTAACAAGTAGGTATGTAGGCAGTAATAGAAAGGCAGCTTTAGAAGGGGTCAGCGAATACGTTGTGTATAACTGGATTATCTTGATTAGACAATACTGCCGCGGCATAAGAAAGACTTAGATATTGTCTTATAAACGCGAGTGGAATCTCTCCCGTTTCCCAGTATAGGGTTTGTATTGGACTTGTATGGTGTGCTCCTAAGGAAATTCGAAGACCTGTATCTTGAATAACATCTATTGTTTTAAGTACGTTTTTTTGGAGGAGTTGTAAACAATTGAGCCGTAGTCCAGTTTGGAACGTACTAGGGCCTTGTAGATATGGATAAATTGATTATTATTTCTATTATTTAGACCAAATAATAGGCTTGTGTTATCTTTAAATCAATATATTTTCGGCTTTCAAATTTCTTCACCTGCAACTTTTCTCTTTGTATGTCATACTCTCTTCAAAATTTTTCCAACCTCTCATAATACGGAAAAGTCATTAACCTTGTTTTAGAAAACATATTATTGCCTCAATTTGTCCATATCTCCATGATGTTTTTGGAAATTATTAGCTGCCTGTACACTTGAGTGTTATACTTTTTATTTGATCTTAAAGATTTTCACTCACCTTGATAGAGGTACAAAATGATTTTAAAATTCATTTCAGCATAAGATTTCATAACATGAATACCGTATGTAAAATAATAATGAGCGGTTAATGCGTAGCACTGGTCTCCTTTCATCCTATTCCTTTCCCTCTGTACATTATTTCGGAAAGCTAATCAAACTGTTCATTGAACACGTCCGCTAAACTCAAGCAGTAAACTCATTATTTTCCTTTCTTTGTTTCAACACAAAAGTGCTACCTACTTATTTAAAACTTTGTGGAAAAGTTCAATTTTAGTTTTATAACTTTTTAGCTTAACTCATCTTTTTAACCCCGTCAGTCCTTTTCACAATAGCAGGAATTTGACCCCAAGCGGTACAATGCAGGTTGGCCCTAAATAAAATGTTCTGCCGATGATGAGCATTTTTTGCGTCGAAAGGTCAAGACAATAATAATAGATTGATTTTTTTTAAATAGCAACGTAAATATCAGTAGGTACCATAAGTTAAACAAAGATTTGTTTAAATCCGTAAAATAGTTTCGAAACACAATTCAGATTTCTGCCTTAATATGATCCTTCTAAAAATTGCAAGGCAAAACAGACGTTGATAAAGATGTTTTCATTTCAAAGATTTGTTTGTTTATAAAATAATTTGTTTATATATATATATATATATATATATATATATATATATATATATATATATATATATATATATATATATATATATATATATATATATATATATATATATATATCAACAGCTTTTTGGGAAAACATGGTAAATACAAAGCACACATTTTTCAGGAGACGTTTCAGAGACGAAGTTTAGGGAAAAAAACTTTAATTTAACATTCTTTTATTAAATTATGTAATATTTGATAATTTTAAATTATCAGATATACAAATAAATAGTCTGACATCAAAAGAAAAAGAAATGATTAAAATAACAAAGGAAGAAAAAAGTAAAGGAAAACAGACAAAAATAGGCAATAAGAAGTTGTTCTTGGAGGAATCTTCGGAAGAATAAAGATGGCAGATATTAATTTTAAAAGACAAACAAATAAGGAAATAATGAGGATGTATGGAAAACCAGCAATTACGGCAAAACACGAGCCCAAAGAGCTAGATGGCTTGGTCACATTATACGATTGCCAGAGAATCGAATTGTTGAAACAATAGTGGAGGGAGAAATGGGGAAAACGAAGAGGACATCCAAAGAAGAAATGGTTAGAAGCAGTAAAGCAAAACTTGTCAGAAATGGGCGTGAGAAATTGTAGAGAGAAAGCAAGAGACCGAAAAAAATGGAGGAAAATAACCAAGTTTTTAGAAGCCAGGGGCGTCAACGTATCTTAACAAAAAAATATTATTGATAACAAAAATCGACAAACAAAAATAAAATGTGGTAGGTATTAATTATCGGAGTGGTCTTCATTAGATTAGATTAGATTAAGAGAGGTGGCCTTTCGGCCTATTCCACTGCGACCTTTTCAGATCTATTGTGGTCCTCTAGTCCTAGATAACATTCTCTAGCCTGACCCTTTTTATAAAGTCTAGTAGTTTCGAGACTGTACCTTCCATGTAGCTATTTGCCGGTGGATTTTCTTCTCCTAATGCAAAGAACCGCACATTTGCCAGACTGTCACACTGACATAAAATGTGCTCTGCTGTTTCTTCTTCGAGGTGACAGAATCTGCACAGGTCATCATCTGATAATCACATCAGCTTTAAGTGCCTATTCAGCTTACAGTGCCCTGTTAGAAGACCTACTATGACCTTGACTGTTTTCCTGTCTTTTCTTATTAGGTCTGCCGTAAATTTTGGCGAATGTTCTGTAATGAACTGTTTCTCCTGTCTTTGTCCTGGTGAATTCCTCCACCATTCCAGAGATTTGCGAGCTACCCACTTCCTTGTAGCCGTTCTTGTTACTGATTTAGCAACTCCGCAGAAGGGTTCCGGTCCAATGAATGGCAATGATGAGCCTTGTTTGGCCATTTCATCTGCTTTTTCATTGCCCTTATGACCCTTGTGCCCCGGTACCCAGGCTACCGTAACCTTGCTACGGTCTCCTAGTTTATTTAGGGCACACACGCAATCCCATACTAGCTTAGAATTGACCTCTACAGAATTGAGTGCCTTAAGCGCTGCCTGACTATCTGTGAAGATGGCAACTGAACAGAACGTTCTTTCCCGCCTTTCTATTTCTTCCACGTAGTGATGGATTGCAGTTATTTCCGCCTGGAAAACTGTCACATCCTTAGATAGACTTACCGGGAAATCTATCCCTTGATTTGTCCCTACTATACCGGCTCCCACACCCTCCGATGTTTATGTTTTTGAGCCATCCGTGTACCAGGTAGCAGCAGCTTGTATGGGTACACCTTTATTCCAGTCTTCCCTGCCTGGTATCTTAATTGTGAACTTATTGTTAAAGCTATATCTCGTAACTGTTGCATCGATAGGTTTCCCCATCACAATATCGGCTTTTAGCTCCTCGATTAGCTTTCTGTTGTCAGTGCCATGCATCTGGCTTATATGTCGCTGACTATGGATTAATCTGTGCATCACGGATCTGGCTTCGCCCTGTATAAAGATATGAAGTGGTGGTAGATTCAACAGGACTTCCAGCGATGCAGTAGGAGTTGTTTTTAAGGCCCCTGTAATACACAAGCATGCTAGCCTTTGTGTATTACCTAGCAGCCTTATTGCTCCCACTTGCTGCGTCTTTGTCCACCACGTCACCGAGCCATAGGTTATCATGGGTCTAATAACCCTTGTATATAACCATAGAGTCATTTTGGGGTTAAGTCCCCAATTCTTACCGCACATTCTTCTACATCTGCCCAAGGACATAGTAGCTTTCTGTGTGGTTTTTAGAATGTGAGTATTCCATGTAAGCCTATGATCAAAATATACCCCAAGGTATTTTGTTTCTTTGGCAAATGAAATCTCTGTTCTTCCCAGCACCGGTGGTTTTAGGCCTTGTAGTGCTGTTTTTTTTTGGTGAAGTTGACAATTTGCGTTTTCTGAGCATTGACTATCAGTCTCTCTTGTTTACACCAGTCGTCAACTATATTTAGGGCTGCTTGCATTCTCTCAGACACTACCTGAGCAAACCTGCCCCTGACAACGATTGCTATATATAGTGGTCTTCATCAGTTTCTGCCCATGCAACAGCAATTTCACTTTTTTAATTTAACTGTTCATATTTCTGCATAAACTGATGTGGTATGATATGTTTCTGACATAAGTCTATAACGTTATTGAACTTAGCAGCAAAAATTGCCAATGGCCTGCTATACAGCTCTCCTAGTTTCTCTATGGCAATTTTTTATTGTCTTCCTGCCATAAAATAATAAGTAAAGTAAACATTGATGCTGTTTTTTGTTGAATTATATCAAAATGAACTTTCATTTTAAGTTTAGCTATCCTCATAAATAATAAGATTCTAGCTAATTACAGTTAATGTCTTTTCTATGTGGCCACACCCACTAAGGGAGCTGTTATGCTGTTATAAGAGCGCTAATGCCATCGCGTTAATGACGCATAATTTTTAAGTTATACGTGACTGTAATTGCTTCGCGTTGAGATCACTTTATCCGCGTTGTCAGCGCTACGTATAACTTGATGCGCTCTATGTGCTACTAACTACTATGCTACTAACGTGACCGGCCGCGCTAACAACACTTGCCGTCGGGATAACGCGGACTCGCCGACGAAAATATCGTTCGTGTAATTTACTTCATGGTAGTGCTATTGCCGGGCTGGACCGACGCTAACGCAACGCTTTAATCACGATGGCATTAGCGCTCGTATAAAAGGGTCCTTACTTATCGATTAATTTTTTAAACTAAAATCAAGGCTAACATAAGGTGTAAGTTAAATAGATATTGAAAAAAAGACATACATATTTAACTACAAACTCTTTTTAATCACACATGGGACAGCCAAAATAAACTGGTGTATCAGAATATGAATTTTCAAGTTTAATAAAGTGTTTTTAAAAATCATTTCCGAGTTGAAATCAAACACAAAACCATGTAATTTTAATTTTAAAAAGAGTAAGTAATTTTTTAATGAAACTATGTACTTTTTATTTATATATTTATTATTTACTATAAATTCTAATACTGTAAATTCCTTGTGTTTGTATAAAAACACATTCAGCATTCTCGTTTTGTCGGCGTCCTAATGAAAAACTGTCTACTTAATGAACCATGCCTACAAATTACTCATATAACGATTATATTGGTGCTAAATAACTTGTTTTCGACTCTGCTGATAACACTAACCAATCCAAAGATTTATTTATAGACAGTACTAGTAAAAGGAAACCTCCTTCTTTAAGGTAGTTAACTAATTAAAATTTTAATACGGTACAGTGGGTGGATCAAATAAACACATTTTTAGTACCGCCTATATACCTAGATATATCTGAATTGGAAGGAGTGCTTGTAGTGTGATCTCTTTTTTATTTATTCATATACATTTTATATACATACTCTGTTTAACTAAAAACAAACAATAAGAAATATCTCCAATTTTGTTAAAAGTCAAACACTTTTGTGGATCTTTATATTCTTAACAACTTCTTTCAGTTTTTTAATAAACTTTTTCGTTACCTTTTTGTATTTCAAACAAAATTACACTCATTATCTTTTCTATTTACTTTCCCGACTCTTGAAAACTTCTTGCCAAACATTCATAAAGAAGTTTAATTACCTAAACATTGAGTAATCGGTTTTTAGGGATCCAGTGGAAGATTTGAGTCCATGCAGTTTATTAAGCCTGATTGAAGTGAACAGTCCATTACAGATTTGGTGACCCTTCAAACGGATTAAAACTTTTTCCTTTGCGCACAAGTTTTAATAAGTTGTCGAACTCAACTTGTGTTGGTCGTGATTTATAATTTGTGTTGAAAATTGTAAACTAATTATTAATTTTAAATTTTAAAGAGTAAAGCTAAACTGAAAATCAATTCAACATATTGATGTAAATTTTACGTTTTATAAAACGTTAAGGAAGATAAACAGTATGGTATCTTTTGAACGGTTTTTGTTATACTATTATAGAATGTTATACTATTATTAGAAGAAGAACAAAAAATGTGGGATCTTGATAACATAATTGATGCGACCATAGAGATTATTAACCTAATTATTAATCCTCAAGACGACTCGGATTCCGAAGTTGATCCTATTTATTTTGAATTTGAATAGTTTTGTAATCGTAATTATATAAGGTAAGTAATAGTAGTTGTAATCGTAAGGTATTAAAGGGGAAAGGCGCAAAGTGTCGCCTGTCAAAATGTTCAATGTGTTTTAAATGTATCCATTTTTTTTTCAAACTAAAAAGCATTTTTGAAAAATTTAAAAGGAGAATGAAATATTTTTTAGAATAAATAAAAAGTTTTTTTTTTGCATGCAATATTTTCAATTAAAAATTATACTATATTTTCTCTTTTATTTTCACCCCTGTTACAACACATATTAAAATAAACACTGTAGAAGTTTTCAGAGACTTTCTGCCCTGAGTAATAATGTAATCTTTCATTCTGCGTTTAAATTTTTCAAAAATATTTATTAGTTTTCTCCGGATTCGAAAATAATGGATACATACATTTAAAACACATTGGAAATTTTGCCAGGCGACATTTGGCACCTTTTTCCTTAATTAAATAAATGTATCTTTTACAAATGGCAAGAAACTTTTTATTTTTGAATAAAATAAATAAGTTTTATTAAAAAATACAATTTACATAAGTACAATTTAAAAAATATATTTAATTAGTTCAAATAAATGTTTCAATCATATACTCTACGACATGGTCTTTCATATCTAACCATTCAAAATACCCCCGTAATAGGATTATAAGGTATTGTATTCCTTCAGATATAAGGTGGGTTAGTCGAAAACGTCTTAAACCGTCAGTTTTAGGTTGGTTTTTACTATTATATCGTATTACTTATCCTCTCTGTATTTCAGTTTTCTAATTAGGGTTAAACTTGTAGTGAGCTATCAACAAATTGTGAACCGGGTATAGTGAAATTTAAGGGGAGGTAATAAACAGACGTAGGCTTCTCAACTAGTCATAACAGGTGACGTAATAGTGACAGATGACGTTACAGGGGACCTTATGGCAAGTGATACCTCGTTTGAAAGGTATTGAAAATACCTATTCAGTCATATTTGATGAATAAGATAATGAGGCTTATTTTGATGAATAAATTAAATAAATACTAAAATTGTAGCTTCTCATTTAATTAATAAATATTTAACAACCAGTTCTTATATTGAGTATGTGTTTCACGAAAGACGTAAGGATTTGTGCCACTCCAATACCTCAAATTGTATGTATTAACATATCCATTGAGAGAAAAAGTACTTTCATTACTAAAACAAATTGTTTTTATGTAACCGGGCTGTTAGTTAATTTTATTGGACATATTTTCACAGAATTCTAGTCTTCGGTCGGGGTCACCATCTGAAAGTTGGTGTACAATTTTTAATTTATATGGATGAAATTTGTTTTCAGCCAAGACTCGGTGTACTGTCTCTTGACTTTCCATAGATAGATGCAACTTGGGCTGTAGAAGAAGTAGGGTTCACTACTATTTCTGAAATTATGTAAATTTTTTTGTCATCACTAATTGTTGGTCGACCAGATCGTTTGACATCTTGAACACTACCTGTTTGTTTAAACTTCCGAAGAAGCTTCCTCAAATAAGCTCTCGATGTAAGGCGATTAGGATACCTCTCATTAAAAAGACGTTCCGCTGTATGGAAATTATTTCCACATTCACCCATTATTAACACAGCTGCTACTTTGCATCTGTGTTAACAATTCTGCCTAATTCTGACCAGGGATAACAAAATGTGGATGGAAGCCAGCACTGGAACTCAAACCTTGGAAAATTCGTATCCTTAGAAAACTGGTACAAGTGAACACAATGGCAACATGTGGTTATCTTCAAAATTGTTGTAAAACATCGTTTTACAAATATCTCATATGGAAGACGTTTTGCAAATAAAAAACAGTGATCACTCGTTCAAAATTAACACATTAGATTGAGTAAAAATCACTTTTTTTTCAACAAATCTGCCGGTTTTTCCGACTCAACTAAACAGGACTGCTTTCAATAGCCCATTTTCCAAGCCTCACCTTTACTGTAACTGAACTATTAACTGCCACAATACACTACATATTTTCCATAAAAAAGGACGAAAAACAAGAAAACATTACAAATTTGACGTAAAATTTGGACACATGCTGAAGCAACTACCCCTGACAAGGGTCTCAGCGAGATTGTCGCAATTATCTTTCCTGCAAAACCTTCTCAGCGATCTAAATGGATGTTTATTAGAAACGCAATATCGAGCGGCTTCGATCAAAGAAAATATCAAACAATATGCGTCTGTGAAATATAAACAAACTCTTAAAATGTGTTTATATCAACTCGGCGACGCAAAGAGGAATTAAAATAATATTTTTTGGTGTTTTAACCTATACGAAAGGAAATAGAAATACACTGAAATTATTTTTCGATGTTTTAATACATATACGAGGAGATTTAAATATATAACAAGGAATTTAAAAATGCTACAAACTAGCAAACAGCAACAGAAGATAGAAATCGAGATGATCCAACAGATAATCATAAAACTACACTCAATGATGATGAGAACTCTGTCGAACCTAATTTAAAAAAACCTAGAAAACCCAAAGAAGTGGAATCACTTGAAACATTTTTGGTTGGGTAAGCCAAAGTTGAATCGTATTATTGCCACAAGAAGACATCGAAGTTATATCTTGAGCCTGGTTGGCAATCAAAAAGAAGCGTGTACACGTTTTATAAAGATAATTGGTGCAAAGAACAAAATGTAACTCCGTTGTCACAATGTAGATTTTCAAAATCTTTCTATTTATCAAACAAAAAAGATGCTTGCGATATTTGCGACTTTTTTAAAACGGGAAATTTGAGTCAAGACGAGTATGAAACGCATATTGCTAAGAATATAAAAATATGTAGATAAAGCAGACTCAATTTGTGTAACATTCAAAATGAATTTACAATCATTATTACTTTGCCCTAAATCTTCAGTATCTTCTCTCTACTATAAAATGAAGTTGTCTGTCCACAACTTTACAATTTATAACATAAACACCGGGCAGAGGGCGGTTTGACTTCCAATGAGTTTTCAACAATAATTTCAGATTTTGTTTTATCAAATCTGTCCTTACCCGAGGTAAAGGAAAAAATTGTTTTGTACAGCGACGGCTGTTCGTACCAGAACTGTTGCTGTACACTAGCCAATGCGCTTTTTCATATTACATCTACGAACAATGTAATAATTGAACAAAAGTGCTTAGAAGTCGGTCACACACCAATGGAGGCCGACTCAATGCACTCCTGCATTGAACGGAAGTTAAAAAATAAAACAGTTCGTGTACCAGCAGATTATTCGCTCCGTGCGTGACCATGGTAGGGGTACCTTGAAACGATGCCAGCGTGCGTAGCGGCGAAATATGACACAATTGGAGTCTTTATACGCATAAATTTTATCAAAAATGTGTGCAAATACATATTGCGTATTTAATTGTGCTAATAATAGCAAAAATAGCAATTGTAGTTTTTATAGGTTTCCAAAGATTACATATAAATTAGAGAAAAGAAAAAGATGGATCCGTGCGATTAATATGAAAAAGTAAATATCACATAACATCATTTTTATGCAATTAAAATAGGAAATATTTAAATAATTTACCTTAAATGATATTTTATAAGGCTTCAAGCTAACTGCAGAGTGCCTGATGACTTTAGCTTTTATATCATAACTTTTACTATTACTGTTTTTAATTATATGCTCTTTCACGTGAAAAACTTGATTTGCCAGTACTAGATTTTTAACTTTTCTTTTCCGTTTGGGCTTAAAAAGATATATTATGATGAATTTTGAGAAACCCAGTTTTTAATACTACATTTATTTTGTACATAAACTGAAAAAATATAGTTAAAAAGTTAATTATTAATAATTGTCAATTTCGCCTGTATTTAACAATGTCAAACATATGTCATTAATGTCATATGTTTAACCTGAAAATTGGTAGACTCCAAAACTGTCAGATGAAGGCGGTAGGTGTCGCGTCAGTCACGCACAGAGCGAATATAACAATCTGTAAAGAGGCCAGAAAATTCTCTTTCCCATATACAGTGAAATATTTGGATTACAAATATTTCAAAATTTTTTATAGTTATTTATTTTATAATAGTGTTACGATAGATGGTGACGTGTCGTATGACTCAGAACGGTAAACATGTTTATCACTAATATGCTTATTCATTCGAGTATTTTCTAGGTAATGCCTACCTGACAACACCCTTTGTTATAAAAACAACAGTTCGAAACTTCTGGACAAGCCGATGTGAAAATACCAGTTTGCCGTTATAATTTCGCCGCTACTCGAGAGGGCTGTCGATATTTCTAGCTTAACGGTACTGGCGTATATAACAGGACATTTTCAAATTTAGTTTTATTTTATTAAGACCCCTTTTTGTTAGTATCATACACGGAGCTATCAATGTTATAAAAAATACAAAATCAGTTGAGGTTCATTTAGATGCATAAGCAGACATGTGCAACTCACACGTGCAAAACAAGACATATCTAATTTTTAAACCAAAATATCTTTTTACTAAAAAGTCTAATTTATGTTTTGTTTAGTAGTAACTATTTTACCAAAGATAGAAAATTTTGGTTAAAACAGGATGTTCATTGGTGTCAAATTACGATTTTGGTAGTTTTTTGCGATTTACTCAAAACAACTTATAGGTCAAACGTCTCGTTTTGCATTGATACGCTTCATTTATTATCTTGGTACCATATCCGTGTGAACAGTCTTGACAGCTTATTATAATTTTTATCTTTCCTCATCACTTGCATTTTCAATATACTAGCGATTTTATAAATTTCTTTAAATTATTAAGAACGAAAAATACTTTACTTATTTTTGCTTGAGATATTTTAAAATATTATATCGTTGTATGATAGGGAATTTCTTTTTCTACAAAAAGTAGGCCAGAAAAATCATAAAAAGCGTCTCTTTAGCATAATTTTGAATATAAACTGCAAACAAACAATGCAATTACGGAGGGTAGGTAGAAACTGTTTAAGTTAATAGATAATTCAGACTCTCGCAAAGGTTTGTAAAGAAGGAAATGAGGCCTTATTTAATTTTATATCATAACGAAGGAAATGTTTTTTCTTTTGTGAAGGAAATGTGAATAGGTATGAATATCAGACCGTTATATATTTTAATTGGAATGAAAATAAATTTATTTCAAAGAAACTTCTATATTTCAACAAGAAATTCTAGAGGCCCGCCAGAGGGCGGTACAGCCGGTACATTTTACCGGGGACCGACGATGTTATGGGCCTGGATCAAAGAACCAAATTTTTTTATGGAGGTTTTTTTCTCACGCGCAATATGTTTAACTGTTGCCACTGATACTTTTTGTTAAATAGAACAACGATTAACAGCTTCCAATAATCAAACTTATATATTTCCAGATAACTTGTTTTTCCTCTTGTGAGACGGGTCTATGACGTGGATGTGGCGTGCTTGTACCATATGTTACCTACATTTTTATTCTACGAAAAACTGATGAAATATACTGCTGATATGTAAACCGTGCGTATAAACATGCAACTATTTAATGCAGTAAAACCGATGACCACCTGTCACACGGATTTTTAAACTATTCTTTCTCAAACATTTAATAATAATCCTTGTATCGAAATGTAAGTAATATTTATTTTATTTCAATTAACTAAATAATTTTTTACTTTATTTTTATTTAATCAATTTAAATTCATATTTTGTAATTACACACATATAATATTGGCATAATTGCCATATATTATGTACCAGACAGCACCCTAATACGGGTTATTATATTTTCATCATTTAGTTTACCATGTATCGTTAACCTGAAGATGCATAGCAAATTATAGTATGCGAAATCGGTCGTTGGTGGTAGAATAAATTGATTTTGAGTGTTTTATTCTAATTTCTTTTTACCTATTTCAATTCTTGTCCTCTCTAGATTACTGTGCATTTTTTTCCAAATTTTTTTATACGTCAGTAAAAAATTGTAAGTGTTCCTGTAAATATATGTCAAGTTGGTGACAACCATTTACTGCTGAGACAAAATTGTCGAGAGCATCACTTATTTAACGTCTTCGCTATTCAAGCACTATGTAGCATCCTTAAAATTAAAATAAATATGGAAAAAATGGGCCACCATAGCAATTTTCCTGCAGTAAATGCATGTTAATCTGAAACATGGAGCCAACTCCAGAAACTCTCTTAAACTTGTTAAAAATGAGGATCGCTTACAGATGCGAATTTTACTTGACCTTCCCCAACATAAGAACGTTTTTCCGACACTTGTAAGGATCGAATTTGTCTCAGTTTCCCCGTTCCGTCTTCGCTTATAAATGAGATAATGAAACAAAACGATTTCGATTTTCCGCTTATTGTTACTTTGCCTTGAGAAATGAGGGAAATGTCATTCTCTTCGAAGTAATGCTGTTGCCATTGATTCTCTCTTCCGATACTTCACTTCTCACCCCATTCAGTGGCACTGGGTGTCGTGGAGAATGAGGGAATGAGCGAGGTTTCCCTTTTAAAAATTTAATAAAAGAACGCCTGATTCTACGCTTCACTTCGGACGGTTTCTGTGTTATAAAAGAGTTTCTTGAAATATGTCTTGGTATATTTAGGAATCTTTGAAAAATATTTTTACCTGACGTCTATCAAAGTTAGGAAAAAACTATTATACTCGATTTAAAAATGCAGGATAGCATGGGTTTTATCGAATTCATGTAAATATTAATCTCATCGCAGATTTTTGCATTAATTTATAAAAATAAGATCATCACTTCAACAAACTTTGAATATAATACAACATAATTGAATGATGTTATGCAAAAAAAAACAACGCACACAAGTTTGATTTTAAGATAAATAGCTTCACACTATATATAATCACATGTTACAAATCACATGTTTTATTAGATTAGATTTTATCGACCTGACAAGGTCGATAAAATCGTTAGAAACCAAATTGACTATATTTTAATAAACCACAGATACCGAAACGCAATACAATCGTTGAAAGGCAGACGTGGCGTCGGACCATAATCCAAAACCACGTCCACGTGCCATGACCATGTCGGCAAAATTCCAACTTCACTTAAAAAAGATACAAAAAAGCTACAAAAGTGATAAACTAAACATACAAAAATTAGAATCAGAAGATATCAAAGAAAAACTGAAACAAAAAATTAATGCAAACCTAGAATCCACACCGGAATCAATTGATGGTGATGTAGAACAACAGTGGCAATTCTTTAAAAATGCAATTATCGAACCTAGTCGCAGAGAACTCAAAACAATCAGATGCAAGAAAGCAGATTGAATGACAGAAGAAATCTTGAAAATGATCGAGGACAGAAGAAGGCAAAAGAATATCAACATAACTCAGTATCAACAGCTGCATAATCAAATAAGAAGGGAAATAAGAGAAGCTAAAGAGACTTATTTCGCTGAAAAATGCCAAAAAATAGAAGACTTACAAAACAAATATGATAACTTCAATCTCCATAAGAAAATTTAAGAATTAGCTGGGGTAGCAAATAAGCTTCCTCAAATAAGCTCTCGATGTAGGGCGATTAGGGCACCTCTCATTAAAAAGACATTCCGCTGCATGGATATTAAACCTTGGAAAATTCGTCTCCTTAAAAAACTGGTACAACTGAACACAATGGCAAAATGTGGTTATCTTCAAAATTGTTGTAAAATGTCGTTTTACAAATATCTCATATGGAAGACGTTTTGCAAATAAAAAACAGTGATCACTCGTTCAAAATTAACACATTAGATTGAGTAAAAATCACTTTTTTTTAACAAATTTGCCGGTTTTTCCGACTCAACTAAACAGGACCGTTTTCAATAGCCCATCTTCCAAGCCTCACTTTTACTGTAACTGAACTATTAACTGTCACAATACACTACATATTTTCTATGAAAAGGGACGAAAATCAAGAAAACATTACAAATTTGACATAAAATTACTGCATAATCAAATAAGAAGGGAAATAAGAGAAGCTAAAGAGACTTATTTCGCTGAAAAATGCCAAAAAATAGAAGACTTACAAAACAAATATGATAACTTCAATCTCCATAAGAAAATTTAAGAATTAGCTGGGGTAGCAAAACAAAAGACCTCAAGCATACTAATGGACAAACAAGGAAACATTTTAGTGGAGACAGCACAAGAATTAGGAAGATGGAAAGAATATAATAGAGGAATTATTCCATGACTAGAGACAGGAAAATACATATAAAGATAATCAGAGTAAAGACGGGGCCCGAAATAACAAAGTCAGAAGTTATGCATGCAGTAAAGTCAAAAAAAAAATAAAAAAGCTGCTGGTTCATGAAATACCAAGTACCAAGTGAATTGCTAAAACTGGTCAATGGAAAAAAAAAACATAGAACTTTTAGTCCGACTACTGAACACAGTCTATTCCACAGGAATTATTCCACGTGAAATGTTGAGATCAACATTTATTTCTCTACCAAAGAAAGTAAATGCCAAAAAATGTAGTGATTATCGAACGATCAGTCTAATGTCACATACCTTAAAAACCCTACTAAAAATCATCCATAATAGAATACACACTAAGCTGAAGATGGATATTAGTGATTCCCAGTTTATATTTCGGAATGGAGTGGGTACAAGAAAGGCACTATTTTTTTTTAACGTGCCAACCCAAAGATGTTTCGATGTTAATCGAGACCTTTATGTATGCTTTATAGACTACAACAAGGCATTCGATAAGGTAAAACATGACCGACTTATAGAAGTACTCAAAAACAAGAATCTGGATGTGAGCGATGTGACATTGATATCAAATTTATACTACAGCCAACGATCAAATTTGAACATCGGAAGAGAAGTGTCAGAAGAAGTGGAGATAAGGAGAGGGGCCAGGCAAGGTTCCATACTGTCGGCGTTATTGTTTAATGCTTATTCTGAAGAAATCATACAAGAATCTTTAGTAAACGAGACAGTCGGCATAAAAGTGAACGAAAGTTTAAATAACAACATAAGGTATGCCGACGATACAGTCATAATAGCCGACAACTTGGAAGACTTCGAAAGAATAATGAACAAAATATTAAGATATAATGGAGAATACGGACTCTCTCTTCACATTCCACACTTCTTTAATTGGGTATTTTGATTTAAATTTTGATAGTAATTATTTTAGCTTTTCTTTTTGATTTTCTTAAAGGTTTTTTTTGCTACTGTTTCAAGTGTTTTATATTCTCTTGACAAATTAAATGCGAGTTTAATAAAATGACTGCAACGTCATATTTGTCATCACCCGTAATGGCATTTGCTGATAATATCGTAAAGAACCCGAAATGAAGCAGTTTCACACGAAGAAAACGCCGCAAAAAACGTCGGACTTCTGATTAACACTCGAGATAAAGAGTTACTACAAATTTTTGAAAGATAAGTATTGAGGACCTATATGGTGGAGTTAACGAACATGACCTGTGGAGAAAGCAATATAATTTCGAACTCTATAGACTTTTTGGTGGTGCAGATTGGAAAACCATCAGAATAAACCGCCCAAGATGGGTGGGCCTCGTTATGCGGATGGATGAAACTGATCCTGCTAAAATAACCATGCTAAATAGGCCCTCCGGAAGTAGAAGAAGAAGAGGGCGACCTAAACTCAGATATCTGGACGATGTGCAAAACGATTTCAGGAAGATTGGTGTAACGGAATGGAGAAGACAGGCGACAGAGAAGGATTTAAGAATATTTTTAGGCAGGCCAAGGCTCACGAAGGGCAGTAGCGCCAACTGATGATGATGATTATATCTTTTATTATACCCTGTCTACCTACAATAAATTTGGTAATATATAATTCTAAATTGTTGAATATTTCGCATTTGTTTTTAAATGATATAAATAGCTGATTTGGAATAATACCAATCTTATTTCTACCTATGCTATTGATATATGCTATTCAAATTTTTTCATTAATCTTCACATAAGTTGAAAACATATCTTCTATTCTTAACGAATTAGGCTTACTCTTATATTTAAAGTGAAACTGGAACAAAACCATAAAGTGGAGATATCGAATACACACGAACACCACATGATTTGTCTTAAATTCAATTAAATTATTTTTAATATAAACATAATGAGGTACACGAATGACCTGAAGTTGAAAACTTCATTATTGTGGATTCGATTGTGAGTTTCTGTACCTTTTGTTTTTTCGTCACGAACCACATTCTTTGCTTGTATATGCTGATCATACACTGTTGATTGTTTAGCCTCCAATAAGATACCTTCCTTATGTTTTCGTTTGATCACTTCACATAGATCACAACGATCTTTTTTACGTACATGAAAATAAGTATTGTAGTCACTACAAACTAGTTGCCGATATACTCTTTTACTGGTTGTTTATTTTTCTTCTTAGCCTTCTGTCGTCCATGTTTGGACATAGGCCTCTCCCAACTCCTTCCATCGGTCTCTATCCTGAGCAACATATTTCCAATTTGTTCCGGCTATTCTTTTAATATCATCAACCCATCTCATCTGTGGTCATTCTCTTAGTCATTTACTTTCGTAAGGTCTCCAATTTTGTATTGTAGTGTTTCAACGTTGGTCTTTTTGTCTAGCAGTGTAACCCGCGAAGCTCCATTTAAGTTTGGAAATTTTTGCCAAACGTTCCTCTTTTTATCTGACAGTCTTATACCTAACATTGTTCTTTCCATTCTTCTTTCTGTTGTGGCTAGTTTATTCATGTTTGCCTTGGTTAGGGTCCAGGTTTGACATCCATATGTCATGATAGGAAGGATGCATTGGTTGAATACTTTGCTTCTCAAGTATTGGGGTATTTTGCGGTTCTTAAGTATCCAACTAAATTTTCCAAATCCTGTCCATGCTAGTCCTGCTCTTTTAGTAATTTCCGCACTTTGGTTCTCTTTGTCAAGTCTCAGGATTTGGCTTAGGTAGATATATTCCTGGATTTGTTCTATCTCACTGCCATTTATAGTTATACGTCTGGGGTCATCTGTGTTTGTCATTATTTTTGTTTTTTTCGGGAGCTGGCTGCTAGTTCCTTCATCATAATTTGCAGTTCCTCGAATGTGCTCGCTATAATCACTATGTGGTCAGCGAATCTGAGGTGGTTTAACTTGTTGCCATTAACGTTAATGCCATAGGTTGACCAATTTGTAGTTTTGAAGACGTCTTCTAGGGCTAGGTTGAAAAGCTTTGGCGATATTACGTCTCCTTGTCTCACTCCTGTCTTATTGGGGATGGGATTTGTATTTTCGTCGTTGTTTATTGGATTCATGATAAAGTAAAGATAAATTTTTTTAATACTTAAAGATGACTAAGTGCAGTCGTTGTGTATTAGCTCTACAGTAGTGAGATTCTACTGCAGGGAATGATTATATGTGTCTCTTAACAAAATTGACATATTATTCAGGTATTTTATATTTTGTGTTTTTCTTGGGTAGATATATCAGTTGTATTTGAAATAATGTCCTTTTTCAAATAAGCTGTATATACAGGGGTTGGCTGATTGCTAAGGTGCTCAAATAAAATCTTTTACAGACCTGAATTTTTCGACTGCCTATTTGAAAGTAATAATTAAATGTCTGTTTTCTTCTGCTGTTTTGATCATTTTTATTTTTTCTATGTCATTCTACACTGAATTTTTTTGAGGTTGCTAATAGAAACAATATCTTTGCATGTTCTGTTAAAGTGTAAAAACGCTGAAAATTCTGTCCCCTTTTATCTTCTGTAATAAGTTGCTGGCATTTATACAAACATTTAGATATACAGTCTTTTATTGTTTTTATTTTATTTGGCTTGAACAACTTTCCTTCTAACAGGTTTTAAGAATTACTTGGGTTCGTCTGTCTTTTGCGAATTGGTGTTTTAGATAGCTCGATTTGAGTAGTCACACCTTTGGTTCTATTTGCAACTGCAGCAACAATGGGTTTTTCAACTTCGCTATTGGAATCACTAGAGTCTTCTCCGCAACCAGGTGGTACACATTCCCTGTCCCTGTCTAAATAATAACCATGGCAATCTATGAAGTCTTCACATCCAAAAGACTTGACAGTTTCTTCATTTTCATCGTCAGTAGGGTCTATATTCTCTATAGTTTTTCTGGAACCCTGTACATCTCTCGTTTAAACTGTGCTAAAATAATTATATTTGTTTGAAAATTCCTTACAATAGAAAATAAATAAACAAAAAACTTACTCGAAATCTATTAAGTTTTCATTTTCAGAATCGAAACTCGCATTAGCCAATTTAAAATCGAACAAATAAAATAAGAGGGGACCTAAAAGTCACAAAAGTTAGCAAAACATTTTTCTGAAAAGATTTAAACTAACCTCACTTTTTTAATTTTTGGTATTTAAAGTTTCAATTATTTTAGAATTTCTTATTTTAGAAATATAGATTAATTAAATTGTTCAGAAACCTTATCCACACACAATGTGATCGATTACTCACAAAAAGTACACACAAGTTTATAGTTTCCCGTTATTTTAATAGTTCGTACATCTATCTGTTATAACAAACTACTATTGTAACAAAGTTGTATGTGCGTAATACTCAGCTGCTTGAAATACAAACGTAAAATGTGACACATACAACTGAGTTACTCTAAATCAAACAGTTTTCTGAGTTGTCGAGGTGTAGCTGATACACACAACTACGTGACTTTTATAATTGAAATTCATCGCAATAGAACTATGTATTTCTGGTTGCCAAACTCACAGGATGTGACATAGAACACTAAATTCTCTGGAAGCAAAATTTAAGGCACATAAAACTTATCATAAAACCGATTTTGCAAAAAATGTTACATACAACAGTATAATTCTGAACTAACGTGTTTATAGCTTCTTTGGCATTTTGGTCTACTACTTCGTTACCTGCTCTTCCAACATGTGATGGGACCCACAGAAACTTAATGCTTGCATCTTTAGTATGCAATTTATTTAGTCCTCCTTTTATTAGTAAAGCTAATTGATGCTGAGTATATTTTCCTGATTATTTGTAGTGATGATATCGCTTGATAAATTGCATAGAGTTCTCCTGTTAATATAGTTGCAGTATCTGGAATTCTATGTTTGAGAATCTCTGTGCTGTTAATTATTGCCACTCTAACTCCATTTTCAGTTTAAGACATGTCTGTAAAATATATTGTGTACTCGGAATGAGAGTTATTTAGAGTTAATTAGAGTTGGTGCTATTTTTTTTTAATTGTAATAGATTGACTGCAATTCTGGAGGAGAAAAGCCAAAGATATGGACTAAAGCTAAATAGGAGTAAGACAAAGATAATGATAGTAGACAGAGCTCGGAATAATCCTTAACACAATAAAGAAATTGGGGGCTTTGAAGTAGTAAATAGTTTCATATACCTGGGATCTATAATAACAAATGACGGAGAGTGTGACAGAAAGATACGTAGAAGGTTGACTATTGCTACAACAGCTATGATGAAACTGGTAAAAATTTGGAAAAATTCTAGCATAACAATACACACAAAACTAAGGCTGGTAAGGGCACTCATTTTTCCCATAGCCACATATGCATCCGAAACGTGGACATTAAAGAAAGCGGATAAAAAAGAATATCCTGGATTGATCATCGCACTAATAAAGTAAAGGATATATTGCTTAAACAAATACAACAGAGATATTTGCAGTATTTTGGACACATTGCTAGAAGAACAGGTACGATGGAAAAACTGATAGTCAAGTGTAGAATTGAAGGAAAGATACCTAGGGGAAGATCTCCAAGCCGTTGGGTAGATAAAACAAAAATATTGATTAACCAAGTGTTACATGAAGCCGAAAAACTAGCCCAGGACAGGGAAGAATGGAGGAAAATCGTGAAAAAACTGTAAAGGCCTGATGGTGTCACCAAAAAGGGATTAGGACTGAAAAGGAGGCAATTGACTATTGGAATTTTTATAGTTTAAGGTGAAGATGAAAATATATTGTTGTATTAATATAAGAGTGAAATTGCTTTCAGTTAAGTAAGTTCATTGCTTGATAAATTCTGCAGGAATATGGGAGATTGAACTTTAAAGAGTCACTAGCAATAGATAAGATAAAATATTATTTATAGGAATTCTTTTATTTATAGTTAGGCTAGAAGTGTAATTAAGGGTTAATAGCTGCCTACGAAACCCTAGCGTGGGTTCAAATATTTCAGCGTGTACGATATTTATCGGAGTTGTTCTGTATTCTCCAATTATAATCCTTAGGGAGGTGTTATATAACGTATTCAAAGGTTTTAACGTTTTTGAACTGGCAGATGCATATGCATATATATATATATATATATATATATATATATATATATATATATATATATATATATATATATATATATATATATATATATATATATATATATATATATATATATATTCAGGGATTCTACAGTATTCACTGCCTTCCCTCGCTCAACCGTTTCCATCTCTCTCTGTTGTTCCATTCTCCATCGTTTAGGCCTCTCTTACTCATGGCGTCGTCTACTTCGTTCCTCCAGGATTTTCGGGTTAGTCCTCGCATATACAACACGGCCATATGCAACACATCCGTAATCAATTTTGGAACGAATTAAGGGTCTGTATAACACGAGAAGGGTTTAAACATCGGTACTCCAAGTTTTGTGAGCTAGGTACCTACTTTAACAATTTAAGGCCATTTCGACATGAAAAAACAAACTGCTAGATACAACTTTTCCAATTTAATTGTTGATCAAAATCACTCCTAGAAATTTTATTTCGTTTGTATAGAAAAGATTTTGGTTTACAAGCATTATGTTCGGTTTATCCTCGATATGTCTTTTTGAAAATATTATACATTTTGTTTTATTAGAGCAAAACCTGAAAGCGGTACTTAGGTACAAATTTACTAGTTTATTTAAGTGTTCTTGTAATATTAACGCCATACGAATAACGTTCTTGCCTTTGATGTAAATAATTAGGTCATCAGCATATAGTCTTGAACAATCCTGAACAGGTTTCGCAATGCTTTTTATTATATCGTTTATTTCTATTAAAAATAGAGTAGTAGATAACTCGTTTTGTAATTTAACATTCTACTGCTTTATACTTCAATATATATTCTTGAATATAATCCAAAGTTTATTGGAATTTGTCTGTTTAGCACTAGGTACTAAAATCTCTAACGAAAATAATAAACATTACGGGAATGGATCTTTCATATTTTAAAACAGAAATAAAAAGTGACAAACACTTTATATTGTCTGAACTTCACTAATAACAATATTTAACAAAGAGTGTGTCTTTTCCTGTAAATATTTGAGGACGTTTCGGAAAATCTCATTAAATAATAATCGAGATCTGTAGGTGGGTATAAACCGGAACCTTCCCAAGTTGACAGAATGGCTCATTTAAATTTCTTAATGGCGTTATGTAAACATTCGGGATTCATTACGAATGTTGAAATTAGACGCCTACGAAATGAGTCAGCCAGGCATTCATATTAATACTAGGATTGAATTTCTGTAAGCCGATTCATCTTGGTCCGGATCAAGCAACCAAGCTTAAGAATTTACGCTGGAACTGAACTCAAATTGTCATTTGTGGTATGTAGAAAGTTCCGAATATTATTCGCTGGTTAACATCCAACTCAATCTAATTTGAAACATACAGACGTTGTAAATGTACTATGTTAATGCAATATGGGTTTTGTTATTTTCCGGATATATATTTGGATTGTATATACAGCGATTTAAATTTTTTTTTCAAGGACTTGGCTTTTTCGAGCTTGAAGTCGAAACGTCAGATAAATCATTTTTATTCTTGCAATTAAGTTGTCTAGAATCAAACTGTAGTTTAAAAAAAGTAGCATTCTTTAAAAAAAAATTAAAGAGCAATTTACGCTCATTATCAAGTTGAGTTTTTTACTTTTTGCTGTAATAAATTATTTTTTCTTCAAACGTCAAATAATGATGACATTACTTATCTAACTTGATCCTGTCAAAGTTTGATGTCTCCGCCGGCAGCAGTTTTTTTCCCATTTCTTTAGCGGAGGGAAAAATGTTGTCACGGCAACAATATGAAACATGTCACAAAGCAACAATACAAATGTCATTAACAACAATTAAACATCATTTTTATTTATAGTAATATTAAAAGTACAATTAGTTAATGAGGCATTTTCAAAATTGAAACCGTGCAAAAATGTTCCCGACTCTTGATACGCATTGGTAATTTATTGTTGATGATACTGATGGTCGAGAACAACTTTCAGCAATCATTCCAACGTGCTACTACATCATTAGCCGCGGACTCAATTTCGTTTAGGTTTTCCATTTTCGCACTAAATTTGCGCTTGCGGTTGCAACAACAATAAGCTGTCTTTAATAATTACAAACAACTGTAACCAGGGAGACGCAAATCCCATAGACGACTTAATTATTTTAATTTCTAACATCTAGACGACTTTGATAGTTGTCACAGTTAATTTCGAGTAAAAATAGCGTATGAATTGTACTATTTATGGTTGAAAATTGCTACGTTTGAAGAAAAAATAGTATATTTTATTCGGCAAAGAAGCGACTTTTTTTGACTTGCCCTCTATTACGCGCCTCACTTCGTTCGGCGCGTAATATCGGGCGCGTCAAGAAATGTAATGCTTCTCCGCCTCATAAAGTAATATACTATTTCTTCTCCTTTTCGTGCTACTTTAAGCATTGATTTATTTTATAGTGATAAAATGAAGTTGATCAGACTAGAGTTTATTCTCCACTAGTTTCCTGGTTCTAGTTCCATCTGATCGTCTTCTGGTTAACCATTTGATTATCTTTGTTTTAAGAGATTTTTCTCAATATTTTCTTTGAACTATTTACAGCGCTTGTTTATCCTTCATTAAGTGCTCGGTGAGTTATTTGCGATCATTTAATGATAATAATCAGGTTTGATATCGAAATAAAATGATAACTTTGAATTGTGAAATTATTTAAAAAAAGGCCATCTCTGGCAGTCCCTACAATAATAGTAAACAGTATTTTTCTTCGGGTCGATCGGATTAGCCAAGCGGGCTGGGCGGCTGGCTTCTCCTTCGCTTCAATGCGAGAGATGTCAGTTCAATCCCCAGCTCGGTGTACAGAAAACAAAAAGGCTAACGCAGCAGCTTAAAATTCTAAAATGAATCTGCGGCTTAGTCTAGAATATGCTGGTATCTGATCGGCCTATGGTGGAGCAGTACGGCAAGAGATAAGGGCTTGCGGCTAGGTGATACTCCTCCATAGATCCCTACCGAAAGGACGTCGAACGTCTAAATACCGGATATATATATATATATATATATATATATATATATATATATATATTTTTTTTTTTTCTTCGGTCCTACAAAACTTGCAATTTACGATGGAATTTACGAATCTGCATCTACATCTGCATATAATTATTAAGTCGCAAGTCAAATTGGTTTCTATTTACAATTTAAATAACCTTAAAAATTCGTATCGATACGAGGTGTATTGAGGGGTGCATGCCGTGGATATCAGCAACTGGACAGGCCAGCACCGAGAATTTCGGGCCCACTGGTAAGTCATATTTTACAGCTTTAGCCAAGCAGCAATTTCCAAAAAGAGATCAGAGAGTCTTGTTAACCTAATTTATATATCCAAAGCTATTTAATTACTTAAACACATCAGGAGATAAATACAATTTTCTGTACTTAAGTTTACTGGAGGTACTTTTTCAGGAACGACAGTATCTTTTCTGAAAACATATTGCTTCCCAGTATCTCGTAGGGTTTTTCATTTATTGTCCTTCCGCTCACTAAGCATAATTTTTCTTTTTCGAGACATAATTTAATTGTTTTTCTAGGGCCACACTCACATTAACACATGCTTCATCCGCTATGTCTAATATTTCTAATGATTTTACAACCTTATTCGCCGCGGATCGACTTGAATGCTCTCATAAACACGAAATGAGGTGAATTTCTGCGACCAATGTTATACCAGTATAACAGAAATGATTATTACAACCTTATTCCGCTAATAACACCGATTCACAAATATTGAGGGTTACAACCTTATTCGGGGCGTACATTCAAATAAAGATTTCTACAGTTATTTCTACAAGGCAAGATTAAGGGGAAGTGAAGCCTTGGACGCAGACGTATACCTATCCTGGCTGGCTAATGTTAGAAAATTGACTGGTCTAACGTCAACTAATCTGTCAATGTGATTGCCAATATCATAAGAAAATAGGCATGTTTAGCAGAGGATTCATTATTTTTCTTATAATTTTTTATAGGTAACCAATGTGGATTTGCTTTATTTTTATACTGTTTTGAAAATTATTATTATGCTTAAAACTTAGGGATTTGCAGAATTTGGAAGAAAAGTATGTCTTGTTTGAGAACCTTGCTTAATTATGACGAAGAAACACGAAATCGAGTATATAAACAAAAACAATGAGATTATTTGTTTATATGTGTTTTTGGTATAACACAAAACAACTAATATATTAAATCCTTTTATCTTTTGCGATCTTATAGATAAAGGCTAATTACTGTCGGGAATGGGTTTCCAGAAACGAATTTATCATGTGTTTATTAAAATATAGCAACTGTTAAGCAATTGTTATCGACCTGAAATTAACTAGAATCGTTTGCAATACAATTATTAAACATAAACCACGATAAGATTGTGAGTTAATCTCAAAACTAACAAAAAGTATCATTGTAATTATTTTTATAGACAAAACTTGGATATATTTATAAAAAATAATAAAATTAGTATTCAAAAATACACATTGTTGGTTTTAAATGCAGAGGCGAGAAATTCTCGGAATAGTTTTCCCCCTAAAATATGGAGAGATAGCTGGCAGTCAACATCGTAAATACTGCTAAATCAGACCGGAAACAACAGGCCTTAAGGCTTAACATACATACGAAGAAAAAGAGTAATGCCTAATCTAACGAAAATGGCGCCTTTATAGGCACATATTTTTATTAAAATACAATGGCAACATATAGGCAATATAGACAAGAGAGTTATTACACAAAAAAATTAACTTAATATTATGGGACAACTAATCATTTCTTAATTTTGATCCACTTTATTTTATTAGAGAAATTGAAATTAGATGTGGAGTAAGACAGGGATGCGTACTGTCGCCAATTCTTTTCAATGCCTACTCCGAAGAGGTCCTGAAAAAAGCTCTTGAGGGTAAAACAGCTGGAATAAAGGTAAATGGAGTTCCCATTAACAACATTAGATATGCGGACGACACTGTGATCTTAGCCGAAAACATTGAAGATCTTCAGAGACTGGTGACCAGAATAGCAGAGTATGGAAAAGAGTATGGTCTAACAATGAATGTCAAGAAGACGAAATTTATGAGAATATCGAAAACTCAAAGAAGCACTGAGAATCTTCTACTAAACGAAACCAACGTCGAACAAGTGGACAAATATGCATACCTGGGAACAATGATTAACTCCACAAATGATTACAATCAGGAGCTAAAAATAAGAATAGAAAAGGCTAGAGCAAATTTCAACAAAATGAGAAGAGTTCTATGTACCAGGGATTTAAAACTGGAACTAAGAGTTAGGTTGGCGAGGTGCTATGTTTTTTCGACTTTATTTTATGGAATGGAATCTCGGACCTTGAATGCGACATCAATGAAAAAACTGGAATCATTTGAGCTGTGGGTGTACAGAAGAATTCTGAAAATATCATGGACAGAACACGTCACAAACAAAGAGGTTCTGGGAAGGATGAACAAAGAAATGGAAATTTTAAATTCAATAAAAACAAGAAAATTAGAATATCTCGGATATATTACACGTGGAGAGAAATATACCTTGCTCCAACTGATTATGCAGGGAAAGATCCAAGGAAAGAGAAGCATAGGGAGGCGTAGAATGTCATGGCTGCGCAACCTGAGAGAGTGGTACGGATGTACATCAAATGAACTTTTCAGAGCAGCCGTCTCAAAAGTCCGAATAGCTATGATGATTGCCGACCTCCGCCGCGGAGATGGCACTTGAAGAAGAAGATTTTATTAGACAAAAAATAAAAATACATAGACATAAATGACAAAAAGATATACAAAACCTAAATAAAATATATTTCAATCTGATTTAAATAATAATAAATATAACACCATAAAAAGCTCTTAAAGTCATAACATATCTCCACTTTACCTTTTTCGAAAACATCAATGATACGCCGATATAAAAATAATTATGCACTAACGACAGTAAACCATGGAATATCAGATATCATCTTTTATTTGTCACTTCATTAATGTCAGTGTCCCGTTTTACATTTTGGTAAGTTATATAAATACATCTTTTACAATAACTGTTTGTTCTTAATCTTCTACATTCTAGAATCTTGACAAAGGCAAGGGTTTCCTGCCGAAATGTTGACTTCTATGGAAAATAAAATCTAGTTACACATAACATAATTTATTGAACCTAAACCAAGAAATACTAATTTTATATTATATATATATATATATATATATATATATATATATATATATATATATATATATATATATATACATATATATTGTGATGATGTATTATTTGTGAATGATGAGCAATGAGTGTTTTTTAATTATAATATATATATATATATATATATATATATATATATATATATATATATATATATATATAACTGTTTTGGATGGGTTGGAGTCAATAATAGGGCTATTGGTTAACTATTTTTTTATATTCTCGAGCTTTCAATTGTGTTTACAATTATTATCAAGAGCTAAAAAAGACAAAATACTTACAAGGTTGAACTAAAAAGAAAAAACAATTTTTGTTAACTTACCAAATAAAAATTAGTTTGGTAAGTAAAAATCACTGCTTACATGTTCAAAATATTTAATATAAAAATGTTTTGATCTAACAAATGTTTCTCCGAAAATTTCTATAATTTTGAAAACATTTTTTTTATAAAATAAAAATAATTGAAATTTATAAATAAGTTCAAATAGCATTTTTTTTTTATATTAAAAAAAAAAAAAAAAAAAAAAAAAAAATGTTTTCAAAATTATAGAAATTTTCGGAGAAACATTTGTTAGATCAAAACATTTTTATATTAAATATTTTGAACATGTAAGCAGTGATTTTTACTTACCAAACTAATTTTTATTTGGTAAGTTAACAAAAATTGTTTTTTCTTTTTAGTTCAACCTTGTAAGTATTTTGTCTTTTTTAGCTCTTGATAATAATTGTAAACACAATTGAAAGCTCGAGAATATAAAAAAATAGTTAACCAATAGCCCTATTATTGACTCCAACCCATCCAAAACAGTTATATATTTGTTCCAAACGAGTCACAAGTACTTCTTTTTTCTTATTCTTATATATATATATATATATATATATATATATATATATATATATATATATATATATATATATATATATATATAGGGTTTTTATCGCGGTTCTCAAAGAATTAGTTTGTAAGCACTTTTTGGAATTTTCTTTATTGTATCTATTATGAAACACACATATATATCTAACATAACCAATGCAAAATTTAAAATAAACTATCTTTAAATTAAAATTCTTATGAAACTAATTAAATTATATAGACAATGTAAAATTTAAACAAACTATCTTTAAAATTGAAATAATTATGACACCAACTAAATTATATTAACAAAATTTTGTACCTTTCTGTCACTGAATGCCTAAATGAACTGTTTTCCACTATATAGATTTTAATCACCACTCAATGTCTTCGTTCTCAGCCTCGGTTATCCTTGTTTTTGTGAAATTTCTTTTTCCTATTATCAGCTTCCACCAATTTAAAATATTTTTCTTCTTAATTGCATTTATATTTATTCTTCTTTTTAATATACCAATATCCAACCACCAAATATATTATATAATTTTAATTTTCAATTAATACTTCTTCCATTATCCAATCACCATTTATACATAACATAATTTTTAATCTTCAATAATATTTTCTTTATACTGTTTCTTAATCTTCATTTAGCTCACTATATTGAACATCTGTACCTTCTGACTGACTATCTTGAAACTTACTGAACAACTAACTGTAACTAACTTTCTTACTAACTCTAACTAACTTTCTTACTAACTGGACTGGCCCTTTTGAATCCAAATCACCGAGTATTTATACCTTTTCAATCTTCCAGAACCATCTGGCAAGAAATCATATTCGATTTGTTCCATTTCCTCCATATCTGAATTTTCTGGAATAGTCCATTTCGCAAACAGGCCATCCTCCGTGATCTAGAGAATTCTTTACTTTTCTATCGAGAATTTTATCGACATTTAGGCCTTTTAGATCAGAATACAAACTTATAGGTAAATTAAACACTTTAATTAACAAACTACACTACTTCAAATCCGTAACTATATGTAAACTAAACATTTTAAACTAACACATAACCCTATTTCACATTCTCAATTATTATTTTTCTGTCTGTCACTTAAATGTATAGTTGGTTGCCTATGCACATGGCTCACTTAAATATATTTACAATATTATAATTATTAAAATAAAACTTTTTACACTTATTATATGCTAATTTCTTAAGAATACCCTCATATAAATAATTTTTATAAAATTCTATAGTATATAACTTATTAAAACAACCAAACACCCCCTACATCCAATATTATCTACTATATAACTTATAAATTATTTTTTCTCCCTTTTACATTTAAACCCTATTTTTCCTTCTCCCATGTTCAATATCATTTCAATATATATATATATATATATATATATATATATATATATATATATATATATATATATATATATATATAAATTGACATGAATGAAATGGTAAAATATTACTTTTATGGTTGATGTCAATTTTATATCAATTTAAAGACTTTTCGCCGATATAGCTCTAACGATTGTAAAAGGTGCACGTTACTTGGAATAACATCGTTATTAGTGGATAACAGTTTATCGATTTTTCGTTTATTATTTCAGTTAGTAAAGGATTATTTATAGATAGTACATAGAATAACAATTTATTTTCAGTCTCGTGAATGAAGCCAATTAACCGAGAAACTACATGGTGCTCATGTAAGTGGAAAACACAACAAATAATTTCTACAGTGTATATAAGATCTATACCGATGTATTATGAGACATCTAAATTACGTTGATCATTATTTCATGTAATGTAGAAGGTATACACATTGAGCTTTTAGTATTTTCTTGTGACATTTTAAACTAATTACTATTTAAATGGGAATAATTCAATTTTCACTTCGGAAATCGTTTTCAAAATACAAACATTAGTAAATTAAACAAAATTTGTTTGTGCCATTGTAATTTTATTTTATTTGTAATAACTGTTGATATATATATATATATATATATATATATATATATATATATATATATATATATATATAAGAAAAAGTAGTCCAAAATTTTTGACTAGTTTGGAAAAAATATATGTAAATACTTTTTAAAGTTTTTATACTTTTTATAGCCTTTTTTTGGCACCATTCAAACTGTTACAACATAGTAATTTTCTTTGTAGACCTTGATAAAGGTGGCAAAAAACCACCGAAAGCTTGGATTCAGAATAAATAGTACGCCTTAGCAAAGCTCTGTTTTTATTGACTACCACACCCAAAAAGAAAAAAGTATTTACATATATATATATATATATATATATATATATATATATATATATATATATATATATATATATATATATATATATACCCGGTATTTAGGCGTTCGACGCCCTTCCGGTAGGGATCTATGGAGGATTATCACCTAGCCGCAAGCCCTTATCTCTTGTCGTACTGCTCCACCATAGGCCGATCAGATACCAGCATATTCTAGACTAAGCCGCAGATTCATTTTAGAATTTTAAACTGCTGCGTTAGCCTTTTTGTTTTCTGCACACCGAGCCGGGAATAACTGTTGATGTGAATAATAAATATGTAATGTTTGTCTCTAAACCACGAATTGTACAATTATTTCCTTTAAAAAGATTTTCACCCTTTAATATTTTTTAGGAAAGAAAAGCCTTTTTTTCTATCCAGCCGGAGGATTCTTTCTTCTTAGGAACTTTTTTTTTTATTTCTTTGTAGTTACCCCATCCAGTCCCTCTTTTATTTACTTATTTACGACCCAGCTCTCCAACTAAACCAAGAGTGGCCGTTTGCAAACGTTTCGGTTTGTTTGCTTACCCTATCTCCAGCCCAAGAATTGCTCAGTCGCTACTTTTATTTATTTTTTTTTGTTCTTGGCTTGGACAATTGTCATTCAGCCAGTCGCAATCAGCATGAGCTTTATTATCGAATTTAAATATGCATATTAATATTTAAAGAATTAGTGAAACATGATTAATATAATAATAATATAATTATTCCGTACTTAGCTAATGTACATACTATGTTAATAAATACTATATTATACCTTTATTACAATTTAGTTATTGACACACGTCATGTGAAATACATAGTGTATACATCTTACAAATAAAAATATCTACCTACTATGTTAATAAATACAACTATGGTAATATATATTTTTTTTAATCACTACGTTAGGACATAAACCCGATTCAACACCTCGGAGGTTTAGATCCTCTTAATGATTGTTTTACTATATTTTTATTTGTTTTTATTTTTTTTTAATACCTTTTTTAAAATCCTTTTTTTTAAGTCTATTTTTTAAGTAATTTTTTCATATTCCTTTTTTTATTCTTTTTTTTTAATTTTTTTCTAAACATATGTTACAAATCTAATTACAGGCATACTTTACTATCAGACAAAAAGGTTATCAAGCAGTCAAACATTTTCTTTCATTAAGTGATAGTAGAAAGAGAATATTAACAGGACGTGGGATGTTCTTGTCCATCATTCTTTTAATTAAATTGTTGGTGGGTTGTTTATACTTTTGACATTCAAAAAAGATGTGGTTAAAGTCACTTTTAATCTGACATTCTTGACAAATGTCGGAATCTAATATATTTATTTTAAATAAATGTGCAGGATAACATGCATGGCCAAATCTAAGTCTACTGATGGTAGTTATATATTTGCGAGGGAGGATGAAATTCTCATACCAATGTTTTTTTGGAATATTTGGTTGTATCAAACTATATTGTGTTGTTTAAATACTACAGTACTTTTCCCAGTGTGTTTTTCAGTTGTTCATTTTATTATTTCATCGCTACTTTTAACTCCTATAACTATACCCAACGTGGTAGACAAATTATAACCGCTACAGTTTTACCAAGTCTGCTTTATAAAAGAGCTACCCGCCAGAATGGTGATTTCTGAAAATTTTTCTTCATGACTATGTATCACAATTCGCAATTATTTTTCAAAACTAAATCTGCCTTAAAATTGCTTCTCTACTCTGAGGTTGGGATCCAATGCCGCGTGGAGTGTCAATCCTAGACCCAACATAGCTGGTGCGTCTAAATGTGGTAAATGTTTTGACCATTCCTATGGAGCCTGGATTAACAAAGTTTTAGTTTAGTTGTGCATGCCAACTTCCGAGCTCCTTTGAACCGTGTCAACTTACTGACAAATAACGGCGCATAAACTGGCAAGATTGGAGCGAGAAGTGGCACTTCACGCGTCGTTGGTTCCCGGCTTGAAGCGTTTGAGCTGTGTTTTTATATAAATTTGTATGATATTGTTCACAATTCTTGGAATTTGTTTAAGATCTATTTATTATGTCACACAATTTTTTGTAATTCTTTTATCCTTTGATCTAATCGATCTGTCTAACTATTAATTACTTATATAAACAATTTATATTTTTAAGCCTATTTGACATCATGTGTGTACACATAAGTTTTATAAACCCACAGTACAAAATGGTTATTAAAAGACACGCAGCTATAATATAAAAGAGCCCACTTCTCAATTTACCGTTAAACTTCCTCCGGTTGGATAAACACCCAACGACATGGCGGATCGTTGGGCTGCTATGGTTTCTGCCAGCGGAAGTTTGCAAAGGGACTAAAAGGAAATGATAAGGGAGTGCTAATACTTGAAATTAAAATTTGACAACGCTTAGCCGTAATCTGTGCCGTAAAAGGATTGGAGTGCAAGTGGATTTTAACAGGCAGACGCTTTTATGATATGACATAATTTTCATTCTGCGAGGGTATCTTCTCTACAACTTTATGCTGTTTTTTTTGCTACTGTATTGGCTTATTAGTCCCTTTGATATTGTTCTTTTTATCATTTGTTTCCTTGAGAACTATTAGTAGAATCGTTCCATTAAATCTTATGTCCATTTTATTCAGACGAGATAATGTGTGTTGCTAACGTTAAAAAAATACTGCTACTAACGAAATTGTTAATTTAATATGATTTCTAGCTTATTAGAATAGCTTTAAATAGAATAGCATTTATTTGGCGATGACCAAAATAACTGCTTCGATTCAGCCATATCCTAAAATGAGGCCATTATTTACAAAACCTGCTCTTTGCTCGAAAGCCATTTTTTGAGAAATCGAAACAAATTATTAACGGCCGAGTAGTGTTTAGCTCACAACGTAAAGAATTTTATTAATGTGGCTTAGAGTTTTTAGCAATAGAAATAAGAAGTTTCTAGCCTAAAATATTTACAGATTTTTAGAAAAAAAAAATGGTTATTGCAAACAACAAGTTTTGCAAATCAATATATAAAATAATTAGAAACAGTATTTAGTTCAATAAAAAATATAAGGGATTTATTTATTAAAATAAAACTTTAAGATTTTTAGTCATATAAAGAAAACGTTGAAACAAAAAAAAATCAAAAGCAGTCTCAATCAGTCATACTTAAACAAAAAAACAGTCATTTTCTGCATTTTGGCAATTTTCCAAATCATTAACAGTTTCTTCTGGTAAGGTAGAATCTGTCTTCAAGTGTTCTTTGTAAAAATTTAATTCAGGAAAGCTTTTCCAATTTTCTTGTGTTAGGAAAGGAGACTTTTAATAGTTCCTTCATTCCCCTTTAATTCTTTTCCCAGTGGTAATTTCTTAGGAGCCATTGAAGAAAGAGAAAAATTTTTCTTACAAACGCTTTTAGCTTTTCCAATGTCATTTCGGTAATTTGGTTCACCTTGGACTAGAACATTGTTGCCTTTTCTGTAAAAAATAAACCACTTTGCCTAATTAAATTCAAAGTGCCATAAACAGGCAGCATAATAACTCGTTTTGTTTGTGTCCTCCAATCAAACACATCCCAATCCATTCCGATTTTTCGTACAATGGAATGCTTTCTGATTAAATCGTCGTTGCCACTTATTTCCACGATAACAGGCATTTTTTTACTGTCTTTTTCTATAAGGCCGAAAATACGATCAGGCGGAATAAAGGAATGTCCGATAATTGGAAAAATTAATTAAATTTGTATAATATGATTCGGCGATTCTTCTAGAAGCCAATAAACCAACATTACCATCATATTCGAATTTTTGTTTTATTTGCCGCAACCATCAGCGAACAAACGTACTGTTTCTATGTTGATATCAAAATCAAAATTCTTAAGAGCATGTTGCAAAGCTGACGCTACTGTATTAGAATCTTTTCGAGATTCAATTTCTGTCCACACGTAAGAAAACACATTTGTTGGTCTTAGTTTATCGGTAGAAGTTCCAGCAACAACTGTAAAATTATTATTTATTTGCTGGCTGAAATAGGCTGCTTGATCAAGCGGTCTAGGTAGTGCTAAGTTTTTTAAGGAGTTTTGCTTTTACGATATGAACACGATGCAGAGTGGCTAACTTTTACCGAACAGCTAAAGAAGTTGCTACTTTCAACTGCTCCTTTATCCTCAAGCAAGTTGAATAACAGTTAGTCAGCGGAGTTTCAAAATATTTATATACTTTCGAAAATAACTAAGCTTCACATGCATAGGCTTAGGCGGTCTTCGAAGATAATGGTTGAAAAGTTTCTTAAAATTTAAGTCACATGGCAAGTAGACCCTCACGATTGTCTGGCTTCTACAGTAATGAGACACTATACATGTTATGGATTTTATAAATTTTTTGATGCGGTTTTTTCATCATTTTTGGACCCACCCTACTGTCACCTATACGTTATCTGGGCAGGTCCTCAGTGATAACAAAGTTTCTTACAATTCTTTGTATGCGGTCCTTGCTTGAATTTGTGATTCGTAGAAACTTGATTTGACATACTCTAATCATCTGATCCTCACTCAAACGTACATAGTATTTTATCGACACTGCAACATGATTATGTAGATTTCCCTCTTTTTGGTTTCTGTCCCTTACAACAAGCCAATATCAGAAGGTCTTGTTTACTTTTATCTTTTGACTGATAAAGGTAGGCATGAAAATCTATCACTTGCTGTATCGTGAGTGTGGTACAATAATACGGCAATCCAGGTCGTCTGTTATGACCACAAGTTGGAAAGACCGGCAGTGCTTTTGGTGTATTTCTGTAAAAATACAACTCTTTTAATAAACTTTTCTGTAGCCCTACCCAACGTTAAAACGCGAAAAATAAGTAAAACTGCATAAAAAATCAAACGATTATCGCAGGTCTAAAATCATAAATTTTAATATGGAGCACTTACCTAGCAAGTTTATCCACATTCCTTTTATGTGTTTCTGATTGAAGAACTTTTTTGCGTCCTTTTCCCTGTGGACCACTTTTAACAAAACAACCATTTTCACTTACTAACTCCATAAAAATAAAAAAAAACTGTTCCTAATTTGCCAAAATACAACTGTTTAATCGCTTGAATAATTTATAAACTACTAAAAATGTGTTTCTTCAACATAGCTGTGGTACTAGCGTGTTCATCAAGTGAACCAACCGGCAAATTTCACTGGTAGTAAAGCAAACAGTGAGTTTTAAAGGTAAACATTTGTATGCTAAAGAACGAGTTTTGGGAAATTCTGATTATATCATTCGATTCCTATTTAAAATTGAAATAAACTTATCAAAAAAAATTATTTTAGGAACTTTTATCGATTAGCGAGTTTTGCAAATGATGGCCTTAAATAAAACTAGATGGAGAAAAAGTATTTTGTCAAGCTTACTATAAATTTGTCAGTAACTATTATCATTTTAAGACATTGTCAAGTCAAGTTTCGGTAAAAAAAAGTGTGAATAAGCTTTACCTTTTTGCTTCAGATTTCTTCGGATAGAAAATTTTTAATCGAGCAACACTCAAAGGCACGTTCTCACCTTAAAAAGTCTAAAGGACTCAATTCAAAAAGACAATTAATAAGGGCGCAGCGCTTAGGGAGTCAAAAAACTGAGCATGCAGCAACTTTTTAACCAGGAATTTTGCGATGCCTTGTTGTCTTTGGGAATTCCAATTTCAAAAGTGAACAATGTCACTTTTACTCTATTTTAGGAGAATTATTGTAAATTTAAGAACAGAAGAACCAGAAATCCACAGAAGAATAGTAAAGGGAAACAAAGCTTATTTTTCACTCGATCATGTGTTTCGCTCCAAAAATACACACTGGAGATCGAAAATCTACAAAACTATTATCAGGCTAATAGTATGTTATGCATGTTATGGGTGATGACAGAAGATACAAAAAGAAAACTGGAAGTCTTCGAAAGAAAAGTCCTAAGAAAGATATTTGGACCTATTAACAAAAACGGAATATGGAGATCCAGGTATAACCGTGAACTCTACCAACTGTTCAAAGAGAACCGATCTCAGAATTCGTTAAACTTCAGAGACTTCGCTGCGCTGGTCATTTAGTAAGAATGGAGACAGAAAGTTTGCCGAAAAAGGCCCTAGATAGTAAAATGCAGGGCGCAAGACCAAAAGGAGGACCACGGAAAAGATGGGAGGATGAAGTGGCAGCGGACGCGCAAAATTTGCTAGACGTGAGAACCTGGAGAAGATCGGCGCGGGACCGAAAAGGTTGGAGGCATAGTTTGGAGGAGGCCAAGGCCCGATTTGGGCTGTAGCACCATTGGAGAGAGAGAGAGAGAGAGATTGTAAATTTAACAGTTTTGATGAAAGTACATTAAAAAAAAACATTGAGATTTGCTGCGATGAGACAATAAGAAGAATTCGAAAAATTGCTGTCGATAACTCAATTTATTTTATGTTGACGAAAGTACTGATTCACGAGGGCACTATATGGCACATTTAATGATAGGGGTTTTAACACGAAGATGTAAAAAATAAATGTTACCTTATTGCGTCAAAGCAATTGGGACAAACCAACAATTTTACCATAACACATTTTATTCAAGATGGGTTGTCTTGTTTTTTTTCTACCGGAAAATTTACCATGCATTAAAGGTTTATTAATGTTAAGCGATAATGCAAGTGCAAACTAAGTTTACTCTATGGTAAAGGCAGCACAGAATTTAAAGATATTCTAAAGCAATTTAATTCATCTAACATGTCTAGCTCACGAGGATTGTCGTGGAAGAAATAAGACGAAATTTTTCATATGTTAATAAATTAATAAATAATGTCAATTTTTTCAAGAACGTCTGTGTAATATTTCATTAGCCTATTCAGCTGTTATCACGAGATGGGCACTTGGTTAGAAACATCATTTTTGTATGCGAAGTATGTTCAACTAATAAAAAGTTTTATAAGAGAACTAAAAGATTCCAGTTCAGCAGCTCTGAAAGAATGTAAACGTCATGTTTAATTACCTTAAAATCTAGCATACATAAACTTAAATTTTAAATTTCCTGTTGAGGACAAACTTAAAAAAAATTGACTCTTTGCAAATCAGTCGATTTAATTAAGCATGGTTAGGAATCTTTTCTTATGGTTAAAGAAAACGTGATCATATCTGTAGGAAATAAACTGTTTTAAACAAAAACTGAGATTTTTCCATTTTGGAAAAAGTTGCGAGAGTTCATCAAGGTGATCCTGTACCAGATTTTGAACTACGTGTTCCAACATAAACAAGTTTAAAAATGCACCAATACCTTCTGTTGATGAAAGAAGTTTTTTAATTTATAAAAATTTATACACAGATGGAAATCATAATATTTTGATTAAAAATTTTTGAAAACAAATTATTCTCAATAGTTTTGATAACTATAACACTGGTTTGTAAAATTACCTGTATACTATAAGTATGTATGGTATAGCTGTATTTCTTAAAATATTGTTATTTTGTATATTAAAATAAAGAAATCTCAAAATCGCATTTCAATCTTACTTCAGTTTAATTTTATACAAAAATACGACGACTTTTTAAATAATAGCCGGAAGTGATTTTTTAAACATTTTTGCATATTTGCTCTGATTTCTATTGCCGGTCTCTAAGTATAAATAAACTAATTAATCTTCTCAGTACTTAATAAAAGTTATAATTACAAACATTTAACTAATCATATAAAATACTTTATCAATAATAAATCAGTTTTGCTTACATTGCACTGCTGGCTCTACGATGAAATAACTTGAATGCGCTGACATCTCTCGGTGGTTTACTCCTGAAGCTAGTAACGCAAACACTTTTCGACCGATCCCTGTCTCTGGAAGCTTCTTCGTCCACTACTACCGTCCTTTCACCTCTCAACCTTTGCATCAACCGCATGTCTAAACACAACATCACTCGAAACGT
Organism: Diabrotica undecimpunctata; assembly: GCF_040954645.1. Lineage (NCBI taxonomy): Eukaryota > Metazoa > Arthropoda > Insecta > Coleoptera > Chrysomelidae > Diabrotica > Diabrotica undecimpunctata. The sequence goes on from NC_092806.1 coordinate 14,074,125, forward strand.
TACTGATGTTTATGACGCGTGTTGGCCATTTTCCAAATGTATTTGGGTGACAAATGGTCCGATTGTGAAACGAAGGGAGTAGAAATTAGATACGTTTTTCATTGGCAAACAACGGTGTGTAATTTTTCTTTTTCAAACAAAAACTGTGTGACTTTAATACTTGATAAATCTATAAAAGATTTGATTATTGTTAATAAGGGAATGCCAGATCAAGAATTATTTTATTAGTTCTGGCTAACACTTTTATTTATACATTATTTTTGTTAAATTCTCTATTTATAGGTATAATTACGTTCTATTGACTGCGCCAATTTTGTGTTAAGAAGAATTCAAAAATTAGTATTAACAATAAATTAAGTTATTATTAGATATTAAAGTTGTTTATATAAGGATTGTATTGTATGAGGACCAAAAATGTATGTTTATAAACTTAAATCAAAAATATATTAGCTAGTATACCAATGATTTAGCTATATTAGTGTTAGTGGAAAAGGTACTACCGATAATACAATAAATCAATATCAAAGCGCATTAAAAGCGCAATAGAAAGTTTGTAAAACTTTTGAAAATGTTTTTAAATTTATTTAAGTGTTAAAGTTAAACATTAGTTTTGATAAATCAAATGTCATTAGTTGTCAATAAATAATCAACGGATAAATTATGAATTAGCTTTTATTTGGAATAGGTTGAAGACGTCAGGGAAACGAATGGGTTCACTGATATCGTTAACTAGCACTTAAAAAAGAATAAAACATTAATTTAACTATTTTTCAACTTTGTTAATGAATTCAATGATTTATTGATTAATTTTAAAATATCCCCATTAAAAACAACGATAAAGTACCTTGAAATACAGTAAAAAATAATTAAAGTTTTAGTCAAATCATAATATAACCTAAAAATATGAACTTTCATATTAAATATCTTAATTCTTTAATATTCTTATCTCACACATTCACGAAAAACAAATAATACCAATCGCACAGAATGAATGTTCATAACCAAAAGTCCTTAGTTATTCTTCAAACAATTTAAAAAACCAATATTTCCAACTTCTAATTGGACAAATACACACGAATGGGACGATGATGGGTACCGACTGAGGATTAACCGGTAGGGGAATTTAAAAAAACATCACGTACAAGGAATATCCCGTTAACACTTTACCTAAGAAACATTGAGTTTATGCAGCAAATTTCTGCGGCGCGCCCGACCAAAGGTAAAAAAAGAGGATGAAAGGAGATTTTCAATAATGATGAAATTTGAAAGAAGGTTATCTTTTGCTGACTTTAGAAGGAAGAACATCGTATCCTGGAAAGTGATTGAATGCCGGTAGTTGTAAACAATTGTAAGAGTAATTTGTGAATAAGAGTTAAAAAGTGGTAGCAGTACTGATCTATGAATGCCGATTGGGAGAAATTGTAGTTAAGTATTCTTGCAGTATTTATTGTAAGTACAAATCAGTTATTATTCAACGGAAGAATCATAGACAAGAAGATTTTTGGTAGCCAAAAGAGATCGAAAGGACCGTTAGGATATTTAGTCAAGATTTGGTAAACAGCCAAAGAAAGGAGTTTAGCTGCAGAGCTTTTAATGAACGAAATTAGGGACATTTAAGAATTGAAAGTTAGCCAAGTGTTTTAAGAACAATATTGCAGAAGCATAAAGTTTCAGAAGAAACAAATAGTAAAAATATTTTGTTAAGGTTTTTTTTAAATAATTTTCGATAAATTAGTATCTGTTAATTGTTAAAGCTAACTTAATTTTGAGCAGAGCAGTTTAAATTATTCAAGATAGGAATTGGCTAATTACTAATTTGGCGTGTGTAAAAACCAAAAATAAAAAAAAAACTAAATAAAATTTTTTGTTTGTGTTGTTAATTATATTGAAATTCAATAAACTTATAAACCATATTTTAATTTTTTAATAAATTCTAAAATCATAATAATACATATGAATTAGAGACAAAAATATTTAATACAAACCCAAATGTTTATTATATAATTAGATATGTAAATAATATAATAAATAAATTTATCGCACATCGGTAACAACACTGTCACATTTTTTCGAACACCACATGGAAATTGGCGACTTATGTCTATTATAGCCATAAGTATTTTTGTACAACTCTATTCAGCAACACTGTAATAACTCACTTATGACAGTGTTGCAGTATTACTATTATTTACTAATAGCGGTAGGTCTTGACTACAACACTGTCACATTATTCTGAAAACCACATTGTGGTGTGTTTTCTGTTTGTTAAAAATATGTTTTTTTGTTAATTTATTGTAGAAAAATTACTGATCAGTCAAAATATATAGAGATAGCTTTTAGCAAATAGCTGACATCTATAGAGATTATAAACCAATTTGTATGGAAGAAAATAAAAGTTATGGGAATGTCCTCATGTTCTCAGAAATTTTTAGGAATGATTTTAATATCTCATTTTTCCATTCTAAGAAAGATCAGTGCGGTACGTGTGAAGAGTATAAAAATGCGAAGAGTAAGGTCCATTTAAAGGAAAATTATAATCGTCATTTAAAGGAAAAACATCTGTCACGCATTAAAACAGATAAAGATAAGCAAAGAAGCAAAGCACTTGAGTGTATTACTGTGTGTTTCGATTTACAGGCAGTTCTCCAGACACCTTGTGGGTACATTAACTCCTTTTACTATAAATCAAAGTTAGGTATGTATAAATTTACTACACTTTACTATATTTAACTTAGGATTATTGAATGGTTTTCAATAATATACTCATTTCTTAAAAATGAATTCTCCAAAGGCCTTCCTGTTGTGTTATACTGCGACAATTGCTATGGTTAAAACAAAAACAAATTTATAACCTCGTTACCTCTTTATACAGTAAGCAAACTCGATATTCCTTGGATCACTTTAAAGTTTTTGGTTGTTGGTCATACGCAAAATGAAGGGGATAACATGCACTCCCTGATTGAAAAACAGAAGAAACGTGTGCTAAGATGTGGTCCCATTTACACTCCTTTGCTGCAATTTCTAATACATAAAAAAAACTGTCACTTTATGCAAAATGAACTTTACAGATTTTTTTGATACAAAAATTTACAGGAAAAAATAGGAACAAATTTTGTTTTAAATTCTTATGGAGAAAAAGTTTTGTGGTCCGATATTGTAACATTAAAATTATTTAAAGATAAACTGTTTACCGTTTATTACAAAACTTCTTACAGTGATAGAAACTTCAAAAAAATTTCAATTCAGAAAACAAACAGCAGAACTTCCATTTGCTTGGCTCATGATAATATTGAATTAAAACAGCTTTATAAAGCGCCACTGAAATTTGCCGTGAGCTTTTTATGCAATAAAAATTACATCACTTTAAAATATCATGACTTTTATGGGCCTTGAGGATGCAAAATAGACCATCTTCTCAGTTTTTACAAGAGCAACATGCAACAGTCATTAAAGAAAGGTATAAAAAATCAGCAGTTACTTTAAAATTAATGTTAAAAATCTAAATAGGTAGATGTTTCTAATAATTATTTTGTGATAGGTAATAAGCAAATTTACTTTATGTTCTTATGTAATTACCTTTGTGTGGTATTTCTTTTAATAAATGTATTAAAATGTCTTACTAATTATTGTAACCTAGCACAATTTTAACGTTAAACCTCAATTTCTGTGCAATTTCCAACCACTATGATCAGCAACAGTGGCACATTGTTACAATACACCTCTGGGTATTCGGCAACACAGACACATTTGTTAATAATTAATAAGTTAATTTCAAACTTCTACAGTACAGAATCTTCTTCTTCTTCAGCCTTTATTTATCCATTGTTGGACATAGACCTCCTCCAATTGCTTCCACGCTTTTCTATCTTTTGCAATTCTTATCCACTGCTTTCCAGCTACAGCTGTCTATCCATCTCTTTTTACGTCTTTCCACGCTTCTTTTTGTTTTTTGAGGTCTCCAGAATGTCACTTTATGAGACCATCTGTTGGTGTCTTGTCTTGCTACATGTGCTACCCATTGCCATCTCAATCTCGCTATTTTTTCTCGCTGTTAGGAATTTTGTCTCTGAGGCTTATATTTAACATGACCCTCTCCATGGCCCGTTGAGTTACTCTTAATTGTTCTGCCATTTTTCTTGTTATTGCCATAGTTTCCAATCCATAAGTTGCAACTGGTAGTAAACAAGTGGCATACGTTTTTCGTTTTAAGTGTATTGGGATTTTTCTGTCTCTTAAAATGAAACTCAACTTACCAAAAGCAGCCCATGACAATTGTGTCCTTCTTTTAATTTCTAGGGTTTGATTTTCCTTTTCGTTTTTAATTGCATGTTCTAGATATATATATATATATATATATATATATATATATATATATATATATATATATATATATATATATATATATATTGTTCTCCCTTTTTTATATTGATGTTATCTATCGTGATGTTTTCTAGGCTGAATACAGAATCCTAATTGATAAAACAACCTAAATTAATCTTATTGAAGTAAACATTGTCGATCAATTTATAGAAATAATCAAATGTTAAATAAATAGTAAGGATAATCTTCATACCCGATTTATTCAAAATGGCAATTTTTGACTTATGACAGTGTTATTGCTGTGGTGCGTTATATTTAAAGTACTAATAATATTTTGGTCCAACCTGTAGGCTCACGATTTTTTTCCTACTAGTTCTCAGATGTGCTCCCTGTAAGGAATATCAATAAATTATAATAAACCAGGAATTTTAGAAAAGTCTTACAAAAATGTCTTTTTTGATATTTAATGCCACAGTATTCATAAAGTTCACCCTTTTATTCTAAATGGATTGCGTACAGTACAAGTCTGTTTCCTAATATAGAAAACGAGAATTTTCCCTTACTTAAACGCTTGAATTCTACCTGAAAATTTACGATCGGAAATAAAAAGAATCCCATCTAGAACTGATCCAGGCATCTCGACTGCTGTTTATCTCAAGATCAATGATTTGAGAAGGGCTTGAACCATTTGTCACGGGACAATAAAGTTTTTACGCGGATATGCCGTTAAATTTAACCCCCGGAGTTTTTGTTTTCGGTGTCGTTTTTTTTTGGAGCTATCAACAGAGTTTACTATGTCGTTATTAGCACTGGATTACAGAATCTTTGTAGAAAAAACCTAACTGGGAGTTTCAGACGCATAATGTTATAATTTTAAAGCTGAAAGCTGGAAAAGTTTCTAAATAATAGAATTAAGAAAAGAAATAAATATCTTGACTGACTATTTTCTTGACGTTTTTTCTAAAATTGTTTACTGACAATTCTGTAATTTTTTATTTTTTTTGATAACATCTAAGATTTTTTACAATTTATTTCACCATAAAAACAATAAGTAACAATTTTTGTCTTTACGTCAGAGTTAACAACTAACTTCCACTACCGTCGTATTTTCTTTGTATAATATTAGATTTGCTAGCTGATCCCAGGAGCTGCCAATCATATGACCAAAAGGGTTTTATTATTACTTTTTATATCAGCAGCTAGTCAGATGTCAGTTTTTCCCAGGGTCTAGTAAAGTTTTCTGTATAGAATTCCTATTTGTACTCTTTTCGTCCATATATGTTTGGTCCATGTTAATCGTTTGTCCAGATGAATGCCTACAAATTTTACATAATTATTTTGGACTAAAGGATGTCCATCGAGGTTAACTTGTGGACATGTACCTCTTCTTAGAGTAAATGTAATATGTGTAGATTTTAAAGAGTTTACTTTAATTCTCTAAAGTTTTCACCATTCATTAGTTTTGTTTAGATATATGTTTATATACAAATGTTGCAAGCGTTAGATGATTGCTTGTTGGTAAATTAGCCGTATATATCAGGTACAGGATCGGTCTGCGCACACTAGCCTGAGGTAAACCAGATAAACCAGATAAACAGATTGGGTAGAGTTTTGTATAGGCTTCACTATACTTTACTAGATATCTCCTTTCTAAGGTGTGATTTAAGCAGTTAAGCGTAAGGTAAGTTTTTCTTTAATTTGTACAGGAATTCTGTGTGCCACACCCTGTCAAAAGCTTAAGAGGCATCTAAAACGGCTGCAGTACAGTATTACTTGATTTTAAGATTAGTTCTTATTGTTGTTTATAATCTGTGAACTTGTTCTACTGCAGAGTGTTGGTTACGAAATCCTAATTGATGGTCAGGTATGAGACCCTTTTTGTTTTGTAAAGTTTTTCAAAAACCTTAGAAATGGAGCAGAGTAATCGGTCGATATGGGTTGATATCTTTTGGATCTATACCAGGTTTTTGAATGTAACTGTCTATTGTAAAGGAAAGTAGTGCAGACTTAACACAGCTTTGAAGATCATAGTGATTATTATGTAGCAATCACGGGTTAGTTCTTTAAGGATCTTATCTGTAATGAGGTCGTATCCTGGCGCCTTATTGGACTGTATCTCATTCTTTATTATCTGCTTTACTTCTTTATTATTAAATTGGAAGATCGGTAGTTCCATTTGATATGGAGCGTAAAAACAAGACTGAAGTGGTTCTTCTTGTTCTAGAGTCACTACTCTGGTAAATGGACTAAATTCTTTCGAAAGATGTTCTGCAAATGTCTCGGATTTTTCTGTATCTGTTCTTAACCATTTACCTTTGGTATTTTTAAAGGAGGTATGGCGTTTTGTGGCCCTTTTATTTTTTTCGTCGAATTTTATAGAGAATAGTGTATCAGTGAACGACGTCAGATTTTCTAGGTAAAGGGATTCTCCTGTTGATTTATTCTTTTAACAGATTTTGAAATTTTCTGTTAATTCGGTTAAGTTTGATTTGTCAATAGTTGCGTCTGTGTTTTGCGCCACTTTCTGCTAAGTTTTCTTTTCTCTTCAATCAAGTTTTTTGCACTTAGAGAACGATTTATGTTTTCCTTCAATATTGTTTGTTCATGAAGGAGCACTCCATTCTGCCTTTTGGATGGAAGAAGTAAGAAGTTATACTGCGTCTTCAATTTGTATTTCTGTTTTAAATGTTTTAAGTTTTAAGTTCATTGATATTTGTTCTGTAACTGCACTTCGAAATATGGTACAGTTTATTTCGTTATTGGTTAGAATTGGAGGCTTACTTATGAGCATGAATTTGGAGTTTAGGTCAATTAGAATGAGAGAATGGCCTGACGAAAGGTCCCAACATGATTCTATTGCTAAAAAGTTAAAAGATATACCTTTAATCACACATAAATTTAGGAGATCTGGTGTTTTATTTGGATCTGTAGGCCAATAAGTTGGTTCTCCTATAGATATACATTGTAGGTTGTTTCCCGTTATTCATTTAATCAGTTGTCTATCCCTTACTATAATTACCCTAAAGCCCCAGTGGTGATGTTTGCAGTTAAAGTCTTCTCCTCCAATGAATTTTTCCAAGAGAACTAAAGTAGGTGTTAAAATTGTTTTCGTTAATGGATTGCCCAGGAGGACAGTAGACCATAGATAAGGTAAGGTTGTCTAACCAGTCTTCAATGACAATTCTAGTTCATTGTAGGTGCTTTTCACTGAACTTATTTAACTCATGATGTTTTATATTACATTTGATAATAATAGCTGTGCTTTGTCATTTGGATGTAGCGAATAATGTATCTTGGAATTTTAATATATTTTTTTGTCTGTTAGATATGCTTCTGATAGGAGCATAACATCAATATGCTGTGTTAGCCCATTTGAGTTTCAGACTGCTATTATAAGTCTGTTTTGCATTAGTGCATTTTGGAAATAATAGTTGCATTTTGGAAATTAAACATAGTGCCCTTTCTCTCCATTAGTTTTGCCCCCTTGTTTTAACGTTGGCGAAAGTAGTTAACTGGTTTGAGCCGACATTACGTTGATGGTTTGGGATTTTAGTCGTTTTTTCTGTTTTGTTTTTTAGGCATGAGAAACACACAAGGAATTAATGTTAAGGGTTGTAACTCCACGAAGTAAGTAGTTTTTCATTTTATTGGTATATGCTTATGACCACATGCATTTTTAATTATCAAAAATAAAGGTTTTTCGACTCCTGTCACTTTAAGTAAGAGTTTGCGGTCAAAACGCGACAGTAACAAGCCCAATCCGACATGTTCAAATTTAAATTTCATTTAAAAACAACTATGAAGCATTAAATTTATGAGCACCATTCATTAGGTGTAGAAATAGCCAAACAAATATAATATTCTTTCATTTAGGTTACTTCAAACAGAAATAAAGTTTCTATAAGTTTGTTCGAGCTTGCTTCGAAATTTATTCTAGTGGATATGTCGGTTTTTACATTTAGATGACTATACCCGGTTCACAATTTGTTGATAGCTCACTACAAGTTTAACCCTAATTAGAAAACTGAAATACAGAGAGGATAAGTAATACGATATAATAGTAAAAACCAACCTAAAACTGACGGTTTAAGACGTTTTCGACTAACCCACCTTATATCTGAAGGAATACAATACCTTATAATCCTATTACGGGGGTATTTTGAATGGTTAGATATGAACGACCAGTGTCGTAGAGTATATGATTGAAACATTTATTTGAACTAAATAAATATATTTTTTAAATTGTACTTATGTAAATTGTATTTTTTAATAAAACTTATTTATTTTATTCAAAAATAAAAAGTTTCTTGCCATTTGTAAAAGATACATTTATTTAATTAAGGAAAAGGGCGCCAAATGTCGCCTGGCAAAATTTCCAATGTGTTTTAAATGTATCCATTATTTTCGAATCCGGAGAAAACTAATAAATATTTTTGAAAAATTTAAACGCAGAATGAAAGATTACATTATTACTCAGGGCAGAAAGTCCCTGAAAACTTCTACAGTGTTTATTTTAATATGTTATGTAACAGGGGTGAAAATAAAAGAGAAAATATAGTATAATTTTTAATTGAAAATATTGCATGCAAAAGAAACTTTTTATTTATTCGAATAAATATTTCATTCTGCTTTTAAATTTTTCAAAAATGCTTTTTAGTTTTCTCAGGATTTGAAAAAAAATGGATACATTTAAAACACATTGAACATTTTGACAGGCGACATTTTGCGCCTTTCACCTTTAATACCTTACGATTACAACTACTATTACTTACCTTATATAATTACGATTAGAAAACTATTTAAATTCAAAATAAATAGGATCAACTTCGGAATCCGAGTCGTCTTGAGGGTTAATAATTAGGTTAATAATCTCTACGGTCGCATCAATTATGTTATCAAGATCCCACATTTTTTGTTCTTCTTCTATTACATGTCTTACTGCATCTTTCCAGTTTTGTTTTGTAATATGTTATAAAGACTCGTATAACAATTCACGTACAACTTGTATTTTATATGACGTATTTTTTCTAGCCACATAACTTTTCATTTGTGCTCAAATGAGTTCAATTGGATTTATTTCGCAGTGGTAGAGTGGAAGTCTAAAGACTGTGATGTTTCGCCTTTCCGCCATTTTGTCAACTACGTATTTCTTGAACTTAGATTTGTGTTGCCGGACAATTTTTAAAAGTTCTACTTTTACCATTCCATCTTCGTAAGGCAGATACTTATTCCGCAGCCAGTCAAGAATATCCTGTTTCTTCCACGCATTCGTTAGAAGTCTTTCTACTAGTCGTGAATGATAAGGTGCATTATCTAATACTATAATTGAATTTGGTGGTATGTGTTCAATCATTTGCTCAAAATACTCTTCGAAAACATCAGCTGTCATCTCCTCGTGATAGTCTTTTGTGCTTTTGGAATAAAATTCCAACAAACCATGCTTAACAAATCCTTTTTCACTGCCAATGTGAGAAATTATTAATCTACTGCCTTTACCAGAAGGTGGGGAGATACCAGTAGACCAACCTTCCATAAAGGCTTGCCTGGAGCTTAATATATTTTTATCTGACCAATTTTTTTTTAGAGTATGACCTGAGTTTACCCACGTTTCATCCTGGTAGAAGATGGGCCTATCTTCAGCCCGGAATTTTTGTATGAATCTTAGATAATTTCTTCTCCAACATCATCTTCTCCTCCCGGTCAATCAAAAGTGATTTTCGGTCTGATTTCTCCCACCGGAAATTTAATTCTTTTAAAACTTGCCACAATTTAGTTTCGGCCGATATGAGGCATATCCGGGTCGTCTCTAACTTCTTGTAAAATTTTGTTTAGGTTTGGTATTTCTTTTTAAAAAAAAAATCCATGAATTTTCCTTCGAATACCATTTTTGGTATTTTTATTAATATAATATAATAACCAACATTAGTCGTGAAAGTTTTAATTGTTTTTTTGCTAAATATATTAGTATTAAAATATTATCAATATTATATATAACAGTATTAAAACATTATATTATTATTTAATGAATAAACACCTTAGGAACGCCTATGATTTACGACCGTTTTATGAGTTTGAGGCATATTTCGTGCTCTCAACAATTTGTGAACGAAGAATAGGAGATAAAGTCATTGTACAAAGATCACGGAAGAAGGTTGGGAGATAATATTTGGTGGAGTTCATTAACTTTGGAAATTGATTATACCTATATACCTAAAAATTTGCAAAAAGCGAATATTTTAACCATTTATATTGTTAAAAATAGATTTCTAGAAAGTTCTAAATCCATTAAGAATATCTCTTGGTCTTTATAAGGTAATGAGCTTTTTATTCTATATATAATACAGTATTATATACTTAATTAAAATAATACTAAAGTTGGAATTATACGGTTTATGAAAACACATTATGCCAAGCAGTATATCTGCTTTGATTATCAACTCATAAAAGCAACGTTACTTTTGTCTCAAAAGGTCGAATTAATGAACTTTAGGTAACTAAATATAAACTCCTATTAATAACTGTTTTTATTCCATATTCTGTTCATACTTTGCCTCCCGAAATGTGCCTCCAGTCTCGTCAGACATGACTTTTTAACGTTTTCGTTGACCCCAAATAATTCGGTCTCCTCCACAGTTAGAAACTGTAAGTGAAAGTATAATGAAGGAGAGCGAACGGCAACAGCGAGGGTGTTACAAAGCCCACTACGATTTAAAAATAATGGCTATGGAAAGTACTTTGACGGCTCGTGTTAAACGGAATTGGACATGCTTCGACGGTTTTCGGTGGAAATTTTCAAGTGATTCACAATTAGGGCTGATGAATTTTTTAAAAGATAGATTAGGATAAACTCTGGTCACTCATGTAGTACGTTTTTAATTAAAACAAATTCAAATCTCAACTCTTTTACGCACTGGTGAGAGATAACTGATAGTCTAAATGATTTTTTTTTGGATGTGGACATTATTAATTATTATTACATAGGTGTCTGCTGGATGCAAATGATAGGAAAAACAATATGGAGATACGTCTCACGAAAAATTATAAAGAAATATGTAAAAGGTCAAAGCGTGAAAACCATATTATGTGTTTTTTCATATTGTAACCTTAAAAATCTTTTTTGGATGGTGCTAGAAAGGTCACCAATGGAGACACTGCGGACGACATCCAGATGGTTGGTGCAGAGCGAGTCGTGGGTTCGAAACTAGCTTTTAGAACCGCGAATGGGTCCAACGGACGAAATAAGTAAAGATTGGAGAGGATAAGATACAGAAATAAACAAAATATATTAGAAAAGATACAGAACTAAACAAAAAGGTAGATGGGTAAAATTACCAAAGATAAGATAAGATAGAAAAAGGGCGCCACTTAACTTTTTGGAGTTCAATGAGAAAATTAAGAAACCTTAGAAATGAAAAGAAATTAGGAATGATATTTAGGTTCTGAGACCAAATCCAAGGAAAAATATCAACAGTTTATTATTAAATAAATTTTGCCAACACACTATCTAAACAAATAATAAATATATTAGGTGGACTCCGTCCACCTACCTACCTACAAAACTTAATCAGCCTGATCTTTCTCATGGTCGAAGGTATAATAATAATTTAATGTAATAAGCAAATATTTAGAGGTATTATTTTATCAAGAAATTTATTAGGAGTCGAGAAATAAAATTCATGGATAAAACAAAACAATATATTCAACAACACAATTAAATAGGCGGCTGAAGGTAAACACAAAAAAAAATGCACCATCAATTAATAAATGGTTGTATACACATGGAAATAAACAGTGTTACGATCAAGAAATACCTTTACAGATACAATATAATAAAATCACGCACAAATTAAATTATAAGCGAAGAGAGCCTGGTAGTATTTAAAAAAACTTCGACTAAAGCTGATTAAAAAAATCTCTCTTCGCTGTTTATGAGCTTATCTCGAGATGACGGGTACAGTAAATTTAAAAATGGATAGCAATTATAACAAATAAAACAAAATTAATTAAATCTAAATTTAAAAGAATACAAAAAGATTACAAGAATTCTGTAGTATAAAAATGAAACTAACCAGCACTTGGTTGTAAGTTAACTGTCTGTCTCGCACTGTTTTTATTTTAATTAACTGTTCTTACTGAATATTGAATGTTCGTAATTATTATTTGTGAGAAGTTCTTAATAACTGATTGAAAGTTCGTATGAAAGAACTAAATGTTCTTTTAATTGAATTGATAAATCGGTAGTTAACCTTAACTACAGGTGAAGAAATGGTTCACGCAGATTCGTCCAGGATTGGGTAATATGATTACGATATTATTCGCCCAGATAATTGAAAGTAATATGATTACGATAACTTACAATAAATCTCGGTGACTGCTGCACTATTTCACTGATTCTACTATACTTTACTAGTATCAAGCACTGAAGTTAATCAAAATGAAGAGACTTTATATTATTTAATGTAATATGATTTTAGATTTAGATATTTCATAGATTTAGATATTTCATAGATTTAATTGTATACACACTTAAAGAAAAAATTCACACAGAACGGTAAGATAAGCAAGCGTCTTTACTCGACTGTCCTGTCCAGAGTCCCTTTCTTCCTCTTAAAATTTAACCAGCTGCCAAAAAAAGTGGGATATCCCCCCTCAAAAATGAAAACTTGCCTTAAAGAACGCCAGGCTGTTTCCATCTCTAGGAAGATACCCGAACTTAGAACGGTTCTAGGTAAGTAACGGGACTTGAGAAAATATAGAACTTTTTGAATTAGGTTCTTTCAGAAAGACACTGTAAAGAGCTTTTACGACTGTGTTTACCAAAGTTATCAAAAAAGGCCCGCCTGGAACCGAAAAAGGTTAACAAAGCTCTACCATAAAATATTCTACTTCGGCCTCTTTTGATGAGTACGACCATCCGTACTTTGAGAACTTCGTGATAGTCGGTATGTTCCAATAAAATTTGCTAAGGGTAAGAGAGCCCACCCACATATCTATTTGCGGATACGGCCATGAGCGTATCAGCAACAGGGGTAAAGGGATTAAAAATTATTTACTATTTTAATTATAAAAAAAAAGTTACAATATATCTCTTAAAACTTATTGTTTTTAGAAGAAAGTAAAAAAATTGGTATAGTAGTAGTTACTATAGACTAGCGCGAAGCTTCATACTATCTATTTTTAAAATATAAATAATATTTTGAAAATTGAAAATAATAGTAAATTGTTTTATTAGCGGTAAAAATGATTTTTTTGTGGCGAGGCTGTACGTTTGACATTAAGCCGAGGCACAAAAAGTCATTTTTACTCTGAATAGAACATACTTTTTTTTTATCAAACATCGCGAATAATTTTTATGTTACTACTAAATCTATGAAGGATAATGCTAGCGGTATTTCATATTCTTTAACTCTACTAACCTACCTATTAGTTCTCGAAGCGTATAATCCAGGGTATTGAATCCACTTCTGAAACCAGCTTGCGCTCGTTGCTTTGCATCATCTAATGCATTTGTCAATCTTGTTGACGATCTTTGTGAATAAGTTGTATATGATTGGTAGTAGACTTACAGGTCTGTAGTTTTTGATATCCTCTTTGCTACCTTTCTTATGAATGAGAATTATGTTTGCTGTATTCCAGTGGTCTGGTATGTATCTTAATATTAGGCAGTTCGTAAATATGCCTGTTAAGATTTTCCCGGTTTTCTTGCCAGCGTATTTAAGCAGTTCCACTGTTATGCTATCTACTCCAGCTGCTTTACCGCTTTTCATTTCTATTTCTTCCGAAAGGGCTTATGTTACATCTTCTTGGTTCCTGATTGCTTCTTCAAGTGTTTTAGTTTAGTCACAAATTTGTAATTCTGGTGTTTTCGTTTCTTAGAGCAATGATTTGGTTCTTCACAAGCAGGCCGTTGTTTTGTATTTTCTCTACCTATCCAACCTAGTTATTATATACATTAATGCTAAAATTGGATGGTGCATTATCATGCATAAACCATAAGTATTGTCTCAGCTGTAGAACAATTTTAAATTCTGACAACTTCGTGATACTTCTTGGATATGTTTTTCTAGGTATCTACCAGGTAGGAATAAATAATTCTGTATTCTTGATAAGAAGTTTAAATGGTAAATGGGTTCTTACATACAAGGAGATTCTGATTATAAAGTAAAGCCATTTTTAAGAAGTCCACTAAACAATCCAATTTTTATAATAAATTTCATATTAGAACCAGATATGCAACATAACTTTTTATGTATGTAAGAGAAGGTTTAGGTACTATTTTATCCAGTGAAAGTGGCTGTACGGTTGAAAAGATTTAACCGTTCTAGTCTACAGCAACATTCTACGAGTATAACTTAGCGATGATGAAGATGAATTGCTAAATGAAGACATTACTGAATTTTTTGAAGTTGAAGATGTTTGAGCTAACCATAAATAATATTTTAGTGTTATGAGAAGAATCATTAAACATGTATTATTTTTTTATTCGTTATTAAATTTTTCTTTACATAAGTTAATTTATTCCTGCCACTACAAATTGTATAATCAAAAGAGATATTAAAAGATTATTGTGATTTCTTTGACAATTAATTAAATATTGGAGTAAAATAAATTTTACATTTATCTTACAGATAAGTTTGAAGTGAAAAGTGTAGCTTTTGCATTTTTCTTGATATATATTTTGAAATCCCCTCGTATATGTATTAAATTGGAATCCCCTCGTATATGTATTAAATTGAAAACCCCTCATATATGTATTAAAATAACAAAGAATGTTTTCCATGTTTTTCTGTTCCTATCGTACGCGTTAAAACCCAAATTGTATTTCGTTCTTTTTACGTCGCCGAATTTAATGTAAACCATTTTAAAGTTTGTTTATATCACGAACGCTAATTCCTTGATATTTTCTTTGATCGAAACCGCTTTTAGGATATTCTGCGTTTCAAATAAATATTCCAATTTATATGTTTTGTTTATGCTAAGTTAAGCGAATGACTTTAAAAGATTATTAGATCACTCTCGCTAAGGCGGCTGTCGGTTAGAGTCGTTTATAGTGTTAGTCAAAAATGTTTCTTCGAATTTGTATTGTTTCCTCGTCCTTCGTTTTTTTTTTAGACGGGAAAATGTGTAGCAGTGTACACTCTTCCTGAGACGTGGTCAAGAGCGGTTGAGCGATAGGTCTCAGCGTTATGTCCAAATTCTACGTCGAATTTGAAAGTTTTCTGTTTTGTTCCTTTTCATGAAAAATGTATAGCAGTTTAATCAGTTTAATTGCTCAGTTGCAGTTTAAGTGAGGTTTGGAAGAATCGTTGTTTCTATCCTCGTTTTGTTTTTCCCTGGTTGCTATCCCAGGCTTTTTGGTAGTTTGGAGATGAATTTGTTCGTGTTCAGAGATTTCCCATCCAGTTCCCGACCCCAGACATTATGCAGAGTGGAATTTAGTGAAATTTAAGGTAACTTTTACTTGTAATAATTTTTTATTTGCCACAGTTTATAGACCAGTAACATTTTTAAGTTTTTTAGCATCTCACGAGTTTGTAAAAGGATAATGACACGTAAGTTTTCTTTGTTATATTTGGTATAAACCTGTGTAACAAATAAAACAAAAAATATTTTTTGTGCCGTCTGTATTTTTTTAACTTGTAAGATGGTTTGTTGTGACACAACAATAAATGTTTAATTTATTTCTCTAAATCAATTTTGTCTTTTTAATCTAGAAAAGTTTCCTAACCATTTTTGTATTTCTAATAATTATCTTAATAGTTACAACTAGTTGTTGTAATCGTTATAATTTGTCACCTCGAAGCGGCGTTCATTTTAAATTGCTAGAGGTTGCTGTTGTTTGTTTTGTTTGTCCATTTGTTCCAGGAGATTCATGTCAGTGCCCTTTTGTTTCATTTTTGTAGTTGCCCCAATCCAACCCCCTGCCATTCACTTATCCACGACCCAGCTCTCCGAATAAGCCCTGAGTGCTGTTCGCACAGTATCGTTTATTTCGCTTGCCCTATCTCCGCCCCAGTAACTTCTGTCCCAATTTTCAAACCCCTATAATTATACCCTATGTAGTAGGCAAAATATTTTGTTGCAAAAGACGGGTACATTTTATTTTTTAAATAAATGTTTATCCTTCAGATAGGACAATATTTATCTGGAGGTGAAAAGACCGACCTTCTTACGCAAAAAGCTTATTATTTTAAAAATTTTATTTTTATTTCTTTTGAAAATTTTGGTGATCCTAAAAAATTGGCTGCGAATTTGGTGATCGGAAAAAATATAATACAAAACTCGAGCTTTCTCAACAAATAAATTGCCAAACTAGAATTAAGCTGGTGTTATAGATAGGTCGACTTCATAAGACAACTTTACGCAAAAAGTTCAGCGACTCTAGAAAAGTGACTGAAGTTATACTGAACAGACTAAAATATTATTCTGCTGTCGTCCTAGCCTTAAATAGGAGGAAGACAAAGAAAGTTAAGTGGAGTGATTGTAGACGCAATTGATTGGATTCCATGGTGACGGGCAAAATCATTAGTATATATATATATATATATATATATATATATATATATATATATATATATATATATATATATATATATATATATATATATATATAACCGGTAAGTAAATATTCATCAGTACTATGCTTTGTGACACACTGTAAGATTTAAAATCCGTTTGAATTATTAAGCATAACTACAATTTCTAAAAACATTTCTCCATTATTACACTGAGGATTGTCTTTATCATTTATCACAGTTTATTAAATTCCTACGAGCCTCATTGTCATGTTGTTGAGCTCACATTCCTTCATTTTTCTATTTTCGAACAAAGTGATTTCTTCTTGATCTATCCGGTATTATCAGGGGAGATATCGTTTTAAAGAAACTGAAGCTGTCTGCCTTTACAATATTCCCTGTTTCATGTCAGTTTTAAAATTGGAAAATTTATGAATGACGTGCGGGAATTTTTAGATAAAAATAAATGTACAAAGAGGGAATTCCTGGACATACAATAGTGAGAAGTTATACAACAACGGACCCATTTCCCGGCATTGTTCAAAAAGTTTAAATCTGAAACAGAACGGGGTACATAAAGGGTCGTATAAACCTAGAAAATACGAACAAATACGGGCTTCCCAAGGGATTGAAAGGTTTTTATTGGAAGTCTTGTGTACTAAAAAAAATACTTCGAAAGTTTACAATTTGTTTTAGATGATTGTTAATTATTTAAGTTTGAATTATTTATTTAAACTAAACGGGATATGACTCAAGAATTTGCTAAGGTAATTTTTTTAACAAATAGCAAAAATCACCTTTTTTGCCCTGTATAAAATTCAAATATAAACATTTCTTTATAAGCTTACGCTGAGTATTTGGCCTCATTTAATTTAAAAGTGGTACTGTTTTTATGCACTTTTTTAACAAAGGACGATAAATATCAGTCGAGTATTGCAGCAACAATATTTTAATATTAACTAAACTTAAATTACTTATTAGGACCTCGTAGAAAAATGTTTAAACCTTAATTTGTACGTGAGTTCTTGATTTTTCAAAATATTTTTTCATAAAGTTTGTTTTCAAACTTTAAATAACTTTTAGCTTGACAAAGATCAACTTATCAAACAGCAGTTTGCGACACACAAAGCCAAAAAAACTAATTTTACAAAAAGGATTTTATTCGGAGATTACATTTTTCTCGCCTAAGGGTCCATCAGGGCATTTTAATAAACAGTTTAAGGTAGACCTCAAATAGATTAGGTTGTAAAATTAATAGTATTTGTTTTCACTTTTTCCTTTTAAAGATAGACCGGAATATAAACTTTTTAAGTCATATATGTCATTTTAAAATTCTCCTCAATTATTTTTTTACTAATAGTTTGCCTTCATTTCTTAAATATACTTTATATAACTTTCTCTCTATACTCTCTCTCTCTCTCTCTTCTATATATATATATATATATATATATATATATATATATATATATATATATATATATATATATATATATATATATATATATTACAACAAGTGATTATTTCGAATAAAAAATAATTTATAAATACGTTAGAATTATCAGGTAAAGTGGTTTCTACTAAAAATCCTTGTTTTTTTTAAGAAACTCAATATTTCGCTATTTATTTGAAAGCTTTATCAGGAGTACACTGTAAAACAATTTTAACATTACAAAAAAGGCGTATAAATACATTTAAAAAACACTTATAGAAATTAAAAGATTTCACATATAAAAACTGACATTGAAATATGTAATGAATGTCAAGATTAAATTGTCTTAAGCACGTCCGTTACAGCAATACGTTAAAAAAAAATTAAAATTACTTTAAATGTAAAAATAAAAATAACAATAAAAGAAACGTTAGAAGAATGATATTTCTGTGATGAAATATTTAGGTTAGTTGTTAGCTCTTTTCAATATTTATAAACTTTGTTCAATATATTACAATATAATATATTACTTATATGTCCAGTGTCCGTTTTATAATTTAAAGTGATTTTATTTTTGTTAATGTGGTACATTTCAAGAAATAATCTACTTCTTTAGCTATCAGCCTGTGCCAAAATGTGAGCTTTGTTATAGTCTAGCATATGACCGGTGTATTCATAGTGCTCAACTACTGCGCAAGCATTTTTTACCAAGCGGCAATCACTTTTATGTTGTGTGATGCGTTGTTTTAGCATAAAATAGCTACATTGGCCAAACATCACAATGGCTAAATTTTAATAAATTTTTTCGTATATAATATCATAAGAGAGAAAATTTTGCTGGCAATATTTTTGACTGGTATGAAAGTTTGTTGCCTGGCGAACTTAATTTTGAGAGTTAAATCACGAGACGTCTGTCGAGGGGTTTTCTCAAAAAATTCCATAAGCCAAAAATGCCAAAAGACAACAAACTTGAATAAAACCAAAAAAAAATTTTGCCAATAAATAATTTTCTGTCTAATGATCTTCGACAAGACTATTTCACTTATAATTAATGCACCATATCAACAAAACATATTCTTTATTTATTTGTTAACAATATTAAATTTACAATTATTATAAGCTATAGTAGTTTGTCCATCCTTTTCTACCAAGCATGATTTTGTGTATTATTGACCCGTAGTATTTGGGAACTCGAAGGTCCAGCTTCATTTGTTGTTCTGAGATTTTCGATCAACTTTTGGTGGTGACTGGAATGCAGCTGCAGATATGGTTTTAGAGACCTTGCATTTGAGTGACCCGTTAATTTAATTAACTCCTGTTCAGAAACACCTTACTTGAACAAGGCTGACACAGCTAAAAATCGATGAGAATCGATCGATATGTTTTTTGTGTCGTCAAATTTTTTAAGTCGACGTTTTTGTCTACATAGATACGGTGTTGATTCCAAGTAAATAGCTTTTGAACCAAGATCCATCCTTCCAGTTAGAGTGAACGGTAAGAAAGAGTCTGTCTGATAAAATTTTTGGTTCCCTTTTTCCATTAATTTCAAAAATAATCTAACTGGGCATACATTTTTGTTTGACGAATTTGTTACCAACCATATGCTGCTTGCCAAACTTTTCAAACCGCCTTGATTTGTTTTGGAAAAAATGTTGTTGTATTCAATTAGGCCCGTAAATTTCCCCATAACATCAAATTCCTTCTGGAAAAAATGAATCTTGCAGTTTACGGTCTCATTGCCTCTCCAAGAAAGTTCAAATGAGCAAAGGTGAAAAAACTTTTTTGTGCTCAATCGGGGGTTTCCTTGTCGTCGCTTTGGATGATTTTGAATAGTTCCTCAGTGAATAATGCTTTTGAACTGAGTTTTCTTTTTTCTTGAACACTTTGAAGCTGCCTCAGCTTGGTATCTCTGGCCAATCTTAAACATTTGTAAGATATTTCTGTGAAAGGGTCGATTTTTATGCCGTACTCAGTAAAATATTTTTCTTGTACCATTTTTGCTGTAGTATTCCACATTTACTTTACAGACGACTCCTTATAGTCTTCGCCATTGCTTTTTCTCATATTAAAAGCATTATCCTCGAGAATTTTTGCTAGTTCCGTTATGGTAGTACATTTTTCAAGATCTCCAAAACTATCAGATTTACGTATAGAAACTATTACTGTATTAAAACAAATTAAATATGATCCATTTGAAACGACAAATTTTATTATATTTCCAGAAAAACGAAAAACCTGACAACAACGTAAATACTTTTTTAAAATCGCCGTATTACAAAATTCTCACAAAGCAAATTTTGCCATTTTTAATATAAATAAAGCGTTCCATACTTAAAATAATTTTTCTATATTTTTTGTAATCAACATGTTTCTCGTAGTAAATTTCGCCTTCGAAAATACTTTGTACTTTTCTTCTAGACTTTCTTACACCGCAACCAAAAGTTGGAGAACCTTTTTACGGACAGTTAATCTCTGACAAAGTTAACTGTAATAAAAAGTTAATAAATATGGTGAAATTAGTGAAGCTGAAACGTTCGAAATGGTTCATTAAATTTAAGGAAACAAAAGTTTTCTGTTGGTAATTTTTATAATCGATTTATTTTGTTAATTTTCAGAGCAACTGGGGCACATACTTTATACGAAATATATTCCAAGAAAATTAAATATTGAATATTTTCGATCAATTCGCTGCAACATACTGAAAGTTTTGTGAAAATGTAAATGATACCAATGTTCACCTACATATATACTTCTGATTTTTTATTCTCCTCTTAGTTCTATATTCCGTTGAAAAATTTGGCCAGTTTAACAATTGTACCGATTTCCTTTTTATCTACCATTAAAATAGGCACAAACGAAATAAAAATTATTTCCAAAACTACTACTTAGATTAAAAAGAACTCCAAAAATAATTAAATGATGTTCAAACACCTCGTGCCAAACCGAAACCAAATCTATTATACAACGCCTTTTACATGTCGTTGAGTTAATTTGCTTATATAGTTTGCTAAGTTGGACCATATTTTGTCTTAGTTGTTCCAAGAATGTGGCTCATTCCAATTTATCCCTATATAAATTGGTCTTTAGTATCTTCCAGAAATAAAAATCCAGGGAAGTAAAGTCTGGTAACCCATTTTATTGTTTGTACTAATCACATATATAGAAAAAATTCAATCAAAATAGTCTCTGTCGGCCTGTACAATATGTGAAGGACAGCAATGTTGTTGATATTCAATTTCGAGTTGATTTAAAGATGTTAAAGATACTTTACTGCGTTTAGATTTCCTTCGATAAAAAAGGACCAATAATATGATCTCTCAAAATTCCATCCCAAACGTTCAACTTTTGTGAACACAGAGTACGCACGTACACACTTAAATGCTTCTTTTCCTGAGTCTAATAATGTACAATGGATGGATTATGTTTTTTACGTATTGTGAAGAAGAACTCGTCTGTAAACAAAATATTCTTCAAAGATTGGAGATTAAGATTATTATTTTCATTAGATTTGTCCCTCATAATTTCACAGAATCGCATTCATTTAAGATGATTATCAGGGAATACTTTTTGAGTGATCTGTAGGTACTTTAAAATAATTTATATATAATATATACTGTAAAATGGGGTGTAGTTGATCGCTGGGGTGATTTTGACTGAAAAGTTCGAAAATGTTTCCAATATGCGTTTTTTTTTTTGTTATTAATATTAGTAGAGTTTATGCTAATTATGTCCATTGTAAATGTATGTTGAACATATTTTATGAGTTCTTTTCTTGTATATACAAAAAACGCGGCCTCGAAATTATATTTCAACGAATCATTAAATGTAGATAAAAATACCAGTTACTAATTTTGAATAAGTTTTTAAGTTTCATTATAATCTTAAAATTTGTCAACTTATGCACTTTTCGCTTGAATTTGAGGTTAAGTTGACCGTCGGGATGAAGATGTCTTCTTCTTCAAGTGCCATCTCCGCGGCGGAGGTCGGCAATCATCATAGCTATTCAGATTTCTGAGAGGGCTGCTCTGAAAAGTTCATTTGATGTACATTTGTACCACTCTCTCAGGTTGCGCAGCCATGCCATTCTACGCCTCCCTATACTTCTCTTTCCTTGGATCTTTGCCTGCATAATCAGTTGGAGCAAGGTGAAGATGTACATCAGGTCAAAACTTGCAGGATCTTGCATCGTACCTAGATTGAATCGGCGCTGCTTATTGCTTCATTGTTAGTTTAGTTTTCGAGTCATTTAACAAAAGAAGTGCTCAATATTTGTAAAGATAACATTGCTTTCATTTGTCTTCCACTAAATACAACGCATCTTTGCTAAACCCTCGATGTTAGTTTCTTTGGAAAATTAAGAATTATTGGAAACAATTACTGCACGAGTGGAAAAAAGCCATTCCAAACTCATTGTCTGTTGAGAAAAGTTTGTTTCCAAAATTATTAAAAAAACTTTTTGAGAACATGGCGCCGTCTGCTGCAGTTAACGCTAGAAAGGGCTTTTATACTTGTAGTATTTGTCCTTTGTCTAAAGATAAACTTTTAGCAAAAATTCCTGGTGAAAATAAACCACTCATCAAAACAGTGCTGATGTATCAGTACTGATGTATTAGATTAATTGAAAGAACAGAGAAATCCCAAAAAACGTGAACCTACAATAAAACGAAAGAAACTGAATGTTATACCTGGAAGATCAGTTGCGTACATAGACAGTCCATAGAAAGAAATTGACGACGATAACATGCTTTCTACAAGCAAGACACAAATTGTAAAGAAAAAATTTTTAAAGAAAGCGATGAAGCAAGTTCCGGAACAGAGAGCGTGACTAAAAATTTTGACCAAGAAGACCATGAAGTTGCATACATTCAAAGTAATATTGCCGAGGAAACAAAATACTTTTTCATTAATAATATAGAAGCAAATTCATGGGTTGTAATAGAATATTAAACTAATAAGAATATTAAACATTTTGTAGGACAAATTTCAGGAATTAAAGATGATGAAGCTAATCTTAAGTCCTACAACTCTCAAAATTGACGAACAATGTTCTTCTAAGTAATAATTACCTTAGAGAAACATTGTACAATTACCACTTAGAGGAAGATAATGCCGAAGACTTTGCCGAAGAGACGAGCTGTGTTTTGTTTTGGACTTGTCTGCATATCATTTTAAATAAGTAACTTTATTTTTGTAATAAAAGGTTTTTATTAAAATGTTTATTATAATTTAAAATCGTTTTTGTGTGTTTATCTTCACCCCAGTTAACAAAAAATCCTTTGGTTCGATGTTTTTTCTACTTAAATTAAAGTTAAGACTTATACACATATTATACAAAAATATATGATTCATTTTATTTTGTTCTCTAGGAAATATCTTTAGTTGCAGTTGAAAAACGGTCAACAACACCCCATTTTACGGTATTTAAAATAATCTGACAATCCCAAACTTGCAAGGATAATAAATAGTTGTATAGAAGATAATAAAAATTATAGCTGCATCTCTAGCCCCTTGCATAATTCATGTAACAGTCCTTTGCAGGATATGTTGAAGACGCTGTGAAGAGCACTAGATTGTTTGAAAGAAATAAAGAAATAGCTAAACTAAAAGCAAACATAGAATTGGTTCAAGAGGAGAAAGAAATTGCCGAAAAGGATTTCCAGTGTCAAATTGAAAGCAACGAAAAGTTGGAAAAATAATTTAATAAAAAAACCGTGCAGACATCAAATTCAAGAAGCGAGGTTCTTAAATTAGAAAATAGAACTCTACCACACTACAGGGATAAAGATTACAGGAAAATGCAGAAAATACTAAGGACCAAAGTAAATAGTCTTGAACAAGTCCTGGAATAAAGTGACAAAGAGAACCTAGAATTGAGAGAATAAAAGAGATCAGGAAAGAGCATAGGTAAAACAACTGAAAAGCAGTTGCAAGACTTGGTTACAAAAATTTATAGAAAAATATAAAGAATTACAATTAAAAAATGAAAATCTACAGGCACATTGCCTGAAACTCAAATCTTTACTTGATGAACTCAAACCAAAATCAATGTATGAAAGTTTTCAAACTTTATCACATAGATCGAGAAGCTTGGGATCTCAGAGTGAGGAGAAGATATAGCTCCCTAGGGGAAGAGAATCAGACCATCAAAGCAAATTTAGATCATGTCCAAAACAATTGTAACCAACTCACAGATGAAATTGACACTCTCACCTTAGAGAGATTTGTGCTAAATGACAAAAAAATTTAATTAGAATTTGAGCTTCAAGCAAAAAATGATAAAATTGAAGAATTTACCATGAATTACCAACAGTTTCACGAAAACTGAAAAATTTTAACAAAAAATAAAAATTTTCGTAAAAAGGAAAAAGCTGGTTTAATGAACGAAAATCAAAATATGCAAAAATCAATCAAAAACATTACAAATGATGCAGAGGAATTGTCGAAAGATCTAACAAAATGCAGGGATAAAAAAGATTGACTTGCAGAAACAATAAACAATTTAAAATAGTGGTAGTTGTTTCTTTTCACAATATTACTCACAGTTTTTTCACTCAAGTCAGCTTTATTGGAAATTTATCTACTTGAACACAATGATCATTACAGTTTTTTGTACGGGTATTCGAGTATTGGTCTATTTTCAATACTGTTATACCTATATAAATTAATAGTTTCTTGTATCGAATGGCCCCCAAAGTCTATTTTTTTATTTGTACTCTTTCTGCATTGGTGAAAACAGTCATCATATTGAATTCGGGTTTACCGCTTGGTATAACGCTTCATTGTAGGCATTAATGCATAATGCAAAGGGAAGTCTAGGGGAAAGTATGATTTTGATATTTGCCTATTAAGTAAAAACATAATGTTAGGATCTTTATTAGTAATTTTGTAAAACTACCTATTTTTTTTTTCGTATACATATATATATATATATATATATATATATATATATATATATATATATATATATATATATATATATATATATATATATATATATTAAATTAGATATCTATACTAACGACTTTCACGGCTAAAAATAGTATCTCGCGAAAGTTACGTGGGTGTGCCACCAAACCTTCGTTTACCGAGCGATGAGAAAAAGACAAATGAGTGTGTTAAGCAACATCAGACCCTTCCATCCTTAATCAAACCTCAGAATAGCGGGGAGTAGACAGAAACACATTTCCACCGCGATTATGCCATACTTTGAGGTAAAAAGGTTTCGTGCAAAGAAGTAGGCTACAAATTTGTGTTGAAAATTAAAATATATGTGTTAATGTCTTGATATTTTATATTAAAAAAGTAAGAAAACTTTAAACGTTGTGTGATGAAAATTAATGGCTTGATTTACTTCAGGCATGTTTGCTTAATTATAACCTAATATTGTAATTATAACCTAACTAAAAGCACTAACAGTGACATGTTTGTTTGTACGGTTTGTTCTCTGGTATATAGTCCATTTATTTTTGTGTAGAACTTTTCTTCTGATAATCTTGTTTTTATCTGCTATCAGCAAGTGCGGTAGCTCGAATTACAACAGTCTATAAATGTTATTTTTTAAATTCCGAAAGTGAGGTTATGATGCCCCAAATATGTGCTGTGTGTAGTAATTTAATTAATGACGGTAAAATAAATATTCTTTGTATTTATTGTAGTACTTCTTCTTATCTAGAAATATGGTCTGGTTTAACTGCTAATAGGGCAGTTGTGATACATAAACGCTCGATCTTATACTTTTGTGAAGATTGCAGATATATTTTTCTAAAATTCCTCTGCTTATCAAATAGGTGGATAATCTGGAACAAATGACAAATATCCTTGACTAAAAGATTATTACTCTTCAGCACAAGTTTGGGTCACAAGATAAGGAAAATAGAAAACTAATAATTCATTTTGGTTTATCAAACATATATTTATCACAACTTTTAAACAAAAATATGAATGACCTTTTCGAAAAAGTGAATGAAGGTTTCAGATGTAATAGTAATCTTAACTTACACAATGTTTAAGAGTCCAGCTCAAGTGACCTTTCTAAAGGAATAGATGTTGAACATGATGAACATTATATAACATGTATACAAACTTTTACATGCTTGGTAAGTCAAAAGTTTCTCTTTTAAACCTTATAATCTCTTTGATAAAATGTTTTTTATTCAATATTATTTCTTAAAAAAGGCATGGATTTCCTGCCGAAACGTAGAAAAAAGTAAATAAAAATGTCTTAGTATCATGACAATCTTTTTTATGAACCAAGCCCAAGAAAATCTACTTAAAAATATATATTAAGTATCAAAACTTTGTAGTTGTTCATGTTTCAATATTTAGTATATATGTTTATATTTTGTATATTGTAACAGAGTTGAAATAAATAAAATTGTACAAAACCTAAGCAGATTTATTTAAATCGTTCTCATATTAAAAATGTTCGAAGTAAATAAGTAAATAAAATTCCTTCTCCCTATTTAAAATCCCCGAACCAAGTCGTAGAAGCCCAATATTTCAGGAAACTTTCCAAACAACTTTTTTACGCCCTTTGGTCTCTGATCTCGAAAAGGTTATTACTTCCCGACGTATTTTCCTGAAGTTAGTGAAACCACGAAAGAAAACACGTTTTTTATTAAAAACATTTTTAGAAAACGATGAAAGCGTCGCAATTACCTCTTGAAAAGAATCTGAATCTGAACGCGCTGGTCTGGTGAGACTACATAATTTGAATATTCACGAACACAATCCAAAGATATATTTAGATATTCATTCAGTCGAGTTGTAATTTTCTCGTACAAAAAAGTTTTGTTAGTCAGAAAGCAAGAGTAACATTCAACTAAAAAAATATTTGTATATTTAATTGGTATGAAGACTGTTTGCAAAAATGCTTTTTAAAATTAATTTGTTTTCTGTTTTTATTATTATCATTTCTTTATATTTTAGGATTGTTTATGGAAGGATTTTTACTGACAAAGCTTCTTTTTCTATTATCTACTATCTTTATTTGGAATTAATTACAATCTATATTAATAAAAATGTTTTTACGGGCATCATTTCATGACGACTGCACTAAATTAGATCATTATTTTTTTGTTGTGTTTGTTATTATCAGGAGAAGGTTTGTCTAAAGATAATTTTCAAAAAATTGTATGAAAAGACCTTAAAAACAGTTGTTCTGTAATTTTGAATCGCAATATAACTAATAGATGGCGCCATACGATGATTAACAAAGGAAGCCTATAATTAATAAAATAAATAGAGAGTTACTGAAAACTTATTTTATTTATTTAAAGCACCTTTATTTCCATTATATGGAACTTCCATTTAAAGTATCGCTAGAACGCTAGAAGTGATCAATCACGACGCAGATTGTTACTCTGGCTGGCCAATCACAAACTGTTATCGTTGCTAAACGTGAAGGAAAGTTTAATAATAAACTTGTCACCTCATGAAAGAAACTATCAGCTCGGAGCGAACATACCCTGCCTGGGCGAGCATCGATCTTTGAGATAGGAAAGACAGTGTGCCTTATACCTATCTCAGATCGTGCCAAACTTGCACAGGTTTCCACTGGACCACCATCGGTTAGAAGTGAATAAAAGGCCCAAGTGGACTTAGAATCGCTCCTCCCTCGGTGGCCGAGCTGAAGTCGCGCTTCGCCGTTAGAAACATTCTTGACGGAATTAATTAACGTCTTTACAGGACATAGGATTGTTTTCGAAAGAGGTAACGTGAGAGGCGTAGCCCCAACGTCGGACTCGCCACTCCGATGGTGTTCTTACACACCTGGTACGTCGAAGCGCGAAGGGTATCTTTGTGAAATCTAGAGCGTATACCGCACTTAGAATACTCATATTCAATACACGTAAGAAAATATACACCGTCAAGTAAGAAACTATCAAACTGATAAAGTATTCTAAATTGTCGGTGGGCCTTTGAGGACTACAGAGCCACCGGAGAACTTCACGTGTATTGTGGTACGGGTACACACCATAACCACGAGGTTGAGGATGGAGGTGAAGAATCTTCGCGCCGACTCACGAGCGGCGGCCGAATTACAGCCAGATACAGAGAATACCGCTGTGGATGCTACGGCAAATTACATGTAGAAAAAAAAAACTTATAACTTTATTTATAATATAGATATGATTAAATTTGTTGTATGTTTTGTTTTATTTAATGAATATTATTGTTAGTATTATTATTTTCAATTAGTAAATCTTCATAATTATTGTTTTACTCTATACCGATAATATTCATAAGTATTTCTAACCACTCTATATCATTTGCGCCAGCTAAACAAGCTATATCTAATGGTTCATTCAAACTGTAAGATGAGTATTATGGATTATAGTATTTTTTAAATAACAATTTAATTAAATTCAACGTTTTATTATTTTCAATCATGTAAAACGAATTCATGAATTTCAACAATCTTGTAAGACGAATGGATGAGAATAGACTCCCAAAAATTGCCCTAGAAAACAACCCGCCCGGTTCAAGATCTCCAAGAAAACCACCTAAAAGATAGAGGAATAGTTGGCAATCTACCTCCCAGGAAATTAACCAGAGGCAGCTTCAGAATTAAACAGATCGAAAGATCTCCAAGAAGTAGAAGAAGGAGACAAGAAGATTCTTTTAAATAATTTCATTTTAATTTTAAATCTAGGATTTACTTAACATAGCAATAATTCTTTTAGACATGAAGTATTTTGTACTTTATTAAAGGATCCTGTAATAATTCAGTAAAGGTTGTAAAGGTTCAATAACTCTCTTTTGTCAGTATTGATAGATTGAAATTATTGACAAATAATAGCGAAAAGCTTCAACATATCAGATCTGAAGATATGTCAATGAGGCGGTTGGTTAATTTAGCTGTTCACCTGGTGAATGGAAAAAGTGCCGAACGATCACCAACGACAACCTTGAAATGTTACCTTTTCTTAAAGGGAGATTCGACAACAAATTGGTGGTTTGGCTTCTTAAACACTTAAAAAAAGTAATTTTTGTCTGAATTTTCTTTGCTAATTTTTTTTATTTCCAAAGTCACGCCACTTTGCACATCAGCAGGAAGAAAAAAGATTGCTAATGCTTCTTGTAGAAACCGTGATAATGTTAGAGCGTTGGTTTTTTACAATTGCTTACAGGAAATAAAATATGATTTTGAAAAGGTTTCATCGCTAAGTGCACCAATCAATAAGTGCACAATGTATTTTCCTGATGAGTCAGTCTTGTCCACATATGTAAAAGTAATTATTACCTATTTCGACTTTTATGTTATGGATAACTGAAAAGTATAACAAATTGGCATTATTTCTCTTTAGAGTTCGTTCACTAGGAATGTTTTGTTTGCAATATTTTTTTAAAAAAGAACTAAAGTTTTCATTTTCATTTAGAACTTGACTGAAAGCACTTGGACACTGGAGGTTGATATTTTTCACCGGTTGTGGTTTTTACTTTTTTAGCTAAATGTTTCGCGGTTCTGGCATGCTGATCTATTTGAAATTTTTTTTCAGATGAAATCTAAAAAAGAATATAAATATTCTATAGTTGTACCTATTTTGAAAATCTAAGATTGTAGAAATAAACCAAAAATGAACCGTTTTTGCATAACAATTAAAATATTTAAATTAAATCAAATAAAAATCGGTGTAGTAATCTTGAAAATGTCAAGAAATGACTGTGCAAGAAGGAAGAACCCCCAAATATTTACAAGAGGCTCTTGGTCTTTTCTGTTTACATTTAAAGAAAAAATACTGTGTACATAAATTAAAAGCACTTAATTAATTAAGTCCAATATATGATATGTTTTTGTTTTTAGCAAAATTAAAGCAAACTATGCTATTGTTGGAAAAAAATGTTAGAGACCTTTCAGTAGACTATTGAATGATTTGAATTTTAAATAGATATCCTATTTTTTATCGCAAGGAGTTTAAAAAAATGCTTGAAAAAAGAAAAAATACATCGATTTACTGCGAACTAGCCTCGTGTCGGTACTTTTTTTAAACATAATCTCCAATTTTAAAATCTTTGTTTGTACCACCGTGTAAATTTTTAAAATAAAATAAAAAATAATACGTATGTACTTACGGTTTTGCCACAACATGAGCAATAAACTTTATCCATATCTATAGATAGCTCTTTGTAAGGTTTTATCCACGTTTGCTTAACGTATCCATTGCTTATTTTCGGCATTTTCAAAGTACAATAATTATTCACAATTGGAAATACACGTTGTTTACGCCTCCAATTTTACAACAAAAGTGAAACAAAGTGAAACTGACCGTCAAAATAAAATTTTTTATATTTTTATATTGCAATTTTATATTATATTATATTATATTTTATATTGCAATTTGCAGATTTGCCTAAGCCTAATCCTTTTAAATACTTTTAATCCTTTTAAAGATTTTGTTTCAATATTGCAAGTTGAACTCTGTTTTTTGTTAATTTCCCTGTATATTTTCTTTACATATTTATTAATAACATATGTCGTCTCTAAGAAATACAATCTATACAAATTTTATTTCTAGAGTTAAGAGTCTGACGTCAGAGTAATTTACATCTGGCTGTCTATATAAGAGCTACTAAATCATATCTCGTAACATAGTTCAAGATAATGAGACACTTAAGTCTCGTACTACTGTCAGAAATACTCTCGAACATATATTATTACCTGGAGACGCTCCTTTAATTCCTTAGTTGTCATTTATATGGAAGTAGCTAAAGATTTAAATAGTATTCATCAGATGCAGTTGCAGTTAAGATAAAGCAAACGCCGTCATAAATCTTTGTAAAAGTACTCTTAGAAATTTGAATAAAATAGTAAAATATTTATCATATATATATATATATATATATATATATATATATATATATATATATATATATATATATACACTCTGGGCCAAAATTAACCGGCCACCTTAAAAATGGGTAATTTTTGATGTCTTATATCTCCTAAACCTGTTGTCCGATTTAAGTGATTTTTTTAATATGTTATAGCCTTATTCCTTGACAATATTTTTATAATAATATGGTTGCTAAACAGGTAAATGTTTGTTCTATACCGGGTGTATGAATTAAACTGTGTTTTTTTATTAAAGTTTTCATCACCCTATGGAATATTCTAGCATTTATAAAATATTGAAATTAAAACCTAACTATAGCCTCATGTTTTCTCAACATTTTGTTTTTTGACTCATTCGCTTATGTTGGATAATACAAAAGTTAGGTAGTTTAACAACTAGCCATGTTTTCCATCAATACAGACCATTTAACTCACCAGCAAAATTAACCTCGCCACCTTTATTATTGTTTTATTTACATAACCTGTGACAGCTTGTTTCCTAAATTTGTGTCATCGAAAGATTTTTGACATATAGTCGTTGTACGACATTGTTGCAAATCTGTTTCCGTGTTAATAACAATTCTTGAACAATTTGTAATTAAAATTAACAATTAAAATTGTAATTTTATATAAATGTGAGCAAATATTGTTTAAGTTGAAATTTTAGTGCTTATTTATGCTTTGTGATTTTAAAAATGCCACTCGTTCCAACTGATGCTGCTAGGGCAATGGCTTTAGTTGATGCTGGTTACAGTCAACGTCATATCGCTGGTATACTCGATGTATCCAGAACTACCGTACAAGAGGCCATCAGACGATTTCGGGAGACAGGATCGTATAACCGCAGGCCAGGTTAAGGCCGAAAACGGTGCACCTCAGTTCGAGATGACCGCTTCATTGTCACTAAAGTATTAAGAAATCAATTTTGCACCGCTCCTGAAGCTCGTAGGTCTCTTCTTGATGTGAAAAACGTTAGTGTGAGTAGACAAACGATTAGAAGAAGACTGTCAGAAATAAACTTGAGGGCTTTTCATCCAGCTGGCGCACCACAACTGCTCCCACAACACCGTAGGGCTAGACTTCATTTTGCGCGAGAATATGCTAACTGGACTATGGCGGAATGGAAGAATATACTGTTCTCAGATGAGAGCAGAATAGCCCTAAAAGGTCCAGATGGACGCCAACGTATTTATAGGCGTCAAAATTAAAGGTTTGCTGCATGCGCTATAACCGAAACAGTGGCTTACCGAGGAGGGTCAATATTGATTTAGAGAGGTATTTCTTACGAAACGCGTACTGATCTTGTTGTGTTCGGTAGAGGCAGTATGAATGCCCAAGTATACGTGCAAGAAGTTCTCCAAGACCATGTCATGCCTTTTACACCATTCATTGGTGATAACTTCAGACTAATGCATGACAATACACGTTGCCATACAGCAAGATCTACCCGTGAGTACTTTAATGAGGTCGGGATTCAAGTTCTACCATGGCCAGCACACAGTCCCGATCTTAACCCAATTGAGCATATCGGGGACAACCTCTAAAGACGGTTAAGAGCAAGAGTACCAGCCCTTGCATCCTTTAAAGAGCTGAAGACAGCTGAGGTAGAGGAGTGGCACAATATCTCCCAATCTGATATCCAGGATATCATGAATGGATTGCCAAACCGACTCCAAGAAGTCCTAAGGGCTAGAGGCGGCAACACCCATTATTGATATCCAATTTTTTTTCAATTAGACTTTGATTTCCTAAATATTGTTAATTTAAATTTTCTTCGAAGATTTTATTCATTAGATTTTTACTGTAACAAATGACTTTTTTTCAAAAAGATTATTTTTTCTCTTCCACGGAGATAAAAATTGATAAAAAACATGTCTAGTTGTTACAGCACCTAACTTTTGTATTATCCAACATAAATGAATCAATCAAAAAAAAAAATGCTGAGAAAGCATGAGGCTATAGTTACGATTTAATTTCAGTATTCTACAAATGCTAGAATATTCCACAGGGTGATGCAAACTTTAAGAAAAAATCACAGTTTGATTCGTACACCCGGTATACAATGAAAATTTACCTTTTTAACAACAATATTATTATAAAGATATTGTCAAGGAATAAGGCTATAACATATTAATAAAATCGCTTAAATCGGACAATAGGTTTAGGAGATATAAGAAATCAAAAATTATCCATTTTTAAGGTGGCCGATTAATTTTGGTCCAGAGTATATATATATATATATATATATATATATATATATATATATATATATATATATATATATATATACAAACCCCTTGTTATATCTGTTGGCAAGAAAATTAAATTTTGGAGAACAAAAATAAATTTTAATAGTTTTATTGCATCGAACAACATTTTTAAATTTTAATTATATAAAATATTTTAAAACGTAGCGAAAACTATTGATTAAACAGAATAATAATAAATTAAAAAAAAACGCATAGAATATGTAATATTACAAAAAAAATGTGAAAGTTTACCACTGGGTTACATCTTATTCTTAATGACATCCAAAATTCTTCAAGGCATAGTTTTTACCAAGTTCTGACAAACTTCTAATGTAAACGAATCCCATATTTCTTGCAATTTTTCCTTTAATTCGTTGAAGGAGGTGGTAGGATGTCTTCTCAAAGCTTTTTTCATTTCCCACACAGTCTCTATCGGGGACAAATCAGGACTGTAAGAAACCCATTCCAGAAGTGGTATGCCATGGTCTTAAATCCATTTTAAACTCTTTTTTGAGGTATGACAACCTATGCCGTTCTGTTGGGAGATAAAATCTTCCGCTGATGTAAAACAGTGTTCCATAATCGGTAAAAGAGATTCTTCTAAAATATTCAAATATTTGTCCGTGTTTACAATCCCATCGATAAAATGTAACTTTCCCACACCTTTAAACTCGTGCTTATTTAATATATATATATATATATATATATATATATATATATATATATATATATATATATATATATATATATATATATATATATATATATATATATATATATATATATATATATATATATATATATTGGTCGATAATTCGATAATGGTTCAGAATATCTTAAAAAATTATTTAGAAAAAATGTAGGCAACAATATTCTATAGGGTTGGAATATATGCCCTACTTCCTACTAAGGCGCTCTGATGAGTCATAAAAAGGACGAAATAATATGTATTAGCGAATTGTAGGAGCACTTATACGTGAAATCAAATCTTAACTGTCTTTTTTATATTAATACAAACTATTCGTCCTATATAGACGTTAAAAATGTTATTGTCTGGATATTACAATCTAATAAAGATATACTACATTTTTACAGTTTCTAAGTCAGTTAAATTCATTTTAACACATTGCAAAACTCAAATCATAAAATCCTAGACAAAATATTTTTCGTAAGTAGGTCAGAAGTGAAGTTTACGCGACGTTTAGCCCGTTTGGGGTAAAAACGCTCATTAACAAAGGACTGTTGAATGCAACCCTCGACAATAGTTATTTTGTGCGCTATGAGGCTGTTCTATTCACTGCTTTTTTTAGGAATGAGTTCAGGCATAAACTTCAAACAAAAATCGAAACATCCCCTCGTTATGCAAATGTGAAATGGTAATTATCCAAAACCACAGGATTACACACCCAGAAACAAGCATAATAAATATCCATTGTACCGTTATTTTAAAAATACGACTTAGATTATTTGTAGGATATAATAACCGTATTATTGAAACCAAAATATGTTTGGTATTATGTTTATTAAAATACAAATTTTGGCAAATGAAACAACCTATTGTTTATTTCTATTTAAATAGTGTTTATATAATTTCTCCAATTTTTCTCTAATCTCTCACTGATTTGCCGGAAAGCTCTTTTTCAATATTCTTATCGCTAATCCTATCCCACTGTTTTTATTTTGATTGGATAGAAAGTTACTGATCCTCCGCTAGTGATTTGACAAGTCGCTGATCTTCATACGAAACAAACTGGAGCGCGGATCAACAAATTTCCGTAATGTTGTACAAGTGTCACATTCGCTCAATTTTTGATGATAGGTGTGCTCTCTATGGTTCTACCTCTAACACTTACCAACTTACTTGTTACGAATATTTATTATTTATATACAATGTATTTAGTTAATTTTAAGTTTCATCATGTTACCCAAAATTTCCCGTTGCTACTGTTCTATAGACTATGTCAAATATAATAAAAACGTCAGAAAATAATCTGTCACCGATTAGGGAAAAATTTAAATAATTTAGCAGACAGCAAGAGAACAGTAAGTAATGGGAATTAATTAATTTTTTATATTGTTAATTTTATATATTGTAGGAATTTGAGTTTGGTTTTCGCAAATAAAAACAGTAAACTACAAATCCGTCAATTGCTGGCTGTACAATAAAGATAAATTCCCAACAAGCTCAAATTCTATTCATCACACGCGATTGCTGAATCACACAATCTTACAAGATCTACGAATATGGGTCCATCAGTTGTTGGACGAACCAAAATTGATCTATGTCCTGTGTGCGGCAAACCATATCGTGAAGAACGGATGGTAGAATGTACAGAATGTAAAAAATGGTGCTGTTTTGAATGCGTAAATGTACAGGATGATTCCGAAGTAATTGGTGATGACAGCTGGAAGTGCCCTCTTTGTATAGACGCAGCCACTAAGAAGTCTCACCCACAAGGTTCCAAAATCAAGAAATCTTGTTCTGCAACCTCCTTAAAAAGCTCCTCATCAACAAGCAGCAAAACAAAAATGAAGCTTCAACTTCTGCAGGAAGAACGAGATCTATTACGTCAAGAACGAGAGTTAACCAAGGAGTCTAGGAGAATTATAGAAGAAGATGAGTGCTCGAATGATAGTCAAGACATCGATGAAGAAGAAATAATTGAAACTAACCCTTTGGTCAATAAATTCCTTTCTCTAAATATAGATAAGCCCTTTATCGACAATATTGCCCCTTTAACACCAACACTTGGTAAGCCTCTGCCAACTTATAACGATAAAAGTTCAGGTATATTATATAAAAGAGGGGATCCTGGAGATCTCCCTATTTTTAATGGTAATCCATATGACTGGCCCGTTTTTATTAGTAGTTTTGAAAGATCTACTGAGCTATGTCAAGTAGATAATCATGAGAATATATTAAGATTACAAAAATGTTTAAAAGGTCCAGCAAGAGTCAGTGTTTCAAGTTTTTTAATATTACCTCAATGTGTGCCCCAAATTATAGCTACATTAAAAATTCTTTTTGGAAGACCAGAGCAAATTATTGAAGCTCATATAAATTCTATTCGTAGATTACCACCTCCTAAACCGGAAAAACTTGAAACTCTGGTAGAATTTGCTTTAGCAGTTAAAAATTTATGTGTTTTATTGGAAGCATCTAATTTAAAAGACTATCTTAATAACCCTACCCTTATGCATGAACTATTAGAGAAACTACCTTCACAAATTAAAGTTAATTGGGCGATATATCGCAGTGCTTTTCAAAATTTTCAGGGATTAAGAGAACTTGCTGATTGGTTGTATAATCTGGCAACAAATGTTTGTTCTGCTCTACCTACACTAGCCCTTAATGACCAAAGTAATAAAAAAAGGCAATTTAATAATAATGTGCATGCTAATATACATGAACCAAATGCCTCCAGTGAAACACATAATTGTAAACTGTGTAATCAGAGAGATTGTAAAAAGATTGCAGGTTGTTCAGAATTTCAGAGATATTCATTAACTCAAAGATGGGAGGCTGTTAAAGCCTTAAATTTATGTAGGCTTTGCTTAAAGAAACACAGATTTCCCTGTAAGTATCCTGTAAAATGCAACAAAGAAGAATGCCAAAGGAAGCATCATCCTCTTCTTCATGAATTTTCAGAACAAGTATCCAATAAAAGTACAAAGCTTATCAAAAAGGAAAGCGGTATGCAAACAGTAGAATCACACCTCTTATCTGCAGATGAAGAAAGTAATGCACATCAAGGAACACGCTTTCGAATACTTCCCGTTGTTTTAAGAAATGGAAGTAGGGAGGTCACTACATTTGCCTTTCTAGATGAAGGATCTTCCGTTACTTTGTTAGAAGAAAGTATTGCTAAAAAGCTAAATATAATGGGAAACCCAGAACAACTTTGCTTAAAATGGACAGGAAATCAACAACGCTTAGAAGATGCTTCAGAAAAAGTATCTTTTTCTATTGCTGGTGATTATAATGGGGCCAAAGAATTTGACCACCGACCAGCCAGAACGGTAAGAAAATTAGGCCTTCCAAAACAAACTCTCGATGCAAAGGCAATTAAAAAAAGCTTTCCCTATCTAAAAAACTTGCCTTTCAAATCATATAAGAACGCTGTTCCTCAGATCTTGATAGGCTTAGATAACTGGGACTTGGCGTTACCACTTCGAGTGAAGGAAGGTCTAGAACTTCAACCGATAGCTGCAAAGTCCAGGTTAGGTTGGACCATTTTTGCAATGTTTTCAAATAACGATGTGGAATTAAACTACTCATACCACATTTGCGAATGTAGTTCTGAAAGCATTACTAACCAAGAACTCTTCAATACTGTAAAAGATTTCTTTTCAGTTAAAAGCCTCGGAGTTCAAAATATTAAACCGTCTGTTTCCAAAGAATTAGATAGGGCTATTCATATACAAGAAAGTACCCTAGTTCAAATTGGTAACCAATATAAAATTGGATTACTCTGGAAATACGACAACTTGAAACTTCCTAATAGTAAACCCATGGCTATTCAAAGACTGGAGTGTATAGAGAGAAAAATTAAGAAAAATCCAAAACTAGGTACCAAAATTAATCAACAAATTCAAGATTTTCTAGAAAAGAAATATATTAGAAAACTGTCAGAACAAGAACTCTTAGAGCATCAAGAAAAAACATGGTATCTTCCCATATTTCCGACCTTTAATCCTAATAAACCTGACAAATTCAGATTAGTTTGGGATGCAGCAGCAACCGTACAGGGAATATCCTTAAATTCTATGTTATTAAAAGGAGATGACCAACTTGCTTCTCTATTAGGCGTCCTCCTACGATTTCGTGAAAGAGAGATTGGCCTTTCTGGAGACATCAAGGAAATGTTTCTTCGTATAATAGAAGAAGATCAACATGCACAACGATTCTTGTGGCGCAATGGTAGCTCTGATAATCCTTTGGAAGTTTATATCATGACTGTGATGATCTTCGGGGCTACCTGCTCACCCAGTTGTGCACAGTTTGTTAAAAACGCTAATGCGAAGAAATTTAGCGTAGAATATCCTAGCGCTGTTGATTCCATAGTAAAGAATCATTATGTCGATGATCTCTTAGAATCAACAGACACTGAGGATGAAGCCATCCAATTGGCAAAAGAAATTGCCTTAATTCACGCCAGCGGAAATTTTGAAATAAGAAACTGGAGATCAAACTCTGAAAAATTATTGAAAATCATGAACACCTCCCACGGAAATAACGAAGAAGTCAACCTAGATCTAGGAAACAATAAGAGCATAGAGAAGGTTCTAGGAATGTGGTGGGATTTAAAGGGTGATAATTTTATTTTCAATTTAAAATGTAATAAAGGAAACAAAGATGTTTTAAGTGGATTAAGAAAGCCAACAAAGCGAGAAATTTTACAAATCTTAATGTCTGTATATGACCCTTTAGGTTTGTTAGCAAACTTTTTGATTTATGTGAAGATTCTTTTACAGGAAATATGGAGGAGTAACATTTCTTGGGATCAACCAATAACCAATGAACAGTTTCAAAAATGGCTTGTTTGGTTAAAACAGCTTCCAGAAATAGAGAAAGTTTCAATTCCAAGATATTTTTTTAATGAACTCGAAAACTGGAAGGATACCAATACGCAAATGCATATTTTTGTAGATGCCAGCGAACACGCAAGTGCTTGTGTGGCATATCTAAGAATAATGAAAAAAGATGTCATAGAGTGTACTTTGATTGGAGCGAAAACACATGTAGCACCATTAAAACCACAAACTATTCCTCGATTGGAACTTAATGGTGCGGTAATGGGTTCAAGGTTTGCTAAAAGCCTTTGTCAACATCTTTCCATAACTGTGCACAACATTGTTTATTGGACAGATTCTTCAACAGTTTTAAGCTGGTTAAGAAATGAAGACCCAAGAAAATTACCAAAGTATGTTGCTTACAGAGTGGCCGAAATTCAACAAAACTCAATGATATCACATTGGAGATATGTACCTACTAAGAATAACATAGCCGACGAAGCTACTAAATGGACGAAACGTCCCAATTTGAAAAACACCAGGTGTTGGTTTAAAGGTCCTGATTTTCTGTATCAATTAGAAAACAGTGGGCCTCCAGACACCACCCTTAAAAAGGAAAAAGCTGATGAAATTTTAACCACTCATGAAGTAAAATTTAATAGTCCACGTTTAATAGATTTTGAAAGATTCAGTCAATTTAATAGAATTTTAAGAGCAACTGCATATATGTTTCGATTTTTAAGAATTGTTTATGCAAAATTGATGAAATCTGAAGAGCCTAAAGGAATATTAACTTCGGAAGAACTTTTAGGTGCTAGAAATATTTTAATAAAGCAAACTCAATGTGAATATTTCAAAAATGAAATAAAACAATTAAAAACTAATAATTCTGGTAGCTTACAGAAAACAGTTAATAAATCAAACAGTTTATATAAATTATCGCCATATCTGGATGAAGATGGTTTACTTCGTATAAGAGGCAGATTGGATGAAGCTAGAGATGTTATTTCAGAAACAAAAAGGCCAATAATTTTACCAAGAGGAAGTCGTTTAACTTTACTAATTATTGAAGACTATCACAAAAGATATCACCATAGAAATCATGAAATTGTAGTAAATGAGATAAGACAAAAATTTTATATACCAAAACTCAGACAACTAGTTAAAAAGATTAGGACCAATTGTCAAAATTGCAAGGTCAAATTTGCTAAGCCAAAGCCACCAGAAATGTCACCTCTACCGCCATGTAGACTTGCAACATTTACTGCTCCGTTTACACATACTGGTATGGATTATTTTGGTCCAATAAATGTAACTGTTGGAAGACGGACGGAGAAAAGATGGGGAGCTTTATTTACGTGTCTCACGACTAGAGCAGTCCATCTCGAAGTAGCTTACAAACTAGATGTGGACAGTTTTATACTATGTTTGACAAATTTTATTAACAGAAGAGGACGACCAAGGCATATATATTGTGATCGAGGTACGAATTTCATTGCAGCTGAACGAGTATTGAGAGAAGAACTGCAAAAGGTTGACAGTAAATCAATAGCCAATTCACTGATTAGCCCAGAGCTAAAATTTCACTTCAACGCACCCCTTTCCCCACATATGGGTGGGGCCTGGGAGCGCCTAGTGAAAGCGGTTAAAATTTCGTTATATGATTCTTTACCAAGCAGGAACCCTACTGACCAATTACTTCATAGTTGTCTCATAGCTGCAGAAAACATAGTAAACTCAAGACCACTTACTTATCTTCCAATAGAATCTGAAGAATCTGAATCTCTAACCCCAAATCATTTTCTAATTGGATCTTCAAACAGAGATAAACCAATTGGATTTTTAAACGAAGATGTTAAAGTATTTAAATTTAATTATTTGTACAGAGAGCAATTTGCAAATAAATGTTGGCGACGCTTTATTTCTGAATACATACCTGAACTACTACTTCGGGCAAAATGGCATAAACAAGTTGTACCAATTAAACAGGGCGATATTGTAATTATATGTGATAAAGATTTACCAAGATGTAATTGGCCAAAGGGTAAGGTAATTGAAGTTAAAAAATCATCTGATGGGCAAGTGCGACGAGCAATAGTTCAAACAAAAAATGGAATATATGAACGTCCTGTTATAAAATTAGCAGTGATATCAATAAATGGAGACTAAAAATATGATGAAAAATAAGTGGTACAGTTTCTCTTTTGCATAGAACTGTACCGGGTGGGAGTGTTACGAATATTTATTATTTATATACAATGTATTTAGTTAATTTTAAGTTTCATCATGTTACCCAAAATTTCCCGTTGCTACTGTTCTATAGACTATGTCAAATATAATAAAAACGTCAGAAAATAATCTGTCACCGATTAGGGAAAAATTTAAATAATTTAGCAGACAGCAAGAGAACAGTAAGTAATGGGAATTAATTAATTTTTTATATTGTTAATTTTATATATTGTAGGAATTTGAGTTTGGTTTTCGCAAATAAAAACAGTAAACTACAAATCCGTCAATTGCTGGCTGTACAATAAAGATAAATTCCCAACATTACTCGTATACAGTTTAAAGCTCTAAAAATATGTTTGCGAGCCGTGTTATCTTCTCCAAATCAAGCCATTCTGGCAGAGTCTCAAGAACTTCCTCTTAGTTTTCGAAGACAGTTTTTAGCTAATAAAAATCTATTAAAATATAGATGTTACAACACTGATTTGATTGCAAAAATTAACTTTCTTATAACTGAAAATTTGACAAATAATTATTGAAAAAAAAATTCTCCTCCTTTTACAGATGATTTTATTGATACGAATTTATTTCAAACCGGTATTGTTCAACTTAATAAAATTCCATTGTATGCACAAAATTTTGATTCGGTAATTGATAAACCTCCACCATATCCCCTCAGTATTCAGATTGTAATATCTTAAAGAAGTCATGATTAAATTCATTCGAAATAGCCCCAGGTCAAACTTAACAAAAATATTTACAGATGGGTCAAAAACGGATCGAAATAGAGGTTTGGCATTTTTTGTTTCAAGCATAAATCATATTGAAAAGTACAGAATCTCAAATTATAATGGGTGTGTAACTCAAACATGCACGAATATTGCAATAATTTCAGCCTCAAAGTCAACATTACAAGCTATTTGCGGTTACCCACTAAATCAATTCCGAAATGCCTTAATTTTGAACATAAAAAAATTAATTATGGATCTTAAGCAAAATAATGTGTAACTGTTTCGTTTATTTGGACGAAAGGACATTGCGGAGTCGATGGTAATGAAATTGCGGATATTGCTGCAGACAGTACTAACAGTTACCACAATTTTGACAAAGATTTAATTTAAAAGCTTTGAATAATGCTCTCAAACCTAATAGCAGTTGGATATGTGAAGCTGATTACAAAAAAAAAATGGAAATAAATCTACAAATCATTATTTTAGCATTCACCCTATACTTCCAAGAAACATTCATTTCAACTATAATTATACTAGAGCGCAAATGCCGGCATTGACTTGTTTAAAATTAAACCATGGTCGCTTTCCATCCCCTATTCTTCTTTTGGTGCCTATTTGTTTCGAATATTGCCGATCATGCTGGCTATAATTATTTTATTAACTGATGCTTTAAATAGATTAGTTGTTGTTGTAGAGAACCATTTCTTCAGGTTTTTTAACCATGATATTCTTCATCTCTCAATTCCTCGCTTTCCGAATACTTTGCTAGAAAGGATTATTTTCAGTAATCTGTATTTAGTGCCGTTTCTTATTACGTGTCTGAGATATTCTAACTTTCTCCTTTTATTCGTATACATCACTTCTCTTTCTTTCCCCATTCTTCGTAATACATTCTCGTTGATTATCTTGTCCGTCCATGATATTCTTAGGATTCTTCTGTATAGCCACATCTCGAAGGTTTCAAGTTTTTTTCCCATCGCTTCAGTGAATGTCCAGGATTCAACTCCATAGTATAATATCGAAAAAATATAACATCGTAGAAGCATCACTTTTATCTCCAGATTAACGTTGTGGCTTTTAAAGAGTTTGGCCATGTTGTTAAATGCATTTCTAGCCTTCTCTATTCTATATTTTACTCCTTGTCAGTGATCCCATTGTTCGGTTACCATTGTTCCAAGATGGGTAAACTGTTTTACTTACTAGGTCCACTAGTGTATTCTTGATAAGCAGTTGTAGGTCTCTAATTTTATTTTTGCTTATGACCATAAATTTAGTTTTTGATATGTTTACTTGTAGTCCAAATCTTTCACTTACTGCATTTTCTTTGTTTATTAGTTGCTGTAAACTATTTAAACTGTCTGCAAAAATAAGGGTGTCATCTGCATAGCGGATGTTGTTTAGGCATTCTCCATTTAAAAGGATTCCATGTTCGAAATTTTCCAAAGCTTCACTAAATATTTTCTCTGAATATAGGTTGAATAATATAGGTAAAAGTATACATCCCTGTCTAACGCCTCGCAGAATCTGGATCGCTTCCGTCGGTTAATCTCTAAGATTTGTTCTTATTGTGGCTGATTGGTTCCAGTATAAGTTTTGTATTATACGCCGGTCTTTATCATCTATTTGGGCTTTTTTTAGAACATCCATCATTTTTCGGTGTTGAACTGTGTCAAATGCTTTTTGGTAATCCAAAAAGCAGGTATAGATATCGCAAGTCATATCTCTGCATCTTTGAAATAATACCTGTAGACTAAACAGTGCATCTCTCGTACCTACGCCTTTCATGATTCCAAACTGGGTGTCTTGTATTCTCTCTTCGCATAGCTTGTATATTCTGCGATGTATAATTTTAAGAAAAAGTTTTAGTGTATGGCTCATTAGACTTATTAGCCTATATTCTCCGCACTGTTTCGCTACCTGTTTCTTTGGTAACGTAATAAATTCTGAAACTAGCCAATCTAAATCCCGAGGATTGGACACATTATTACAAACATCTATTAAATGAGAACAGAGACGAATTTAAAGAAGATATGAATTCATCAAGAATCGAAATTCTGAGAGAGCATATTACCATAGATATCAACATAGTTCAAAAAGCTATAGCAGGGATGAAGAATGGAAAAGCAAGTGGACCAGAGGGAGTAACTACGGAATTAATAAAGAATGGCTCAGAGAAATTACACAGAATGATCACGGTGATATTTAACGAATATATTAATGGACATCCAACACCAGATGAATGGAAAACAGCATATATGACCCCAATATATAAAAAAGGTGACAGGAGAAATTGTAAAAACTATAGAGGGATATCGGTCACAAGCTCAATGAGTCGACTATACGGTCGAATACTACGGGACCTGATAGAGGAAGATTATCAATCGTCTGAAGACGAAGAACAAGGAGGATTTAGAGCAGGTCGTTCATGTACAGATAACATCTTCTGTCTTAAACAAATTATAGAAAAGAAAATTGTGACAAATAGAGAGTTACTACCGCTAAATAAACTATGGAAAGTCCTGGGCACATCAAACATACATCAAACATTGGTTAGTGCTCTCAAAGATCTATATTATGGTTCAAACTCCCAAATGAAATTCGGAAACCTCTTAGCTGAAAAATTTGCAGTTACTAAGGGTCTCAGACAAGGATGTTGTATCTCTCCGACTCTATTTAAGATTTATATCTCTGCAGCTCTGAAACAATGGAAAAGGAAAGTCAAAGGAATGGGTATACAATTGAACGATCAGGATTACATATATACTTTACAGTTTGCAGATGATCAGGTGGTGATCTCAAATGACAAAGATGACATGGAATACATGCTTAGAAAACTAATTAAAGAATACCAGAAATGGGGATTAAATATCAATTTAGAAAAGACAAAATACCTCTCAATTGGAGCTGAAGCAAAACAACTCGATATCGATGACAATCAAAAAATAAATCCATGCAACGAATATAAATACCTGGGCGTCATCTTCGACCGTAGTGGAAAAGACGAACGAGAAATAGAACATCGAATTGTACAAGCACGAAGAGCTATAGCATGTTTGAACGG
The DNA here is from genome assembly GCF_040954645.1 of Diabrotica undecimpunctata. NCBI lineage: Eukaryota > Metazoa > Arthropoda > Insecta > Coleoptera > Chrysomelidae > Diabrotica > Diabrotica undecimpunctata. The sequence goes on from NC_092806.1 coordinate 14,119,005, forward strand.
AGTTCTATGGAGTAAAAAAATATCAAAGAAAAGAAAATGGAACATCCATGAGACAATGGTTAAAACTAGCCTACTTTATGGAGCTGAGACATGGAGAATAACCGAAAAATATAAGAAAAAGGTCGAAGCCACGGAAATGGATGCCATCAGAAGATCGATGAGAATATCAAGAGCCGACAGAATACGGAATGAAGTGATAAAACAACAAATGGGTATAGAGGGCACTATAATTGAGGATATTGAGAGGAAACAGCTCATATGGTATGGGCATGTGAGCCGAATGGCGGACGAAAGATTGCTTAAAAAAACAATGATGTGGCAACCCCCAGAGAAGAGGAAACGAGGAAGACCACCACAGAGCTGGAACCTGGGAGTTAGGAAAGCGATTAGCGCTCGAAATCTGGACGAAGACCTAACTCAAGACAGAATACAGTGGCGTTTGTGAGTCGGACAACGTCGTAAGACGTTATAAAAAAACCGAATATATATATAGCCAATCTTTTGGAATATTGCCTGTGTCATAGATATTATTGAAGATTTTACATGGTATTCTTAAAGATTTCTCATCAAGAAGTTTAAGAAATTCAGACTGTACTCCGTCTGGTCCTGGAGCTCTCCCTTCTTTTAGTGATATTATGACTGCACTTATTTTTGCCACTAGTATAGATGGTCCTGTTTCGGTAGGTATTGGGAAATGGTTCTCCCTCTTATCAAAAAATAAATTTCGTATGTAATTTTTCCAGGTATTATCAATACTCTCTTTGTCCACGATTACCTCTCCGTTGCCATTAACAAGTTTAGTTACTCTTCTGCTTTTACATTTGCCTCTAATTTCTCTTACCTTTTATGCACGTTGAAGTCGTCGTATTTACTTTGTAGAATTTCGATTTCTAGGCATTTTTCTCCAGTTCTTTTTATACATAGAGTTATTGTTCTTGTTTTCCCTTCTTTCTTCCATCAGCTGCAGAATCCCTGTCGTCATCCATTTTGTATTCTTACCTTCTTCGTTTTTCATAAAATTGTCTTTAATGCCATCTATTGTTTTATTAAAGGAATTTTATCTTCTCTTCGATGCTTTCGGTTGTATTATCGATTTCTTTAAGTTTTCTATTTATTGTTTTGCTGACTTCATTTATTTTACTTTACTACATTTCTATTTTCTCATGTCATGTTTTTTTACAGTTTTCCGTGTGTTTTCTTTACCTTAGTTCTATACATGCCCACTAAAGTATTGTAGTCAGATTAAATATCAGCGCCTGGGTAGGTTTTAACACTGTTAAAACTATTTCGATATCTTTTGTTAACAAGTATATAGTCTATTTAATTTCTTATAATAACGTCTTCTCCGTTGTCTCAAGGTGATTTCCACGTATACATGCGTCTAGGTGGTAGTTTGTAAAATGTGTTTAGCACAATTAAGTCATGTTGAGCTGCAAATATACTCATTGTTTCTTCTCGTTGATTTCTTTCTCCTAATCCATAAGGAACATGTTGCCCTTCTTTTCCGTTACCTATTTTAACATTGAAATCTCGAATGACTATAAGAAGTTCATGTCTCGGCATATCTCTTAGAAAGTTGCTTATTTGTTTATAAAATTCTGATATTTCCTCATCACTGTGGTCGCTGTGGGTGCATAGACTTGTATAATGTTAGTGTTCATCGGTGACGTATTTATGTGCAACAAGAGGATTCTATCTTTCACTGGTATGATCCATCCCATTTACATAAAATTAAAATACTTAACTCTCCTGTCTGTATTTGTGACATCGTATTTATTGGTGATCTAAATCACATATTTCCCGAATGCTCTCTGAACTTTCGGTTCTCTTTAATTTTGTATCAAGAACTAATTCACAATGAATGCCGCCATTGCCGCTAAATATACAGCTCTCCTATCTTCCTCAAATGATTAGAAATTCAAAAATAGTGTAATAGTTTAAAGAAATAGACAACATGAAACATTTTAAATAATTAACAATTTTCATGTTTTGAAATATACCCCACATACAAACACAACTAACGTGGTTTATTTTTATTTACTGCTCTTATATTAAATGACATGCGTAGCATATTCGACTTAATTAAACAACAATATTTTCTTAAACGACTATTATAAGATGCAATTACGCACAAAATTACCCTTCGCTCCACTTTCTGCGTAACTGAGCACCTGAGAATATGTATACGTGTGAAAATTAATAGGCATTGTTTGCAGACTTTGATCTTGCAGCGCGAGGCGAAACACGGTTTTGATTAGAAGTGGTAGAGAACTATCGAAGCCGGGAAATAATAATTGATAGGGAGAAACGCTGATCACCGGCATTTCTTGAGAGTTGCGCTAACAATTTTGCTACCACTAAAAAGATTGTGGTGTACGAGTTGGCGAAAACGAAATTAATTGCCGATAGTTTTGTAGTCGACAAAAAGTTAAAATCGAAAAGAGAACATTAAAAGAATTTAATTTTTAATATTTAAATTCATCAACTAAATTTTAAACAAGTTAAAAATTCAGGACCTGAAAATGACAATTAGATAAAAACCAAATTAAAAATTGTACACGAGAGTAAAAGACCAAAACATTCATATTCGTGTTTGTCAGCGTTTTTAATATTATAGCTATAGACTAGACAAATTTGCAAATAAAAATAATTTTCTAATATTGTTCTGAAGCTATTTTCTTGTGGCATTTTAAATTAATTACTATTTAAATGGGAATAAGCCACAATTAAAGGTTAAAATACGTTTATTGACGTTTCAATTTCCACTTCGGAAATCGTTCTCAAAATATTAATACTAATGTTTGTATTTTGAGAACGATTTCCGAAGTGGAAATTGAAACGTCAATAAACGTATTTTAACCTTTAATTGTGGTTTATTCCCATTTAAATAGTAATTAAAAATAATTTTCGTGACACTCTTTGATACAGGTGTCTAAATAACTGCTCTTAATAAATTTGGTGATACCAATATGTAATAACCAAATTTGCAAAAGATTAAACGTCATTTTTTACTTATAAATAAGTAAAACAGCACCATTGTGTGAAAAAATATAAAAGATACATTATTTAATAAAAAAGATATATGTGTTAACAACTTCAAAACTCAACAGCTTGTCATCGCGTGCCTTAGTCTGTAGACCAATGAGCACGTCGATGCGCATCGTCCCGCCTTTCGACCTCATACTTAATTTACGATTGGCCGATGGACTTAGAAATGCATATATCGATACGAAAAAAAGTGATTAAAAAAAGTGCATTTTTCAAGCCATGGGTAGTCAAGACTAGCTTTACTCCGGTCCTCATGTAGGGACTACAATGTCTCCTACACCTAAAAGCCTTCTTTACGGGGCTCTGCTCCCTGCTTGTCCTGAGACTCTTTTGCTAGGACCTTTTTCGACGCTAAACCGAGTTTTATTAACAAACCTACCAAATTAAGATGAAAATATAGAGGAACTTCAGATTGACTAACCGAAGTCCTCTGTAGAGCACCTAGGGAGCTGATATGGAGTTATTTCTTGTGAAGACACTCCCTTCCTATGGTGACATGGCGCCCAACCACAAAAACACGGGCCTATGACCCAGGCTCCCACTGAGCTCAGCTTAAAGCTCCACACCAGCAGGTAATGGTATCATTGACCGATTCTGCAGTTCCTGACACTGTCCGGTATCGGAGGTTTCAACGATCTAGAAGTCAACGAAGCCACCAGCCCCAGAAGCTACTGAGGCACCGGAGTAGCCGCGGAGCCACTCCTTACCCTACCGCAGGTGGTCCTTATTAACCACGTAGGCGCAGGCATACCCCCTACTGAGAAACCGGCTGAAAAAGGATTATGGGTTACTGGTTATTTTATCAAATTATATCATTTAGCGATTAAAAAATTTATGTTATATATTGTAAAATAGGTTTAAAAGAAGTACAGTAATTTTAAGGTAATAAACATTGAAAATAACTCAGATGCATCAAAATAGGTATAGGAAGTTAATTTTTTGTATTCGAAATTTTCGCAATTTTGTAAAAATCTAAAAAAATACAATTTCCTGGGACCCTAAGAACACGAGTTAGCCCTTTATTTATTTCACGATTTTTCTATTTTTCATAAACTGAATTCATAAGTTTAAAGAAGTCGCAATATCTCTGGTTTTAATTAAGGAAAATTGATGGTTTTTTTTTAATTTGGAGTACCCTATTGCATAGATTACAAAACATCAATTAATTAATTTGTAAAGTGTTTATTTAACCGAGCAATTTGTTTAAACAATTTAAAATAAGTATTTATTTGGCAAAATTTTTATTAGTAGAATAAGTTAGGGAATGGTAATGTAATGAGATAACTTAAATATCGTGTTGTCAATATTATCTTTATATAGGTCACAAAACTAATTTTGAAAACTCCAAAACCATAGCTAATTTTGAAATAATTAAGCAACAAATGCTTTTCTTTTTCAACGCAAACGTAAAAATAGGGGTGATGGGGATAATGGGATCCACCTGAGGAAATAATTTTTTTAAACTATAATATTGGCCTTTAAACAAATTTAAATATTGATAAAGAAAGGTTTACATGCATATTTTTGTTATATGCGACATTTTTTAAACAGAACTAATTATAATAGAATTTATTAAAATATTTTTTTAAAAAAGTATTTGACTCCATTGTCTCATCATGCGGGCAAACAGTTTACTGATTTACTTTTGACACATTCTTAAACGACTTTTTTGATTTCAATAAGAAATATTATTCTAAATAAAAAACATGTAGGTATTTTTATATATTTCTTGTACAAAACATGCTCTTGGGTAAATGTCAGTTTCCATAAACCGTTTTTTATTGTACATTCAGGTTACTTTAACATCAAACTGTTAAATTCCGAGCCAGTTTACGCTTTCACTTTCCTTTTTCGTTAAATCCTGAATTTATTTCTCTATAGGGAGATTTAACCCACGGGAAAAATAAAAAACGTAAGAATTACTTATAAACAGTTTTTAAAAATACAACATTAGAAATTAAAATTTTTGCAATAACTATTATTTACATTAAAAAAATCAGTTTCACCGCCAATGAACTATTTCTGCCTTAATGCGACAATGCTTTTTGGTTAACTTCTTTAGTATCGATCTACTCAACTTTATATGGTTTTACTTTGCATTTACTGCTATGTTTTTTTTTTGTATATCGATTTATCTATCTATCTGTGGAAACTTTCTATTGGTTTTTTTAACCAACTTCTTTCAAATATTAATTGTCCGCCATGCACTTAGCGTTTACGAGAAAATTCAAAGACGTTGTAACATTATAAACGTCACATCTCTATTAATTTATATTTAAATAATTATTTAATTTTAATTTCTTTATTAATTTATTAATTTTTTTATCTTTAGTTTAATTTTTACTATTTTTTAAAAGTAGTTGGCGTCCTCTGTTTTTCTCTTCTTCCTCTGTCTTTATTTTCTCTCTCTTTCTGTTCCGTACAATAAATATTCGCAATCTCTCTTTTTGTTCGGCAGACTATTCTGTTCCGTGTTGACAGACAAGCTAGTTTCATGATATCTATAGCAACATCCTATGACATCTGTGCTAACTTCATTTAGTCTCCCACTTTCTGTCAAAACAACTTTTCTGTGGTGGGATTATTTTTTGCCTCTTTTTGAAATTTATACAAAAAGGCAAAAATTATTATAAGACTCATTTTTATGGTCTACAAATTCTCTTGGGTTTATTGGCTTTATTGGTTTTATTGGCTTTATTGGCTTTATTGGCATATCAACAAATTTATTTGGATTTATATATTGGATTTCAACAATTAGTCAGGACATACAGCCACATGTGACTGCAGCTCCCCAGAAGCCACAACTTCTAATTGGAGGACCTAACAGCTAGAACACACAAGCAGCCCATCGAAGCAATAAGTAGCACTTATTAACTGTTAAGCTTTGGCAGGGTTAATTATTGTTTTTTATTCTTTTAAATAAATATGTTTGGTTAAAATTTGTCTTATTTGCTATCAGCTGAGAACTCAGGTTTAATCCCTAGTTTAAGACAAGACGAACTCACCCTTGAGATACTGAGCTAGGCAAGGTATAGACGATAAGGTCCCATGGTTGATTGAGGTATTATTTTTACAATAGTACTTCAATTCTCTTTGGTAGTCTTATCGTTACACATTCCCCACGTTGGGCGCCAATGTCTACTGAACGTGCTGTTCGCTCACCATCTAATAATTTTCTGAATCAATTCCTGCATTTGATGTAAGTCAACGACTGTAAATTATCCCAAATTACGAATAAAATATATTTTAATTAAGATAAAAATTAATATGGAAAATTTTATACATTAATACTTAAAATTAGATTTTAACATTTTTTAACCTGCGATCAGTACCGCTGTTAGAATTTATCTAACATTTTTAATTTTTTTTGTATTACTTTTCTTTCGCCTCGTATGTTTATCTCCGGTTAGCTACGCCCCACTCAATATGGTTTTGTCTAGTAACTCCCATGTTTAATTTAGATTGAAATCATCGCGGTACTGATTACGTAGTTACGAATTTTGAATTATGTTAATATTTTATATGAGCTAGACTAAATTTGGACTTTGTTGTTGTTTGTGATGGCGTATGAAAGGGAACAGCAACGGTTAGTAGTCCTTTGGGAGGCTATTGAAGATGATATGCAACAAGATGAAGTCGTTCAATCGGACACAGATGTTTTCTCGGACAGACTAAATGGTTAGTGCACCAAAATCAAAACAAAGTTGGAAAAACCAGCCCTCAAAATATTGTTACACAAATACCAGGTTTAAAAGGTATTGCAAAAGAAGCCAAAACAATATTGGATTGTTGGAAACTTTTTTTCTCGAATGAAATCATTCAATATATTACAGATTGTACCAACAAGAAACTTCAAAAAATTAGAATCACCAGAAACGCAAAACATTACAGTCCTAAAGATTTTGACGAAATGAGTGCATTTGTCGGGCTTTTATATCTTGCTGCTGTAAAAAGAGCCCAACATTTAAATACTTTAGAACTTTGTAGCACGGACGGAACGGCCCCAGAATACTTTGATGCTACTATGTCAGAACGCCGTTTTCACTATTTAGTACAAGCTATTAGGTTTGATGATATTAAATCTAGAGTAAAAATAGTCCAAGAAGATCATTTGGAGCCTGTGCGATACGTTCTGGATAACTTTGTTGGGAAGTGTTTACAACATTACTCGGTGGGTAGTTACATAAAGTGGATGAGAAGCTTGAGGGTTTCAGAGGGAGATGCAAGTTCCGCCAGTATATTGCAAATAAACCTGCGAAACATGGCATAAAAATCTACGCTGTTGTAGACTCTCGAATGTTTTATACACATAACATTGAAATTTATGCAGGTAAACAACCAACTGGTCCATATGAACTAAAGAACGATGTCCATAGTGTTTTAACAAGACTTTTAAGATATTGTAGTGGTACTGGACGAAATGTAACTATGGACAATTAGTTTATATCTTTATCTTTGGCTAATGACTTGGTACACAACCACCGTATAACGTTAGTTGGCACATTACATAAGAACAAGCAAGAGGTTCCCCCAATTTTTCAGATACTTAATTACGAAAAAGAAATAGCAGCATGTTTGCTTGGTGAGTCGATCCCAATAAATGCGTTCTTACCTTATATGTACCAAAACCTAATAGAAATGTGCTGATGCTGTCGACGTTTTACAAAGATGATGAAATTGATCCAGAAAGTGGCGATGCAATTCAGTCATAACATTCTATAATCTAACAAAAGGAGCTAAAGAGCAAAAGATTGTCGTTACTGCGTATCACATGCCCTGTCCATCTGAGTCTATTGGCCTTTATATATCTGACTAGATTTTCTTTTCCGAATAGAGACTCTAGCTCGTTTGTTGTATCTTCCCCCCCCCCCCATTTGTTTGTCGCGCTGTCTCTGCAAGGGCCATATATCATTCGAAGAATTTTACGTTCCCACAACAGCAATTTATTTATCTTTAATTAATATATTAAATACATAAATAAAATATAAGCTATGAAACAATAACAATATAAGCTACGAAAAATAGTGCCAAGTACCAAATACCTTAAAAAAGGGAACGACATTATTATGTTAGATAAAATGTAACACGGTACCTACGGCGCGAGATACATAAGCGGTACCGATCGCGGGTTAACATACTCAGTAGATTTTAATATTTAGAATTCTTTCATTAAATTTATTGTATTTAAAATGTATTGAATTAATACACAAACTTATATTTTAAACTTTATTGCAGAGAAAATGTTGAAAAATTGTTTTTTATTGTAAATTAAACAATGTTACACATTTTAAAATTATTTTTAATTCGAATCATACATAATTCTGTCAAAAATAAAAATATTTTACTCTCGAGTAAAAATCACATTTTTTAAAACACTTGATATACAACTAATAAAAGTTGATATCTGATGGTATATGGTATAGATCAATATATTGTAACTGTGTGTATTGGAAAATAAAACTGCTTTTACTACTTTCCTTATAATTTGATCATATTTTCTCGAGTTTATGCGAAAGAAATAGATATAAACGTCACTTTTTGTTTAAATGAACTACCACTGTAGTAGAGGTAGAGTGTTAATCAAACATTTTGTATAAGGGTATCATGTAACTGTTTGTATGGGAAAATAAAACCGTTGTTTTTACTATTCTCTTTATAATTTCATCATATTTCACCTATTAGACTCTAAATAATTATTTCAAAACCAAAATAAGCCAAATTGATTCAGTCGTTTTCGATTTATTATAAAAATTGTTATAAAAACATAAAATAACGTTTGTTAAACGTCATTTTACATTCATCGAGATAAAAAATATCCTACCTCCTCAGTTGGACCAACTAATACACTTTCCCAAATTTTATTGCAATCGGTTCAGTGGTTTCTGAATATAGTTGGACAAGCATCGTGACACGAGATTTTTATACATATATAAAGATATGCAGAGCTACATATAACGTTAAACTTGGGAGTGGCAATTTAAAAACAAAATCTGCTTTTTTACACTTTTTGTACGCTGTATATTTAAATAAATATTTTTATCGATATGTATAAAAACATAACATAAAAACATTAATTTTAAAATAGCATCAACAGACATTAAATACGAAAACACATATTAACAATTTTACTAATTAATTTTTTGCAGCTCCGAAAGGAAATTTAATTTAATTCTAAATATCCATCTGGAATCCGTTTCTACTTGAACGAACGTTTAAATTCATTTAACACCATGAATAGAATTACTGCCTTTCTGGACCACTGGTTTTTAATTACAATAGAGTGAAAGCTGAAAATAACAGTTTACTGAAAAATTTTAGTTAATTCTGTTTAATCAAGCCAGCAAATTTTTTATTTATTTATTAAATGTCTTCTTGGGAATAAAATATAATTACAAAATATGTTATTTTAATGTTTTAGCTTGTATATCGTAAGGTATTTTTCAAGTGCAACCTTTTAATTCAACAAAAATATCTTGCGTCTTAGTCGAAAATAAAAACACACCAGTTCTTTTCCTTGTTATTTTCTTGAGTAATTATTAATATGTAATTATTATATTCCTTGATTTTTTGCACATGTGTATTTAGGAATAAATATTATGTTATGCCAATGTTAAAAGCATTGACAGAATGCCGAATAGACGATTTTTACACTAACATATTCCCATATCTACCAAAATGCCACGGCTAGCGTAAGACTATCTCAACCAGAAACACATAAATTCGGTATATAGCAAAACGTACGGCAAGAAGACACGTCTCTTCAAAGATATTTACGACGCTTTTAGAACATACCTGTAACAAGGCAGATCTGGACGAGCATGGTATTAACGTAAGTGAAGAGCAGCTCAGTCTGAGAAGCTCATCATAGAGATGGAAGCAGAAATGTCGAAAATTAAATGGGATGTGATAGGAATTAGTGAGTTAAAACAACGAGGAGAAAACCCAAAAAACTGAAATCGGGTCACTAGTTTTATCAGGTCGGTAGTGAAACTGAACAACGAAAGGCGTTGGCCTCTTCGTACACAGAAAACATGAAAACAGCATTATATCAGTAAATCTAAGTTCTCTATTAGAGTAGGTTCTTTAACGTTAAAACTAAGTAAAAGACATAGCTTAAAAATCTTACAAATGTGTACAACAAGTGGCATGCGGACTATAAAATAGAAGAATTCTACGATGACATTACTTTAGCCCTAAATGATACAAAAGCATACTTTACCATAATATGTGACTTGAACGCTACACTGGGGAACGCGGTGAAACTTTACTTAACTTTCTGCTGGAAAAAAATCCATTCCAAATGAAAAACTTGTCCTACAAAAAAGATTATCAAAGATAGACGTGGCAAATCCCGAATGGAAAAACTAGGAACGAGACAGATTTTATGATCATTGACCAGAGGCAAATTTTTAAAGATGTCACACTGTGTACATTGTTCAACAGGAAGCGACCACAGAATGGTGAAAGCGTTGATAGAAATAGATCTTGGGAAACAAAGATACCGCACGATCAAAAGAAGTATACCTACCTGAACAGAGCCTAATAATATAAATGCATTTGAAGAACACATGAATAGCATTCTCTAAAGCCATAAACATACAAACCCAAATGTCAACACCCTGAATGACATTATAATAGAAGCTTCAGAAGAAAGCCAAAAAATTGACTGTCCTCAAACACACCTCGTATTCAAACTCAAATAAGCGACTGCGCAAAAACTTACATCGGTCAAACTAGTAGAAATTTTAACAAACGTATAGCAGACCATAAAATGGCTTTCAATAATAGGAAAACAGATTTTACATACCCACTTCACCTTCTAGATCATAATAATTATTCTTTTAATGACGAATTTCAAATTATCTTTATTAGAATCTATGGAAATTAAAAAATTAAAAAAACACAGACATAATTATGAATGACTAACTTGAGACAAACTTCTCTCCTTCTTAACCTATTTCGTAAAGAATATAAATGCTAAACACATTCAAAAATAGATCACTTAAGAAAAGCACTTTGCCGAAATAGCTGTAGTGATAAAATATCATAATAAATTTTGTGAAAGTTTTGAAAACAAAGTTTTCAGTGTTTTATTGTTATATAAAAAAAGCTTTGAAAAAACACAAGGGATGAGAAAATCTACTTCCACTAATGTCATTCTAGCAGAAAGTACAACTATCGATCTATACCATAGATTTAAATGGATTTCCACGAAATACATGGCAAAACTTCAAATCACTCATTATTAAATATGCTTCTAGACTTAAAAAAAATATCATGGTTATCAATATCATAAGAATACTCGTACCTAGTACAAACTATTCCTTTTCTGAAAAAATTCCTTTACTTAATAATGTCTGTGCAACTGAAATAATAGCTATTCAAAAGCGGCTAATAATTTGCGAGGAAAAAACTTTGATAGAGCTTTAATATTTACGGATTTACAAAGCGCTATAGACAAAATTAATAACAATATGATAACTACAACAAAGGATTACAGAGTCTTGGAAGTAAAAAAGAAACTATACTATTTAAATAAATATGGGAAAGATATTAGAATATGTTGGGGCTGAATTTAGTATTCCTGAGTATTCCTGAGGAATAAATTAGGGGCTGAATTTAGTATTCCTGGTAAAATTAGATTAAGTAACTTGGATATCATGCCATTTTTAATGTGCTATACATTAAAATAATTCTTTTCAATAGAAAGGTAAGTGGTATAACAACATACACAAATTTGTTCCTAATGTTAACAAAACCCCATACATAGATAGGCGGCATATAACTGGCATTATTAGAATAAGAACTAGTCATTGCCTGACAGGACTACATTTATATAACATCAACATTTGCAATAACCCATACTGTGAATGTGGACAAATAGCAACATTATAACACATATTTTGAAAACGACTTAAAAACAAAATAAAAGGTTATGTTGTCTATCAGGAACTGATCAAAATTAATATTAAAATCTCAATTAATATACCATATGCTTCATATCATCCATATAAAATTATAATCTTCGTAATAACCTATCCAATATTAACAGTTAAACCATGGTTAAACAACTTATAAGAAAACAGAGAGAACATAAATAAAATGTAGACTCATTATTCATTAACAACTCAAACCAAAGGACTAAACAAAATAGGGCATAAGATATATATTCTCAGACTCACGACAGTGGCCCAAAAATTAACAAAACAAATGTACTGGCTGATTATTCAGTAGAATTATTGCCAAAAAAAAAGAAAAAGTAAAAACTGTAATGGTGATTTGAAAAATCACCATTACAGTTATTTTCTACATTATTTCAAACACCTTTTAAATCAAATATGGGTGAGCTAGAAAAAATATTAGGGAATATATCCCTTTGGCAATTTACAAATCCCTAGAGTACTTATCATGAACGATATCATTCCGAAACTATATTAAATTTGATTGATTAGGGTTTCGGTAAAGTTTGCTATTAAATGACATCCCTGTCTAGTTTGAACTTGCCAGTTGTAACTATATTTAATTAGATTATTTAACGACCTAGGCCTGTAATTAATATGGGTTATAATAGAGTCAAGATACTGGTGCCTTTAGCGTCTTCAAGTTTGAGAAGCCAATAAATACATATAACAAAAATATTTTATACATAAATAGTTTTGAACAAAAAAAGTTTTACTATTTATACAGAAAGAAATAACGAAATGGGAGAATAAATATAACATAAGAAAGTTGTCATGTAAAATGCTACCGTTCTCCAATTTTAAAACACAGGCTTAGTTTTTTAATGGAAGGGTAATTTTAGAGTTATCAAATAAATTCCAGAGGTAGAAATTTTAGTAATACAAAATCAAAGATCAGAGGAACTTCGGCATATAACAGAAGAGGAAATTAAACCAAGTTAAAAGATATAAAGAACAACAAAACACCTGCATGGTAAGTGAAATGATAAAATTAGGATGCAAATGCGTCATAAAAGCTTAAAAACTCTTTATAAAGCATACCTTTTTGAAGGAATTACACCAGAAAAATAAAAGAGTGCCGTTATGATAAGATTGCGCAAAAAAGGGATCTAAGAGAAATTTAAAACTACAAACCTATCACTGTCACAACTATTTAAGAAAATCTTAAACGACACAGACTCTCCAGAGGAATGGCATGAAAGCATCACAATCCCCATATTTAAAAAAGGACAAATAACTTATCCACAAAACTACAGAGGAATCATCCTCTTAAATACAACGATGAAACTTTTCACGAGTATTCTTAAGGACAAATTGGAAAGGCAAATCACTAATGCTGAAAACAACAAGGTTTTCCAAGAGGGCGGTCTATAACAGATGCAGTATTCATAATAAAGCAAATAAAAAAAAGCTATAGACTTCGGCATGCCAGCGTATATTTGCGTAATGTAACCAGAGTTAGAGCAGGAGACTAATTCACTGAAAATATTCCAACACCGGGAGGAATTAGACAAGGCGACAGTTTAAGCCCCTTCTTGTTTAACCTACTCATTGGCAAAATTATAAACAAAGTAACATCTCTCAATCTCGGATACAGAATGGGTAACAATAGAATTGATATGGTGTGTTACGCAGATGATGCAGCAATTATTGCTAAATCAGAAGATGATCTTCACAGACAGCTCTTTCAGTTCTTTTAAATAAGCCGCCAACTAAATATGACTATTTCTACCAACAAAACTAAATGTATGACAATAGCAAAAGATCCGCTCAGATGTAAGTTAATGGTTGAAAACAACCCCATAGAGCAGGTGATGCAATTCAGATATCTGGGCATAGATATATTAAGCACACACGACCCAGTAAAGGACCTAAGGAGTCCGCATTGTTGGGATGTCTGCGGGAGATAGTCTGGTCAAACCCGTATATGCTCACAGATAGTAAAATTAGAATCTACAAGACTTGCATACGACCGATCATGACATAGGACATGGCATAGAAGTGTGTGAAGATACCAACAAAACGAAAAGATACTAAGGGTTGCCGAAATAAAAATCCTAAGAACAATAGTGGGCAAAACAAGAAGAGACAGGGTAAGAAATACAAACGTCAGAGAGCAGTGCAAAATTCAAGTTATTGTAAGATGGGGAAGGCAGCGTAAGAGGACGTGGTACAATCATGTAAGACGAATGGATAAGAATAGACTACCAAAAATTGCCCTAGAAAACAACCCTCCCGATTCAAGACCTCCCGGAAGACCACCTAAAAGATGGAGTAATAGTTGGCAATCTACCTCCCAGGAAATTAACCATCTTACCATCTCCCATCAACCAATTAATTTCATCTAATATGCGTTATCATTACTCACTGTTAATTTTGTTGCCAAATTAAAATAATTATTCTGTATAATACTCGATTTAGAATTACATGTATGTCTGAATAGATTGTTTCTATTATTTAAAAGATAAAGTTGTTAAAATTTATTTTTTGTACATACTTATTTATGTGTTCGTAAGCGAACGGGATTAAATTGGGATCTCTTTTTTGCATTCTGATTTAAATATCAAATAATACGAGGGGAATCGCTACATTTGCAAGAGACGCAGATTTCAATCAGTAATCCAATATAAATGGAAATATTTTTTGCCTTTTTCGAAAAGTCTGAACAAACCAGCACCCGGTTTTTTGTACAATGAAAAATGTATACCTAGAAGGGACTTCTAGACGATATCTGTCTGACGAGAATTACAACAATGAGTCTCATTTTCATTTGTATATCATAGTATCAAGGAGTTTGAGAAATATATATGTCTAGTAAATAAAGTTGATGCACGAAATGATGTTGAGTGAACCTTCTAATTGAAGTTAATAGAAGTTTTACTTTAATTCCCGGCGATTATAAAGGTGATATTATGGTAATAAAGTTATTTATTTTTTCTATTTAGTCTTCGGTCTATTTACATGCAAGTAACGCACCTTTTACCGATTTTATTCAAAGCAGCAATTCGTCGTATTAATTTTGAGTTTTGTTTATGTTTCTCAGTTTACTAGTCTAATTACATATTTTATCGCTGTACTTTTTAGCTGGTTCGTGACAGTCTGGTAAACTTTTCTTTCAGTTTGGATGGTTTTTTGTCACATAATTTACTCGTGTTCTTTCATTTAATTCTCCCTTTTTTACTAATATATTTTAATTTATAATATTGGATATGATACTGTAATCTGCTACACAAGCAGATGCGTACTTAGCACAAGCACCATTTAAAGGCTGCGAAATGAGCAGACCTTAGTCAATGCTTGAAAAGCTACCGAGAATCACTAAGCTATATTGGTTATAACCTAACCTCAACATTGATCACATGTATTTGTTGCTCATAGACATATAATACAAATAGACTAACTGTTGCAATACAGGCCTGTTCCCCTAGTGTAACCGAGACATCTCTTTCTAATGGGCCGGGTTTATCGACCACGTGATCTAAATGACCAAAGGGAAGGTTACGAGGTTGATAAACCCAGTCCATTAGAAAGAGATGCAGGGATTGCTTTGCATTAATTTTCTCTGTCGCACTGGGGGAACGGGCATTTATTGTAACAGTCAGTCTATTTGTATTATATGTCTATATTTATGCTTATGATTAATTTTCATAATTAAACTAAAATAAGTGAATAATAGCAAATATTTACAAAAAAGTGAAGAACTGATAAAGATCTTTGAGTCTAGGTTGTTAGCTAGGCAGATATTATTGTTCAGACTTAGTTTTTTCTGAACCAACATTTTTGACGTATAAAAGTAAAATCTTGTAAAAGATGTTTAAAACCAATTATTGGTGATCAAATTGAGAAAGCTCCTAGATTTAATAGCTGCCGTGTTATTTAAAACGTAGAGAAGAAATGCTCGGGTCTTTGTGCAAGTGAGCAGAAAGCCATTGTTGTTTCAACAAGCAAACTTTAAAAAGTACCGGTTTTAACTATCAAGTTTATTTAACTAAAGTGGCAAATCAAGTTTTTAAAGTGTACAACTAAGTGAAACTTTATTGCATGAAGTTGAGGATCATACTGAATGTGTTAATAGTTTAATGATGTATGGCATCATATAGCATGGGGAATATGACTTAACTATTAAATTTATAAATGTAGTCCCTACAGTTGCTAAAAAATGTTCTTCAAAAAACCAAACTCAATAAACACTATTTCTATTTGTTATCGGAATCTTTGAGCCTTCATTTTGCTAAGAGAGTTTTAATTTTGTTACGAAACCATCTTAAAGCTAAATAAATCAAATTTTACTTGAATATCTGGTTGTTCAAATAAATTATGAACAGGCACCATTAATCTTGGACGGAGTATCCATTTCTCCGAACTCACCAGAAGATATTTACCTTAGTCATTACTCAGCTATTGAAACTATAGAAAGAAGTACCTGTATATTTATTTGGCGACTGCATTTTACCACTAGCTTATTAGGCTTACACAAATCAAGAGGGCTTGCTCGTTGACTATGCGAATGTTTTTCTTACCTAAACCTTGAGAGAGAGAAAGAGAGAGAGAGAGAGAGAGAGAGAGAGAGAGAGAAAGAGAGAGAGGTAATCACACTACCTCTCTTGTTCCCATTTGACCTCTAAATCCAAACTGTGTGTTGACAAACGTAATACAAATATAAACATTTTTTATATATACGCTGTTGAATATCTTTGAGTAGTATTTTGAAAGTGTGGCTCATGAGGCTAATTAATTGGTATCCATCGCAAGATATAAGACGCCCCCAGCATACTTCCTGTTATGTATTCTTAAGAACTTGTCTTTTATGTGGATGTGTTTTGTAAATGAGTTACAGTTTTTTGGTCAGCAATAAACGGCAATTTTACCTTATGTAAACTACAAAAGGATAATTTTCGTAATTCTATTTTAATTTTCCCTAGCCTATTCAAAAATGATCAAAAATGCGAACGTGTTTGTGCCGAGTTTAATGCATTTATTTGCAAAAAAACATTTAATTTACATATGCAAAACGTGTTTCATTACTTTTATCTGTTTTAATGTATTTTTTTTAATTGCTCATAGTAGAAGCGAATGTACTAGTCAGGTATTTTTTGTCTATGTTATGTAAATGTAAAGAACGGTCCAGTTAGGCATCCTAGGGTTAAAGTGCATTCTCCTCAATGGAGGTTGGCTACTACAATTATTGCAAACTCTTCTCTGTTTTCAGCTGTTCTTTTATTAGTCTTTTCCTTCCTAGTCCTCTCTTTCTCTTGATCTTTCCTTTCACTATTACTTGAGCATATTAACAGAAGACCAGGATCATGTAAAACCTTATCAAACTTTCTTAGATTACAATAAGGCCCAACAAATAATACCTTTGCGACTAACCAGATAAACAAGGAATTAATAAAACTACGCAGCACTGTGCATACATGTACAGTAAATTAATATAACATTTAAATGAGGAATAAATACTTAACTACTTGTATCTAATATCACATTTATCCAAATAAGCAGAAAAGTTCGGCATTTGTGATTATTTTCAAATTGTCAGTTATATTGTTCTGAAGCTATTTTCTTGTGGCATTTTAAATTAATTACTATTTAAGTGGGAATAAGCCACAATTAAAGGTTAAAATACGTTTATTGGCGTTTCAATTTCCACTTCGGAAATTGTTTTTAAAATACAAACATTAGTAAATTAAACAAATTTTATTTTTTTTACTTAGTGAAAAATTCTTCTAATAATTTAATTTTATCTGACTCATCTATATTGACAATTCAGACATACATTTTACATTTTAAAGTAGACGACTTTAAAATGATATTGCCAATATTGTTGAGTTGCGTTCCTGGGACGACTTTACTTATAAGATAGTTCATTCGATTACATGAAATCAACTTTAACTTGAGAATATCCGTCAGAAAAGATCATAACATGTAATTCGTCTTTAAAAAGACAAATACATGACATGATGACAGTAAAATTCTCCTGTTAGTGATTTCATAGTAAATTATGAGGGAAAAACCAGGAAAAAAACCTCATAATACTATCCCGACATGGTAAGTATTTGATCGTGCATTTAGTTTACCTTCAATAAACACCAAATTCCGATTTTATATGTTTGTTATTTACAAAACATAAATGATGTATTCTCTATATGTTACTGACTTACCAATACTGGTATTTTCCTTTTAATAAGTTCCTCTTTCAATATGGGTAACCAGATCCTACTACATTCTGCCGAGGAATTCGCGACACAATTGGTCTCATTTAGCATAAAGAAACGGATGGTAAAAAGAGAAAAATCAAAGAAGCGGCTCTAATTATGCTAAATGAGACCAATTGTGTCGCGAATTCCTCGGCAGAATGTAGTAGGATCTGGTTACCCATATTGAAAGAGGAAGTTATTAAAAGGAAAATACCAGTAATGGTAAGTCAGTAACATATAGAGAATACATCATTTATGTTTTGTAAATAACAAACATATAAAATCGGAATTTGGTATTTATTGAAGGTAAACTAAATGCACGATCAAATACTTACCATGTCGGGATAGTATTATGAGGTTTTTTTTCCTGGTTTTTCCCTCATAATTTACTATGGAATCACTAACAGGAGAATTTTACTGTCATCATGGCATGTATTTGTCTTTTGAAAGACGAATTACATGTTATGATCTTTTTTGACGGATATTCTTAAGTTAAAGTTGATTTCATGTAATCGAATGAACTATCTTATAAGTAAAGTCGTCCCAGGAACGCAACTCAACAATATTGGCAATATCATTTTAAAGACGTCTACTTTAAAATGTATAATGTATGTCTGAATTGTCAATATAGATGAGTCAGATAAAATTAAATTATTAGAAGAATTTTTCACTAAGTAACAAAAAACAAAATTTGTTTAATTTACTAATGTTTGTATTTTGAGAACGATTTTCGAAGTGGAAATTGAAACGTCAATAAACGTATTTTAACCTTTAATTGTGGCTTATTCCCATTTAAATATTAATTAATTGTCAGTTATATATAAAAAAATAAACTATAGAGCCACGGATTTAATATATCATCAAAATTAACGAATCTCAAACACACATCAGATTTTTACTGCCATTATCGATCTATAAGCCAATTTGCGCAAAACAGCTATTTTTATTTTAAAAATCAACGTTTTAGTGCTGACAAGGGTATTGTTGACGGCAGCCGCTCAGTGTTTCATTATGTCTTCATAATACGGAAACAAGTACCGTCGCTTTACAAAAGCGAGAAAAATAATTTTGGAAAAAACGTAGGTGTGCTACATAAAAGGTATCATTTTATTATCCCCGAACCATCCTAAAATTTCTCGGTCAAGTAACACGAAACTGATTAAACAACAATATCCTTCCGTGTGTTGGAGGTAGTGTGCACTGACCCATTTTAAATTGCTGACTAAAAACGGTCTCCCTAATTTATAATTTCCGAAGGCGGTGTATTCCTTCCAACCAGACGAAAACGCAAAATATGAACACCATAAAATAGGTTTTAGTACGGTAGCATTGCAATTTATTTTGAGCTCTGAATTTACAAATATATTTTTCGTAAAATATATGTTTATATAGGATTAAGCCACAAATAATTGTAATGAAAATTACATTTTTAACTACTTTTTTGACATTTTGATTTCCCATTCGGAAATCATTTTCAAAAAAGATTATTTTAAAAAATTGTGCGAAAAATGTATAACCAAAAAGTTGTTAGCGGGTTATGATAATCCGAACGAAACGTGAATTGGTTAGTCAACTATTTTTTTGGTAAGAAAAATAATGTAAAACGAGGTGATGCATTATTATCTTTCCACAAAATGAAAGTGTTTTTGTGTTATGCAGCTGATTGGTCTTGTAAAACAGGAGAAATAATTGAAATCCACCAATACTGTGTCAACAACGATTGCAGAAGTTATGGAGAAAATCCATGAGACAGCCGACTTAAGGGATACTAAAAGTGGAGGAAGACAATATCACCTTGAAAGAGCACACAAATAAAGAACGTATTCTTGGTTGCTGAATACAGAATGATTTTGGGGAGGGGGGGTTCTTTATAAAACATATTGCTAAGGGAATAACATATGTAATTAATATAATCTCAAAATAATGAAAGTTTTAAGTATAAAAGATGCATCAGAAATTTGAAAATATCTTTTGGGAAACCTAATTAATAATAAATAATAATCCACAAAAAAAAACAGAAAAGAATTAAATTCTTTACATAACAAAAATATTAACGAGATCATCATCATCATGGCTTATTCACTCCTAGCGGAGTGTTTGCCGCCCTTTTGGGCTCTCTGATTTATTTATTGCGGAGAATCAGTCCGCTGTTGTTTTTTTTATTATTATAGCAGCGTGTGTGACTTGGCCCTGTCTACAATTTTCCTCCATTCTTTCCGGTCCTTAGAGCGCTCCTTCCAATTGGAGATTCTCAGCTTCTTTATGTCTCCTAAGACTTGATCTCTCCATCTTGTTTTGGGTCTCCCCTATGGTTCCAGTTATTCGCTTTAGGGTAAAGTCTGGGTTAGCTCTTTCTGTGTGTCCCAGCCACCTGAGCCTTTGCGTCTTCACGAACTTGATTATGTCTTCACCCTCGATGACTTCTTTAATTTCTTCATTGGTTATTCTTCTTAATTCGCCTACACTTATTCCTATCGGTCCCATTATTCGTCGAATTATCTTTCTCTCTAGGATTTCCAACCTCATTTCATCTTTTTGTGTTAGGCACATCGTCTCTGCACCATAGGTGATCACTGGCCTGATTGCAGTCTTGTAAATTTTTAATTTGGTTTTCTTACTAATGTACTTTTCTTTCAGGAATTTTTGGTAATTCCAGTAGGTTTTATTACCCAGTAGGATGCGTTCATTTATTTCATCCGTTCTATCATTTCTGTCATTCACCATCACTCCCAGGTATTTGAAACGGTGTACTCTTTCAAATGTATATGCACCAAGCTTAATTTCTTTCTCTATGTTCGTATTCTCTCTTGAACACTTGAGGTATTTCGTTTTGCTTTGGTTTATTACTAGCCCTCTCTTCTTTGCTTATTTATCTAGTATTATGTTCTGCATGGTTTTAAAATCTCTAGTAACCAGTGCAATATCGTCTGCATACGCTATCAGTTGGGCTGAAGATTCGATAATCGTTCCCATAATTTTGGCTGCTCTTACTGCCCCCTCTATGGCAATGTTAAATAATGTTGTTGACAGGGAGTCTCTCTGTCTGACACCTACCTCCATGTGTACTTCATCTGACGGGCCTTCCCTAGTTAAGATTCGTGCCTTGGATTCCTTTATCGTCATTTTCGTGAGACTTATTAGTTTTTCTTGGATGCCTAATTGATTCATATCCTTAATTAGCCCCTCCCTTATTACACTGTCAAAAGCTTGCTTGTAGTCAATAAACAGTATATGTAGATCTATTCCGTGCTCGTAACTTTTTTCGACGATTTGCGTTACAATGTGTATTGCATCTATTGTTGACTTACCTTCCCTGAATTCATGTTGGTATTCACCTATTTTTGTTCTAGTTTCTTTTTCTATTCTTTGTCTGATCAAATTAGTTAATATTTTGTACATTGTATTTAATAACGTGATTCCCCTGTAGTTACTGCATTTCGTCTTGTCGCCTTTTTTAGGGATTGGTGTTATCAGACCACAATTCCAGTCGCTCGGCATGCGTTCTTCTTCCCATATTCGTTCTATTAGGTTGTGGATTCTGTGGGCTAGTTCCTCTCCCCCTTTCTTGAAGAACTCAACGAGATAGTTTATCTAATAAACATTCTGGAGAATTTCTCCATGCAATAAACAATTCATCATTATCATCATCATCATGGGATCACCAAGGATGAAAGGAACCAGGACTTGATGAAATTCCTGCAGAACTGCCGAAGCTATTAGATGCAGAATAAATCAAAATAATAACTGAAATATTTAATGAAATATACAAGGCAGGAATAATACTAGTAGAGTGGCTCACATCGAAGTTAGTACCATTGCCCAAAAAACCAGGAGCAAAAGTTTGTGACGACTATAGGACCATAAGTCTAATGAGCCATCTGCTGAAGCTGTTTTTAAAAGTCATCCACAAAAGAATTTACCGGAAATGCAAGGAATAAATTGCGCCCAATCACTTTGGATTTGTAAACGCCATTGGTACAAGGGAAGCTTTATTTAGCATGCAGGTAATGTTTAAAAAATGTAGAAATGTTAGCTGTGATATTTTTGCATGCCTGATTGACTATACGAAGGCTTTCGATAGAAACAGGATGAACAAATGATGGAAGCGGACAGGGATTGACAGAAGAGTCCTAAAAATAATAGCTAACCTGTATTGTAATCAATTAGCGGTGCTACGAATAGATGGAGAATATACAGATCAGGTCAAAATCTTAAGGGGAGTGAGATATAAGGGGTGTATAATTTTACCACTGATATTTAATCTGTACTTGAAGCACATTATTGAAGAGGCTCTAAAAGATATTTAAGATATCTCGATAAATTGGGTCAAGCTCAATAACCAGCGGTATGCAGATGATAGAATAGTGTTTTACAATACCATAGAAGGGCTGCAAAACGTAATGAACAAAATAACGGAAATAAGTAGAACCTATGGACTGGATATAAACACCAGCAAAACCAAGTTTATGTTCATCAGCAAGGAATACATAACTGGAGCAAATTTGTATGTGAATCAAATGAGAATTGAACGTGTCTCACAGTACAACGAGTCGTGGGACAATACCCATAAATTTAATGTCGCATCAGAAAGGCAAAAAGTGCATTCTTGACTATGAGATTTGTGTTTAAGAACCATGATCTCACCCTAGAAACAAAAATAAGGCTCCTTAGATGTTACGTGTACTCAGTGCTTCTGTACGGAGTAAAAACGTGGACATTGAAGGCGGAAACTCTCTGAAAACTTCAGGCTTTTAAGCTATGGTTATACAGAAGGATCCTGAAGATACAATGGACAGACAAAGTCACCAATGAAAAAGTACTACGGAGGATAAACACAACCGCGGATTTGGTCAACATCGTGAAAGGCCGTAAGCTTGGGACATATAATGAGAAATCAAGGCAGATATGAGCTACTCCAATGCACTTTGCAAGGTAAAATTGAAAGAGAAAGGGACCCAGGACGAAGAAGAATATCCTGGCTAAAAAGAAGAATATATTATTGTCTAAAATTACCGTACTAATAATCGCCACCTCTTGCAGCGTTAAAGGATTAATTATTAAGTTCAGAAATTGCATGTAAAATAAACAGAATTATACATAATAGAAAGTTCGTTTCCAGTTTGTTATTTATTTTGAAAATGTACGGAAAAGAAATATTACCTAAGTGCAAACATAAATAGAACTCCCAAGGCTAAATATAATGAGCTCATTAAAATTGCTCTTTAATAAACATCTGCAGATTATTCAGATATCATTCCATGTTTATGTTTTTTTCATTACTTATTGCTTCGTTTTTATAACTGTATTATTTTGGTATACTATAATATGTAGGTAGAGCAAACAAACAAAAGAAATATACTTAAAATATACTAGAGATATACTGAGTGGTGGAAATATCGCAATTAAACTAACAAATAATAGGAAATCCATATAATACACAACTTCTTCTTCTTTTTAAATTTTTTATGGCGACTTTAATATTATTTACAGCTGTCCTGAATAATATTATATAACTTATTTTACGCTCCGACCAAAAGCCACGGCGATGAAGAAGTAGACATATTTTTTGATGAAATAAGAACAGCTATAGATACAAATAAAGCAAATTACAAAATACTATTAGGAGACTTTAATGCCAAATTGGGCAAAAAAGAGGAAGATTAAGAACATTTAATTGGTAACTATGACTACGGAAAAAAAAAACGATAGAGGAGAAATGCTTCTCAATTTCATGAATGAACATAACATGCAATCAATGAACTCCTTTTTCAATAAAAAACCAAGCAGAAAATGGACATGGATGAGCCCCGATAAAAAGACAAAGAATGAAATAGATTATATCTTAACGAAGAATAGAAACCTAGTAGAAGACGTATCAGTATTAAATCAGTTTGACCTAGGAAGCGATCATAGACTAATAAGAACAAAATTAATAATTAACAAAAAACTAGAAAGAAAAAGAATACATGAAAAAAGATACAAATGGATATCTGAAGAAATCAAAAATAGTGAATTTAATAAAAAGATAGCGCATGCATTAAATCAAGTTAGCATGCAGCAGATAAACTCCAATGATATTGATGATTTGAATAACCTTATTACCAAAACAGTGAATAAAAGCCTTCTGCAATTGAAAAAACCAAAAACAACATACAATGAATTAGACAAAGAAATATTACAACAAATAAAAAGAAGGAAGATCTTAAATAAATCTAACAAAAGGGGAACCGACGAATATAGAGAACTTAATAGGCAGATTAGAAAAGGAATCAGACAACAAAAAAGAAAAGAAAACGCAAAATTATTTACAACAACTATTGAAAAAAATAAGAGTATGAAATGCCTCAGACCGACACTAGGACGACGTCAGATGATATCATTAATGGGAAAAAAAGAAAATGAAATCACAACTAGAGAAAACATACTGACACGAATAGAAGAATTTTACACAGAACTTTACAGAACACATCAACAAGATGATGAGATGAGACCAGCACGGAAATTAATAAAAAATGTTAAATCAGAAATAATGCCAAAAGTAACAATTTCAGAGGTAACTACAGCATTGGAAAACATGAAGAGAAATAAAGCTGCAGGAGAAGATAGTATTACCACAGATATGATATTAGAAGGAGGTAAGGAACTAATTGCAATTGTAACTAAGCTTGTGGACAGTTGTTTACATCAGGGCAAAGTCCCTAAGAGCTAGAACAACTCTAAAGTAATCTTATTACACAAGAAAGGTGATAGCCGAAAATTGGAAAACTACAGACCCATCAGCCTACTGTTACACCTGTTTAAAATACTCGCCAAAGTCATAACTACTCGACTAACAAGGAAATTAGACGAATACCAACCATATGAACAGGCAGGTTTTAGAAAAGGCTATTCAACTTCCGATCACCTGTTAACCACAAAAATATTAATAGAAAAATGTAACGAATACAAGTTTCCAGTTTTCCTAGCATTTGTAGACTACGAAAAAGCCTTCGATACCATAGAACACACGGCCGTAATAAACGCAATGCAAAATTGTAGAATAGACAACAGATATATTAACTTAATAAAAGAAACTATGAACCAAGCTACAGCTACATACTACCTAAATGAAAATGAACACGAACCCTGTACCATTAAACATCGGAGTCAAACAGGGAGATACTTTATCACCCAAACTGTTCACCTTAGTTTTGGAGGACGTTTTTAAAAACCTAAATTGGAAATATAAGGGAATAAACATCAATGGCCGCTACCTCAGTAATCTACGATTTGCAGATGACATAATCCTGATAGCTACTGACCTACAAGAAATGCAAACCATGCTTTTAGAACTACATACCGAATCTTCTAAAATAGGACTGAAAATGAATTTAAGCAAAACAAAAGTCATGCACTCCGAAGACACCGTGACAATAATAAACAATAAGTTATAAAAAAAGTTGAAGAATATATACATATACTTAGGAAAAAAAATAATACTAAATAGGGAAATTTAAACTAAAGAAATAAAAAGAAGAAGAAAGTTAGCTTGGGCAGCATTCGGTAAACTGAACTATATACTCAGAAATCAACAAATTCAATTACATCTTAGATCTAAAGTTTTTGATGCATGCATTATTCCGATATTAACTTATGCGGCACAAACATGGACAATCACAAAAAAGAATATGAATATACTTAGAGTCACTCAACACGCGATCGAAAGAGCAATGCTAGGTATATCACTTAAGGACAAGAAAACAAACACATGGATAAGACAGAAAACCAAAGTCACCGATGTGGTGCAAAAATCATTAAAGTTGAAGTGGGAATACGCTGGACATGTAGCTAGGAGCGATCAAGGAAGGAATCAACGATTTCCGAAGTGGAAATTGAAACGTCAATAAATGTGTTTTAACCTTTAATTGTGGCTTATTCCCATTTAAATAGTAATTAATTTAAAATTCCACAAGAAAATAGCTTCAGAATAGAATTTTAAAGGTTTGTCGTCGGAATTAAATTGGAATTTTAAAGTTTTGTCAAAACTTTAAACTTTTTATCTAATAACGGTACCAGTGATGCTCTGTTTTCTGTGCTACATGAGGTCTATTAAGCCCTAAACAATAATTCTTGATTTACTCAAACAAATGAAAACAATAAATCCAAAATGTTAGAAATTTTGAACAAAATCAACGCTTATTTTCTTGAAAATAAATATGTTGATCATGTTAGTCAAACCTAATTTATTTTTAGTTTACGAAATTCCAATTCTCTTAGAATTTTAAAGAAATTTCTCTTCCTATGTATGTAAAACACCTATTCTATTTAAGGTAGACAGTAAAGAAAGTTGATATTTGACGTAGAAAAGTAATAAATCCAATCTTTTCCGTCGAGCGTGTAAATGGCAAACAATATAGAATCGATTTTGAAGCTTCCATCATATAAGAGACTGTGTTTACATTTCGCATATTACCTCAACGAATATCGTTATTCGCCAACTCCACAATTCGCCCTCGTGGTAAAAATCATGGACAGGGTTTATCAGGAAATCAGAAACAAGCAATGGAATATTGGCAGGTTTTCGTTTTCTAAGTTATATCAGTAAACGTGTTTTATGGTTTTCGTAATGTTTGAATTTTGCGAATTATAGAAGAAAAGCTACAGAACTAATAAAAGAAATTTGGAAGGAAAGAACAATGCTAAAAATCTGGAACCGCAATCCTACTGTAGTAATTATTTTAAAAAGCACTTTAATATTTGTTGTATGAAGTATTTGGCCACATTTATATGTAATAACTATTTAGTATTATAGGGGTATATAGTAAAAATTATAGGGGTATGAACTTTTCTGAACACAATGTACAAAATATTCTCCAACGCCCTATAAAGCCGTTTAAGTACCTACTTGGAAGAACTCCCTGATGAATATCACAGCGGTTTTAGACCAAGTAGGTAATTTTAGAAAAAAGCAATGAATACATTGCAATTGATACGTTTCATCTCTTTGTGAACTTTAAGTCAGCTCAGCGAACTAAGCGAAGGCCGTGAGATACAGGTGTTAGACAGGAGTGCATATTTTTATCTGTTTGAATCGTCTTTTAACACATGTTAATCCTAATACCAATAAGGCTTCCAAAAATGAAAATCGGCCAGAGACGCAATTCGCCTACTAACACAACTGATTGGAAAGTGCTGAGAATATTTATTCAAAAATCACGGGATTTTAACTCTTCCCTCGGTATATATTCCAGAAACTATTTGCTTAATTCGTAAACACCTACATGTTTTTCCAGCAGGACCTAATCATGACTACTCCACCAGAAATTCAACCTTTGATGTGTATTTACCGATCCCGTCCTTAAGGAAAGAAGCCTACAACTTATTTCCTGAAGTTCCGTAAATTGACAAAAGCCTATCTATCTGAAAGACCATATTATTCAGTGAAAGAGTTTCCTAAATTTTCCAATGAATTGTATGATATTATCTTTTATTTTGTGATATTGACGATTTATCTAATTTTAATTATTTTTTTTTTACTTTTTGTAAGCTTTTATCCATAAAATTGTACAATTTTTAGTGACAATAAAGCATATTGAGTAAAACAACATCTATTTAGAAATCATTGAAAAATAAATAGGAAAGTCTGTCCAAAAACCGATAAAATAAGGGACAATATATAGTTTACTTTTAATATAGATTTACATAGCATATAGAACACAACACCGTATGTTGTTCTGTTAATAATGAGTTACTGAATATAGTAAATATGGTAATCAAATAAAAATTAAAAGCTCAAAATAAAAGAAAACTCAATAAAACATGCTCTAGTATTTTAAATCTTTATACTTTATCCGTTTGTTTTAAATATTTTTTTTTATGTTAAGCAAGGATGACATAAACGCTGACCGTATATTTTTTAAATGACAGGTGTGCCACCCTGTAAAAAGTTTCTTAAAGACTATCTATGACGAAAATCTTTTAGCGAATCCTTTAAAGATCAATCCTTCCTTTTAAGTTATGAGATTATTGTAAACACGTGTTCCAAAACATGTTGACATATTTCAAAGCTTGGAACTTATTGACATTTGGATATATGAGAAACTTTATTAAAAAAAATCCAATTGAACCTATTTATAGTATTTATTTGACAAATTTAATAAGTGAAAGCTGTACAAATATAATATATTGTTTACCTGATATTGTTTACAGAATATTTATGAGCGTGATTTGTGAAATTTTGCAAACAAATTATTATTAAAATTGAAATATTTGGAATTGCTTTCAGAGATTATTAAAATGGCAAAGAAATTTAAGTTTCTATCGAGTTTTATATTTTTAATATCATTGTTTGCTGGGGTTTTCTTCCTGTTAACGTTTATAGTGCTTCTGTAATAAACTCACGTGCATAAAAATTCGACCCGCTTTAAACGTTTGACTTAAACTATTTTTTTTTTCAAAAACTATTCTTCTTCTTATTCTTGTGTCACTCCTATCGGAGATTGGAAATCATCAAGGCTATCCTGACCTTGTTTACAGCTGACCTAAAGAGTTCAGTAGTGGTACAGCCAAACCACTCTCTTAAATTACGCAACCATGGCATTCTTCTACGGCCTGGATGCCGTTTTCCTTCTATTTTTCCTTGCATTATATTTTGAAGTAATGCGTATTTATGTTCTCTCATCAGGTGACCCAAATATTCGAGTTTTCTTCGTTTGATCACAAAATTTCTGGGTCTTTCCTATTCTTCGCATTACTTCAAAGTTTGTGACTCTTCCATTCCAACTTATCTTCAGTATTCGACGGTAGCACCACATCTCGAAACTTTCAATATTTTTTATGTTGTTCTGTTTGAGAGTCCAGGCCTCTACACCGTATAATAGCTTGTTAAATACGTAGTCCCTAAGCATTCTTAATCGTAGAGGGATGCTTATATCTCTGTTACTGAAGAATTTCCTCATCTTTATGAAGGTGCCCTGGCAATTTCGATACGTCTTTTTATTTCATTGTTTTGGTCTCCAGTTTCTTTTATTGAAGTCCTCAAGTATTTGTAACTCAATACTTTTTCAATTTGAATGCCGTTTATACTAATATGTGCTGGTTGTGTCATGTTCGTACTAAAGACCATATACTCGGTTTTTTTTATATTGATACTTATGTAATAATTGTTGCAGGCAATATTTATATTTCTAAGTAATCGTTGTAATTCTTCTACTGTTCTTGCAACTAGTACAGTGTCGTCTGCATATTATTTATAACCTCTCCATTGATTACGATTCCTTCGTTTACTTGCAAAAGGGTTTCCTGGCAAAAACTATTACTTGGATTAAAAAAAAAAGATATTCTATTTGAAAGACAATTTAGTATGATTTATTTAATATGAGTACACATTTATGAAAATTTATTTCGACTTCTTATGTTTAACATTGTAATTATTCCATCAACAAATTAACTTTTTTTATAGCTAACACGAAAAGGGTATTTAAAAATTCAAAATTTAACAATTTTGGAACAATCTTCGAACTGCTGCGCGTATAATATCTAGTTGTACAGCAACTGGTCGCTGGCTAAGTCCATTTTCTATTAATGCAATAACTTGGGCGGCTTTCTCTGGTGTAGTATCCATTAAACCTACACACACTTGAACACAAATTGAAAAACGAACAATATGCAATGTGTTGCAAAGTGAATAATAACAAATTTTAAAAAATTCCGTTACATTTTGTTACAAATTGTTCTACCTACTTCACGTCTTCATGTATCAGAAAACCCACTCCAAAATTCCTATTACCGCCTCCACTTATAGAAAACGTATATAGACTAATCTTTTTTAATGTCTTTTCCAGTCAAATCTGTATTGCTATGACGTGTATTTTATCGTAATATATACTCATGTACTCTTCGTATATTCCATATCGCAATATTTAGGTATGTATTCTTATTTTTTGTTTCGCTATTTATGTTCAATCTCATTTTCCTGTTCATCGCTAGGTTCCGTCGGCATAATGGGTCTTCTTTTTCTTTTTTCACTACCATTTTTTGGGTCTATATTTGGCTATATTTTATGCCATCCATAGTTGTTACTATGATTTTACTGTTATTGTACACCCTATTATTATTAACGCTAGAGAACTTGCTATAGACAGACGTTGAAGTCACATGGACTGCTCTAAAAACGAAAATAACAAAGATACAAAAAGACGACATCGGGTTCACGAAAAACAACAGAAAAAAGTATAATGCAAGAGATCATGGACCTCATGGACGTAATATGAAAACATAAAACAAACACAACAGAATACAAACGAGTCAATAAAATCATTAGAAAAAAGTGCAGAGAAGCTAAAGAAAACTGGATGTCAACAAAATGCCTAGAAAATGAACAACTTCAGGAGAGATACGACACCTTTAATGTACATAAAAAGTGAAAGAAGTTACAGGGAATCAATCCGTTTATCCATCCGTTTATGAATCCATCCATCCAACCATTTAATCCGTATTTGGAAATTATATTCAGAAAAGCATTAGACTAAGTTCAAGGTGGAATCAAGATTAACGGAATCAGCATAGACAGCATCAGGTACGCTAATGATACCGTCCTAATAGCAAGCAACGTACAAGAACTACAAAACATAATAAATGCGGTAGTTTGTCATAGCAAAATGTTCGGTTTACATCTAAATGTTTCCAAAACTAAAATTCTAGTATTTTCAATACAAACGTACAAACGTACATTTGTACGACAAGGGACAAATAATATAACGAGTAACTTCCATAAAACATTTGCAAGCAAATATCAACAGCCAGCGTAACCTAAAAAAAAGAAATAGCTTTTACAAGATCTGACCTTAGTCTAGAGCGCAGAATTCGAATTATCAGATATTACGTATTCTCTGTTTTGCTGTATGGCTATGAAAGTTTGACAATGAAATCTGAAACAGAAAAAAGAATAGATGCCTTTGAAATGTATATATTTAGACGGATGCTGAGAATTCCATAAATACAAAAAGTTACCAATGGTGAGGTACTTTGGCGCATGAGTAAACAAAAAGAATTACTCAGCATAAGAAAAAAAAGAAAAATAGAATACTTGGGTCATGTGTTAAGAGGTAAAAGATATGAATTACTCCAAATCATATTAGCAGGGCAAAAGGTCAGTTGAAAGACGTCAAAACCCGTGGCTGAAAAACCTGAGATGGTTTGACCACTCATCCACAGAAATCTTTCGTACATATCTGCTTGTATATCTGCTCTATTATAAAATTCTATTAACCCTTTTTATAGAATAAGGCTTGTCCTTAAATCTATCTATCTATCTATACGGATTTTTACGGCTTACGCTGCCTTCCTTCTTTCAGCCAACGTCTCCAGTCCTTTCTGTTCTGTCATTCTCCATCTCTAAGGTCTCGTCTTTCCATGGCCTCGTCCTTTTCATCCTTCCTTGATCTTCGGGGTCTACCTCTTTTCCTCCTTCCTATTGGGCTCCAATCCAAAATCTTTGCTATCCACCTTGTATGATCTGTTCTTCTCACATGTCCATACCAAATTAAACGTTTTTCTTCGATGTAGCTGAGTATGTCTTGTTATATTGCCATTCTTAGTTTTATCTCCTTATTTCTGATGTGATCCATTTTTGTCACACTGCAGCTTCTTCTCATAAACTTCATTTCAGTTGCTGTAATTTTGGACACTTTTGGTCCTTAAATAAATACTTAAATATTGTTAAGATTTTACTCCATGATTGAAGCTATTTTAAGTCTAGACTCTATGTATTTGATTAAAATAATATATTTTTATTATTTTATTATATTACATAAGTTAATAACTACACTGTTTATCTATATCTAATTAATTTAATGTAAATCCTTTACATAAAGCGTGTTATGCAGTTCATTCTAATATGGTGGGTAATGTAGCGAACAAAGTTGGATAAATGCGCCCCATAAACACATTTTAGACTTACAGCTGGCTAGAAAGAGGGTTATCAATCTTTCTGTTTCCTATTTCTTAGCCATCAAGCTATTTGTTTGGCTTTATTTACGGTAATGTGAGAAGAAAAGGCAATTAGATGCGAGCTGGTAATGAGACTGACATTTCGTAGCAGAAAAGACTGAACCGTATTAGTGTTTATTTTATAAATCAGAAAAGAATATGTTTTACAATATATTATGTAGTAGTAAAATTATAAAGTGAAATTTAGAACAATAACAAATTTTTCTTATTTAATACTCTTTTAACTGGGATATTTTATTATTCTATTAAACTACTTGTTTAATAAAAGGCGTTAAATCGGCAATCTTCAAGTATTTGAAGCAAAACCAGAAATCTCCAAGCTTGGAGATTGTTAATTACTTAAAATTTAATGAAATAATTGGGTTAACTTTGTGACTAACTAAAGCCAATCTACAATAAATGTAAATACCAAAAAAAATAAAACTTTAATAAAACGCTAAAATTTTATTAAAAAATTCTATTTCCCGAAAAATTTGTCAAAGTGGAGATTGCTGGTTTTACTTCTAGACTCCTCCTTTGTATTTCGTGGTATACTCGCAGTGAAAAGTAAAATCTGCTGTTTTTAATAAGTGAAGTGAAAACAAAATGGTTAAAGCAGACGATAAATACGAGGAGAAACAAAGAAAAAAAATAATAACAGATGATAGAACTATGAAGAAAGATAATTTTAACTGTACCTTTAACACTTATTGGGAGTTAAACAAGCTTTTAGAAAGAAGTAGAAGCTTTGTCAATCAAATGAATCGTTATATTATAGAAAGTCTCGCACCTCTATTATTTTTCAATTCATAAAATACGAGGAGTTTTACCTTAAAACGGCTGTCGTATCGATTGCTTTGCCGCATTGTCCCACCTAGTTACCCTCATTTAAAATGTTAACTGTGCGAAAATTCCTTTGAAATGTCAAAAGTTAATTCAGAGCAATAAAATAAGTAAAACTATACAGAATATGGCCATTAAAAATAAATCAGGTAGGAGGTTTATGATTATGAGAATGAAAAGTGTGAATGAGTGTAACTTTTGTTTTAGTAATATAAATATATGTTTTGAGGGGTGTTATGTTCTCTTGTTGATTATGTAATTTATTATTATAAATATAACATTAAAGGCCTCTTTTACAGATTTGAACCGACGAAATTGTTTCAGTGTCAATAAATTTTTATACAGTGATTTAATAGCCCTAGTATATCATTTTAGATGCCTAAATATACATCTGTGAAATTTCCATTTCCATTCCATTTGTCTAGAGATTATCCACAAATATTACATGGAAATATGTTAAATAAAATACGTACAATTAAAATAAAAAAATTGTTTTGACGCTCAGCTAGAAAGGGAGATTACAATGAAAAATATTACGGCATCTGAACTTTTACTGTCATTCCAATTAACCAAAGATGGTTAAAGGCCCATGAGGAAAAATAAATAAGCTGAAAATCGTAATAAAACTCTAAGAAATTCTTTTCCAACCAGTAAGTTTGAAATTCTAGGAGTAAAACTCATCACTACCAGAAAATTCTACTCACAGGTCCTCGAAACCGCTTGATATGTCACCTAATCGCTACGTTCATGGTGAAGAGTAAAAGGCGGATATTTGCTGCATAAAAACCGAAACATACACAAACTCATAGAAATACCTCAAAGAAAATTTCGATCCTATGAGTTTGGGCGCTAAATGGACTGTAGGGTCTTAAACTTGTGAGAAAAACAAAGTAACAAAAGCCCTGATAGGTAACTTTGTAGCAAAAGACTGGGGTGTGTAGGAGGAGAGAGGTATAAGAAGAGTGGTCTATATATAGGGGATAAAATAGATAACAATTAAGTAAAGAAGTATGAAAAAAAAATATAGAACGGAATGTGGCTAGGCTAGCAATGTAGGCAGGAGGATGACCACTAGAAACTCAAGGATGGATACGGCCAATGTGCATGCCTTTTAAAGACAGTAAATCAGGAAAATATGTATGATGGATAGAAAAGAAGATAAGAAAAATGAATAGATATAATGAAAATTAACAAAGAAAACAAATTGAGGGCGCCAGAAGAGGGATAATACTCTAAAAAGAGTAACAGTCACTCTTCCAGGTATCGTATACTGCTAATATTAATTAAAGTTGACTTAATAAACAAAAATGCTGTAAATGTAAAAAGGTAAGGAAATATTAATAAAAAATTATATGCAAAACAAATTCAAGTTTATTAAATATAACTTCTTAGATTTTGACAATCTCTAAGTTACCCAAAAAGTATATGAAAATTTCACAATATAATATTTTAAAAAAGAAATGTTGAAAACAACTATAATAAAAAGTTGAAAACTACACAGAATAACTCTGATATAGAGTGTACAACCTACATCTAGGTTAAAAAGCAACCTTAAACAAAATAATGCTAACGTTGGAAGAACGTATAGCCACGTAAATATATCATACTAACCTACAATATGACCAACAATATTGTTAAACACCTCTAAATTCACATACAAACAAAATAATATATATATAAATGGGAACAAGCCAAGTTAAACAATTGAAACGGTCTATTATCCTGAAGGGATAATAGCCAGAGTTAATAACGCAAGATGAAATATAAAAAAATTAGTTAAGTAAACACATAATAAAATAATTAAAGTTAATAATGAAATAAATGGTTAATACAAAAAAAAAACAATGGAAGATAATCTCTGGGTAGAATTTGAGCTCAAACTTACCGATACCTTACACCAAGGGGAGTTATATTAATTAATATATATATATATATATATATATATATATATATATATATATATGTTATAAAAAAACCTATAACTGGTGAAACAAGATATATATATATATATATATATATATATATATATATATATATATATATAGTTCTGAAGTAAAAACCAACTGTCCTCCTAGGTGAAACAGTTGTCTGGAAGGATACTCCCGAATGGCTTCGGTGTCCCAGCGAAGTCCTCTTTGAGGTCCGAAATTAGCACGGAGCTGGTGCTAATTGGCTCAGTTCCGATGATGACTGTCCTGCCCTACCTCTAGGTGCAGGCTGGAGAAAAAAAAATGAGGGTGGAGTAGACAATACCCCCTGGCTTGTCCCAATGACCCTGATTCTAATAGAGTTGAAGTGGTACTCTCCCTCGGATGTTCTGAGGGAAATTTATAATTCCATGGTAGGTGGCTAAAAACAATTCCCCGTTACTTCTAATCTCAACATTGATAAAAAAGAAATCAAAGAAGAAGTGAGGAAAGTTTCTTTCAGCATAAGAAACCGGAGCAAAAAGATAATTATAGTAGATAAAAAAACCCATCCAATCGGATGTAGCGTGACCTTGCTTCACATAGAGTAAAAATATAATGGCCTTGAACAAAATACTATATTAAAATATGAAATAATAAATCTGAATAATAGGATATGGATAAAATACTCTAATGTTCATTAAAATATCTGTGGAAATTGTAATAGATGTTAGAGATTTTACGGAAAATTCAGAATTTTAATCAGATTCATGCCAGAATGATTATAAGCGGCCATACTATACTTGAATTTGTGACCCAAGGTCATTCTGAATACAATGTGGGAACAAAAGTTAGTTTTTATAATATAAAAAAAAAATATTATTTACCAGATAGCTACTTGATTCCGTGCTAGAAATTTACTTCAACTTCCCGAGTTTCCGAAAACACCGTCAATTAAATGATTACGGTTATACTTAGAATATTTAACTTCTTGAAGTGAAGGAAATTCTATGCATTAATTGGATTTTCCTTCGCTAACTGCCACCTATGTACCACTTCAAACTCTCGATCAAAAGTGAATTTTAATTCACAGTTAATTAACCAAGAAGAGCCAATTTCCACTTTCCCTAATCTCCTGTCATCTCTTTGGTTCGCAATGGTACCAAATTAGATCAGAGTGACAACTTAAATTATTAAAAATACACGCTTAATGGGCAAATGAACACTTAAAGTTAGGCAACCCATACTACATCTCTGAAATTATTTTAATATAAATTGTTTATTATTTTAATATAAATTGTAATAAAAATAACGACTGTTACAACTTACTTAATGGAAGTTAATTTTATCTTAGAATGAAACACTAAAAACTTATGTTTTCTATAATTGTTATGTGTATGTTTCGTCAGAGTGTCTTTCATAAGTGATGTATTTTTGCTATGCGTCTACTCTTTATAGTTTTTAACTGAATATGTTGAGGAGGAAAGAGTTGTTTGATACATAAGTTGATTATTTGAATTATATTTTTTTTTACTGTATTAATTTCCAGAGATTTATAAAATTAAATTCATATAATTAATATAAAATTATAAAATTTTGGATGGTGAAATCCGTACGTAGAATGAGTTTTTCTATTACCGAAAGCTTTTTGTGTTCTGCTATACTTTTGTTAAATATTCTACCAGTTTGACCGATGTAAGTTTTTGGGTAGTTACCACGGGATAAGTTTGTATACACGACTGTGTAGCTTTATTATTCGTTCAACTCTTGTTGTTTTTAATATATCTGCTTAAGAAATTGTTTGTTCTAAAAGCTGGTGTTATACTTTTCTTTGTATATGTTTGGCTATTTTTGTTAATATCTTGCCTGTATCTGTAATCGAGCAAAAGGTATTGAGTTTTTTCTCTGGTGGTAGAAAGACTAATTTTAGGGCTTTCTTTATGCAGTTTTGGTTTAAAAAATTGTTTATTGTAAGTTTGTTTGTTACATTGAATAGAAATATAATAAAAGAAATGTTAGAAGAAATAATAGAGACGGGGGAGACAATGGGACTCAGATTAAATCAAGAAAAGAATATTACGGTTAGGGCAAAAACCAATAAAAAAATGGAAATAGGTGGTTCAGAATTTGAAGAAGTCGATCACTTCAAATACCTAGGAATAACAATAAACACAGCGAAGACAAAAATTCCAAAGTTAAAAATATATATATATATATATATATATATATATATATATATATATATATATATATATATATATATATACATATGCGCAGCGGAAAAAGCATATTCTAAAAAGAAAAGAATACTTAAAAGCAAAATACTGAATAAGTACATACCTTTAGTCCTATACTTTTAGAGTCCTTTATTGTTCAACCTGATTATGGATCTTAAAATAATCTATGCTATGCAGACGACGGAATACTACTCTCTCAAAGTGAAGATGATTTAGAACTTTTAGAAACAACCACAGGTTGCCTATATGAAACAATATGGAGAAATAAAAATTTCGGAAAAGAAATGAAAGGCAGAATTTACAAGATGGTCATCAGACCAATAATGACATACGCGGCAGGGACAAGACCTGACACAGAGAGGACCAAAAGGATGTTTAAACAGCAAAGATGAAAACACTTGAGTTGGTTTTCGTGCCTGGTGGACATATAGAAGGAGACTGGAGATATAGAAGGTTTAACGGCGAATCGTTACACCAGAGACATTTTATGGAAACATATGATTCCATACTAGAAATTGACGAGAATGCACGATTCTATACCACACGAGTCAATACCACCTATCTGACCAAAAACCGGTTTATCTAGAATAAAATCCAATAAAGCATGTTTGAGACGAACTTAAACGAAGTGTTCGCAATATAAATCATGCACCGGAGAGCATAATGAAATTTAGAGCTGCGCTTAATGAAGAATGGGAAGCAATGCCTCAAGAATTTATTAGAAAAGTTATCCGATCCATACGAAATCGATTGAAAAGTGAAATTGGGAGTAGGAGTGATAATATCAAATACTAAAAAATAAAGAAATCTATTTTGTAATTAATGATTTCTCCCTTCATAATATCTTTTAAAATTTGTTCCAATGATAAATATTTAGGAAATTCTGTTCGTATTATATATTGTTTTTATAATGTGTTTTCTAACAATTCAATATAGCAGTTTTTGTAAGTTTATTAATGAAGTTTTTGTTTGCATATTACATCTATTTTTATTTTCATATATCTTACATTTAAACAGGAGGTGTAGACTTAAATCTCGCTTTTGAATCATTTGTTTTGCACTCATATGTAAAACAATAATAATTAGACCAATAATATTATATGCAGCAGAAACAATGACAATTACTAAAAAAGGTGAAAAGATTTACGAATAGTTAACGCAAGATCATGAGAATCATACTGGGACTAATCAAAATACATTAGAATAAATATAGTAAAAACAAAAGCAGAGATTAAAAAAGGAATGAAAGAAGATATCGTGACAATAATAAAACAGTATAGAACTAAATGGCTAGGTTACATCTGGCGAGAAGGAGATAAAGCAGTGACATACGAAATGATAAAAAGGAATCCAGTGGGAAAAAGAAAAGACCAAGACCAAGACCACCTTGGAAGACTAAGATCAAAGTGACTGCAAGAAGTTGAAGAAAACTTACGAAATGCAGGGGTAAGAGAATGGCTGGAAAAAAACTATAGACAGGAAGAATACCATTAGGGTTCGGTCAGTATTGTCGTTATTACTAATTTTCATAACCTTGCCGTTTTTGATGTTGAGATGAACACTGGGTCTTGTCATTTTATTCACTATTTTATCTATATTTTCTAAATTCTACGATGACAATAAACAAAATTTATTAACTGATTTTTTTTCCTTATTCTAATCCGTTTACTAACTATCCACTCTATACCAATCTATATATTTTTTATTCTGCACATAAAAGACAGCTTTCATTTAATCAATCAAATCTATGTAACCGTCTAATCGAAATCCCCCTTTTTTATTTTTAATCCGTAAAATGAATAATGCCTTGCAAATTTCAGCATTGAGTAAATTTACTTAATGAAATTGGCCGTTTTCTTTTAAGTCTTTTGAAAATTCGATTACTCTATTAATCATCTAAATTGACAACGGTTTTAATGTTATAAAATGCTAAAATTGATTCAAACGGTACAAGAATCAATAAATATTTTAAAGTAAATATAAGTTTTTAATGATTGAGTACCTACATAGTACAAGATTTGAGCTTGGAAAATTGTGTAAACGTGGAAATAGGCAGTAATTCGATATGTAAACAGAAAGTGATGTGGTATTTGATACGATTTATCAACGAAATTAAATTTTTTGTCTGTTACTTCGATTTAACAGTTTAGGAATTTTTTTCGTAACGGCCATATTTTTATTTTAAAATCAAAATAAAGTTTCATACTGTTTATTATTTAATTTATTTACATATTTAATATGCGTCAAAATGGTAGTTTTTGAAACAGATCTCCCTATTTAATGTCCATTTTCCCTGGTAATGTTTTTATATACGAAATTGAAAAAGTTTTAGCTAATAAAAAGTATTAAACCAATTTTGTGGAGCACTCTTTACACTAATTTGATGAATTTTGCATTATATCATTGCAAAATTCATTAAACTAGTAAAGCGTACTAATTTGGGCACTATTTTGTGGTTATTTTAAGTTTCATTGTATTATCATGTAACAATTACAAGCCAAGATTAGATTTTGGAAAGGCTTTGTTACATGTTAGCGAGCCATTAACCTCAAAATTAAGACAATAATCACAAGTAAAACACGGAAATTTATTACGAAGTAGACTTTATCAGGGGATCGCGAAGAGTCCCATTATGTGATGCTATTTATTATCGTTTCTGGGATTTTTATCAGGCCGTTAGAAAATAAATTCCCTTAATTGGATTTCGAGAAAGTGATAACGGAAACAATAACAATCGGTAAAACGAAAATATATTGTTGTTTTAGGGCATTTTAATTAAGCAGCAAAAAAATATTTATTCAAAAAATTAGAGAAAGAAAAAATAAACTTATTACCAAACTAAACCAGATTTGAAATAGACAAATAAAGAAATAAACTCTAAAGGAGTCTCCGGTGAATATGTAAAGATTGTGAGAGACATGTATAAGGAAGAAACAACTAGTATTGGGACAAGTGTGGAAGAGACACATAAATTTCAAGTAGAATTGCATTGGGGCTGAGTTAGGGCTTCTTATTTATTCTCATTAGTGTTGGATTAGAACAGCGAAACTACTAGGTAATATTTAGCATTTTTTTCTTCCATTCTGCATAAAGTTTAAATTCGCGTCTTATAAATTTTCGAACAAAAAAAACACTTAGAATTTCGAAAAAGAAAGCATACTCTAAATCTTAAATATGTTGCCTGTGTGAGTCCATTTCTTCTTTTTACCCACACTCTATATTTATTCACTTAGCAATCGTTGTCTTTTTTTTAATTCGTATTAAACCCTTTTAAATTGCGTCTCAAAATCTCCGATCACATAAAGAAGACGGAGGAAGAAACCTAGAGGCTTCTACAAACTTTGACAGCACTTCAAAATTTTAGAATGCAAAAGAAAGCTCTCAGGAGTTTAGCAGTGGTTAGTTATCTAGAACACTACCGATCTTTCTTTATCAAATTCAAAATTATGCTGCTACCTACTCTGTTGATATTTCAAGTTCTAACTGAAATTCACAGAAAACGTGCCCATTTAATAAAGAAGACTAATGTTTACGTTCACAATACGCGAAACTGTCACTGCCTAACAACAAATCGCTATAAATTACGGATTTTAGGTAAAAATTGCCTTAATTATAACTATTACAATATTTTTTCGAAAAGTATTATAAACAGCTAGCTGTAATAGTTTCGAAAAAGTCTCATTTGTGCTTCGACTTTCTGTTCAAACGCAACGAACAAACGTTTATTAGTGCCATTATTAGTGTTTATTATTGTTTATTTTTTGCCAAAAATACCCTTGACTGTCGTTGAAACGACACAAATTGTTGCGCTTGTGAAAGACGGTCACACTCAACGGCAAGTCGCAAGAACTGTTGGCGTAAGCCTTTCTTCGGTTCAACGAGTGCTTCAACGCTTTCAGGAGAAGGGTTTGCTATCCAGACGACCTGGCTCTGGACGAAGAAGAATGACCACGGTACGAGATGACCGTTTTCTTGTGTTTCAGGCTTTACGAAACCGGACCTCAACTGCGATTATGCATCGAAATCGTCTACAGGAAGTACGAAATCGCAATGTTAGCGCTGCAACAGTCAGGAGAAGACTTCGTTCTTTTGGACTATCATCTCGGGTAATGGCTACAGAACCGCCACTTCGCCTGGCGCATCGAGTTGCACGACAAGCTTTTGCTCGACAATACGCGCATTGGGGAATTAACGATTGGAGCAAAGAGTTATTCTCAGATGAATCCCGTTTCGGCCTAACTGGATCCGATGGACGTGTACGAGTTTGGAGGAGAACCGGTGAATAATTTTCACAAGCTTGCATTGCTCCAAGAATGACATTTGGTGGAGGCTCGGCCATGGCTTGGGGAGGTGTGTCTTCCGACTTCCGCACAGAATTACCCTTCATCGAAAATGGGTCCTTAACTGCACGAAGGGACATTACGGAGATTCTGGAAGAACAAGTTATGCATACCGTGACAAGGCTTGGAGAAAACACACGGTTTTTATGCAGAACAACGCTCGAACGCACGTTGCCACGATCAGTGGATCATACTTGGACGAGGTTGGAATTACGAGGTTACCCTGGCCAGCTAGGTCTCCGGACCTGAATCCTATCAAACATATCTGGGACGATTTGAAAAAACGTATTCAACCCCTAACATCTCCTCCTAACAACGGACAGGAGCTTAAGGATCTGTTAGTGAGAGAGTGAAATAACATACCACAACATGTAATCCAGAGAAAAATTGAGAGTATGCCCCGTTGTCTGCAAGAGGTCATTAGAGCAAGTGGAGGCAATACACTATATTAGTCATTGAAATTTCACTGACATTTTACCACGTTCTGTATTTTCCATTTTTTTTATGCCTGTTTTATCAACAATTTGGTTTGTTTTCTGTTTTTTCAATAAAAACAATAAAAAACCGTTTTTTTTCTTTCAAAACAAACATTGATGACAAATAAAAAATACGTTAGCCTAAAAAAAAGGTTATTACTGCACCAGAGGCAAAAATATTCCAGAAACTTGAAATTTTCAACGTGACTTGAATTTTATGATCGCGAGTGTATATAAACAAAAAATATTTTCTAAAACATTGTTTTTACTGCTCAGAAAAATATGACTCATTGCAGAACATCCACTGAATTGCTTACCGTAACTTTGCCATAAATCTTTTTCTGTTTAATATGTGTTTTTGTTTGTGATACATATATTTAAGTTACGTTTTATATACTATGTATTTTTTTACTCGCTACAAACAATATTTGTATTTGCTATGTAGTTAAATAAATAAACTCTTCGAGTAGAATAAACATATTCTAATTGTGTATTTGCGTTGAGAAAAGTTACGTGAATGAGTAAATGTGAAATTTATTAAAATAGTCAAATTTAGCATAGGCATTATATCTTACTATTCATAAAAAAATTTAACATATTAATTAGCTGAACAAAAGAGGACAACAATTCCCTTTGATCACCAGAGCACTGACATGCAAACTATACTTGCGAGCAAAAAAATCGACTTAAAAGTAAAATAAGTTATATTTTTTGACTACGCTGTTTGGCTAGTGTGTACTCATATATATTTAAAACTAAAAGTAAAATATTGTAAAAAAAGGATTTTTTATTGTAATGACACCAATATTTAAAAAGTTTGTAAGTAAAGAACATAACAAAGATAAGTTATCTTTGTGTGTGAGAAAACACGAATAAAAGTCATTATGTAATGAATATGAAAGTAAATTAACATAAAAAATCAAAATTAATACTAAGTATCTCCTCCTCCTAGTTGTATTACACTTTTCATGCGATCTCCTAAGGTTTTTATTAAGTTTTTGACAGATACCCGAGTAATTGCTTCCCACTCTTTATCTAATGCAGTTTTTAGCTCCTCCACTGTCGCAGGTGCTAGATTACAGACCCGAACCTCCGTTAAAGTTCATACCAAAAGTGCTTGATGGGATTCATATCCAAACTCAATGGAAGCCAGTCCATTGTTGTTATACTGGTGTTGGCTAGGGTATCTTTCGTAATCCACGCTGTCTGACATCGAGCATTTATGTAGCCAGTGTAAGCAACAACATGGTCTTGAATAATATCCGTAATGTAACGATCCGCTGTCAAACCTCATCCGCGACCACCACCGGGTACGAACACAAGCTCTGTTTTTCCTTATAAAGATATACCACCCCAAAACATATACTAACCGCCTCCATAGCTCACTGTTTCGACACAGCAGTACTGGGCAAATCATTTTTCGGACCTTCGACAGATGCGTCGTCTTCTGTCATTGTTATACAAGCACATTCAACTCTTATCAGGCGCATTCTCGGGCAAACTGAAGTCGAGTCTGTTTCTGACATGCGTTCAATTTGGGCCTTGTGTTAACTCATCTGGGAGGCAAAGTGGCCACCTTAAGTCTTCTCCTAAGTATCCACTGAGTGACGGTGATACCTTGTACATTCCGTAAGGATTGTTGAAGCTTAACTTCTATCGCGTTTCGATTCCTCAAGGCACTTAGGACAATGAATCGATCATCCGTCTCTGTCGTTACACGTCGCCGACCCGAACCTGGTCGTTGACTGTAGCTACCGGTCTCTTGGAATAGACGGTAAGCCCTTGAGACAGTAGACTCCTCGGACTATAGCCCTATCGTAATAATGGAATTACCTGGGCGGTCTTCGCTGGTGAAGTATCCATTTGTAAAATATTCACTTACTGCAATTTGAAGTGTACACACTCCTCAACGTTTAAAAAGCGACTGAGACGACCACGAGCTAATTCATAGAGGTCTACATTGCGCAGAACATGCCCCAATTTGCATAAAATAATTATATTTTGGAAGCTGTATAATAGAGAATATTTTTTGGAATTAGTTGTTTGGATTAAAGTAACCCAACATAAAATTACTAAGCAAAAACTACAACTAATCGAGTGAGTCGATTTTTTTGCTATCAAGTGTATTAGACTGTATTTATAAACAAATAATATTTAGGAATAATTGAAATAATAATATGAAATTTAGGAATTTAGGATACCAGGAAAATTAAAATTACATACTCTACATGTAGAAAAATTCTGTATTGTACTGCAGAAAAATTTATTGATAAAGTTAATATTTTGAATTTTTTCACATTCACATAATTTACAATTACCATTTTAATTAGTTTTTAATTGCAATGACAAATATTTAAGGATATATT
This sequence comes from Diabrotica undecimpunctata, assembly GCF_040954645.1. Classification (NCBI taxonomy): domain Eukaryota; kingdom Metazoa; phylum Arthropoda; class Insecta; order Coleoptera; family Chrysomelidae; genus Diabrotica; species Diabrotica undecimpunctata. The sequence continues at coordinate 14,163,344 of NC_092806.1, forward strand.
TACAGCTCCTGTTGTTGTATTCAAAAATAAATAAACCGTGTCAAGGGAGTTTGCAACTGTTTTGATAAACTAAAAATAGACAATTGATATACTATCACCACACGATTGAATTTGGTATTTATTTATGCAAACAAATTTAGGTTGTGTTTCAGTAAAATAATAATATTAGGTATTTATCAAAACAAAAAAAAAACGCCAACTATAATAAATATGTCGCAAGTGTAATAAATGGCACCAAATAATAAATAATGTATTAAACCATTCCTTTAGTAGATATGTACAATGTACATAATACTTTATCGAATAATTTGTAGGTATAATTTCACACTACTCAAACTATACTAATAGATTGAAGTAACGAGTATATTAACAAGACGGAATATGAAAATTATGGGGTCAATTTTTTATTATTAATGATATTTATTTTAATTAAAAATAACGTTTTTTTTATACTACTACTACTATCGGTTTACAGCGTTCTCTAACGCCTTCCGACTCCTAACCGCCATTCTTCTCTATTTAACCATAGGCCTGGAGGGATTCTCTTTCCTTTAGCCTTTTCAATTCCCTCTTTAAAGCTTCTTCTCGGCCTTTCTCTTTTTCTTCTTCCTTGTGGTGTCCACGTCAAAACCTGTTTAGGAATCTTGTCATCTGGTATTTTCTGTACATGGCCGTACCATATTAACTGTTTTTTTTTTATGTCATCAACTATTGTATGCTTGGCTTCCATCATTTCTCGTATTCTCTCATTTGTTATTCGATCTCTTCTTGATTTGCCTGCTGCTCTTCTCCAGAAGTCCATTTCTGTTGCTAGTAATAGATTCTCTGTTCTTTGTTTCCTTTCCTTTAGTAGATATGTACATAATACTTTATCGAATAATTTGTAGGTATAATTTCACACTACTCAAACTATACTAATAGATTGAAGTAACGAGTATATTAACAAGACGGAATATGAAAATTATGGGGTCAATTTTTTATTATTAATGATATTTATTTTAATTAAAAATAACGTTTTTTTAATACTACTACTACTATCGGTTTACAGCGTTCTCTAACGCCTTCCGACTCCTAACCGCCATTCTTCTCTATTTAACCATAGGCCTGGAGGGATTCTCTTTCCTTTAGCCTTTTCAATTCCCTCTTTAAAGCTTCTTCTCGGCCTTTCTCTTTTTCTTCTTCCTTGTGGTGTCCACGTCAAAACCTGTTTAGGAATCTTGTCATCTGGTATTTTCTGTACATGGCCGTACCATATTAACTGTTTTTTTTTATGTCATCAACTATTGTATGCTTGGCTTCCATCATTTCTCGTATTCTCTCATTTGTTATTCGATCTCTTCTTGATTTGCCTGCTGCTCTTCTCCAGAAGTCCATTTCTGTTGCTAGTAATAGATTCTCTGTTCTTTGTTTCATTGGCCAAACTTCACTGCCATATGTGATTACACTTTTAAGTATGGTGTTGTATATGAGTTGTTTGTTCGCTTTAGATATTGTTTGGTCCCACAGAATGCCGTTCATCATGGATATGGCTTTTCTACCCTATATGTTTCTGTCTTTTATAGCAGCATCGAGTGTTCCATCGACGTTTTTTTATTCAATTAGAATAAACAGGATAATTGTGAGCAGCAAGTGGGTAATTATGCGCACACTTACAAAACTTCTTCTTCTTCTTCTAGTTCCATGACCATTATCATGTTGGCTACCATATTCGCTATCGTCTCACTTCATTGACAGCAGCTCTAAATAGTGATGTAGTCGATTTTCCGTATCATTGTCTTAGATTTTTCAGCTTTGATGTTCTTCTTCTACCAGGACCAAGTTTACCTTGGCTCTTTCCTTAAATAATCAGATGTAACAGTTCATTTTTTTCAGGGTGTCTCATATTGTGACCGAAGTATTTCAGCTTACGTCTCTTTATTATATTAACCAGTTTATTTATTTGGTCCAGGCGTCTAAGGACCTCCTCATTTCTAACTCTGTCGACTCAACTTATTCGTAGTAGTCGTCTATATAACCACATCTCAATGGCTTGCAAACGTTTAAGCATGGCCTCACTTAGGCTCCACGCTTCCACTCCATACAGCAGCACTGGAAAAATGCAGCAATATGTCATTCTAACGCAAAGGTCAATCTTAAGATAGTGGCTGCAAAGTACGTTCCTCATTTTTACAAAAGTGGCTCGGGCTTGTTCTATGCGGCTTCTAATTTCTACGGTTGGATCGCAGCCGACATTGGTATTACTTCCGGGATACACGAGTTTCTCTACTCTGTCATCCTGTATATAGTTTTGTTTGCTTATTATCATATATTTGGCCTTATAATAATACCTTCTGTTGTCTTAATTAGGGCTTCCTTCAATATTTTTTCTGAATACAAGTTAAAGAGTAAAGGTACTGTATTGTTATTTCCTCGTCTTCATCGTAATCCACTTAATATGTTCTAGTAATGGTGTTCGTGAATTGAGATCTTGTTTCTGTTAGAAGTTAAGAGAACCGTTTAATCCAAGATATTTCTTCTATGAAATCTATTCTACTCGCTTCTTTTCTGTTCGTTCTCAGATTTTTTACCGTTTTTCATGTTTTGGTAGCGACGTTAATTATTGTTGCTCATTTCTTTACATATTGAACAACTTTCGTTAGCCGCTTGTATGCCAGATAATTCCACACTAGAGGCTATATCGACGATATAATATTTTTTCGACAAATCAGCATCTTCTTAGAGTACCGTCTCCTTACGGATGTTGGCAATCATAATGACTATTTTTTTTCATCATCTAATCTATTAGAATCTTCTTCTCAGCTTCTTTTTTGTACTTTTTATTTTACATTTATTAAATTTGTTCTCATCAACACGACGTTTTACGATTTTCTGTTTTTTCTATAGCTTAAGATTTTCTTTCATTGATATTCTCTTCCTTTCAGCTTCCTCTAAATTTTATACTTTTGTTTTCTACGAACCGTTTTCGACATTTCGTTAATAATTGATTTTGGCGAAGAAACCATAGTTAAGAAATGCTTATTTCTGTAATCTGTAAATATACTTGACTGGGGATTTTCGTAATTAACTGCATAATTGAGTTAGTTCTTGGTGAAGCTGAAATTGAAGCCTGTACCTTAGAACCACCTTTTACAATATAGTTGTTTATTTTATTGGTAGGAATAAAATCTTTTTCTTTGAATTTATCTAGAACCAACGGGTAAATTCCTGAAAACCGGAATAGTAGCACCACTCCTTTTCCATAGTAGCAACTTTTATAAATGCCTTATTAAGATGTTTAGTCCATCATCTTTTATTATTTTTATGTTCAGTAGTCTATAAGTAAATTGCATACTTTTTATAAATAGCATTTTTATGTGGGCCAAAAATGTTAGGTCCAGCGATAAATGGTGCTGTGACGTATCTGCTGATAGCGAAACCATACGAATCGAATATTTATCCAATATCAAAAGAACTTGATCATCTACAGTAGCTTTTCAACCTTTGCAAATGTAACAGTCATTCAAGAAATAAGCTCAGAATTAATACAGCCATTTTTCTTATGCTGCTTTAATGCTTTTAAAGATCCATTTTTCTGTAAAGTTACATGTATTCTTTGTCTAGGGTAAATACGCATAAGCGGGATATAAATACCCGAAGCACGCGTGCAAAAAAATCTATTATCGTTCTGCCCCTTGCACCAGAAATTGCAATACCCAATTTTTTCACCACTTTTTGTTTATAAACTTTTAAATATTGAACCTGAATAGTTATGATTCTCGTCTCATTGATATTAAAAATTCTGCAAAATGGAAACTTATTCTGTAAGTTTGAAAAAGATAAAATAGACATTTAAGAAGTTAGATAGTAGAGAAAACATTGTAAATTGTTAAAGGAATGAGGACTGAGCGTGCTACTACACACGATCTTGAATTTCAACCACGAAAGCGTGAAACATTAAGAGATGGTGAATGTGCAAAGATGGAAAACAAAAGACTTTCTATATGATGCTCATGCAAGAGCGTTCTAAACATATTTTTCTACCTGAAAAATTTTTAAAATGTTACAGCAATCGAATTTTATATAAAAAATCAAAAATAAATATGGTTTTGGTGACAGACTTTGGGTGACTGGATAAATTTAAAATGCGATTTGGTATTATGTTAACTATATCGGGTAAAAAATTGTTATGTAACGAATCTGCAGTGCAGCGATTTATATAGCATTTTAAAGACAAAGTAGAATAACTTAGTCTTCTTTCTGACAAAATCAATATTGCAGACTTAAGTGGCCTATTTTGGAAAGTGTTGCCGAACAAAACATTCGTATCCTCCAAACAAACCAGTCGTAAAACGACTCAAAATAGAATTAAGTTTATTATATGTTAAAATTCTGCTTAAACACCAATTGAATGAGTTAATAATTAATAAAGCCAAAAACACCAGAGCTTTTAAAAACATTTTGTCTGCCAGTTCGCTACAAAAACCAATGTAAAAGTTGGGCAACGAGATATGTAATTAGTAATTGGTTTCATAAAGATTTTGTCCCAGAAGTGAAAAAATTTATGCAAATATTACATATATTGGCAGAGATGGATGTAGAGATTTTTATATGTCAAATTTTTTAATATAATCCGTGATCGGACCACAGACCACTAATAACTAGACATTTCACGCAGGTAGCTCAAGGTCAAACTAAACTAAATGTCATTTGTAGTACCGATACAAATCTTAAGATGTCGCTATACTCTGTCTATAGTCTATACTCTGCAGTTTAGGTTTAGAGACAAACTAAAAATTATAATTGTCAATCGCAAATTGTCAGTAATTGATTAGCGTCAATATAATCAGATTTCAGATGGTTATTATTCGTCTAAATTGTTTGATTAAAATGGTTATTATTGCAAAAAAATCAAACTAAACTTGGTTTAATATCTCTGGGTTATTGTTAGCATCAACCTCAAATTAGTTTGTGTTTTAAATGTTCTTGGACTTCAAATTATATTTTGCAGATTAATATTAATTAGTTAAATATAGTTTTTCACAATAAATGCTGTATCCTACACTGTACCAATTCGTCAACAATTAGACATGCCTTTCCAAATTCTGATAATGACATTATACGGACATATTATTATATATTTCAATGTTGTATGCGGAAGCAAATGTAACAGAAAGTAAGTAACCCTGATATGTAATGAATAAAAATTATTTTATTTGGAGTGAATCATGCTATAAATTATTATATTAACTTTTTGTTTTGGTTGAAAGTTCTTCAACAAGTAGAGATGCACAATCTACACACATGTTTTAATCATTGGAGATACCCCATTGTAGTAACTATTGGGAAGATAACAAATTAATAATTTTCTAATTGGTTACTATTTTATTAAACTTTTTAGTTGCAGAACACAATTATGCACAGTTACCAAACGAAGATATTTTAATTGTAAAAACTGGTGAGAGTAAGGATTTAAAAGGTAATTGTAGTTAAAATTTTATATTTTGTATTGTCATCAGCAGATTTGTAAACATTCTATAATATGATTAAATATAAAATTAACAGTTTGCTTAACCTTCGGATAGTGATACTAGAGTTTTTTATAAGTTTAGTTGCCTCCGTGTCATAGACCAGCTGGGGCTAAAAACTAGAAATAGGAGCTTGCCTGTGTTCATAGTCTTCATCAAAAAAACAGTGTACTAAGTATCTCACGCAGTAATGCCACTACACGAAGGTTAATATAATGAATATGTTTTGCCTTGTAAGTATTGAATAAAGAAATTAAAATCACATTTACTTTTAGGTGTTTCCCTTAAGAATATCACACCGTTGAAAATATTGCAGCAGTGCAAGATTACAAGAAGTAAAATTACCCCTAAAAAGAAAAAATTATATAAAGCATTAAAACAACTACACCATAAAATATTCTTTGGAAAGAAATAGTAAAAAGACTGTTAAACGCAGACTTTCAAGCTAAAGAGTTTAATAAAGAAAATAAATTGGTTGACCTTCAGAACATTAATAGAATGGCAGCTATGATAATTCAAATTCAGTACAGAGAGAGCTGTAAAGCAAAAAAGCTAAGACGATTTACTCTTAATGAGAAATGTTTACTCTTAATGCACTTTGTATTTATAAAAACAAAGTGCTCGTTCATATAGTATTCTTTCCAATCTATTTATCTTACCCAGTAAGTCATTATTAAACAAACTTCTGGCTTAAACTATTGGGGGCCCAGGAATTCATTAATTATTAAGTTAATATTTGAGTCACTAAAAGCAACAATATCAAAAATAGAAGGAATTGGTAAGCATATAGCTATAATATTTGATGAAATGGCAATTATGCCAAGGCTTCGTTACAATGAGCATAGTAGGTGTATAGATGGCGTTAAAGACATAGGAGATAACAGAGATTCATATATAGCAGATCATGTTCTAGTTCTTATGGTAAGAGGTCTAAGAAAACAGTGGCAATCATCTATTTCATACCAGTTTTGTAGCAAAGGTGGTGTAAAAACCCCTCAAATAAAAAAAGTGTTGGTGGAAGTCATTTCTAATTTTTTAGAAGCCTCAGCCTGCTAAGCAGTAAGATTTGTTTCGAAGAAAATCAATTTAGTATCTTCCAAAATAACATATTTTTCTTTGTTTGAGTCTCATCTTTGAGATGGTCTTCTTTTTTTGGGGTTCTACAACAGCTGCCCCAATCTAATGTTGTTTTTAAATTTCAGAAAAGAGCAATACAGTATCTTTTTGGCCTCAGTAGGATAACATATTAAAAAAGATACTTCAAAAATCACAGGATTTTAATTCTTCCCTTTTTATATATTTTAGAAAGTGTTTCTTAATTCGTAAACACATACATGTTTTTCCAGCAAGACCTAATCATGACTACTCCACTAGAAATTCAAAGAAATCTATATTATATTCAGCAAAAAAATTGTACAACCACCTCCCTTTGCAATTTAAATCTTCAACTTCTTTCCTTAAGTTCCGTAAAAGGACAAAAACCTATCTATCTGAAAGACCATTATTCAGTAGAAGAGTTTCTGAACGAATAGCTTTATGTACAAGTAACTAAAGTATTTGTATAAATATATATTTCAGTATCACATGCAGCAACTAAAACTATGCAATTTGCAATTTATTTATATTTTGCAATATATTGTGTATTTTATTATCTTTTATTTTGTGATATTGACGATTTATGTAATTTCAGTAAATTTTAAATTTTTGTTATTTTTCTGACTTTTTGTAAGCTTTGTCCATAAAATTGTACAATTCTCAGTAGTAATAAAGCATATTTCTATTGTATTCTAAATTTATGTATGTACAAAGTGGTTTTACATGTATTAAATAAATAAATAATTTATATTTTGTCTTATTTTTTCGTAAATGGTATCGTGTATATTTTAATTTAAAAATAATTTGCACATTTTAAAATTTCAAATGCAATTTTTTTTTAAATACCAAATTATATTTAAATATTTTAAGCTTTATATAAAATTTCCCACCGAAATTAAATTTTGAAATTCCCGCGTAATTTTCCGCTTGAATTAGTTCCGATACAAATCTCTTGGAGCGCTGAATTTCATATCTAACTAAATTATTGTCGTGAAGCATCTAGAGCAGATCGGACTAATAGCCACTTTCTGTCAGTTGCTGTTGCTTGGAGTAAAATCAACCAATTAAACAAATATTTAATTATTATAAACCAAAAAAATAGTGAATGATGCTCCTTGAACACATTGATACAGAAGCATATAAAACTTCAAAATCCTCGAATAAAAATAAGAAGCAGAAGAAGATCTTAAAATAGTATAGTATTTTCTTTTGCTCTAATCGCTTAATGTATACGATAAAAGGTTGTTTTGTGGTTTACATCAATTTTTATATGTAGGTTATAGCTATTTAATATATTTATTATTCGAACTCGTATGTCGTTAAAAATCAATCAGGCTTGCCACTCGAAAAACACCAAATAACACATTTTTAACAAATAATGTATGCGAGTGTGCGCGCTCCTTCTACCGATAATAAACATTCTTATTCGCTTCAAAGCGAAATAATATTTACCTATAAACTCTTTTCAAGTAAACTGTATAAACAAGGCTAAATAAATTATGTAAAGGTTTACAGCAATGCTAATCATTTGCGGAGAATCGTTCGAGTAAATATAAGTTATTGTCGATGACTAGATTACTGTATTTTATTATAGAAGGGATATTTTGATTAACTTTAGCGACAGTGATTTTAATAAACTTTAAGTGGAAAAATACGACTAGACTGTTAATAAAATAGCTATAAAAAGGTTAAAAGCATTTCTATTGTTGAAAATATATTGAATCTTCTCTTTTTTCTCCCCTCTATAAGCATTCCTGCTTAGTTAAATCGGATTGATAGCTCTATTGGAAGATTGTCTCTTTAATAGATACTTTTATTACCATTTACTGATTTAATTTTTCTCTTTTAACCACACTACTGTCTTTCATCGTACTTATGTCTCATTCAATTCTTTTTTTTTGTTTAGTACCTACCCACTGTTTTATACCCTGTACATTATATTTTCTTTTGTCTTCACTCTTTTTTCGGTCGTTTAAATAATTTTAAACTGTTTGTCCTTGTTTAGTGTAGTGTTTGTACAGTTTTATGTTTATTACATTCTGCACTTTTTGGATAGCTCAAAATTGACGAAATGCCCCTGATGATGCGTTAGATAGCGAAATTACTTGGGCAAGATTAAATTAAGAAAAGTGTTCTCGATATCTGCCTTTCATTTTATCAAAGTTAATTTATTAATTCTTTCAATCAATATCAACATGAATTTATACCAGATAGATCAATAATTACAAACTTTTGTATATTCACACAATCTGCTGCAGATGATATAAACACTAAAAGGCAAAAGGATGTAATCTTAACTGATTATGTAAAAGCATTTGATAGTGTTGATCATGGTTTGTTATTAGAAAAACTGGGCACATTCCGCCTTTCAAATAGTGCAGTAATGTTTCTGAATACATATCTAACAAATAGAAGCCAACAAGTGAGAGTTGGTAATTCTTTCGCAGGGAAATATTTGGTAACGTCAGGAGTTCCTCAGGGCAGCAACCTAGGACCACATTTATTTGTTTGCTTTATAGACTTTTTTTAGACGTCTCAAATTTTCGTATTGCTTAATATTTGCAGATGATTTTAAGATGTTTAGAGTTCTAGAAAATCAATGTGATTGCCAACTATTACAACTAGACCTAAATGCAGTATCTAATTGGTTTCAGGTAAATAGAATGGATCTAAATGTTGACAAGTGTTCATTGATGACCTTCATAGGTAACAAAACTTTATAAAAATGATTTACGATGAGAATTGTCAAGAAAATCAGTGTGTTAAGATCTTGGTGTGAATTTTCAACAAAACTTGCACTTCAATAAACATTATCACATCATTACTAATAAGGCTTTTGGGATATTATGATTTGCAATTAAAAACACAAAACATTTTAAGATAGATGGCATAATTAAATTATACGACTCCTTGGTTAGATCAAACCTCGAGTATGCTTCTGTAGTTTGGGCACTCATGCAGAAGTAAATATAGAGTTAGTTAAAGAGGTACAAAAAGATTTTATATAAAAAAATACCTATATGTTAGAAAAAAGACACCAAAGGCTTGGTGTCTTAAATAAGTATGCTTGAAACTTTTAAATTTGTAATACTGGAACAGAGACGGAGAATCCAAGCAATGCTGTTTGTATATGTTGTCGTAAATAACTTAAAATACAAAGATTTATTCTTTATTAACTACATAAAGTTCTTTGTACCTAAGATTAACTTAAGGTTAAGTTATAGAGCGCTGTTTTGTATTTGTGAGACAGATTGCTCGCCCATAAACAGCACGATGAGGCAGTGCAATATAATAATAAAAAATATCAACATAGATATCTTTAACACCAACACCAAATTAAATCTAGCTTTCTATTTACTTCAACCACTATATATTAGTGGGTATAGCTAGCTTAGATACACCGAGATGCTTTTATCTACATGTATATGTGTGTGTCTGTATATATATTTCTAAATGTGTGTATGTAAAATTCATACTTCTAATTCCATTTTTTTCTGTAAAATGTGTTTTTTGTGAAAAAAATAAATAAATAAAATATATTATAGAAGATAATTATGGATATAATTACCAGGTATCTTTATCTATATTTTCGAGTTATTTTAAAAAATTTATAAATTGATAATTAAATAATATGAATCCAAAAATTATATACAGTATATTATTTCACTTAATTCTTAAAGCAATTTTTCAGGTAACAAGAATATATGAATCGTAATATTTTTTCGATAACAGTATTGTATACTAATTATTTAAATTATTATTTTTACTTTAATTGTTAAAAGGAAATTAATATTAAATAGTTATAAATTTTTATGATAATTTTTCGACTGTTCTAACAACCATTCAAATTTCGTCATTTTGTGTCATGTGGAACAATTTCACCCAATCATGTCAACATTAGACTGATAATTGCATTCAGTGCAATTTTCAATCCCTATGACAACACGATCGAGTTTGACAACTTCATCCAAATAAATTTCAAAATCTAATGTTAACTTAAATTTTAATAATTGTACTTTCACTAACTGTACTTTTAATAAATAAATGTTTCGTTATGTTGAGTTATGATTTTTTTTTTTCGAAAAATTATCCGCCGAATATCCCTCGGGCATTGATGAATGCCTCATAATTTCATGACAAATTTCTCAAGCTCGTTGCTTGATAACTGGAACCAAGGAACGAGCTTTCGATTGTCATGAAATTATCTCGTCTGTTATCAATGTCCTAGGGATATTACTACTGAAAATATCATGATAATATCTAATACTAAATGATTTTTAAAAACAGTTTTTTAGATATATCAAGGTTTCAAATATTATATATAACTACAAATCGGCAAAAGATGAAGAAATAATATGATTTATGATAAATAAAATTATAGCATTATTTATCATTAAACCAATAAGTATGAATATCTACTTTTTTGTTTGCTACAGCGTTTATTATAATTAGTGATATAATTATGTCATAATTTTACGAAAAAACTTATTCTTTATAGAAAGCTCTGCTTGGTCTAAAACCTACGATGTCAAATTCATTCATTCTTATATGAGAAGTTGCAAAATATAAATTTTGGTCGATTGTAAACGTTTGGGAAAGTATTTAGTATTTATTTTTCTCATATTTTGATTTTATTCCTTTTTATTATTCTATCAAAATATGACCTTGTTTAATTATATATGTTTAATTATTTCATTATATTCAAATTATTTTTCTTTAAATTCTGATTTTTAAACTGGCTAAAGCATATGACATATGTTTTCATCTTCCATGAAATATTCTTGCTGTTAATTGCCTCCAAAGCATAGAAAACGAATATCAAATTTCTGCTCAATTTTATACGCAATTTGCTATCAAAGCTACTGCTTTAAAACACTGATTTATTAGATTACGCTTTCTGTAGCTTTGCTAGATAGACGACTACCAGTGAGAATTTTTATCGCTACACATGCTGACACACACTGAATGAATCAGTAGCTCACTGGTATTTGAGATGGACAGAGCTGCAGTTTCGCATTCGTATTGACTTCTTCTCGCGCTGGTAGCACATAGTCCTTCTGAATCGCTCGATCTTATATTCGGTCATCGCTACCTGCCTATCAATACCTTCCAATAGAGTGGTTATACCTAGGTGCTTTTCTTTGTACAAGATAATATTTATAATTTACGTCAGATACTTTCTTTTAATTATGTATCTCTTCTTATTTTCATTTAATTTCTAATTTTGTTCACAGTCACATGTTGCATTTCAGATTCGCAAACCTCGTACCCTCCTATTAAAGTAATCCTCAATTAGCAAGACAAAATACTAAAACGCTGTTTAAAAAATATCACGTAACATTTTTTATTATTTTGCATGATAAAAAGAATTTTAGTTAACTTAATTATTAAAACGAACATAAACACAATTTAACCAAATATTCATCGCGAACTACCCAAAATCCCTTTCGAAAAGAATAATTTATGTTCAGCTAAAGCGAAATTAAATTTTCATTTCCACAAACTTAAAAGTTTGCAGTCATCATCCACTTACTGGCGATGAATATGAAGGGAAAACTTTCCCAATATTCAGTGGCCTACTTTTACAAGTGGTCCTAACCTTAATTGAATTGTTGCAACTGTCTTCTAACTATAAATTGGAATTTATTATTGTATGAAATAAGCTAAATTTGGCTTTCAGTAGCTTATACCAGATTTGGGTTACTCGTAATGCTGAATCCTAACGCAGACGGCTGTTTTCTCGGAGGATTTGCTTTACAAATGGGTCCTATAATTTGCGTTTAGATGTGGAGGTGCAGTAAGAGACTATTTTATTTTTGTTATTGTCGTACTAGCCATTTACATTTGTATAAAATCTGTTTAAATTCATTTAATCTCGATTTTTATCTGTGAAAAAATTGTTTTCACAGATTTGACATGATGTATTTACAACGTACAAATTTTTTTAAATCGATTTTTTTCGTTTCTTCTTGCCTTTATTAAGGGGATTTTGGGTGGAAGTTTTGGGGTAAAAGTGGTGAACTTTTTTACATCTTTTTATAGGATTTTTAGAGGTTAAATTTCTGGAAGCGGTATAAAGCTCTGGAATAAGTTTGATGTCTTCCACTCCGATTCATCTACGAACTTCCTCCGCTACTGTTAGCAGTTAGTATTTACTTATCCTAGCAACATTAAACTAATCCTATTGGCTGTGCGCCAATTAAGATCCCATTAATTACTTATTTCGCTTTTTAAAAAAGAACTTTATTTTAGTTTAATACCTTTGCCAAGTGGTAAATTCTGAAAAATATGTATAAGTTTAATGATTTCTTATTTCTTCTAATGGTATGTGTAGGAACTTTATTGAATTTTATATAACTGAGTATTAAGAAAAGACATTGCTGTTTTATTGATTCATTGAACACTAATTTTATTTTATTAATCAGACAAAAGATGTGGTCTTATTAGAATTAATTTTGTTTATATATTCTGGGCATGTCATTTTATCTGTATCACATTTTCCTTCCGAAACTTAGTTAATCACTGCTGGAAATCCAGAAAAGTGAAAGCTCGGTATCATCCCCATAAAACTTTATGTTCGACTTTTTTCGGCGGCAGATTCTGCGTTGAATTATAAACAGATGTCTGATTTCTCGCGATATATTTTTATATTTCTCTTTTCGAGGAGTGATATTATAGAATAGTTGTTTTTTTCAGACGTCTCGCCAAAGCCTTGTCCCCTATTCAGCAGTTTATCGACACCAGACAATCTTACTGACTGGCAGAATCCATTGCCGCGCCAGGAGGTGGCTGCAAGTGACTTTTCCACTTCCAGGACAAAAAGGACGAATATCAATATAGTCGGACAATAGTGTATGTATTAACGGATTTAATTGTTTTGTTTATCGTGTCGGGAAAACGGTATTGGTGTTGAAATGTGGAAATAATGGACAGTCAATGAAACGATATTCTTTCACAAAACAAACTTTTTTTTTATAAAAATAAGTCATTTCCAATAAAAAATTAATAAAGCGTTATTGATTGATATCAAAATCTTAGTTACAAGACAAGTTACAAGATCTGAGTTACAAGACTTTTTTTGTTCAATACACCCACGGTGTATATTACTACAGTTTTTTATTAGATAAACAAGCAATTTTCATTAAAATAAAGATCTAATATTTTTGAGGTTAGCTAATGGAAAAATTGGTTAATAATATACACAATTCTAAGCACTATCCTCTTATAGTTTATTCGTCTTCCGGGTTTGGACCGTGTCATTTGTGAGTGACCCAAAAGTGGGTTCATCTCCACTTTTGGGAGAGAGAGATGAACCCACTTTTGGGTCACTCACAAATGACACGGTCCAAACCCGGAAGACGAATAAACTATAATTCTGACTCTGGCCGTGGAAGCCTACGATTTCATTTCACTATCCTCTTTTTTACATCTTTTATTAAAAAATTATCTAGGTCAAAGTGCTTCGACTTTTTGAGTCTTCTTGTTCAGTGGTTCAATAATGGTATAATTATGACAGCATTTTTTTAATGTTTCCTGTTAATTTTTACACATAAAATTTTATTTGTAGTGTGATTATTTGGTATGATTGTTTTACTCCAGATTAATACTGTAAGCAAAATGATGTAAAGTGTAGCTATTGAAATTAAAGTATGTCAAAACTATTTAAAGAATCTAGTTGATCATTTTAAAAATTACAAAAATAATAGTATATTACTTTATGAGGCGGAGAAGCATGACTTTTCTTGAGGCGCCCGATATTACGCGCCGAACAAAGTGAGGCGCGTAATAGAGGGCAAGTCAAGAAAAGTCGCTTCTTTGTCGAATAAAGTATACTATTTTTTCTTCAAACGTAGCAATTTTCAACCATAAATAGTACAATTCATACGCTATTTTTACTCGAAATTAACTGTGACAACTATCAAAGTCGTCTAGATGTTAGAAATTAAAATAATTAAGTCGTCGGTGGGATTTGCGTCTCCCTGGTTACAGTTGTTTGATAGTTGTTTGCAATTATTAAAGACAGCTTATTGTTGTTGCAACCGCAAGCGCAAATTTAGTGCGAAAATGGAAAACCTAAACGAAATTGAGTCCGCGGCTAATGATGTAGTAGCACGTTTAGGCCCTCCAAGTCCGATAAGAACGATAATGCTAAAAAAATTTTAAACCCTCATGATTCGCCAACATCGGGAATGATTGCTGAAAGTTGTTCTCGACCATCAGTATCATCAACAATTACCGATGCGTCTCAAGAGTCGGGACCATTTTTGCACGGTTTTAATTTTGAAAATGCCTCATACCCTAATTGTACTTTTAATATTACTATAAATAAAAATGATGTTTAATTGTTGTTAATGACATTTGTATTGTTGCTTTGTGATATGTTTCATATTGTTGCCATGACAACATTTTTCCCTCCGCCGTAAAGAAATGGGAAAAAAAAACTGCTGCCGGCGGAGACATCAAACTTTGACAGGATCAAGTTAGATAAGTAATGTCATCATTATTTGACGTTTGAAGAAAAAAATGTTTTTCACGCAATAATTGCTCAAGTGGAAAAATTAGCGGCTAATTTTGAAGTAGAATAAAATTTTCCTTTGTTAAATATTGTGAAACAAAAATATAAATCAAAATTTTGCGATTATGAATGTAGAGATGAGACACCTCAAGATCTAAAAACTGCGTTTAATATATATTTTTTGAATAATTGATCAAGTAGTAAGTTTGTTAAATAGTAGATTTGATATGATGTTTGATTATGATGATGTGTTTGGTATTTTTAGTAATATTTTTACAATGAGAGACGATAATATTTTAAAAAACTGTCTTGATCTTCAACCAAAACAACCTGTTCCAGTAAAGGCGGAGGCGGATATTGATGAGCCTGATATATTTATCGAGATAAAAGCCTTAAAATTATTTTCATTACTGGACTTATCAAACCCTCTTGATGTTCTTCAATATATATTTAAAAATAATCTATTTTCATCTTTATTTTATTAAGAATCCTCCTCACTTTACCTCTGTCTGTTGTTTCTGGTGAAAGACCATTTTCAAAATTAAAGTTAGTTAAAAATTATTTGTCTCCTCCATTCTGCTTATGCAGTTATACCTTTTTTTTTATTTTGTGTCCCTTCATTTATACACTGTATGTTACATTTTCTTTTAATGTCTTCACTTCTCTTTCGATCTGTCAGCTTATTTCCTGTAATTCTTCCCAGTACTCTCATCTCTGTCGTTTCCAGTAGCCTTTGCATTGTGGCTGTGTCGGGTCTTGTTTCTGAGGCGTATGTCATTATTGGTCTTACACTGGCTTTATAAATTCTTGACTTCATCTCAGTGTTAATGTGTCTGTTTCGCCATATAGTGTTATTATATCCTGCCAGCCTATTTGCTTTTTGTACTTGATCTCTCACTTCTTTGTCCAGATCTCCATAGCTAGACAGTGTAATTCCTAGGTATTTTATTTCCATTACTTGTTCAATACTGATGCCATCAATTTCTATTTTACATCTGATTGGTTCTTTACTGACTACTATTGTTTTAGTCAGTGAGAGAGTCACAAATGTCGAGGTCTTGAGAAGAATGAATAAAGAAAAGGAAGTCATATTTACGATCAAAAAACGAAAACTGCAATACTTGGGACACATTACAAGAGGCGAAAGATGTGAACTGCTTCGAATAATTATGCAAGGGAAAATAGCAGGAAAAAGGTCCATAGGAAGAAGACGAAACTCCTGGCTAAAGAATCTACGGGAATAGTATAGCTGTCTTCTTCTCGTGCCACTCCTATCGGAGATTGGAAATCATCATGGCCACTGCGACTTTGTTAGCAGCGCGCCTAAAAAGTTCAATCGAACTAAACCCGAACCATTCACGTAGATTACGAAGCCACGATATTTTTCTTCTTCCCACACTTCTTTTGCCCTTAATTTAGCCCTGCATGATATTTCTTAAAAGTTCGTACTTTTCACCTCTCACAATGTGCCCCAAGTATTCCATCTTTCTAGTTTTTATCTCATTTAGAATTTCGCATCTTTTGTCTAAAGTTTGGAGTACTTGCGTGTTAGTGACGCGGTCCATCCATGATATTCTGAGAATGCGCCTATAGCACCACATCTCGAAAGCTTCGATGTTTTTTGTGGTCAACTGTTTTAGTGTCCAAGCCTCTACTCCATACAACAGGGTAGAAAAGACATAACACCGCAGCATTCGTATTCGTAACTTTATATTGATATCACGATTGCAAAAGAGTTTGCGCATTCTATTAAAGACTGATCTAGCAGCAACGAATTGTTTCGGTCAGCAGTTTCGAAAATACGTATAGCCCTGATGATCGCCAACCTTCGGAACGAAGATGGCACTTGAAGAAGAAGATTGTTTTAGTTTTCTGAGATGAGATTGTCATATTAAATTCTTTTGCTCTTATGTTAAATCTGTGGGCCAGTCTGTCAGCCAGACTGTCTTCATCTTGGGCTATCAATATTGCGTCGTCTGCGTTACAGAGTACTTTTATTTCTTTGTTTCCCCTTCTGTATTCTCTTCCTTTGTTAACGCTTTTGATGATTTCATTCATGATCAAATTAAAGAGCATGAGACTCAATGAATCCCCTTGTCTTATTCCACTGCCTATTTCTATAGGTTCTGTAAGTTGTTTATCTATTCTGACTTCCATTTTGTTGTTTTGGTAGATGTTTTCGGGGAACTTCTCTATTATACAGAAGATGGATTACATCTTTGAGTCTTACTCTGTCAAATATTGTAATTTGACAAGATATATAAAAACCACTAATGAAACTACTATGATTAATGTTGGAATGAACTCATTCTTTCACTAGATTAGACATTATATTATCATCAATCATTTTTTATTAATTTAAAATTTAATATAACAAAAAAACCAAAAACTTTTGCTTTAAATAGAATATAGCAATATAAACACTTCTAATTGCTAATAATGTTCAGGTATATTTTTTAATACAGTTTTCTTCTATATTATTGCAAAACATAGTCATGGAATGCAAATAAAAAGAAATGACATAACGTTGTCATCCCTTAAAAAATTGTATCTACCCACGACTTTGATTTACAACTAGCCATCAAACAAAGAGCTCTTTTGGCCTTTCATTCGCCTTTCACCATCTTACAAAGTAATCACCACAAATTCTCTTTTCCGACCCCAAATAACCTCTCACTTGTTTATTTTCGCAACTATTACACAACCTTAAATCTCCACTCGTTCGTTACTCTAATCCGGCTCTAATCTCGAAGCACGAAAGAGAACTTCAAGCTAATTTTATTGAATAATAAATTTTCATTTATGCTAGGAAGATGTTTTTGTTGCAACAATTACGCTGCATTAGCGTGGCGGCCCACTTTGGAAACTAGGCCATCGAGCGTCCGGAAGTTTCCACCACATGGTTGTTTACAATTGCAGAATTGACTAAAGTTTCTCACTAATTGGGATTAAGCTTGACAACTTTATTCAGCGGATAGATTTCATCTTTTTGTAATCTCTATTCTTACTTTAAGAGCTTTTAGAAGCTAATACTAAAGCACAAGACATGCTTCAGATGTGCTATTCACATTTTGCATACAAAGGATTATTCAATGATAATAGAGCCCAACAACTATTTTAGTGCTAAACAGGTAAGACCTGAATTTAAAAAGCGGTTGACTGAATAAGTGTTGCTCGGTATTGAAATTAAATCTTAACTGTCTTTCGAAAATCGGATTCTTTAACATGTTTGAGCCACTAGAAATTAATATTCCTGTATATATTCCTAAGTAAAAATACATTCATCGCCTCCATATCAAATCTGTCAGATTTTCTGGAAATATTTACTGATGCATTAAAACAAAATAATGTTACGGGATGTGCATTCTATATACCATCAAGAAATGTTCAAGAAAAATTCAAACTAATTAACAATACTTCCATTTTTTCTGCGAAAGCGATTGGTATTATTGAAGCCTGCGATTTTATCGAAAAAAAAACAAGTTAAAAAAATAGACTTTTTAAGTGACTCCTTAGCTGTTTTTAAATGCATCGCTAACCCAATTATTGTGATGGTTACTGATATATATCCTTTTTGTTTCAAATGTCACAAAAGTATTAATTTTTCTGACGTCATTGACGATATAAACGTGTTGCGTTTACTTCATTATGCCTATGCATAATGCGCAAAAGTAATAAAAGGATTATTGCCTATTAAGTCCATTGCGGTTTATGAAGCTTTTGAGTTTTATAAGTCAAAAGATTCATAAACCGCAATGGACTTAATAGGCAATAATCCTTGCGTTATAGTATTTGCACGACACAAAATATCTGGAAGAATACGCGATGCCGTGGTATCTTCATAATTAGACATAATACTCATACTTTTGGGCAAAAATGAGCACAAACGTTCACAAACGAGTTGCGCAAAAATAATGAGTTCTTCGTATTTCATAAACCTACCCATACTGACACGACTATACACAATTCATCATCCCATCCTACACAACATAAATTGGTAGCCTACCTTAGCGTGTTACATAGATTAATAGAAATTCCTACGTCAGAAAATAACTTCGAGATAGAATTGAATACCATTAAGCAAATAGTATATTCGATATTCGACATTTCTTAATATCGAAATATCGAATATACACAAAAGCCACCACAGAACAAGAATACGCAACGACAGAAACGAATACATAGAGTCAGAAGAGGAGATAGCAATGGCATGTAAAGAATACGCAGAAAGGCTTTTTAATGACGAAAGACCAACACAACCAACTTGCAAACTTCCATCCGAAAACTTATCAGGGCCATCAAAAATGCGAAGTGAAATAGAATATGCAGTTAGAACCACAAAGATGCATAAAGCAACAGGTCCAGATGAAATTAATATAGAAGCAATAAAACTACTAGACGAGGAGAATATCGAAATCTTGGTAAAGCTGTTCAATACAATTTATGATACTGGTTACATTCCGCGATAATGGCTGCAGTCATCCTTTGTGATGATCCCAAAAACAGCTATTGCCACAAAATGCAATGAACACCGCTTAATCAGTTTAATGAGTCACTTGCTGAAACTCTTCCTTAGGATATTACACTCAAGAATGTACAAGATACTAGAAGAACTTAGCGGGTCACCACAATTCGGTTTTAAGGGAGGACTAGAAACAAGAGAGGCAATTTTATGTTTGAACACCTTAATACAAAACTGTTTAGATCAACGAAAAGAAGTCTACCTCACCTTCATCGACTACGAGAAGGCATTTGACAATGTTAAACATGATATCATGATGGAACTACTACATAGGGCCATCATTGACCAGAAGGAGATCAGAATTATTCAGAATCTATACTGGAACCAAATGGCAAAGGTGAGGATTGATCAAGACCAATATACGGATGAATTTGAAATCCGGAAAGGTGTCCGCCAAGGCTGCATACTCTCTCCGATGCTTTTTAATTTATATGTTGAAAATATATTTCTGGAAGCATTAGAAGACACGGAATTAGGCATTAAGGTGAACGGCATACCAATTAGCAACCTACGCTATGCGGATGACACAGTGATTATAACTGATAATTTGGAAGATCAGCAGTTATTACTTGATAGGGTGAATAGCATAGGTAAAAAATATGGCCTCAAAATCAACATTTTGAAAACGAAATATATGGTCATTAGCAGAAACCCTCCAGAAAACCCAATAATATGCATAGGTGACGATCGCATAAAACGCGTGAAAACTTTTAAATACCTTGGCACCACAATCAATGACCAATCGGATCCACAACAAGAGATAAAAACCCGAATACAAATGGCAAGACAAGCTTTTGTGAAATTCAGACCGCTCCTATGTAATCAAAACCTAAATTTCGAAATACGCTACAGAATGGTCAAGTGCTACATATGGTCCATCCTGCTTTATGGCATGGAAACGTGGCTTTGAGAAAAACATCTATCAACAAACTTGAAGCATTTGAAATGTGGTCATTGACAAGAATGATGCGCATACCTTGGGTGGATAGAGTTCGAAACGATGACGTTCTTAAGAGAGCCGGCGTGGAAAGAGAACTCTTTGAATTAATTAAAAAACGCAAGATTGGTTACCTTGGGCACATATTGAGAGGAGCAAAATATGAAATATTTTGCTCCTCTCACAGTTAATCTTACAAGGGAAGATCGAAGGTAGGAGAGAAGCCGGCCGCAAAGAATTGTCGTGGTTAAGGAATATTAAAGAATGTACAGGAATACACAATACAGGCGAGCTGTGTCACGCCGCCAAGAACAGAATTCTAGTAATTAGATAGTCGCCTACATACTTTGGTGTATGGCATGTTAAGAAGAAGAAACAAATAGTAGTAAATAATAGAAAACCACAGAAGAAAGCCCTGAAATTAGTATTTCCACCACCAGTGAAAAAAACCAGTACCTTCTGCTCGATTATTATCCAGGCAAGATATCTACAAAAACAGCCACATAAATAGAAAGGAATAACACCAGATTTTAGAACAAACAATAACTTGGGCCAATATATTAAAAGCAACAAGAGCCAAAGGAAAAAGCACTTTTTTGATTGGCCCCTTTTGGTCCCCATTTGCATACACCACTACAGTGGTGTATGCAAATGGGGACTACCCAAAAACTTACATCGGCCAAACTGATAGAACTTTTAACAAACGTATAGCAGAACATAAAAGGCCTTTCAATAATAGAAAAACAGATTCTCCGTACACATTTCACCTTCCAGACCATAATCATTCTTTTAACCCTTCGGTACATGGGTGATACTTTGATACACGTAAGAACGGGTTGGGTCTGAGAAGCCCAAAAATTAAACTAAGAATTTTTTATGTTTAATTTTGTAACAACAGGTTTGCGCTGCATATACTAGAACTACTACTAAAGACAACTTACATACATTAAAAGAAAATGAACTTCTATTATAATACTAAAACTAAAAATATAAAAGAAATTACGTACTACAATATGGCCGATGTTTAAAAGACACCTTGTATATAACTTATTTAGTCATTTTATCAATACATACGCGACAAACAGGTATAGTATGTTCAAAGCAAATAAAAGCAAATAAATTTTTTACAATAGTGACACATGTATCGAGTTTTACGGTCTCTACAAAAAGCACAACGCCCCCTTTTATTTTGCAATTTCGCAGGTGGTTGTACTAGTCCAACACCACTGAGTTTAGCAAGCTCTCATATATCTCGTGCCAAATGAGGAGATTGAGCTCTTTCTTTTATATTGTCCATTACTAACTGAAGACCTAGTTCTTTTAAAACAAATCTTCTTCTTTTGCTTATTTTTAGATCCAGTTTGTTAGTTCTCTGTATCTTTTGGTTTTGGTATATAGGAAATATGGTCATATCTTTGGTAAATCCAAACATAGTCGATTTTGGCGGTCTATTGTTCAATAAAAATTCGGTTGCGATATGCCTTTTATTTTTCCGTAGGGTGCCTACAATTGTTATACTATGATTTGTCAGTAAGTTTTGTGCGACTTCAATTGATGTAAACCAATTGTCCATTATGACATTCCGGTTGGATTTGGAGATTGGTTTGCAAAGCCTCTCAACCACATCGTAGGCTGTAGAACTGATAGAATATGGACCTGGTGGTTGTGTACCGGCATAGATTTCTAATTGATAAGTATAGAAAGTACGAGAATCCACCAAAGAATATACCTTCAGACCGTATCGGTCCGGTTTGTTTGGAAGGTATATTCTAAAACTACAGCGACCTCTAAAGCCTAAAAGCATCTCATCGATAGTGACATATTGGCCAATGGTATAATATTTTTGAAAATTTTCAACTACATCCTACGTCCGAATACGACTCTAACTTCTGCAAGTTTGTCTACTTGTTTCCGTTCGTCCCTTGGACGAATATCATCTAGGCGTGAGCACTTCATAAGAAATCTAAATCTGCGGAGAGCCATCGTTGCCGGAAATATGTCAATGCCTGTACCATTTTTTTCCCAAAACTCAAAAATTAAAGTTCTACCTCCACGGTATATTTCAGCTAAATAAAGCAGGTCAATCAGAGCTTTTAGTTTACATATATTTGTTAGCCTCGCATCGGAACTGTCTTTATATCTAACGGACACACGCTCGATATATACATTAGTATATTCAACAATATGTTTTATAATTTTGTCATTAAAAAACAGTTTCCAGCATTCCTTTACAGTTGTGCAACTTTTCGCTTTACGAATAACTTCAGGAAGTTTTGTGATGATATTTTCTCGTTTAGTTCTAACATTTCGTGATCTGCATGTCTTATTCCATTTCATTCCATCTTTGGTATTGTAATAAAGGTGTTTGAGCCACTTTGTGGAGTACATTTTTGTAAGTTAAGTTCGGTGTCTGATAAATCGAATTCAGACTCTGAGTTATGATTACCATCTTCATTTTCTAATTTTCCAACAATAGACTCATCGGAATCTGAATCTTTATAATTTTCTTCCTCGTCCGTTGCAACTTCCTAGTAGATACACTGCAAACGTTTTACCTCTCCCTCGTAAGAATACATTGTTTTGTTAAGCTCTAAAAACAATGCACTGCAAATTTTCTTTTGTATTTTCATAAAAAAAATACTAACATTAAGGAACGCGTTGGGTCTGAGAGAACGAAAACACATATAACATCAACACTATCGCTTCAATACGCATTAGTAACTGAGAGATTATAGCTGGCCATGTCGTCGAAAGGTACCTAGACCACCAGGGCCGTACTTAGACTCGCTGACCGAATAGAGTATTAAAAAATACAGACATAATTCTGAATGACCAACTTGAGACAAACAGTTTGCTTCTCCTCAACTTATTCAGTTAAAGACTATTAAGTGTAAACGTATACCAAAAATAGATCACTTGAGAAAGGCACTCTGCCGAAACAGCTATATTGATAATAATTTATAATAAATGTGGTGGAAGTGTCAAAAACAAAAGTTTTTATTGTTTTGTTTTTGTACAAAATCTGGATTTGTATCTTTCCTAGAAAATTTTTGGGACTTAATTGTTTAAATATTTTGCCTTGGTTTAAAATGTTAACGGAACAGAAACAGACTAATCAACCAAAGAGAAAATAAAAAATAATAAAGCCATAAGAGAAATAATAAACTGTAATTCCTGCAATATTATAATAATAAACAAAATGCATTACTGCCTCCCATATAAATCTCTGCCCTTTATTGACAGGTAAATCCCTTTCATCCTGAAAAATTTGAATTTAGAACCTTCTTTGTGCTCTGACGTTTAATTTCCGGAACTTCCGGCTAGCCAGTGCGAATATATTTTCCACTTCTGACAAACTTTAAATCAGATGATTAAAATCTTTCACACGCATGTCGGAAACTTGGAAATACCATAAACGATTGTAATTCTAAACGTTTTTTTTATTAAAATTGTAATTATTTTTCAACATTCTCAAAACTCATATATGACCACATAGAAAATGCATTGTTAACGATTTTAAAAAATCCAAACTGAATGATTTATTATAATATCTTAACAGTATTGATCTATTATAATCTACTGGAGGTTCAGCCTCCAATAATAAAAGCATCGATAGTTCAGCCACTTAACAGCTTTCTATAAGTACAAGATAATTCTTTGTTGACACCAGATAAATCTAGATTTAAACATTGAAATACTGAAGTAATATGTGTTTACGGCGTTGCTGTATGAAACAAAGTGTGTAATGAAATCCTGTTAATTAGAACGCGAAACATAAAGAAATCACCAAAACCATTAAAACAAAAAATTAACATTAATTAATGTATTTTGAGCATATTATGAAAAATCCGGAAAATAGTTATAATTTTTACATGTAGTGATGCAATTAATATATTCCTAATAAAACATCCAGGAAGAAGAAGACCATCGTGACTTAAAAACCTGAGACAGTGCAAATAACCGAATATCTTTCCTGGGTAGCAGTTAATAAGATATTGAACACCAGTATGACAGCAAATGTCTATTAAGAAATCAAGTAAAAATGCCCTAGTAAGACGCCGCGCCGACTCATGCGTTTTTGAATCCAGAATCACGATTTTCAGCTAATCCTGATATTAATACAACTTTCTAACGCAGCAAGTAAATATTTAAAACTATTTCCGTACATATTAAACATTTATTATCTGGATCTTTTAATGAAGATTTGTTATTTTCATCCCTTGAAAATTGTGTATATTATATGGTTACACTAGCATTTGCTAGAAACCTGATCGAACTTTACTAGTCAGGCAAGTCAGCGTTCGTTAATGATCTACGATGTTCTAGCACCACGAGGATTTTAGAAACGTTTCGAATATGTTGACGTTCGTATCGAGACCTAACGCCACCGAGAAACTTCGATAAGATTCCGGAACGACTGAAGCGATTATATATAAAGATAAATTAAATTGTAAAAGTCAATCGAAAATATAAATTTGTACTGTTAAGTAAATAAATGTTATAAATTAATTGTTTGTTAGTCTTAGAAGACTTTAAATAAATTTGAATAAACTTTACAATATTTTAGAACTAAATACAACTATTTCTAAACTAGCAATTTGTATTATAGATTAGAATATTTGATTTCTATATTTTTATTTACAATGAACACTGTTGTTAGTTGAGAGTTATTTGACTTTAGCCTTTGAAGTTTGGTGTTTTACTTGTAGTTAAAGATTTGAAATTGTTAATTATATTTTATTTAAAAGGGCCTAAAAGCACCCGTGCTGCAAATCTATAAATATTGTTCCGTTTCTCCGTAAAACTAATACAATATTCTTTTGCTTTGAATTTCTCCGGAAACATAAAGTTACTGTTAGCTTTTTTAAAATTTCTTCTGTAGAATAGTACGACAAGCGGGAAGTGGCTGATTATCTGCACGTAATAAAAAAAAAATTTCATGAGAGAGGTAGAATAGGCTTGTAGTCATGCTTGTTTAAAATGCGGTGTTGCCGTGTCAAAAATTTAGTTGTGATGTTATTATTACCAAAAAAATGTATTTCAAATATTATTACTTTGGACTTTATAAGTTAAAACCTTATTTTACAGTGAAAAATTGTTATTCTTAGCGATAAAGAGCTTTATTAGTAGGTATAACTCTGATTGTTCCGTTATTACTCAAGTCAATCGAAGATTGCATCAAGTAAAGGTTCTTTTGACATAAAATTATCCTGAAATGAAACAACTTTATCACAATTTTTATTTCTATTTTTTAACAGGAAATGTATCTAAACTCTCATCAGATATTTCCATAAGATCATTTAATTTAAAGCTAATATTTTTTGCGTCAACGAAATTTTTAAGCGCAGCCAAAACCAGTTGAATCGGATTTAGATCTGAATCGTACAGTGTTAGTCATAATATCTCATGTCCAAAACTTTTAATTATACTGTTTATTTAATAATTAACAAATCGAAACATATGAACTTTAAACAACTTATAAAACTCTGGACGATGTATGTTATACAAAAAATGTGAATGGGACATCAGTGACTCCCAGTTCGGGTTTAGGCAAGGTTTAGGAACACGAGAAGCAATAGTAGCAACAGGTGCTGGTCAAAAATTGTTACGATCAGAAAAAGGATGTGTTCCTATGCTTTTTAGATTACCAAAAAGCGTTTGATCGTGTCCAACACCACAAGTTAATGCAAATCCTCAAGAAAGTTGATATAGACCAAAAAGACATAAGATTCATTGAAAACTTGTACTGGCATCAAACGGCACAGTTAAAAATAGACAATTCTATATCCAAACCCATACATATAAGAAGGGGCGTTCGACAGGGATGTGTGCTTTCCCCTCTTTTATTTAACATTTATTCGGAAGCCATATTTCAAGAGTCTTTGGAGGATGCAAAGATGGGAATCAAAATGAATGGAGTATTTATCAACAACATACGATATGCTGATGATGGTGTGTTAATTTGTGACAACATAGTCGATCTTCAACAACTTGTCACTATAATCGGAGAATACAGTAAGCGAATGGGATTAGAGATTAATACCAAAAAAACCAAATTTATGATCATCTCCAGAAACTTGGATGCACTTGAAAACTCCACCATAACACTGAATACTAAGTCCATTGAAAGAGTGAGTAATTACTCACTCTTTCCTGGGAAAGAATACCTTAATACTTTAAATACCTGGGATCGTGGCTTTTTGAAGACTGGGCATCAGACAGGGAAGTAAAATGTGGCATTGAGCAAGCTCGACAAGCTTTCGTAAAATTCAAGAAGGTACTGACTTGTTCAGAGTTCGATCTTCAACTGAGACTAAGGTTTACTAAGTGCTACGTGTGGTCAGTGCTGCTATATGGCGTAGAGGACTGGACACTCAAAACGAAGGATATAAACAGATTAGAAGCTTTCGAAATGTGGCTCTATAGCCGTATCCTAAAAATAACATGGACAGCGAAAATCACAAATATAGATGTCCTTACAAGAATAAACCAAGAACGCCAACTTTTCGAAACCATCAAGAAAAGGAAAACGGCGTATCTAGGTCACATCATGCGAAATGAAAAATACCAGTTCCTCCAACTTATAATCCAGGGTAAAATTGAAGGCAAGAGAGGAATGGGAGTCAAGAAAATGTCCTGGCTCCGAAACATAAGACGATGGACAGGGATTAATGACATACAATCTCTGATACATATTGCAAGAAATAGAGAATTAATGGAAAATGTAATCGCTAACATCCATTAGTGGATTGGCATCTGAAGAAGAAGAAGGTGCATGTTAACGAGTGTTTTTTAGAGATATAGAAATGTAAGTTGGTAACAATTTTCTAACTGTCGGCCATTTTGGCAGTTGTCAAGTGATTTATGCTAAGTTTGGTTTGGCATTTCAGCATAAATAGATTTGACGCCTAAATAACGCTACCAAACTAAAAATTGTGGTTCTGTTCGAAAAACGTATCGCGCACTACGTCCATTATATGGTCAACATAATAGTTCATCACAGCAAGTAATTCGATTAGCCATGGAACGTTTTTGCACATATTTACTCTAAATGATAATATGCATCCACAGACACGTCGTATACTGCGTACAGAAAAATTGTTTGAAGCGAAGCACACAGGAAGATCCGAATCAGTCGATCTGACATTGTGCACGGCAGTTGGATACGTGTCCATCATCTTTATGGATAATTTTGCAGAAAGATCTTGCTTTGTGTGTTTTCAAAATTCTGCAAATGTGGATACTACCTTCAATTGCCTTTGTGATAAAATTGCGGACGTCGAACCTTGAAAGATTTAAAATTCTCATGATACGAGAATTCGACTGACACCATGTTCCGCGAGCTCCAACGATTAAAGGTGCCATGCAAATGGTTTTCCCTGGATATCGGGTCTGCATGGTCTGAAGGAATCGAGGCTCTGTGTACAGCGCCGTTTTATTGGTGGCGGCTGTACTTAGGGGTTCAGGACCCTCCTAGCTGACGGCAACGTCCACGACAATTACCCGCTCATCCTGTTGCGCGACAAGGTCAGGTATCTTCAAAGTCCCGTCGGCGCATCTAATTCGCGGCTCAACCTCGCAAATCTATCCTTTCTTTTCCAATGCTTTTCGTAGATACGTAACGATCTGATTATGTCTCTTGATTCGGTGCCAATGTGCTGCGGGACATTTTTTCAAAACGTGACTAAGGCTCTCGTTAAGTTTGCATCCCTTTCGGCACCTCCTTTCATGTGGTGGATTTGAAGGGATGCCTCTCGTTGGTAGAAGATTTCCTCGCAGTTGGATTCCCTTGATAAAATCTCTCCCCGACCAGTAGGGCGGTGGATTGCTAATCCAAGCTGAGCTTTCTGAATCTGAAGAGCCCTAGCGAAGTCCGTTTCCGCTATATCCGTCCTCAAGTTTCTGGTTCAATTCACGTGCGATTGATGCTGAATTGCCCGAAGATGTTCTGGTCCATTTAAGAATTTTCTCCCAGAGATGTGACATATATGGAAGACTGAGTGTTAACGACGTCGTATCAGTAGCTGAGCTGATAAGTTTAGTCAGTCTTCTTCTCATGATAGCCGGGACGTGCATGGCCGTGGCCATAACGCCCAGGCCACCCTCTTTTGTGGGAGCGTGTATGTAAGCATCGGCGCACGTACGATTGAGGGACAGAAACTTCCAAACGGCTATATGCACGTCAAAGCCCTTCAACGTCTTCAAACTCATGCAAGAATTACATTACATGATCACCTAGCAAGGTGTAGATTCGTAGATTCGATGAGTGGGTCCAAAATGAGATTGATGTTGATTCCGATTTTCATGAGCGAATTTTGTTAAGCGATGAAGCTTACTTTTGGTTGAATAGCTACGCCAAAAAACAAAACGGCCCTATTTGGAGCTAAGGTAATCATTAAATGTATGTTGAGAAACCATAACGGCCAGAAAACTAACTATTTGGTGTGATTTATGGTCTGGTGGAATCTTTGGACCGTACTTCTTCAAAACGGTAGTCAATGGTGACCGCTATATAGCCGAAAATTGGACCTCCAGATTAGACCAGAGCCAGTTGTGACGGTCATATCCAGAAATCATATATAAATTATAATTCCAAAAGATTTTTCGAATAAAGTCAATTTGTGTAAAAGTGGGGTATTTATTCTCTTATTTATTGTAATATGGTCCATAGTTAGAATGGAAACCCTGTTTGAAGGTAAATATATTAAACATTTATCCCAAAGGCAATTCTGGTAATTCTCCAAGTTCATATCATCATGACAATCATCGGATTTAAATTGGAGTTTTCACATTAAATACGAATAGTTAACGAATCTGTTCTTATTACCTGTAGCAACAATAATCTGTTAAGCTTTGGCCGAATTAATTATTTATTTTTTTATTCTTTTAAATAAATATGTTTGGTAAAAATTTGTCTTATTTGCTATCAACTGAGAACTCAGGTTCAATCCCTAGTTTAAGACAAGACGAACTCACCCTTGAGATACTGAGCTAGGCAAGGTATAGACGACAAACTCCCATGGTTGATTCAGGTATTATTTTTACAATAGTACTTCAATTCTCTTTGGTAGTCTTATCGTTACAAATTTATAATGATGGATTAGGTTTAATTTATCATTAACTTAATTACTTGTTAAATTATCAACTCGCTTTGTCATAGTCTATCTGAATTAGCTTTTTCTGTAGGACATTTTAAAAATAATTTTTCGTGTTCGTAATTTATTAATATTTAATGACATTTAAATTCAAAAAATGTGGCCGTTTCGCTTTAACGATATTTAAATATTTGACAACAGTGCACTGAATTGAACATTAGGAGCTCGATCTCTTTCGCTTGATGGTCAGAGAAGAAATGCATTATGTACAATAATATAAAAATTTAGTCCACGCGCAACAAGCCAGTTCTCGCTTGTCGTACTGTACATCTTTCAAGTTGGGAATCTTCACTATCCCTGTTTGGTAATATTAACAGGAGAAACTTAATTTAAATAAACTTAATTATTATTAAGTATATTTAGTTAGTTACAGCCGTATGGTTTTAAATGTGATTTGCTATAATGTTTTGGGTGTGTAACCAGGGTGTGAAAAAATTGCATTAATCAACTGTGCTAGCTAATGGAAAGTGTGAAATAAAGTTAACGTTATGGCCATTTTACTTTTTTTACTCCAGCCATAAAAAGCCCCATTTTATGTACAGAAATCGGTAAAATAAAGAGTATTTTAAATATATAGGTCACATATAGAAATATTTTGAAACTTTATCTGCTATTGCAGGTTTGAATTTTAAAATAATTTTTGATCCTGTTGATAATCAACAACTTTTGGGAACTCTTTAAAATTACAGACTAGGAGGAAATGCTTTATTAACTATTTATTTAACAGAAAGCAACAATATGTTCAAGTTTAAAACAATCAAAGTGATCTGATTACTGGGCAATGTGATCTACCACAAGGTAATATATTTTTTCCAATATTTTTATAATATATAACAATGATTTAGTTTTATCATATACACTGTGTCAGGCAAATGGAATAAATTAGCTAATAAATAAATGAGGGAGTTTTCGAAAAAATGGTCGAACACGTCGATTAGTATTTATAGTTGCGCATTTATTTTCATAAAAACTTTTTATACGTGGTGTATCAGATAATGGTGGCCAATACCAAAATGCTTCTTTTAAATAGAACATCCTGTATATTAATTAATTTTTATATTTCTCACGTCATTTTAGACATTTTTTGAATACCATATCTTATACCTATCTTTGACTGTTTCGGAAATATTAAGTAAAATGCAAAAATTCACATTGAGAAAAGAAAATTATTTATTTGTCGAAAACCGCTACCACTGTCTTAATACTTCTTGCCATTTAAGTCTTGATAATGATAAAGTAAGCAAAAACTATTTAAGCATTCCTTTTTATTGATATGTTAAAAAAAAACAAAAAATTGTTTACTTTGGTTTAAAATACAAATGTTTTATTGTTTCATGACAGAGGTAGTTGTCAGTGCTATAGTCGTTCGAATTTTATTAACCTCAAGCTAGAAAAATTTAACAGAAATGCACAAAATGGCAATTATATGGATATAAGACACGTACGCAAATGGAAGTAGCTCGTTTATTTCACGAAGCATTTCCTGATTTGCCGCACATATCTCAAGGAACAATTAGTAAAATACCAAAGAGGATACTAAATTGACTGTTATGCTTGAGTATGAGGAACACCCACATACATCTGTTCGAAAAGCAGCCCCATTACTCGATATTAGCTATTCATCGGTTATTAGAATATTAAAAGGAAACAAAATGCATCCCTATAAAACAATACACACTCAGGAGCTCATGGAAGATGATTTTGATTAAAGAACCTATTTTTGTAAACAAATGATGGCAATGTTAAATAGCAATGTGATCCAATTAGAACATGTTTTGTTTTCTGATGAGTGCACCTTTACTCTTTACGGTCATGCTAATCGGCAAAATTGCCGCTATTGGTCCAGGGAAAATCCCATCGAGCAAAATGACAAAAGAGGGAATGTAAAGGTAGTGGGGGCTAAAATATTGTTAGACAGGAAGTGCCATCTTGAGAGGCCACATTAAACAAGGAAATAGAGACTCTTTCCTTGTTTAAGAAATTAAATTTAGTTGGGTTATATTATTGCTGATGTTATTGTTTGTCCCAACTGTCACATGAAAGATTATTTGTATTTTCTATTGAAGTTTTTTAACAAGTGTTTCACATTTTAGACTATTATTGTTATTATTTAATTAAAACTTTATTGTGTTCTAGTGTTAAAAAAAAGTATTTTAAGTGTATTATGTATTAATATCATGTAATATTAATATTATATAATATAACAAATAAATAGATAAATTAGAACCCCTCCACCACTGTATGATTATTGTGAAGTGTCATGAAATTTAAATTTGGCGCATTCGCATTTCCGGATATGTCCGCCATCAGAGGCCACTTTTTTGGTCTCCTTTTCATAACGATTCCCTCTTTTGTCTTTTTGCTCGACAGAAAATCCTCACTGGATGAGAGAAGGCAATACTCAATACCTTGAGAAGATTAACGTATGGCTATGAAGAAATTATTGAAGATTAGATCATAGGTCCCTTTTTCATAGATGGCAATTTGAATGGCGACAATTATTTAGCATTGCTCCAAAAATAATGTAGTGCCAACGTTGGCCAATTTTTGTCCTGATTCAGGAAACCCACAAGTTTTAGCGAATTTGATATGGTTTCAACAAGATGGAGCACCACCCCACTACCAAATCCATCTCCGGTATTACCTTAACCAAATATTTCCAAATCGGTGGATAGGGAGGCGAGGATCGATGAAATGGCCACCACGATCCCCCGATTTGACACCATTAGACTTTTTCTTATGGGGATATGTAAAAAGTATTGTATACAAAACTAAACCCACTGACTTAGCTGACTTACGAAGACGAATAACGCTTGGGATTAGATCGATCACATCTGAGATGTTGAGTAACGTTAGAAGAAATTTCTATTCACGATTAGGGTGTTGCCAAGACGTTCGTGAAGAGCATTTTGAACATGTCCTACATTGACATTATTGTTAAGATTTGTATTATTTAGAAGTTTTTGAATATGTTGAAGCGACTTGCGGCAAATAGATAATTTTCTTTTCTAAATGAGAATTTTTGCATTTTACTTATATGTCCGAAACAGTCAAAGATAGGTATAGGACATTGTATTCAAAAAATGTCTAAAGTGATTTAAGGAATCTGAAAATTAATTAATATACAATTTATTCTATTTATAATAAGCAAGTTGGTATTGGCCACTGTTATCTGATACACCCCGTATAAAAGTTTTAGTGGAAAAAAATCGCAACAATAAATACTAATCGACGTGTTCGACCGTTTTTTCAAATGCTCCCTTATTTATTTATTAGCTAATTTATTCCATTTGGCTGACACACAGTGTATATTTAACCGTAGTGATACGGTATTATTCAATACTTGTAATATTTGGAAAAAGCTATAACAAATTGTAGACAAAAGACATGGTAGAATATTAACAAACCAGGTGAGAAACTACTTACTGTAAATTATACCATAACAGTATTCATGCCCTGGCAAGGTACGGTTAAGTTGTACTAATATCGTACTCCTAGTTTTTAATAAAAACAAGTGGTTTTATTAAATAGTTTTTTAAAATTAAAGTGTTTATCTACTAGATACTACTACGTAAGTCATCTATACGTAATTATTATTTTATTATTGTGAAAAGAAAACGTCAAATAATAAATATACACTACCGTACAATCATTTTGTGAGGTTAGCTGCTATAAGTAGCTTATAGTAGCATGCGATTGGTTTTTCATTTACCAGAGTCGGAGTAAGGCCTTCGCCACCGCAGCTTAAAATGACTTCACACAATGTAAACACACCTTCCGATCTAACCAGTCCAGTAAATCAACGTTCGAATATCACAAATAGTTATGCTTCAGCCGCTTCACATTCTTTTCCGAGTAAGAACCAAGCAATTGTATTTAGTTGTATCGATAATGCTAAACTGCAGGATTATCTCATTCCTTTGGGTACAATCATCAACCCAAAAAATATTATTTTTTCATCTAGATTATCTCATAATAGAATCTGCATATATTTGGCAAACAAAACCGTAGTAGATAACTTCATGACACAACATGGCTCTATAGAAGTACTCGGCGAAGTTGTAACAGCACGAAGACTTGTCTCTCCAGCAGAAAGACTAGTCTTGTCTGGAGTCTGCCCGTCAATTCCTCATCAAGTATTAGTTAAAGAATTACAGAATATCGGTTTAAAGCTTATTTCCCCAATAACATTTCTGAAAATTAGCTCGACTCTTCCCGAATATAGTCACATATTGAGCTTTCGAAGGCAAGTTTATATAAGCCCTATAACATCACCAATTCCAGATTCTATTCTAATAAATTTCGACCAAACACCTTACCGCATATTTTTGTCACAAGGTACACTCGCCTGCTTTATTTGCAAAAATGCAGGACACATATCATCCCAATGCAAAACCAGTTCAGTAACGGAATCCACTCATATTGAGTCAAACAATGAAGTACCAAATCAAACAGCTTCAACAAGTATACTACACAAGGTACCAAACACCCAGCAGTCATCAAGCTATCCATTATCAAATCCGAGCATATCACCTACACCTACAAATCTCCAAGACAAAGAAACTACTAATACTCCTACTCATAGCAACACTTTTAATCAACCTCCTTCAGCGGCAATACCGTTTTCACAAACTTCGGAAGCAATATTTTCCAATCTATCAGCTCCTTTTCCATTAGATACAACTGCAGAAAATTCTAATAAAACTGATACATCACCACAATTTTTTGAAACAACCATTTCAACCAATCTTACAAATAAAACTACAAGCTCGACTTCTGTCACTACCAATGAGTTTGCTCCAGTACTTCCAAATGTAATAAAGCCACATCATCTAAGTGAAAACTCTAATAGCAATTGCGAAAACGCAAGTTCTTCCATAAAACGCAGTATTGGTGAGATCGACACGCCTCCTTCAGATTCAGCAATTTCATCAGAAAATCTGTTTACAAAACCCAAACTCTCTAAATTAAAAAAACCACGCTCATCTAAAGTCCAATCTACACGGGAAACTCTTGAAAAGTTCATTGATAATCATACCCCACCATTCGTTTTAAATTTCCACCAATTGTCCTTACTGATTGATAATGTCCAAGGCTCCCCCGACACTATTAGCGTCGTAAAAGAATTTACAACTGATATGGCTGGTTTACTCCATCTTTTACAAAGCAGCTATCAATATGCAAATGATAGATCTACAAAAAGCAAGTTTACAAAACTTCAAAAGAAACTACACAACCACTTAGGGAAAGAGATTTCTGACTTAGATAGTGACTCTTCTGTAGACAATCGTTCAGTATCATCTAACTCTCAGGTGCGAGGTTCCCTCACACGTCGGAATAACAGGAAATGAAGAAGCTGACAGGATTGCACGAGAGGCAATTTTAAGTGATTTGTCGGAGCCGATAGACAAGTGTGTTTCCAGTGACCTAAAAGCTTATTTTAAAAAGTGTTGTGTTTTTGGCGAAATGAGTGGTCTCTAACTAATTCCAATTTAAATAAAATCAAAAATAATGTGTCTCAGTGGTTTCCATCGTCGCTCAATAGACGAGAACAAATTGCGGTTGCGCGTTTACGTCTAGGACATACCAGATTAACGCACTCCTACCTTTTCACAAAGAAAAATCCACCTATGTGTGATCAGTGTAACGTCCGATTAACAGTCGAACACTTTTTAACAATTTGTAGTAAATATGACCAAGAAAGACAGCGCTACAAGATCCACTCGCTCTACCACAGGCTTTAGGTCAAAACTGTTCCTGTGACAATATAGTGAATTATCTTAGATCCATAAACATTTTGTATAATCTGTAGGTGTTTAACTTTGTTATTTATATTTTGTTCCGTCGCTAATAACCTTTTGGTGGATGCGACATCTTTTTCTAATAAAAAAAAAGTATTCATGCCATACGACTTCAAAGAAACAATAAAACCAAGTGTCAAACCGTGAAAACAACTAAATATAAGTCGTCTGAACCAAGTAAAAATTGACAGGTTACGCCTGGGTCATACAAGACTAACTCATTCTTACCTATTTAATAGAGTCAATTCTTCTAAGTGTGAGTTTTGTAATAAAGACGTAAGTGTGTATCACATACTAACGGAGTGTAACAAACACAACAATATATGAACTAACTATAACCTTGCAACTAACCTCACATCTATTTTAAAAGAAGACTGTAATTCGGTAAATGTTATAAACGTTTTGAAGAATGTAGATCTATTTCATCAGTTGTAATTGTAATGTAAATATATTTGTAGAGCAATGTAATGTAACTTACGTCGCTAATAATAACTCTTAGTATTTAATGCGAATAAATAAAACAAAAAAAAAACTTTCATGCCAATAACAAGTTAGGAAAAATCAAAATACAAAATAACACTGCAAGTTTTCATTAAATAAAATTAAAGATTGAATATTTAGGTAAAATAATGGATAATCAGTTAAACTGAAACTACAATATCCACCAAAATATAATACATTAAGAATATTTATCTACAAATTTAGATATATTACAAAATTATTAAGCTTAAAAATACCTTTATTTGTTATACCACATAATGATTGTATCTAAAATGTCTTCAGAAATTATAAGTTGGGGTAGAGCACCAGTAAATGTGCAGTAATAGAACGAGCCATTTAATGGAGTCACCTCATGGCTTTTCTTATAAGAAAACGTCAAAAAAGCTTCATTTTGGTCATTTTTGACGCGTTTTGTGTTGGGTAGAATGGCGCGTTGGATCGGGACGTATGAGAGGTCGTTGGAAAAAGAGTGAATATTGAAGGTTTGGGGGTTAGAAAGTGGATGTCCAAAGGGGTCTTAGGCATGTGACGTCTAAACGGCTTAAGATACAACAGTATACGACAGCTTGTTAAAAAGAGGAGAAGCCGAGAGGTACAATGACAAAAAAAGTAAATCGATATCTGTTCAAGACCTGCTCAAAGCTGAACAAGTCTAGAACAGGTTCTGTTCTAGACCTTAATTGTTCTTAAAAGTAATTTACAATAAATCGTACGTATCCTTCTTTAGATCGAGTACGTATCGAGTTTTATAAAGAATTGCAGATGCTTGATTTAAAACAGAATTAGATTCTTTATATTGATAAACAATACTATGAGATCCAATATTTCTACCATTTCATAGAACTATATAATTCAAGCAAAATTATCTAATCGATATGAAGAACAGTCAGCACTTAACACAGTGGGACAAAAATATCACGCATTTCTACCAACTAAAATATTTAATTTTATTCCACCAAAAACAGGAATTTTTAAACATTTTGTAAGTTTTAAAATTATATATATATATATATATATATATATATATATATATAAAGGATTTCCACAGTTTTCACTGTATTCCTTCACTCAACCGTTTTCTCCAATTTTTCCTGTTTAGCCAGTCCCCTTCCTGAAGGTTTCTTCTGCTCATTGATTCGTCCACTTCATCTCTGAAAGATCTTCGGGGTCTGCCTCTCTTTCTTCTTCCTATCGGGCTCCACTCTGTTATTCTATTTATCCACCGATTTTGGTCTGCTCTTCTGACATGTCCGTACCAGGTTAACCTCTTCTGTTCGATGTAGTCTATTATGTCGGAGTTTATTCCCATTCTCCTATTAATCTCCATGTTATTTATTCTATCTCTTCTTGTTACTCTGCAGCTTCTCCTTAGGAATTCCATCTCTGTTGCTCTTATTTTGTTTTTGGTTTTTTTATTTATTGTCCAATTTTCACACCCATAAGTGAGGATACTTCTTGTCATGGTATTATATATTTTTTTCTTTGTTTTCATGCTGATGTTCTTATCCCATAGTACCGGGTTCAATTTTCGTATGCAGTCCCTTGTTTGTCCTAGTCTATTTTTTATATCTTCCTCCGTTGTTCCTTTGTTTGATATTATGAAGCCTAAATACTTATACTTGTCTGTTCCTTTGATTTGTTTACCTTCGTCTATTTCCAGCTGTTTTATTTCTGTATTCTCCGTTGTTAGGTATTCAGTTTTCTTTAGGTTTATTTCCATCCCAACCTTTGTATAGTCCTGCTCCAGTTTTCTCATCATAAAACTGAGGTCATCTTCGTCTTGTGCGATCACTATTTGGTCGTCGGCAAAACTTAGCGTATATAGATATTCGTTCCTTACTGGTATACCCATTCCTTCGCACTTTCTTTTCCATGGTTTCAGGGTTTTTTCCAGGAATATTTTGAACAGGGTGGGGGATGTGGAGCAACCCTGTAGTAGTCCCTTTGTCGTCTTAAATGGACTGCATATTCTATTGCCCGTTTTGATAGCTACTTCGTTATTTTTTTAGAGTGGTTTTACCGCGTTTATTAATCTTCGTGGAACTTCGATGTCTTCCATTGCTTCCCATAGCTTGGTTCAAGGTATTAAGTCATATGCCTTCTTAAGATCAACAAAAGCCAGATAGACGGATCTATTTTTGGACGGAACTTTTAAAATTAAGTTTGAATAAACCTATTTTATTAAAAAGTAGACTAAAAATGCAGATTTCATTTAATAATTAACCAAAGCAACTGTTTGAGTAGTTAACCAAACGAATACATCAGATACTGTCTTTTTGTTTGTGTCTTAGTTTAAAAGAAAATTGTAGTAAGCTCGTGTTGAAGTCATAAAATTGCAAAATATTAGATTTTCAATATGTTGATATTTGTAAACAAAAATATAAACATATTGGAAAACGTTTTATTGTTCTTGTTCGTATTGATTTATAGTATCAGCAATCGGTCTATAGGAAATAAAACGTCTCAATATTTCGTCACGATTTTGTGACATCTTCAGGAGAAAACTGTAAATTTATTAGAATAATTATTATATGCAAACATAGTGAATATTGCAATACTTACACCTAGCAGAGTAAAAATTTAAATTTTGTTAACATCTGACTGACATTTTTGTTTGATTTTAATTTATTTATAAGTTGTGGTAACCGCAATATATTATATTTTAGAGAGTTAATTCTTATTGGACAATTTTTAGTAGGTAAATAAGTTAAAATAAACAATTATTATGACAATATTATCCATATTATAAGGTGGAAAGATGGAATTAATAGTAGAGGAATGAGAAATAATCAGGAACATCAATTAAATCGATCTATGAAATGTAATTAATGGTAAGTAGTCAGTTATTGTAATACTGATATGTAGAAATGGAATAAAATTCTAGGCAGGGTTACTAGAAGATTACTAAGTAATCTTCTAGTAACTCTACTCTAGTAACTCTACCTACAATTTTATTCCATTTCTAAATATCAGTGTTACAATTACTGACTACGTACAATCAATTACATTTTATAGGCAACAACTAACAATATCCACAGAGGATGCTACAGCTACCTGGAGAAAGGAATGCCAAAAGTTGAAACGTTTACAACAAATTGAAAAGTATAATGCGAGTGAATAATAAAAGAAAAATGTAATGGCATATATCGCAAAACAGAAAACAATTGCCTTCCATCAATATACCTTTTTTGGTTTTGGAATTGAAATTGGAAGATTCACGGTAACATGTTTGCTCTTATTTCAAACTTTCTATAGCAACGATATTTTCAAGTTCGAATCAATAACCATTTGTCTGAATCTAAATTACAGAAAAATGGAATTCTACAGGGCTCGAATCTAAGCGTAGCGCTATTTTTAATTGCTATTAACACTGTTGTGTCGTACTGCAATGGCACAATTAAAACTCTTATACGCTGATGATCTGGTAACTCTAGCAGAAAATAAAAACATATTATCTGCTCATAATCGTATTGCTGCAGCTCTTAAGTCGATAGAATCGTAGTCTAACAATATTGGGCTCCAGTTTTTCACCACAAAAACAAAAGCTATACATTTTTCACGAAAATCAAATCCACAAAAGCTCCTAAATCTATTTTTATATAATTCTCCTACAGAATATACAAAAGAAATTAAATTCCTAGGGATGCAACTGGACTCAAAATTAAGCTAAACAAGTCATATACACTTGCTAAGCCTATCGTGCCAAGTTGGACTGACTAAACATTATGAAATATGTATCACATAAAAATTGGGGAGCAGATTTTCCAACTCAAATAAATTTATATAGAGCTTTAATTAGATCAAAACTGGACTACGGATGTGTTGTTGTATAACTCCGCAAACCAAGAATTGCTCAAAACTTTGAATGAATACTCTTCAGAGTTCAGCCGTTAGACTTGCTTTTGGAGCAAATTGCACCAGTCCTGTAAACAGTCTACTCCGTGAAGTAGCTGAGAGATAACCTATTTTTAAAAATTACTTTTTTCCACGTTCTCAAACAGTACAAAATTTACCATCTTATATACACGGACGCATCTAAGATCATAAATGGAGTAGGAGCATGCTTTGCGATATCACATAAACATTCCATCTATAAATTGTCTCCTGAGACAAGTATTTTTACAGCAGAACTATTTGCCATAATTAAGGTCCTAACCTTTATTCTAGAAAAAAACTTCCCAAATCTCTTATAGTATCTGATTCGCTTAGTTGTCTGACATTAATTTCTCAGATTTATCCCTCTCATTCAACATTACAACAGCCTAAGTTAATTTTATACCGTATATACCAAAACAATTTGACAGTAGAGTTTCTCTGGGTACCATCACACGTTGGAATAGATGGTAACGAAAAGGCAGATACTCTAGCTAGGTCCGCAGTAACCAGTACAGCCGCATCAGTGGAAAATCTATTTAAAACCTTACTTAAAAGCAAAATTGCAAGATTGCACGAATTTCTATTCTTCAAAGCGACAACATCAAGTCCTAATAACACGTCTCAGATTAGGACACACTTCTACAACACATGAATACTTGTTGAAGAGAGAAGAGGAACCAGTGTGTTTTGTTTGTGAATGTAAAAAAGTAAAGCACATTTTGATTGACTGTCAAATATACTCAGTTTAAAGACTATATCACCACATTCCAAAAACATTAAAAGAAATTCTAGGAGAATCTAAATACGTAGCTGACTTGATAGAATTCTTAAAATCTATAAGCTTTTTTATTAAAATTTAACACAATATATTAATAATTAAAATACTTGTATTAAAAAATGTATACTCGTAGATCTTATTAAAAAATTTGTATCTAAAAATATATTAAAAAGTTATAGAATTTGATTTCTGTTAGTCTTTTTTTGTTTTTATTTAAATATATTTAAATAATTTTATATTAAATGATTTTATCACTATTCAGCTAAATAGAACGTAATTATACCATTTACAAATTAAACTTTATGTAAACTACTTTAAATACCAAAAAAAATCTTTTTCTTATATATACTAACTTCTTATTATAAAAAACTTCTGATACGTGCCCTAATCCCCACAAACCTCGAAGTTCCTACAAGAAGTATATTAAACCGATGCACAGCAAACTCATCATCCTAATCTTCCCGAAAGTTATTTCACGATGCGAGGTCTTCGAACTTTCTACCGGCGGCTCCGGAAAAGTCTCGGACTGCAGCTTTGGACCGGCGGCAACGCGGAGCTTCGACTGAAGTTTCAAAGCTGTGGCGCGCTTTCATACATGCGAAACTCGTCAACGGCGAGAAGTGTGTGCGCAACGTGCAGCGTTGGATTTGTGGAAAATAGTGCGAAATGCACAAATTACGCGGTGATGCCGATGTGGTAAAAACCCTTAGGTTACTTACTGAGGGTGCTTGTGTGGAATATAAAATGTTTTTTTATTTTACTTTGAATCTCAGATAATAACTATTAAAGTATATATATATATATATATATATATATATATATATATATATATATATATATATATATATATATATATATATATATATATATATATATATATATATATATATATATATATATATATATATATATATATATATATATATATTATTATGATTGTTTATTTTGACTTTGATTTTAATTTATTGAGCCAATAAAAAAATTGTAATTTAATTGTTATCAAATGTAAAATAAGACTCCTTATATTACCTGTGTTCGATGGATTCAAAGATTTTCTAGTTGTCCTTTATCGAGATAGAGAAGAAGGATAATAATAAAAGAAAATGATATATTACAAAAATTACGTATTCTTTATTTTATATCAAAAAATAAAACAATTTTCAAATTCTACAGTTATCTTATCAATCAGCATACAAGAAAATAAATGAAATTTTTATAATAATAAGATTTTAAATCTACATAAATTTATAATAAGTGAAAACCAATTTTACTTTAACTTTCCTTTACTTGAAACAAAAAACAACAAAACTAACTTTTGATTAGTCAAACAAAACTCAATTCTTTAAATTTGAATGATAATGACCATGATGTCAACACAGATCCTTCACAGATACCAATTCCAATTGTACAAAACACTTACAGCTTTTTTTTTTCTTATTGAATTGTATGTTGGCACATACCCAGAAAAGTCCAGTCTCCTCAACGATGTGATCTCTCCTCTTTGGCACCTCGGCTCCTTCCTAACGTCTCTGCAAACCTCCTGCAGACTACACAAAAACACCTGATTCACTTCTCCAAAAACTCAGCTACTTATTTATGACACAAGGACCTGCTTTTGTCAACTTGATGCCGTAAAACTACTTTCACATATTCTTCACAAAATGCCCACGGCAGATACAAGGACCTCTTTTAATCTACTTGTTATCTCCTTCTGCAAAACTATTCACTTCTTGTCACAATGCCGGTATCCAAACTCACGAACCACACCCTATCTTCTCACAAACGACTGTTTCCTTCGATGGCCAAATTACAACTGCCTCTCCCCGTCTCCTAATCAGGCTAACCCCATTACCATTCAAAAACGACTATCCAATCAAAAGCTCAAATCTTGTTTACTACTGTTAATGTTTGTTCTAAAAATTCTGTATATCATTTGGGAAGACCAAATTACTGTTTCAGAGAAAGAATAAAAAAAACCGAAAGGTTTGTCCTCCAATGCCATAATGTGTTTGAATATATATACAATAAAAAGGAAATAATGGGTATGCAGGAAAAAAGTACTGTTTTTTACAATAATCAAATATATTTCGGTATGCTTTATACCATCATCAGTGATGGCTAAAAAATTTATGATTAGTTACATTATATATAAGTAAAGATTAAACTTACAAATTATAGGTTGCGGTCATTAGATTGAAATGTTATGTAAAAACATAACACCCTGTTAATTGAAA
This sequence comes from Diabrotica undecimpunctata, assembly GCF_040954645.1. Taxonomy (NCBI): domain Eukaryota; kingdom Metazoa; phylum Arthropoda; class Insecta; order Coleoptera; family Chrysomelidae; genus Diabrotica; species Diabrotica undecimpunctata. Next base: position 14,206,262 of record NC_092806.1, read on the forward strand.
TTTCTTTTTTTTTAAACAAACATTGGTTTTAGGAATGAATAACATTATCACAGTTATACTTATTAACTTATATTATTACTATAATATTATATTATTATATTAGACTATATTATTATATTAGAAACTTTGAAAGCTTTATTGCTAGGTACAATGTGAAACTTTTTTCACAGAAAGTTTTTTTGGTAAAAAAAATTGAGAGTGCATTGTATTGGCAGCATTAAGATATGTGTTCCATATTACAACAAGTGAAAGTTTACAATGACTTAATGTGACAGTTTGTTTTGTGTTAATTTATAGCTGGACTCTTAGCAGAGAATTTCTTTCAGTTAATCAGATGAAGTTCCATATCAGAAACAATAGAAAATCATAACTTTAAGATTTCTACATTAGAATCTACATTATATCGATGTTGTTTTTCTTTTATCGAAATCTGTACCTAAAAACAGTAAATGTGAGTAACTTAAGTGAGATTTACTCTACTTGATGATTAACAGATTAACAACTCCTATTGAAAATATTGGTTTATTACACTTCCCTTCTCAGTTTTGTAGATATATACAGATCACAGTTTATATGTGCCCATATTTGGGTAAAAATTTGTAGATATTTCAAGCTTACATCGTGTCAAATCTGGCATCACCGGCTGCAAACGTTTCTATTTATAGAACTTTTCTATTCGCAACGTTTGTATTCCGAAGCTTTGATTTTTATGAATTGACCCAGCATTTTACCGGCTTTTACTAGCAAACCGTGAAATAAATCCTGATATATGCAAATAAACCTACCAATTTTAGAGAAAAATTTATATTTGCTTCAGTTTCTATCTAGGTTTATACACTGGAATATGATTTATTAGAGTTCATAAACCTAGATATAAAAGTTTATTTTGATTACATTTCTATACATAGAAAAAAATATCATTCACATGTAATAAAGTTAAAATAAACACAAAATAAAAGTAATTTTTCTTTATTTTGTTTGCATGGTCAACTTTTTAATGTAACAAATCAAGAATGCCTCAAAAATACAAAGGGTTACAAGAATCGTTAAAATAAATAAAACTAAATTCAATAAAATAATGCTGCCTATCCAACTAGTTAAGAAAATCTATCTTTGTGCGTATGCATCTTAGCCCAGCACCTTGTTTTATATTATTGAACCGTCTAAATTTTGGTATTCCTCTTAATAGTTTATAAATAGAGAGAAAATAGAAATAACAAAAGAAATGCAAATGTTTGGTGTTAATGAGAAGTTTTTTATTAATAAAACACCCCTAAAGAGGTATACAGAAGAGACAATATTGTAAGAAATCAAACTGATTATATAACAGTCAATAAACAATTTAAAAACTGCATAAAATCGGTCAAGACTTACCCAGGTGCCGATATTCGGTCAGACCACACTCTACTGTGCTCTACAATCACAGTTAAGCTAAAGAGAGTCTGTAAAAATCAAAAAACCTCCAAAATATCAGTAGATGCACTCCAAGACCCATGCACTCTAAATAAGGTTTCTCAAGAAATTAACGATAAGTTCCGCGAAATTAGACTAGAAGATACCAACAACATAAATGATTGCTGGGAACAAATGAAAACGACAATAACCACTCTATCTCGAGAAATTTTCTAAGACGACCAACAGTTAAAAATGACGGGATGACACAAGACATCTTAGATCTAATGGACGTTCGGAGGCAGTATAAATCCATAAACAGAGAAAAATACAATGAAATACATAAAGAAATCCGAAAAAGAATTAAAGTAGCAAAAGACCGCTAGCTACAAGAATCCTGTTTAGAAATTAAGAAACTGGAGCAACAACACGACAGCTTCCATTTGCATAAAAAACTAAAAGAATTAACAGGCAAAAGCAGAACTTATGAGCAAAATATATTACAAGACTCTGGTGGTAGAATTTTAAGTGATAAAAAAGAGCGCTGTACCGAATGGGAAAATTATATAATAGAATTATTTAACGATGACCAAAGAATCTACCAAGAAATAACATCTAACCGAGATACAGGCCCACCGATTCTAATCTCAGAAGTTCAGAAGGCTATCGACCAAGCGAAACGAAGGAAGGCTTCTAGTCCTGACAAAATACCCGCAGAATTGTTAAAACTATTAGATAATGAGAGTGTCGCGATTATCACATCCTTCTTTAATAAGATATACAGCAGCGGCAAATTACCAGACAACTGGTTAGAATCGATATTTATAACTATTCTCAAGAAAAAGAATGCCAGACAGTGTAGCGACTATCGACTTATCAGTTTAATGAGTCACACGCTCAAAAGTTTTATGAAAATATTGCATTGTCGCATATATAAACTTTGTGAGGGGATAACTGGTGATGAGCAGTTTGGTTTCCGGAACGGTATGGGTACTCGAGAAGCTCTTTTTTGCATGCGAATACTTACAAAAGAGCATTGAGTTTAGGAAAAATATTTACGTATGTTTTATAGATTTCGAAAAAGCCTTTGATAGAGTACCACATACATTATTATTTCAATGCTTAGACTCAGTTGGTCTGGACACGTATGACATTAGATTGCTTAAAAATCTTTACTACAATCAGACCGCTTGTGTTAAGGTGGACCAAGAGGTTTCAGCTAAAGTTTCTGAGCGTTTCTTAAGCGTGGTGTCAGACAGGGATGTGTTATGTCACCGATGTTGTTTAATGCCTACACTGAACCAGTTTTTGAAATAGCGTTAAATAATCGCCGCGAAGGTGTTAAGATCGGTGGTGAAATTATTAACAACATCAGATACGCTGATGACACCGCAATAATGGCAGAGAGTCTAGAAGATCTTTAAACCCTGTTAAATGCTGTAAACAACGAATGCACTGAAAAGGGCTTAACAATCAACGCAAAAAAAAACAAAATGGATGGTGGTCGGAAAAATTAATATCGAAGACTCAGTACTAAGATTAGATAACAAAATCCTGGAAAGGGTGGAACACTTTAGATATCTGGGTAGCTGGATTGACTGCAGGGTTGAAAGTGACGATGAAATTTCGACCAGAATAGAACTCGCACGGAAAACCTTTATTAACTGGCGTTCTGTATTATGCAGTAGAAGTCTGTCGTTGACCACACGTCTAAGAGTATTGAAGTGCTACGTCTGGTCCACTTTGTTCTATGGATGTGAAACCTGGACAACAAAAATAAAAAATCTTAACAAATTAGAAGCGTTTGAGTTATGGTGTTACCGTCGCATGCTCAGAATCCCGTGGACATATCTAACTAACGTGTGCTAGAGATCGTGCACAAAGAGCGAGGATTGATCAACATCATTAAAATTAGAAAGGTCCAATACTTCGGTCATATAATGAGAGGACCTAAATATCGCTTACTCCGGTTAATCATTCAGGGCAAAATCGAAGGAAAACGTTGGGTCAGAGGAAAGCAACTGTCCTGGCTGCGTAATATTAGACAATGGATAGGTGGAACGGTCGAGGAACTGTTTCATCTAGCTGCCGACCGAGAATCATTTCATCAGCTTGTCAATATGACGATAGCCAACGCTTGAATACAAGCACGGCACACAAAGAAGAAGAAAAAAGTATCTTTTACACTGCAGACTGATCAGAAAGATTAATGAGCAGTTCTGATCCGTACTAAATTAATACTAATAAAAACTTAAAACTAGTTAGTTACATTCAATAATGTTTCTACAGGATCTTCCTTACTTAGACATTAGTCATTTACACATTTTTAGCCGTAATAGAGTATGTTTCAACTATAGTTTCGGAAATTTCTAGGAACAGTAAAGCCTCACCAAACAAAGCAGTGGCGTTCCAAAAATACTTGTGATTTAAATCAAATTGTTAAAGATACACACAAATCATTAAACAATGATATTATATTATGTTTTTGGCAATATTTTACTACATTTTAATAGATAATATTAATCATATTAATAATATATCACACACATATATTGTTTGTATGTGAAACCATAGATACGTATTACAGATACAGTATTAATAAATATTAATTACAAAGATTGTTTAAACTTTAAAACCTTTATTATTTATATTATTAACCACTTAAACGTCACAAGGTTAAATAGAAGAATATACGAAATGATTGTAATAAAGTAAAAAATAATATATACATAGAGGATAGTTTGGAAAACTTATATTCACATAGGTTACATAGGTACATCGTAATGTTAAATTATATTATTCGCTTTTATAATCAGATGCACTGTTGTTGTCACTAGAATCATTTAAATCAATCCTTAATTTTCTAGTAATTACATCTATGCAACGTTCACTTTCCAAATACTTATCTTCAACTTCAACCTTGACAACCTTCACACACTTTTTTCCAGTTATCTACAGTTCCTCTACAAAATTCCTGTACCACCAACACTTTTACGTCTTCTAACTTAAAATAGACGTTTTTTTTTGTAACTTCATTTTATATTTGCGCCCAAACCATCTCTATAGGGTTCTAGTCTGGATGATATGGCGGAAGTTTTAAAGAAACGTGTCCACATTCTTGCAGTACTTTGTAAAATTTATATTGAATATGATCTTGTTTGGGTCGTTTGATGAATTCATACAATTACGGTTTTACATATACCGCATACCGATACAATTAATAAATTCCATTATCAGTTGTTTTCTTTCCATTATCTTCTGTACTTCACGGAAGACAGACTGGGCGGGGGATATCCTCAACCTCGACACGGCACGTCCCATATGGCTGATAGGGAAAGTTCCTGCAGATATGCAGGACAGGTACGAATAAGGCATTGCCAAATAAGTACCCGCGGATCAACTGAGGATATGACATTAGGTAGCAGTAATGTCATTACTGGATTAAGGCTGTGGGAAGTAAAAATCCTGTAGGCTTAATTCCAGATACTCACAGGCGACACTCACATTATGAGTTAAGCGGCTGTGATACTGCGATCTTAGGGCACTCTTTTGTCCTGGAGTTTGAGAAATCGGCTTCGAAGGCGGAGGAACTAAGACTTTTAGTGAACGGCATAAGGATGCAGAAGGCAAGGAGAAACCACTGCATTAAAGACTTCTTGTAAGTATCTCTAGTACAATTATCATGGTGATAAAAAACTTTAAGATTCCGACTACTGATCATGAAAATCGGAATTTAAGATCCGGCAGGGAAGGTAAATCTAGCTCAAACCGTGAGGCCTTCCAGGTCGTTATCAAATCCTTACGAACCAAACTACATTCTAGATGATGGATCTCTAAGAGTATTGCGAACAGCCATAAAGATAGGTACATGGAACGTTAGAACAATGTACGAGGCGGGAAAAATCTATAATGCTATTCAAGAAATGGAAAGACTCTCGATTAATATTATGGAAATAAGCGACAGATACGGGATACCGAGTTATCAAAGATCACAAAATATTTTACTCAGGAAATCTTAAGAACGAACATATAAATGGAGTGGGCCTAATTATGAATAATAAAATCGCCAACTGTGTCAGTCACTTTGTACCTGTATCAGAAAGGATGCTCTTAGTTCAGCTAAACACAACTCCCATAAAAACAAACATTATTCAAGTATACGCTTCTACAGCGGACGCCCCAGAAGAAATCATAGAAGAATTTTACAATGACCTTACTAATATTGTCAAAAGGATTCGGAAACACGAAATAATACTAATAATGGGAGACTTTAATGCCAAAGTTGGCAAAGGACAAAGTGGAAATTTAGTGGGATCCTTTGGTCTAGGGGAACGTAATGAACGCGGAGACCGTTTGATTGAATTTGCAACTGAAGAACAGCTCGTAGTGACAAACACCTTTTATGATCTTCCTCCAAGACGACTATATACGTGGAAATCTCCCCAGGATACTCCAGATCACACAGTACGAAATCAAATAGACTATATTTTTATTAACAAACGATTTAGAAACTCTATAACATCTGTTAAAGCGTACCCGGGATCCGCCATAAATTCGGACCACAATCCACTTATCGCCAAAATGAAACTTAGTTTAAAGAAAGTTCAAAGACCAAAAATTATGAAGTACGATATTAACCAACTGAAGAATAAAACAGTAAAGGAAAAGGTACAAAAACGCCTAAAAGAAAAAACGTGAGCTCGTACAGAAAAACCATGGGCCCGTACAGAAACAGATAACACAGATGTAGAACTAGAAAATTTGCACAAAGTAAGTCAAGAAATAACAGAGAAATACTTAAAACCTGAAAGAACAAATAAAAAGGAATGGATGACGGAGGAGATTCTATGTATGATGGAAGACAGAAGAAACGCTAAAGATAATAAGAATTACTATAACAACATAAATATCTAAATAAAAAGGGCTATTAAAATAGCAAAAGAAAATTGGTTTAGCTCGAAGTGTACAGAGATAGAGTCATTACAACAAAAACATGATTCATTTAACCTCCATAAAAAGATTAAAGAAGCGGCAGGCTTATTGAAACACAAGAACACTGGATTCCTGACAGATAATCAGGGAAACATAGTACTGGAAATAGAGCATAAAAGAGATATTTGGATTAAATACGTGGAAAAAACTTTTGAAGATATACGAAGTAACACTGGTATTACAACAAACACCAATTGCGAATCTGGACCACCATTTACAGTCGAAGAAGTAAAATATGCCATCAAAAGCACCAAAGATGGTAAAGCAGTAGGTCCTGATAATTTTCACTCAGAATTCTTAAAACTTATGGACTATGATGGCATAAAATGGTTGACAAATATATTTAACAGTATATATGATACGGGCGTGGTTCCCCAAGAGTGGTTAGTGTCAACTTTTATAAATCTTCCAAAAAAACCCAATGCGAGAAAGTACGAAGACTATAGAATTATAAGCCTTATGAGCCATTTACTTAAAACATTTCTAAAGGTCATCCACAAAAGAATATATACAAAATGTGAGGAACAACTAACAAGAACACAATTCGGATTTCGTGATGCTCTGGGAACACGGGAGGCCCTTTTTGCTGTACAGGTGCTCTTTCAGAGATGCAGGGATGTGAATTGTGACATATACGTATGCTTTATAGATTACCAGAAGGCATTTGACAGAGTAAAACATGACAAATTAATGACTCTAATGCAAGAAATTGGAATTGACAACAAAGATCTTAGAATTATCAGAAACATTTACTACAATCAAACGGCCAAAATCAAAATAGAAGACCAGTTAACTGATAAAATTGCAATAGAACGTGGAGTACGACAGGGCCGTATTTTGTCTCTATTGTTGTTCAATATTTATTCTGAATGGATATTTAAGGAAGCTTTAGACGGTTGTGCGAAAGGAATACTAATAAACGGTGAATGGTTGAATAACATTAGATATGCAGATGACACTATAGTTTTTGCCGATAATCTGAATGACTTACAGATATTAACAAATCGTATAACAGAAGTCAGCAACAGATACGGACTAGCTCTTAACATAAAGAAAACCAAATTTATGACAATTAGTAAAAAATCAATACTAAACGCTCAACTAACAATCAACCAACAGAATATCGAAAGAGTCGAGCAATATACATATCTAGGCACCAATTTAAATAGCCAATGGGACCACTCAACAGAAATTAAACAGCGAATAATAAAAGCAAAAGCAGTATGAATCGGCTCAAAGCTTTCGAAATGTGGTGTTATAGGCGCATCTTACGTATATCCTGGGTTGACAGAGTTACTAATGTGGAGGTCCTGCGTAGAATGGGGAAAGAATGTGAAATTCTCATGACCGTCAAAACTAAAAAGTTGGAATATCTAGGACATGTAATGAGAAATCAAGAACGTTACGGCCTTCTCCAGCTGATTCTCCAAGGGAAAGTAAATGGTAAGAGAGGACCGGGAAGAAGACGCATTTCCTGGCTTCAAAATTTACGAAAGTGGTATAATACGACTACCACTGAACTGTTCCGCGCTGCAATAAACAAAGTAAAGATAGCCGTGATGATCGCCAACATCCGGAACGGATAGGCACTTTAAGAAGAAGAAGATCAGTTGTTTATTGATTTTACAGGTAAGAATTACTTATATTTGTATTTCCAATTTAAAAGCATGTCAGTGCAATTATATTTATCAGAAGAGCATCGTCCTATGTCGTGTTACCGCAAGTTTGCATCTTAGGTGATGTTCACTTCACACAATCAAAAATATTTGGACTATATTCACTACGGAAGTAATCCTTATCCATTATAATGTGTGTATTTATTTCGATTGTTGTATATAACTTTAGGAAAATGTTCTTTTTTGTATGCTATATTTTAATTCAGTACATTTATTTATTTTATTTAGCGTATGGCTACATCACAGGTTCATATATATACATATATATAAATTATATAAAGTACAAACAACAGTAAATACAAAAATATTATTCTACAAACAAACATCTAGATTATAAATATATTCGATTGACTCTTTTGTAGCAGCCAGGAAATCCGAAGGGTTGCCGTTATAGGATCTAATCGGGCATTCCTCTACCATGTGTTTTATGCAGTCCATGTGCAGTCGCAATTTGGTGATTATATTTTTTCCCCATCTAAAAAGTGTGTCGGAACATCTGCCACAGTTCGTCCTTATTCCATTGAGTGTGGTCCAAATTCGCCTCGGTTGGTTGAAGCCCTCAGGTTTGCTTGTAATACATGGCATGTTCCAGTTAGCTGGTGCAGCGTTATCCTCCCATTGTTCTCTCCATCGTTCAGTTACATTAAAGTTTTGATCTACTAGCCTTTTTGCTGTTTTTAGATGCGGGTGTCTTGAACGGAGCCTATTTATGTCTCTGGCGGAAGTTCCGACATGGGAGCGGAGCTCAGGATCAGTATTGACTTTTGTAAATTCTCTGACAAGGGCATGTTCCCGGCGGATGGGTGGTGGAGCTATATGACTCAAAGCTGGTAACCAGTAAGTGGGCGTGGCCTTAATTGTGCCCGATATAGTTCGCATGGCTTGGTTGAGTTGGACATCAACACGGTGAGCATGTAGATTGTTTATCCATACTGGTGCACAGTATTCCGCTACGGGGTATACCAGTCCTAATGCTGTCGATCTAAGTGTGGGTGCTGAGGAGCCCCATGTAGTGCCGCAGAGCTTTTGCAGGATGTTGTTACGAGTTCGGAGTTTTGCAGCAGTCTTAGTAAGATGCTCTTTAAAGTTTAGCGTTCTGTCAAGTGTAACACCTAAGTATTTTGGGTGTTTATTATAGTTAAGGAGTCTATCCTCAAAATGGATTTGAGGTGGATAGTTGGCCATCTCGTTGTTCAAATGGAAGCAGGACACTTCTGTCTTAGTTGGATTGGGTTGCAATCTCCATTTGCGGAAATAATTCCCTAGGGCCCTTAGGGAAAATAATTTAATACAATCCAAGTATATTATGTTAATCCAGGAATAGAAAAATTAACCTGGTTTAAAAAGGAAAAAACAGTTAAGATTTGATTTCACGTATGGGCGCTTGCGCATCCGCTTATACGTATTTCGGCCTAATAGGCCTCATCAGAACGGCTTTCGCAATCGCTCTGAACGTGAAATAAATATTTTCTGTCTTAGGAAGCAACTCTTACATGGCTTAGTACAGACATCTGATAATAATTTCGAAAATTAGTTTACGATTTTAACCCGGTTTAATTTATTAACGACAACCATAGATATAATATGCAACATTTTATGTCTTACTTTTAGTTGAAAAATAGATTAAATTATTTCAAATTTACTAAATTATTAACCTCTTAAAATTTAAATTACGGTTCTGTCTTAGCGTGTCACAAATTTCTCAATCCGAGCCTGTGTTTTCCGTTTTAAATATGGCGATCGCGTGCGAACACACTTCAAAGGCGGCATTTGAGAGTGAGCATTCTGATTGTTATTTATTTTGTGCTATTTATTTATATATATTTATATATATTTTATATTTGTGTCTTTATTTTACGGAAATTCATTTCAAATTGCACAATATTTAATGTTAAGTTCCTCAAAACTCAAAACCCAATTCACGTACTTATATCACTTTTCCTGTGGGACCGCCAATTACAATTAACATATATTATTGCTTTTTGTTAAACGCTACAGTCGCTACACAATTTTATAAAAATGATAGTTTAACTTCTGATTCGTAACAATTTGTTTACTTTAACTAAATCTTTTGTCTTGCAACTCAATTTATACGTAACGATTTATATAAAGAAAACAACCTCCAAGACTAAAACTAAAAACCCATTTAATTTCATGTTATTCCTCTAGATACGAACCCGAAGGCGAAACGAACGACATTTGTATGCAACCTGGTGCACTTAGATTTGCTCCCAGAGGTAACATCGGAATTAATTCTGCTATTCCCTTACACTTCTACACAATTTTATCTGGAGTCCGTGGTAATATCTCCGCTTTCAAACACATATTTTATGAGTTTTAGCCATTAGGGATAAACAAATAATAATTTAATGTGTAATTGAGAAATGGAAAAAACGAACGTCGAACGCTATTATGTGGCATAAAAAAATTACAAACTAGATATCTTAAATATAAGATATTTATAAAATAATCATTTATACAAAAAGTGCATAAAGTGGCTTTTCTATTCAGATATAATACACATAATTAATTACAAAGGACTAAAAAAAGACTTAGAAAGTTATGATTGGTGTGAATATAATGCCTCTATAAATGTTAATGTCAAATTCAATTTATTATATGTAATTCTTAACTTACAGTAAAAAATAGTTATAAAAAAAAACCTGGTAAAGATAATTTCAACACTGGAATCATGGGGCTATCAAGGAAATATACTTGCTTTTATTAAAAATTTTCTCCTAAATAGAAATTTCAAGGTAAAAGTAAACGGACTTCTATCTAATGTGAAATATCAAACAAATGGTACACCCCAAGGCTCGGTAATCAGCCCGACTCTGTTCCTTATAGCTATCAATGATATAATCAAATTAATAAACAAACCCATTCAAAAGAGATTGTACGCGAATGATCTTATAATATTCTTAAATGGAAACAATATACAGAGTATGGCCAAATTATTACAAGATCAACTCGATAAATTTATAGCATGGTCTAAAAGGAGTGGTTTTCTATTAGCTTCATCTAAAACTCGCTACATCATATTCTTAAAGAGACCAAAACAGATAAAAGAAGTACCTACTTTAAAACTTGGAAGTCAAACACTTGAATTATGTAAATACAATTAAATATCTAGGTCTAATATTTGATCAAGCTCTAACCTGGAAGGACCACATCAAATATATATCAGCTATATGTCAAAAAAGTCTAAAACCTCTTGAAATGTCTTTCTGGTACGAACTGGGAAGCAGACGGTAGAACTCTACTTAAACTATATAAAAATTTGATCCGCTCTAAGATCGATTATGGATGCCACGCTTACTCGTCTGCTTCAACAACAACTCTAAAAGTTTTAGACACCATTCAAAATAACGCTCTTAGAATAATAAGCGGTGCATTTAGAACAACCCCTATCTTAAGTCTTCAGGCCGAACTCGGTGAACTACCATTAGATTTAAAAAGACAGGAATTAATGCTCTCATATGCATCGAAGCGGTACTCTTTACAATATCACCAAACCATTCGCTGCTCGAATATCCAGCGCGCAAAAACCCACATTCCCTTTTACGAAAGATGCAGACGAATCATAAATGAATTAAACATTAAAGTCCCCGAAATCTATCCTAGCAAGATGCCAACTTCCCCTCCTTGGCTAATGTCTTCTCCTCACATAAATTTGGATCTATTATCAGAAAATAAAAAAGAAAGCAATCGTCATCTAATTAATTCTAAATATCAAACCTTAATTTCTCAATTTTCTTCCTTCAAACAGTTATTCACAGATGGATCTAAAACAGAGCGTTGTGTAGTATCTGCCTTTGTAACAAAGGATGAAATAAAGAAATATAAACGAGCGGAGACTAATACTATTTTAACAGGAGAACTCTTTGCAATATATAAAGCCATATGTCATGATACAAAATATCCTGAAACTAATTTCTTAATAATTACTGACTCACTAAGTTCTCTAGATATCATCTCAAAAATCTATTTTTCCCATCTTGTGGCCAAACTTATTAGACAAGAATTGCATAACCTAAACCACAGAAACATTGCTTTCCTGTGGGTGCCATCTCATGTTGGAATCACGGGAAACGATTTGGAGGATAAATATGCACGAGAAGCCTTAGAGGACACAACTATTAAATTCTATCCAAAAACTCCAGCGACAGATCTCAAATCATATTTCCACAGCAAAATAGTCAACATATGGAATAGCAGATGGTGTAAAAAACAGGCAAAATTACTTGAGATAAAACCAATATTTCTACCATGGTCTGATAGTTCCACTAATCGTTTTTCTCAGGTTATCATCACACGACTGCGGCTTGGTTATAGTCGCCTTACGCATGGACATCTGATGACAAGGGATCCACAACCGGAGTGTTATGCTTGCGAGACCCCGCTAACAATAAAACACCTTCTAGTGGAGTGCCCGTTACACAGTGCGGAAAGGTGTACATTCGGAATCCCGGAGAATTTGAGAGAACTATTCTTAAAGTGCGGTGCCAAAGTGATTATCCAATATCTAAAAGCAATAAACTATTTATACAAAATTTAATTGTTACACTGTTCAATCATTGTTAATACTTTTTATTTTTTTCGCTAATAGCCTTACAGGCTAATGCGAGTTTGTAAAAAAAAATAAAAAAAATAAACTACTGTAACAGATGGTAAAACTATCTCCAATGTTTTTGCTCGTTATTTTACAGACATTGCAGAAACGTATGCCAAGAATATAATACCACCGACATCGTATTTCCCACAATATAACCCAGTGATACATTCTATGTATTTAAGACCAGTCTCTGAAAGTGAAATTGAGGGAATTAATAAAACACTTAAGAAAAAAAATCACCGGGTATTGACAACATTAGAGCAGAAACAATAAGAATTATAGATAAATAAATCATCAAACCCTTAGTGGAACTAATAAATTTAATATTTAAAACTGGTCAGTGTCCAGACCAATTTAAGGAAACAGTTGTAATTACTATATACAAGAAGGGAGAAGGTACGACTACACGAAGACACAGAAAAATTCAGCTTAGGTCGAGGAATTAGACAAGGAGACACTATTTCACCAAAATTGTTCACGGCAGCTCTAGAGTCAATATTTAAGAATACTCAATGACAAGATATGGGCACCAATATAGATGGAGAAAGATTAAATCGTCTCAGGTTTGCAGATGATGTTGTATTAATAGCAGATAACTTACAGTATACAGTTTCTATTATACATTTGCTTAAAAGTCTGTCTGAAAGAGCACGATTAAAGATAAACTTTGAGAAAACTAAACTTATGACAAATCTTGTAATAAGTGGAAATATAACTATAGCCAATAATACCATACAACAAACAGAAACTTACAAATATCTGGGACATGAGATCAAAATAAGCAGAGACAATCAAACACATGAAATACAGAGGCGAATCGGCTTGACATGGGCAGCATTTGGCAAATTAAGCCATATTCTAAAAAGTTCAATTCCCATGTGTTTCAAACGAAAGGTTTATAACCAATGTGTTTTGCCTGTACAAACTTATGGAGCAGAGACTTTAACACTAACGCAAAAATCTGGGAATAAACTCAGAGTTACACAACGAGCCATGGAAAATGCTGAACGTGAGCCTTCAAGACCACATAACAAACCAACAAATCAGGCAAAGATCAGGAGTTCAAGACGTCATCGAAAGAACCACGACGCTTAAGTGGAACTGGGCAGGGCACTTAGCCAGAACACAAGATGGACCATGGACAAGACGTATTATGGAATGGAGGCTCAGAAACTATAAAAGAAGCCGAGGAGACCACCGACTACATGAACCGATAATATACAACGTGTAGCAGGAAACTGGCTACAAGCGGCCCAGTGTAGAGAATACTGGAAAGAACTGAAGGAGGCCTATGTCTAGCAGTGGACGCAATTAACTGATTGATGATAATGACTATGCGCCTGGCTTGTGTTGTAATATGTATTAATCTGTGCATCATACATCTGGCTTTGCCTTTCAATTGTTGTTTTTATAGCCCCCATAATACATGCTATCCTTTATGTATTACTTAGAAGCCTTATTGCTCCCACTTGCTACGTCCTTTTCCACCACGTCACAGAACCATAGGTTATTATCCTTGGTCTAAAAACCCTTGTGTATAACCAAAGGGTCATTTTGGAGTTGCGCCTGTAATTCTTACCACACATTCTTCTACATATGCCCAAGGACATAGTAATTTTCTATGTTGTTTTCCGTATGTGAGTGTCCCATATGATCAAAATATACCCCTAGGTACTTTGTTTTTTTGACAACTGGAATCTTTGTTTATCCCAGCACTTGTGGTTTTAGGTAGGCCTTGTAATGCTGTTTGTTTGTTTTGTGAAGTTGATTATTTGTGTTTTTTGAGCATTGACTATTAGTCTCTCTTGTTTACACCAGTTTTTAACTATCTTTGGTACTTGCATTGTCCCAGATAAAACCTAGGCGAATTTGTCCCTGATGACAATTGCAATATCGTCAGCATATTATAGACAGTAACAGTCTTTTGTGGAAAGATTTTTGAGAATACCATCTATCAAGGTTGTTCAAAGTATAGGTGACCGAACTCCTCCTTGTGGACAACCTCCACCTGCTCTTACTTTGATAGTAGCCTTACCTAGAGTGGATATTACTATCTTATTCTATTACCGATGGCGTGACTCGTCTACTTATTGCTGTCCCCAAAGGGTGGTAACATTAATAAATGCCCCCTCAATATCTGAAAAAGCGGCCATTGCTCTTTGTCTTCTATTGACTTTGAGATAAGAACATACTTATTAAATAAGAGAAGAATTCTATGATAAAAAGTATTTATAACTTTATCAATTAATTAAGTAACCTCATCTACATAGAAAAGCCCAATCCTTTTCATACAATTCTCTCTATAAATCACAGAAATTGGTTTTTTTGAAGTTGTAAGTTGCTTGAGCGGAATTAAACCTAAACCTAGGCCTCTTTACAAAAAGAATCTTAATAATAATTATAAAAGCTGATGGAAAAATTCTTCATAGATTAAAGAGAATATATAACGCGTTACTTTGTAGGCAACATGTGACTAAATCTAGTAATCAACTAGGTGATTACCAACTGCATTAAATTGACCAAAAAGGCCCAAGGAATCCAAGAAACTTAAAATTATAGAAGTTTAAACATAGGAAGCAATATTTTCTATAAATTTAGGGATGTTAAAATCACCTAATATTAATAAATCGTTATGTAGATAGTCAAGTTGTTCCAAGAAATAAAAAAAATTAAATTCCCGCTAAATTAAAAAAAAAGAAAACATGAAGATAAAAATAGTTATGCTATGCTGATTAACTCCGTTGTTGCCGGTCCCAAGTTTGGATGGAAGAGGAGAAAGGTGGGTGGCTAGAGATTGTAAAAATTGAGGGCTAGCGAAACATATCGAAGACTGAACAGGATATACACATGAAGTTACATTATTTGAATTTTAAGGCTACCAAAATTACCATGAAAATATCATTACACAAAACATGAATTCTAGTGGTATCAAAAGAACGAATTAGGTACAAACTTAAAATAAAACAAAATAAAACATAATTTTTAGGTTAGTTTTGTGCCTCCCGTTCGCAAAAAAGTAAATTTCACGTCACTGTAACGTGAAATAGTTTAGCTACAAGTATTTAGTCGTTGTTTTAGTGCCAAATCCAATAGTGAAATACTTCTGCAATTACTTCACGAAGGTAACGTCAATAAAGTAAACTTTTTTGTAAAAAGACCGCCGCAGACAACTGACGTCCAAAGTGAAATTCTTAGTAAGTTCAGATTAAGTTAGGCATTACACTATGAACCGCCAAGAATTGCTGCAAAGTAAAGGTTTCCTAATAAATTCTCTTGCGCGATTTAGTCAATGCCAAACATGAAGTTAATTTATTTCTGGAAACAACCGTAGCGTTAACGCAGCATCCTGGCATCGCACAAAAGAACTAAATATCCTTAAGAAACTAATAGGCATCCATTTTTAAAACACGACCGAGCTAATTAAGAACTTAATAGGTATCATTATTCTGCATGAGCTGTCTCTTCTCCGACATTTCTCTTACTGGGAACTTCTATTCTCTTCACTTCCTGTGCCTTTTGCATCTATCGGTCTTAAAACACTTATCTTCCAGCATAATTGTCGTTGAAGGAATAATTTAATCCAAGATTCTCTAATAAAGAGTCCTCAAATTGCACATGGTGTAAATATAGCGTCTTTTTTAGAATATTATACGATGTGATCGCTAATTAAATGCAATAGTAAAGCATACTTTTATAGGGTGACCAAACGAAAATGAAAGTGCTTATCAAGAACTACATAATTTTACAACAATGCCAAAATCTGGTATTTCCAACTACTCTATTGTTTCCAAAATAAAATTTGAAGTTTTTATATAGTAATTACCCTTACAATAAGTTGTCAATTTTTAAATTACACAAAAGGCGTCTTAAGAACGTATTTTAAAAGATATTTGCAGCTGATTATTTACTATTCAATCAATTAAATATTTAAACTGATGATAATTTAAACATATGCAATAATAAATGGTTTTTAAAGACCGTTATCGCATATTCCAAAACATGTCTGAAGTATAAACCAAGCAGCCACGAATCTGGTGATTGAAAAGGTCATTTAAAACATAGTGTAGGAAATACCGTCCTGTTAAAGCTGAAATTGTCTTAATCATTTTGTTCGTTAAGGTGCATCCACATTATGCCATGCCGTGCCGATCGGTATTGCCGATCGGTAAAACCGATTGGTGTCGCTGGTGTCCACACAATATTTGTAGTGTGTACGTGTACGTAGCAGTACAGTATTGCGTGTCAATAATGAGTTCAGAAGAGGATGATATGATTCTTGCGGCTGCAGCTGTTGTAACGATTGCCTCTACTTCATATAAACGTCCCAAGAGGTTTTGGGTTCGCCCAAGCGAACTTTTCATTTACATTTTGTATGTCTAAAGTGTAATAAGATATTAAAAGAGGAAGTTATTAAGAGGAAAATACCACCATTAGTAAATCAGTAACATATCGAGCATTCATCACTTATGTTTTTACTATCATTACTTTTACTAACGGGAGAATTTTACTGTCATTATGCCATGTGGTTGTCTTTTTAAAGACGAATCACATCCTACGATTTTTCTGACGGATATTCTCAAGTTTTTAGTTGATTTCATGTAATCGCATGAACTATCTTGCAATAAAATCGTCCCTGGAACGCAACTCAGCAATATTTTCAATATAATTTTTTTTTTATTTAAATTAACGTGCATGTGACATCTATGGTCATTAGCACGAGTTACGATTTACATGGTAATATCATATTAATTACAAAATAACCCTCCATCTCCTCCTTGAATCATGTCCACGCCCAAATTTAACACCTCGCTCACCAACTTCGATAAAAATAAACATCCGAAAGAGATCCTTATAAATGCAGTTAAAGGCATTATATATACAAATAAATACGACCTAATATTATACACGGATGCCTCAAAAAAATGACACAGGAGTAGGCTGCTCTGTTACAACCACTCATTCACTAATTAAGTCATCACTTATACCAGCCGTCAGCAGCGTTCATACTGGCGAATTATTTAGTATATTGCAAGCTTTTAACAATATATCTCCACCTAATAAGCAGGTTGCCACATGCAGACTCTTTAGCATCAATCCATTCTATCAAAAATATATTTACTGATCATCCAATCGTCCAAAAGATCCTAGACTCTTACCAAATTATCTTGTCCCAAAACATAACAGTTACCATAATCTGGCTGCCATCTCATATTGGTATAGAAGGCAATGAAACTGCAGATCACTATGCTAAACTTGCTACAGCTTCACCTGAAATCACCGATATAATTCAAATTTGTAAGGACCTAAAATCATATACTAAAAGAAGAACCAGACTCCTTTGGCAGCAGCATTGGAACTCTAACCGTTCGATCTTACACAAAATACAACCGTCAATAACTAGTCAGCCTACATTTGACTATTCAGCCCTCTCAAGACGAGATCTCATTGTGATAAGACGACTTCGGATAGGACATTCAAAACTCACACACGGCTACCTAATGTCCTCTAGCATCTGTCCCTCCTGTCAAATCTGCCAATCATATTTGACAATCAAACATATTCTCACTGAATTTTGGCAAGGCAATCAGCTTTTTCGTTACCACTAATACCAACATGGGATGGTACCCATATCAGAGTGATAGTTGTATTTTGGTTTATAAGAAGCTGATATGTGTCATGAATATCTTGGACGATTGGATGGTTGGTGGATATAGCATTAATGGAGTGTATAGAGAAAAGTGAATCAGAGCATATGGCTATGTGTGTATTTGGATATTGTTGGGCATATTTGAAAGCATGTGAGATAGCTAGTAGTTCACCAGTGTGGATGCTACACCAAGGAAAAATTTTAGATAGTTCGATAGGCGTGTGTGTGTGTGTGTGTGTGTGTGCTTGGGATATTGAGTTGTACAGTGGTTACAGAATATCCAACACCACTTTCAGTCTTTGACGCGTCTAAATAATTGAAATTGAAAAATTGAAGTCTCGAGGGAAATCTTAGTTCCCCGAGCTTAACAGCTGAGGAGTAATTTAACAAACATTAAAAACTATTACTTGATAAAACACTTACTTACTGATTAATTATTTCCTTTGTCGTTGCAATCATAGCACAGTAGACTTACCTGAAACAAAAATACTTTATTACCTAATTGCAAAACACAAATGTAGTGAAAAAGTGTTCGGACTACATAAACCAGAGAAAAATTATTATTCGTTGTTAAAACAAATTTAAACATACGAATGCAAATAAAAAGCTTAACGAGAATGCGGAAGAGAATTTAATTTTTATATTTTCGCGTTTGGACGTGAACTGGAAAAGATAACCTAAGCAAATATGAAGTAATCTAGATAAATAGGGGTTGAAGTATAAAATTAGTATTTGAACAGATATAATTATTAGTAACGTGGAACATTTATTTTCTGAGCAAAAAACATAACAGTAAAAAATTAATTTTCGTTTAGTTTATATAACCAGAGACCATTAAATTTAATTTGTCAGTAGATTAATAAATCGACAACGAGCATATAGAGAAGTAAACGCGTTTTAGTTTAATCTTCAGTGTTCAATTTGGTTATATTTAATTATTAAATGAATTAAATTAAATAAGGCTGTTACATTAGATCAGACTAACAAACTGTGATCATTAGAAATACTGGAAATACATCGGTTAATGTATATAGGGTGGTAATGTTAGGTGCCTCAGCATGAATAGACATTCAAGAAAAGGGCCCTCAGTCCCCGGCAGCTCGCTAGTTCCCAACCAAGGTAGCGGTAGGATTCACGGACAGCGGGCAGAGGGTGCAAAGAATCTCCGGGATGTAAGAGGCTACCAAGAACGACGAACGCTGCACATAATTACGTATAATGTAAGAACCTTATCCAAAGATGAAAAAATGACGGAACTGGAGGAAGAACTCAGACATGTGAAATGGGATATTATAGGAATTAGCGAAGTCAAAAGATGAGGTGAAGATCAGGTCAAACTAAAATCAGGCAACATATTCCACTATAATGGGGAAACAGAATCGACAACTGGAGGAGTAGGTTTATTAGTACACAAAAAATTACAGAAAATGATACAGAGCATTGGCTGCATTTCCCCAAGAGTTATGTATATAAATCTAAGACTAAATAAGAGATACAATCTGAAAATAATCCAGGTATACGCCCCCACCAGCGATTACGAAGATGAGATTGTTGAAGCCTTCTATGAGGAAATCGAAAGAGCAAAAAAGCAGGAACCGGCCCATTACAATCTGATAATGGGAGATTTTAACGGGAAACTCGGAAGGAAAAAGGACGAACAAGAAGTAGCAATCGGAGATTTTGGAATCGGAGTAAGAAACGAAAGAGGCGAAATACTTACCAACTTTCTACTGCAACACAAACTGTATGCAATGAACACCTTTTTTAAGAAGAAACAGAGTAGAAAATGGACGTGGGTTAGTCCAGATGGAAGAACTAAGAGCGAATATGATTATATAATAACAGACAAAAAGCAAATTATTCAAGATGTCACTGTACTTAATAAACTATCAGTAGGAAGCGACCACAGACCAGTAAGAGCTAGAATAACGATAAACCTACAAAAAGAAAGAGCAAAGATGATAAACAGTGGCAAACGCATAGTTTGGAATTCACCAAATCAGCCAGAAGCGTACATAAAAAATATAGCAGAAACTTTACAGAGTAATAATCCCAAACCTCTAAGTATCGACGATCATAATAAATTAATTACAGACTCGGTTAGAAACGCACAACTCAAATTCTGCAAGAAAAATTACACCAAAAGTGAAAAGATTAGCAAAGACACAAAAGCTCTCATGGAAATACGACGAAACCTAAGCGAGAAAGAAAAGGGAAACAAAGAAGAATATAGAAAACTAAATAAAAGAATTTCAGCGGATATTAGAAGAGATATAAGAAGATATAATACTAATGTAATTACTCAAACAGTAGAAAAGAACAAAGGTTTAAAGATAATGAAAAGAGAACTCACACAAAGTAAAAAAGAAATATACAAGCTAGAAGATAAAGACGGAAAGGCAACAACAGATAAACAAAACATTCTGAAAATAACTAGAGAGTTTTATAAAGACCTCTATACCAGCCAAAGATCACAAGAAAATTTACCGACACGAGTAAAGACTCTCATAAATCAGGGATCGGAAATACTTTTACCCATTACTGTGTCAGAAGTAAGATCAGCTTTAAAGGAAATGAAGAACCATCGATCGCCTGGTGACGATGGACTCGTTATTGAGGCAATAAAAGCAGGAGGAGAAATTCTATTAAAATCAGTAAGCGAACTGTTTAATAAATGCTTACATGCGGGTACGATTCCTAAAGACTGGAACAATGCAGTGATAGTCTTGTTACACGAAAAAGGTGATATTACTAAATTAGAAAATTATAGACCCATCAGCCTCTTGGCACATATGTATAAACTCTTTATGAAAATCTTAACAAAGAGACTAACACCTAAACTAGATTTCTATCAGTCCAAAGAACAGGCAGGCTTTAGGAGAGGATATGGCACAAATGACCATTTGCACACCATAAAGATCTTAATTGAAAAATGCATCGAGTACAACATACCACTGGTTCTTGCATTTGTCGATTACGAGAAGGCTTTTGATACTGTAGAGTTTGAAACCGTACTGGAAGCCCTAAATCAAAGCCGAATAGATTACAGGTACACGTCACTAATCAAAAACATCTACGAGAACACTACATTAAGTATACGACTACACGAAGACACAGAAAAATTCAGCTTAGGTCGAGGAGTAAGACAAGGAGACAATATTTCACCAAAATTGTTCACGGCAGCTCTAGAGTCAATATTTAAGAACACCCAATGGCAAGATATGGGCATCAATATAGATGGAGAAAGATTAAATCATATGAGGTTTGCAGATGATGTCGTATTAATCGCAGATAACTTACAGGACACGGTTTCTATGCTACATTCGCTTAAAAGTCTGTCTGAAAGAGCAGGATTAAAGATAAACTTTGAGAAAACTAAACTTATGACAAATCTCGTAATGAGTGGAAATATAACTATCGACAATAATACCATACAACAAACAGACACTTACAAATATCTGGGACACGAGATCAAAATAAACAGAGACAATCAAACAAATGAAATACAGAGGCGAATAGGCCTGACATGGGCAGCATTTGGCAAACTAAGCCATATTCTAAAAAGTTTAATTCCCATGTGTCTCAAGCGAAAAGTTTATAACCAATGTGTTTTGCCTGTACAAACTTATGGAGCAGAGACTTTAACACTCGCGCAGAAATCTGCGAATAAACTAAGAGTTACACAACGAGCCATGGAACGTGCAATGCTGAATGTGAGCCTCCGAGACCACATAACAAACCGACAAATCAGGCAAAGATCAGGAGTTCAAGACGTCATCGAAAGAACCACGAGACTTAAGTGGAACTGGGCAGGACACTTAGCCAGAACACAAGATGGACGATAGACAAGACGAATTATGGAATGGAGGCCCAGCAATTATAAAAGAAGCCGAGGACGACCACCGACTAGATGGACCGACGACATAAAAAGAGTAGCGGGAAACTGGCTACAAGCGGCCCAGTGTAGAGAACGCTGGAAAGAACTGAGGGAGGCCTATGTCCAGCAGTGGACGGGATTGGCTGATTGATGAATGTTAGGTGAACCCGTCAAAGTGTGAACTAGTTTTCAGTTAGATGATTTTTATGACATATTTTGCATGATTAAGGAGATGTTTTAAGTCATGATATTTTTTTCCTAGAATACTTACGGACTTTACTACATATACTTAAATTTGGGCACGTTCGTAACATCAGATGTGGAAATTATGTTAAATTTTTTTAAGTATCCATGGTTCATACTTTCCCGTTAATTTGGGGTAGGTGTGACAATGGACTTTAGCTTACAACAGCATCTGTTATTTTTGGGGCAAGTGTAAATAATTTAAAATTGCAAACAAAACGAATTTTTTAGTGTTTGAAAAATTTTAATTGATTTATTTTTAAGCAAGTTACAAACTTTTTAAGATTTAAAGGTTCAACACGACAAAATTTACTTCAAAAATAAAATGATCCCTTCTGTCTTTATCCGGTTCTGGTAAAGTTTTTACGATATCGTCTTGAACTATCATATCCGTGTCTTCTACATCGGGCCAAAAAAAGGTGTTACTACTCTTTTATTTAAAAAGCAAATTTTCCATTCATTTTTAATCTTGTTATGAATTCTTCCAATAAAGGTGGGTACACATATGCGAGCCGAACTGTTTGCGAACTGCTCGTGAGCTGTTCGCGAAGAGTTCGTCGAAAATATGTTTATGTTCAGGCTATCCAATACCCTAACTATCTAATAACAAACCAAGAATTAATTTACTTCGTTATTCTAAACATTTCGGTATTTTGTTTACATTATCTGTTATTAATTTCTCTCGCTACTTAGATAAGCCGCGCTCGTTCAGCAATTTTGTTTAACCGAATGATATCATCGCACACTTAGCAGAAACAATTTATAGACACAATTTATAGTTCTGCGAACATTCTTTGTGTTCGTCCCAAAAACCGACATGCTGTGGTTCCTGACGAGCAACGAACGAACAGCTCGCTAGCGGTTCGTCCCGTCGTACAAATTAACGAATATAGCGTTCACAAACGGTTCGCGAACAGTTCTGCTCGCATATGTGTACCCGCCTTAAAGTGTTTAATATGTGTACTCTACAACAAACCAAATACCCAGCTCGATTTGTGTCTTTCCCAACTCTCCAACTGTTGGCACTTCTTTCTCAATTATTTGCTCGTTTTCTTCAAATATTTCAGGCAGAAACGTCAGACGGTATTAACAATTTCAATTTTCATTACAATCAGTTGTGGCTTAGCTCTACAAAAAAGTATATTTACGGCTTTTACATTGCATAATTTGTTTATTAGCAATCGTTTATTTAATGCGGAAATATATAACTAGTATAAAAAACAAAAAATATTAATTTTCTTATTAAGAATTAAATTATAATTTTTTAGTTTTTACAAAACGCTCTGTAGAAAATTAATCACTCCAGTACAACAAAGAATCTCTTCAATTTCCTGTGAATGTTATTTTATAATCCACTCCCAATATTGGCTATAAAACAAGCGTGTTCAGTTCAGTGCCTCTTTGTGGAATCACACACAAAAAAACCATTTACTCGCCGCTGGCATAAAGCCACTTCCGAACAGAGAAAATGGGCTCAATAGACGTTTATCATGATTTTTTTATGGAAAACGTGACACAGAAAATATTATAATATGGGAAGACGTTGAATTTGACAATTTACTGTTTCGATATTTCTGGCCGTGGGAAATATCGTGTTCAATGCATTAAAAGGACAAAGTATTGAATATATTTTCATATACACATGTCAAGAAAAAAGTGAGTGATCGATTGTTAGTAAAGACATTTGTCATATTTTAAAAATAATGGTTTGGTCTCATCTAATATTAATGAATACGATGCTGTATATTTATTTTACTAGAAAAGTTGATTTATGTTGACCAGTGTAATTGGTTGTTTTAACATTGAAAACTACGATGTAAAAAAAAATAAATTAAACATTATTATAATCTATTAGCAGCATATTATATTATCTGGGCAGCTGTCAGACAAATGAAGAATAGAAAGGCATCGGGACTTGATGAAATTCCTGCAGAACTGTTGAAGCTATTAGATGCAGAACAAATAAAAATAATAACTGAAATAATTAATGAAATATACAAGGTAGGAAAAATACCAGTAGCTTTGCTCAAATCGAAGTTCGTACCATTGCCCAATAAATCAGGAGCAAAATTTTGTAAAGACTTTAGGATCATAAGCCTAATGAGCCATCTGTTGAAAATGATTTTAAAAGTCATCCATAAAAGAATTTACCCGAAATGCGAGGAACAAATTGCGCCCAATCAGTTTGAATTTGTGAACACCGTGCAGGTGTTGTTTCAAAAGTGTAGAGATGTCAGCTGCGATGTTTTTACATGCTTGATTGACTACAAGAAGGGTTTCGATAAAGTCAGGTATGAACAAATCGTGGAAGTTCTGAAGAGGACAGGGATTGACGGAGAAGACCTAAAAATAATAGCTAACCTGTATTGAAATCAATTAGTGGTGTTATGAATATATGAAGAATATACAGATCAGGTCAAAATCTTAAGGAGAGTGAGACATAAGAGGTGCATAATTTCACCACTGATATTCAATCTGTACTCGGAGCACATTTTTGAAGAGGCTTTAAAAGATATTGATGAAGGCATCTCAATTGATGGAGTCAAGCTCAATAACCTGCAGTATGCGGATGAAGAAATTAAAACTCGTATAGAAATTTGCAAGAGGAGCATTTATGAAACTTAGATCTATTCTGAGCAATTCTCAGCTGAACTTACAGCTGAGAATGAAGTTTCTAAAATGTTATGTATATCCTGTATTGCTGTATGGATGTGAAAGCTGGAATATGAAGGTTAACATGATGAACAAATTATAAGCCTTCGGGATGTGGTTGTATCGTAGAATGCTCATAATATCATGGGTTCAACACATTTCAAACAGAGAAGTCTTAAACAGAGTAGGTGAAGGTGACTTAATAAAGATGATAAAAAAGAGAAAACTTAAATATCTGGGGTATATAATAAGGGGAAGCAGATACAGGATAATGCAGTGGATACTCAACGAAAAGATTGACGGAAAAAGTGAAATTGGTAGGAAGAAATACTCATAGCTCCGGAAACTTCGTCAATGAACTGGCAATGAGCAGATGAATCATCGCAAGATCGAGAACGATATCGGCAAATCGTCATGGAAGCTACCCTTAAACTTGGGCACGGTACTCAAAGAATAAGAAGATGCAGATGATACAATAGTGTTTTCCAATACCGTAAAAGAGCTGCAAAACTTCTTTATTTAGCGTGCAGGTATTGTTTCAAAAATGTAGAGATGTCAGCTGTAATGTTTTTACATGCCTGATTGACTACAAGAAGGGTTTCGATAAAGTCAGGTATGAACAAATCATGGAAGTACTGAAGAGGACAGGGATTGACGGAAGAGACCTAATAATAATAGCTAACCTGTATTGGAATCAATCAGCGGTGCTACGAATAGATGAAAAATATACAGATGAGGTCAAAATCTTAAGGGAAGTGAGACATAGGGGGTGCATAATTTCATCACTAATATTCAAAAGAGGTTAGTCTTTGTATGTGGGTATATTTTATTTTATAAAAACCCTTAAAAGGGCAACATTAAAAGCACGAACGTTTTCGGAACAACTGTTCCATCATCAGGTTAAAATACAGGTTACCATGCCTGAGCCACCAAAATATTTGGGTAAAAACCCTTTAAAATGAAATGTGTTACCAAAGATTGTACATGATGTTGATAATATTATATGATGTTTAATATTTTAATTAGATTTTACTTCAGGTAACATACACCCATGCTTAAGTGAGTTCCAGTGTCCGGAGAGTAAACCTCTTCAAACGGACTTCAGCTGGCAAGCTGAAAACGTTCGTGCTTTTAATGTTGCCCTTGTAAGGGTTTTTATAAAATAAAATATACCCACATACAAAGACTAACCTCTTTTGTTATACGTGGTATACAGCCAGCTACAGGAATTATTTTCCTTGTGGATTTTACTAATATTCAATCTGTACTCGGAGCACATTTTTGAAGAGGCTCTAAAAGATATTGATGAAAGCATCTCAATTAATGGAGTCAAGCTCAATAATCTGAGGTATGCAGATGATACCGTAAAAGAGCTTTAAAACTTCTTCAATGGCAATCTGTATTTTGCAAACTACAAGTGCAAATGCATTTACTCCAATGCATTTTACAAGGTAAAATTGAAGAAAAAGGGATCGCAGGACAAAGATGAATATCCTGGATACTAACCTGAGAGCATATTATAGAATAGAAAAACCTCAACATAGATACTTATTATAGCAACCAACAACGTCATCAGAGCCAGAATGATCGCCAACGTTCGGGACGGACAGGCACTCTAAGAAGAAGATTATCTATTAACTACATCGTCATAATATTCATCTTTATTCCCATGCGGAGCCAGCTTCCCTAATTGCATTTCTTTGCACATTATATGCAGTAATTCATCATGTTGGGTCATTATTTTTTCGATGTTGAACTTACGATAATCATCTAAATATATTTCCACAAAACCAAGTTAGCCTTCTCATTTCTGCAACAAGCACTGCTTATTTTTATTCCTTAGTTGCTTAAAATTTTGAAAATAAATTACAAAATTTCTCGAAGATTTAAAAGTTCATTGTTACGGTGTTTGTTTTATGGATTTTTTGGTCGTAAGAGTTAGTATTTTATCCTTAACCTCGAAGTTTTACGAAAATCTATGTTATCTGAAAGATTTACTGGTTTTTATAGTCAAACGTGTTGAATTCGTCAAACATATATTCCACCCTTTATTAAACTTGTTAAAAATTCAGTTAGAAAAATATCATTTACGCATGTTTCAACGTGGTGAGAAAATCGACAACCCGAGGCAAGAATCCGAGCCCAAACTGCCATAATTCATTCTCACCTCTTCCATAAAAATTCATCACTTTAGTGATTGGATATTTCTTTTTCCTGTTGCTGGAGAATAAGCAATTCTGAAAAACGGCTTTGGTGCAGATGTGGTTGAACGTTTCGATATTTTTCTTTTATTTCCGTTCTACAGAAATGGCGGAAAACACAAAGCTTCTTCGACTAGGAGTAGATCTGACCGGGATAAAAGATATAGTGAAGTAATTTATGGTAAGTATTTGTTTCCGCAGACACGATATCTTTTAAGTGGCTTATACTGACCGTTGAATATATTTTTAAAAACCAATAAAAGTGATAACGAAAAATTATATAAAAAAATTGATAAAATATTTAATAAATTAAAAGGTTCTTAAATAATAACCAACGATGATCATTTTTTGATTTACTCATCTATTACAGCAGTAGATATTTTTCAAGTAGTAGCAACGACTTAAAAAAAATATATGAAATAAAAAAGATTTTAAAATAAACAGAATTATTATAAAAAAAAAAACAAAAAAATCAACAGCAACAGCAACCGGAATACATAAACGTGAATATATTGTGCGCTCTTAAGGTGGGTACACATATGCGAGCCGAACTGTTTGCGAACTGCTCGTGAGCTGTTCGCGAAGAGTTCGTCGAAAATATGTTTATGTTCAGGATATCCAATACCCTAACTATCTAATAATAAACCAAGAATTAATTTACTTCGTTATTCTAAACATTTCGGTATTTTGTTTACATTGTCTGTTATTAATTTCTCTCGTTACTTAGATAAGCCGCGCTCGTTCAGCAATTTTGTTTAACCGAATGATATCATCGCACACTTAGCAGAAACAATTTATAGACACAATTTATAGTTCTGCGAACATTCTTTGTGTTCGTCCCAAAAACCGACATGCTGTGGTTCCTGACGAGCAACGAACGAACAGCTCGCAAGCGGTTCGTCCCGTCGTACAAATTAACGAATATAGCGTTCACAAACGGTTCGCGAACAGTTCTGCTCGGATATGTGTACCCGCCTTTATAGATTTTAAATTATGGCAGTGCTCAGTTGATCAAGATCCGCTTAGCTGTTTGTAAGAATATTTTCACTGTTGAAGCGATTCGCGACGTTGACAAGTTTTGAGTAAAATCTTAATTTTTACTAATTTTTAATAATAGTTATTATGAACCTCGTAATAGTTTATGTGTGTTATTCTAATTTTATATAATATTTTAAGGTTACTCGAAGTATACTATACTTAAAAACTGGTCAAAAGAGAAATCAGGTTGTTTAGAATATTTCCATAGTATAAAGAGTTTATATTAACTAAACATTGTTAAAGAACCATTTAAAATTTAAAAAAATTAAATAATTTAATAATTAATATGTACAATCATTATTTTGCAAAACAGTGATGCATGTAAACAACATTTCTGTAACAAATCAGTCAATATTGTTAGAAATCGTAGCAACCCTGTAATTTAAGCCGCAAACGAATTTCCGGTTTGCGCGCAACTCACGCCTATTGTTACCCTGCAAGTACAATACACAAATAAAGTGAAAAATATGAGAGAAACGTGAAACCGAAGTGAATAAAAAAAAAGAAGTCGAGAAAGAGGACCAAGAAAACAACTTAAAAATAATGGAGCTTGTGCAACAAAATAAAGAAAGAGTTTTAAAATAGCTTATACTAAAAAAAGGGAGAATGTGACCAATTTGATCCATAGTTACTAAAAAATAGCCCCAATGTTTGATATTAGCTATTCATTAAAAAAAAATAAAATGCATTCATATAAAATGAAACCAACTCAGGAACTCATAGAAGACGACTTTGATAGGAGAACGTATGTTCTGTTTTCTGATGAGTATACCTTTACAGTTCACGATCATGCTAATCGTCAGAATTGCCGCTATTGGTCTGGGGAAAATCCTCACTAGATAAGAAAAGAACATAAACGATACTCTGGAAAGGTTAATGTATGGGCAGGAATTTTAGGACTAGAATCATATCATAGGACCCTTTTTCATTGATGGCAATTTGATTGGCGATGATTTTTTAGCACTTTTCAAAAATAATACTACTACTCTTTATTTTACTTCTTGGCGTTACAACCCTTCGTGGGTTTTAGCCGACTCGACAACATGCCTCCACTGTTTTCTGTCTTGAGCAACCTCCATCCAATTCTCCACGCCCATAGTGCTTAGGTCTCCGGCTATATTATCTCGCCATCGGAGACGAGGGCGTCCGGTGGTCTCCTTTCAGTTGGGACTTTCTCCCATACCAGTCTTACTGTTTGTTCGTCAGAATGTCCTCTAAGGTGTCCTGCCCATTGGAGTCTTCTGGACTTTGATGTTGGCGTCTGGGTAAAGTTCTTCGAGCTCCTTGTTAGATCTTATCCTATATTATCCTGATGCTTCATCCAGCACAGGGCCAAAGATCATCCTTAGGATTTTTCTTTCACAAACACATAGTCTTTCTTCGTTTGCCTTTGTTATCATCCACGTTTCTCTTCTTTTCGAAAATAATGTCATACCAAATTTGACAAACCTATATCATGATCCAGTAAACCTACGAGTTCCAGCAAATATGATAAACTTTCAGCAAAATGGAGCACCCCCCATTACCAAATCATTGTTCGGCAGTACCTCAACTTTGAATATTTTCAAATCGGTGAAGAGAGGGAGACAAGGATCTATGGAATGGTCAGCACGATCTCTCGATCTGACACCATTAGACTTTTTCTTATAGGGATATGTGTATACAAAACTAAACCACTTGCCTTGACTGACTTAAAAGACGAATAACGCTTAGATTAGTCACGCCTGAGATGTTGAACCTCAGAGGAAATTTATAGTTAAGATTAGGTTAGGATGAATAGAAGCATCCCCAGACATTAATCTGCCACTCAATCTCAACCCAAAGACTAAGACCTTCATCATACGAAGGCTTTTCTTTCTTACATCAAAGGTGTCACTGACAAAATCGACAAAATTCTTAAATCAAGACAATATTTACCCCAACATTCCAAATGAACAACACAAAGTTTATGAAATTCCTTGTGTATACTGTCCCTGATCTTATATAGGCCAAACAAGTCGTAGAATCCAAAATAGGATTTATGAACATTTCATTTTTGTTTACGATTCCTATTCAATTTCACAGCTAGGTTAATACTATCTTCACACAGTTCACAAAATTGATTTTGAAAACTCCAGAACCATAGCTTTTAAAAACGAAGAATTCAGCGTAATTGCAGCGTAAAAACTCTGCATTAAAGATAAGGTTTTATTTTAATTTATAATTTATAAAACAGTTTTTTGTCTACCTGTTCGAATGCCATCTTTTAACCGTCCAGTTTCTTCAAAGCGCTTTACAATTTTTTGTACCGTCGTCTTATGGATTTAAAAATGGTTTGGAAGAGTATTATTGAATAAGTTGGCTACTTCACTATAAGATCTTTTTACATCGCTATAACCCCTTATCATTAAAACAGTAATTTACTCTTTTTCATTAAAAACCGTGTTTATTGTAGAGTTTTTAAAAAAATGACACAACTGTCAGCTGTAAT
This sequence comes from Diabrotica undecimpunctata, assembly GCF_040954645.1. NCBI lineage: Eukaryota > Metazoa > Arthropoda > Insecta > Coleoptera > Chrysomelidae > Diabrotica > Diabrotica undecimpunctata. The sequence continues at coordinate 14,237,065 of NC_092806.1, forward strand.
GTCAAAATCACTACATTCTATATTTACTAAATTACTTCAAAACTATTTGTAACTTAGAAATTTTATTTATTTAAGATGTTTTGGGACTAGAAAAAACACCAAGTATTTTCAAGTGTTTTTAAGTGTGGATTAAAGTGAGGATTCCAATAATAATCCAATATGCAGAGAGTTGTATTTAAAAACCAAAGTGACTAATAACATCAGAAAAATGGTAAATCTGGTAACATTTAAAGCATCAAATTTGAAATATTTATATTACAGATCCGAATATACATATCGAACTATCCATTTAAGATATAACTAGGCGTTTCCAGACTTTTCGTCCACTCTGTACATATATATGGAAATCAATATTGATATAAAATAATGGAACTTCCTTCGTTGTTCTCTAAACTACATCTGTAATATAATAACAATCCTTTAAAGTCCGATATCTTCTTCTATTTAGGTAACTAAATCACGGAATTAACCACCAACACTGTCTTAGAGACGAAATCTGATTGCATTACCAATAAACCTATTTACTTTTCATTTGACTAATTGGGCGTCCGTGAAAGGCAACATCTTAGTGTTGGGCGTGTTAGTCCTTGAAGTAATTTACGGCAATTTATAGAACGAACGGAGTGTGTATGACAAAAGAAGAGATGGCATTAGGAGACTGTTTTGTCACATATATTAAAAAATAGTAGTAAACTAATAAGAAACTTTTTAAATACCTTAAAGAACTTTATAATTATATCATTAATAGTCCCGATATAAAAATAAAGTGTGTGAAATGTTCATTCCGCATTCGTGGCCTATTTTCAATGATGGCTTTTACAATTCCAAAAAACAGCATCAATCCTAATCTTATCATACAATTCTTCAGAGATCTAATTAACTCCCATTCCGAATACATAGTATAAATATAAACCTATACAAACGGGTTTAAAACTAAAAATGGTGTCGATGTGGCAATACAACGATTCTCAAACATAGAATTCCAGATAATGCAACTCTATTAACAGGAAAACAAAATAATATGAACAAAATAGTAATCGTAACAGATTATATGTCATCACTACACATACTCAGAAAAATATACACGCAACATCCATTAGCTCTACTAATAAAGGAAGAACTAAATAAATTATATACTAAATAGGTAAGCATTAAGTTTCTTTGGGTACAGTTCATCAAGTTCACATAGGGTAAAGTACGGAGAGATGCAGCGTAGGGAGAGATGCCGCAGGTCACATCATCATCATCATAAGTGGCTTGACAATCCGTTGTGGATCTTGGCCTGCTCACAAAGAAGTCGCCACTCCTGTCCATTCCTGGCAACTTCCCTCCATCTTCTAATACCTAGAATCTGTAGGTCTTCTTCCACATTATCAATCCATCTCATTCGTGGTCGTCCTCTGCTTCTTGTGCCCGCTGGTTTTGAAAATGTTAATCTCCGCAGGTCACGTCGTAGGCATATCTCGAATAAAAAATTGTTGAAATGTACGGATACGGAGTTACTCCGTTAGTCTGTCACTTATTGTAAGTGTAGATCGACAGTTTTCGAAAGTGAATAAACTGTTGGTATTAAAATTAACTCGGTAAGATATCATTTTGTAGCCTTAAGTTTTACATTATGTTTTTAGAAGGTTGGTAATTTGATCTGATTCAGAAAAATATGGCTTAAATTTGGTTTCTCTGTATTACGTTTAGTTTTTCGTGGTTAGAATAATTCATTTAATAGGTTAAATAGAATAATTCATTTAAAGGTTAGTATTGCATGTCAGTCTCACGTGATTAGTACGGCGTCTCTCCTTACCAGAAGAGGATAGATGCAGTACTGTTTGGTACGGAGAGATGCCGTACTTATATTATGTAGATTTAAGTTGTTGATTTGCGCAAATATATTTGAAACTTTTGGCTTAAATTTTACATATAACGGTTCTGTTTAACTAAAACTTTTAATTTAAAAAAAGGACAAATTTTCAGTTTTGTTCAGGTAAATTTACAATGCCGAGGAAGTACATTCGAAAGCAAACCGCTAAGACCAGAGGCAATTATAATGAAGAGCAATTAAGTCTGGCAATAAATAAGGTTCATGTCAGAGAGACTGAATATGGCCAATCTCACTACATTTGAACAACGCCGACTTCGATGCGATTTAACTATTACGTTTCGAATAGTAAAATACAACTTTGGAAATGTGGGAGATATGTTTATACTAGACAATGACAATCGTCTTCGTGGCTAGAAACTTAAGTTTAAAAAGGAAACTTTTTTAACAACAACTAGACAATTTTTTCTCTGTAATCGAGTGTTCTCGATATTGAATAGCCTTCCCGCTGAGATCATAGGTGCTCCATCTGTCAATATTTTCAAAAATAAACTGGATGACCATTTGTTCCATAGTTGAAAATTTAATTTGTACTAAACACTTGCTATTACCTATGTTTTTGTATATTTATTTAGTTAGTTAGTGCTTAATATATAACTATTGTAATGTAACCATTTAATTGCACACTATATAACATTGTATTCATATGGGCATATGGGTTTTGCGACCCCTGCTCAAATTTATTGTAAGATAAAATAAAATTTTGTTACTTTTTCAATAAAAATTACCTTTTTACACGACTTTAATTCTGTTTTTTTTTTGAAAAAGTGTGGCAACTCCCCGTACTTTATCATATTGGAATAGCATGTAATAAAGCAGCAGATAAATATGCCAAAGCAGCCATAAACGATAAAAGATCCCCTTGTCACCCCAATCTGTAAATATGGATCTAAAAAACTACTTTATAAAGCACCTGTTCGAGAACTGGAACAATACATGGAAATCCACACCATCAAAGCTTCAGGAGATAAAGAATAAAATTGGACAGTGGCAACCACCCGAGGTATCCAGACGAAAACAAATATTTATTTTTTGTTTACGACTTGGACATGCCCAGTTTTCTCATGAACATTTGTTTAAAAAAGAAGAACGCTAAATTTGTGATAAGTGCAGTTAAACATGTGCTAGTGGAATAGTGCAAGAAGTTCAATCGTTACAGAATTAAATACCACTTATCCAACACTCTTAAAGACATTTTAAATTCAAATAACACTATCCATAACCTAGTTCTTAAAAAAGTTAGCTTAGTTAGATTAGTTTACTAACCAAAATATAATAAGTTGCTACCTTCACGTTAATAACCTGTTAGAAGCTGAATTTTGTAAACAAAAAAAAACTATTTTATCAATGTATTTTAAGACTCAGTGATGCTAAGGATGTATCTTAATATAAAGGATGTTTTCCAGGCCTCTTTTTAAAAGTTTTCATCCGTTTCTGTCAAGTAATTTTTATTTAGAGAAAAGACCCTTTGAATTATAAATCGAAGGATCAATTAGTAAACCTTCTTTATTTATTTTATTTTTATCCCTTTGGTGACATTTCAAAATCTCAAAGTCGCATGTAGAGGGGTCGATTTTCACCGGCAAGGAAACCATTATATCTTCCTAATCGCGGACTTTAAAGTTTAATCTGTTTAATGGGCACAACGTAAGATCTCTAATACCCTTAACGCGTCTGAAAAGAGTTGTAAAAGGAGATCTTTACCAATTTGTCAAACTTGAATGCGGCAAAGAGTGGCTTAAAAATGTTACGGGGTATTGTCGAGAATCGAGATAACATTAGCATCGCGTTTTGAAAAACCTGTGCACAAATTAACATAATAATTCCTTTAGGAAATTTTACCGTCAACGTGACGGTGTATTATAGCTAAACGGTAATTTTTTCACTCAGTGATATGTAAGTATATTTTATTACTATTTTTATTGGGAATGCGTCACAGTTTAAGTTTAAAATAAGTTTATTGAAATTTCAATTTCTACTTCGGAAATCATTTTCAACTCTCCGCTATTTCTTTTGGTCTGTTGACTGATTTGTAAATTCTGCCTTTCATTTCTTTCCAGATATTTTTATTTCTCCATACTGTTTGATTCAGGCAGCCTGCGGCTCTGTTTGCTCTATTCACTTGATCTTCCACTTCAGATTCGAGCTTTCCGTAGCTAGTTAAAGTGATGCCTAGATATTTAAACTCCATCACTATTATCTTACCTTCCAGCTCCAATTTACATCTTAGTAAATTTGCTGTTGTAACCAGGCATTTTGTTTGTTTTTGGGGAAATTAAAAATTTTCTTTTGCGAAAGTAGTATTGCGTCGTCTGCATAGCAGATTATTTTAAGTTGTTTTTCTCCCATTTAGTATCCTTTGTTTGTTCTTACTTTTTTTAATATTTCAACCATAATCAGGTTGAACAATAAAGGACTCAGGAAACCTTCCTGTCTTATTCCATTGCCAGCTTTAATCGGGTGGGTTAGTTCTTCTTCCACTTTTACTTTTATTGTGTTGTTTTATTAAATATTATGGATCGTTTTGATTACTCCTAGAGCTATCTCTCTTGCGTACACTAAGTGGAAAACGTCCTTTAATTTGACCAGGTCAAATGCCCTCTTAAATTCAACGAAACATAGATATGCCAGTTTTTTGTATTCTAATGATTTCTCTTGCACTTGCCTCATTATAAATATAGGTGCATAATCTTTCCCACCTAAAACCTTGTTGTTCTTCTGCTAGTGTTATAATTTCATTCAATTTATTTGTTATCACTTTGGTTGTTAATTTTAGTGCTGTATTTAATAAATTACTTCCTCTGTAATTTTTCGGGTTTGATTTGTTTCCCTTTTTGAAGAAAATTGTCAGGATGCTTGATCTCCATTCTTGAGTAATTCTGTTTTGTTCTATTATTTTTTGGATTAGTTTTAATAGTTGCTTGGTCAGATGTAGGGTCAGGTCCTAAGTAGTTTAGGGGTTCGTTCGGTATTCTGTCCTCTCCTGGTTATTTTCTATTTTTTTAATTTCCTTAATGCTTCCGTTACCTCTTCCTCCTCAATATTTATTTCTTTGTTTGTCGTCACCACTGGTATTGGTGGTTCATTATCAACACCTTTAGCAAATAGGGATCGAAAGTAGTCTACCCACGTTTCCTTTTGAATGTGTTTTATTTTTATTAGTTCATTCATATCTTTACTTTGTCATCTGATCATTCTCCATATTCCTTTTGGTGTTCTGTAGAAATCGTGTTTCATCTGTTTTGAACAGATCTGCCAGTGTTCCCTTTCTTTTCTCTAACTAAATTAGTCGTTTCGTTTCTGATTCGTTTATAGTCGTTATATGCCTGTTGTATTTGTTGTCTTCTGTATTATAAAGAGGCTTTCTTCTTTTCTTCAAATTTTGTCTTTACTTCCTCTCTAAACCATGGTGTTTTCTTTTTTAATATCTTAGTGTTCGTTACTTTCCTCTCTGCAAGTTATTTTGTTGCTGCGTTAATTATGTTATTTTTGAGTTTTTTTTGACTTTCATTGATGTTATCGTTTTCTAATATTTCATTCCTAGCGATCTTCTCTGATATTCTTTTTCTATATAAGTATTCTATTGATTCCGTATTAAGTCCTTCGGCTTTGATTTTTGTTTGTGTTGGCGCCGCTCTCTTGGGTATGAAGTATTTCAGGATGATTCTTAGTTTACATAATTCTAAGCTACACTACTAGTAACACTACCTGTGGTGATTGCGGGGTGGATTGAGTAGCTCTGCGGTTACCACAGCCGGTCCCAAGCCCGGATAAAACGTGAAGGGAGATTGGCAAGGTTAGCAACCTCATCATCATCAGTGGCATTACAGCTCATTATAAGCCAAAGCCTTCTTCAGGATAATATTCCATTCGCCCCTGTCTCTGACAACTCTCCGTTCGGCTCGCGGAGATAAGAATACGCCCGAGGTCAGAAGGCCCTGCCTGTCGTAAGAGGTGACTAATGGGTAGGAACTGAGAGGTGGAGAGCCGTCGCTTGAGGTGTCGGGTTTATAGAAACGCACACGGACGTTTAGGCGGCACGGTCACCGGTTTACACTCCTAGTATCCGATACCGTGGGACCACTTTACTCTTATTCCAAGAGAACAAGGTGAGGTTGAACGAGCTGGGCCCGTACACACCTCTCTTGGTCTTGTGCCAAGCGTAGTGTTGGTGTCCCGCCACGAGATTTAAGAGTGGTAGAGGAGAGATCCTCGGCGGCGACCTGTCTACGTGCGAGGTGGAAATTCCTACGCCTGCGTCACCTATCCGCCTGTGGGACGGGATAACGGGTAGGTGAGGTAATCGCAACACAGGTACAATGGGGAAGGGGGAGCCCCACGAAACGTGCCTGGCGTACGTGGCGTGGCACCTTTATTTTGGTGTCGGACTCGTAGAAAACCCAATAATATGCATAGGTGACGATCGCATAAAACGCGTGAAAACTTTTAAATACCTTGACACCACAATCAATGACCAATCGGATCCACAACAAGAGAATGGGAAAGTGCTACATATGGTTCATCTTGCTTTATGGCATGGAAACGTGGACTTTGAAAAAAACATCTATCAACAAACTTGAAGCATTTGAAATGTTTTCATTGAGAAGAATGATGCGTATACCTTGGGTGGATAGAGTTCGAAACGATGACGTCCTTAAGAGAGCTGGCGTGGAAAGAGAACTCTTTGAATTAATTAAAAAACGCAAGATTGGTTACCTTGGGCACATATTGAGAGGAGCAAAATATGAAATACCACAGTTAATCCTACAAGGGAAGATCGAAGGTAGGAGAGGAGCCGGCCGCAAACAATTATCCTGGTTAAGAAATATTAAAGAATGGACAGGAACACACAATACAGGCGAGCTGTGTCACGCCGCCAAGAACAGAATTCTAGTAATGAGATAGTCGCCTACGCACTTTGGTGTATGGCATGTTAAGAAGAAGATACCTAAGTTTTGGTCTTCCTCTGGCTCGTCTTCCCGTCTCTTCGGTCGAAAAGTTTTCTGATCGTTGCCTCTTCATCTCGCCATTAAATGTCCTATCCATCGAAGGCGTGCTAATTTAATACATCTTACAACGTCAGGTTCCCCAAAACTTCTGTATAACTCAAAGTTGTAGCGCCTACGCCACAAACTCTGTTCTTGGACTCCTCCATATATTTTCCTTAGAATTTTTCTCTCAAAACGTTTAAGGAATTCTTGGTCGTTCTGTGTAAGTGACCACGTTTCTGACCCGTATGTTAACACTGGCCTTATTAGTGTTTTATATATGGTAACTTTAATTTTTCTGGGTAGTTTTGGGGCCATCTGTTTCCTCAAGCCATAATAGCACTTATTGGCAAGCACCATTTTTCTTTTAATTTCTTCGCTGACATTGTTGTCTTTGGTCAGCAGCGAGCCCAGGTAGACGAAGGTGTCCACACCTTCCAGGTCCAGATCATCAATTAATAGTCTAGGTATCTGGTTGCCTGATCTAGTACAATACATATATTTGGTTTTCTGTGCGTTTATTTTTAATCCCATTCTCAGTGCAGACGCCCTTAGTGATCGAAATGCTTCGATCAGAGATTCTGTGGACCTAGCAATAATGTCTATGTCATTTGCATATCCGACTACTTGTAGAGATTTATTAAAGATGGTGCCATTCGTATTAATATGGCACTCCCGAATTACTTTTTCTAGTGCAAGGTTAAATAAGACACACGACAGTCCATCTACCTGTCTCAGTCTATTTTTACAATGGAAGGGTCTTGAAAAGTCGTTTTGGATTCTGACTACACTCTCTACGCCTGTGAGTGTAAGTTCTGTTAGTTGAACAAGATGAAGCGGCATTTGAAATTCCACCATAGCCTGTAGAAGTTTTTGTCTGTTGACTGAGTCGTATGCGGCTTTGAAATCCACGGATATGTGGTGGGTGTCGACTCCGAACTCAAGCGTTTTCTCAAGAATCTGCCTGACTGAAGATTTGATCCGTTGTTGATTTATTGGGTCGGAAACCGCACTGGTAGTTTCCAACTATTTGTTCAGCATAGGGGATCAATCTTCTGTAGAATACGTTGGACAATACTTTATATGCCACGTTAAGTAGGGTGATGCCTCTATAATTATCACACACCATCATATCTCCCTTTTTGTGAAGAGGGTGCATTACACCTAATTTCCAGTCCGCGGGCGTTTCCTTCCGTTGCCAGATTTCGGTTACTAATTTATGCATGTGTTTAACCATTTTTAAAGAGTTCAGTAGGAAGATCAAACCGGGGGCTTTGTTATTTTTCAGTTTTGAAATGGCTTAAAAAGGTTAGCAACCTACCAATCGTAAAAACAAATACTGCTCAAAGAAACAAGGTACGGAACATTAATAGGTTAAATAGTACCCAACCTCGCGACAAGATCAGAAGTCGACTATATACCAGAACTAGAATTAACTTTACGATACTTCTACACAAAGAAAATTTCGTAAATTTTGGTTCTGCCAATAATTTTGGAGTAGTGCTAATTGTTCGTATTTATATTTAAAACTATTCACATTATTAACTTCTTTTATGAACCAGCTATTTTTATATTTCCTTCATAAACACGTCGTGTGGTCTCAGTTTAAAACCACGTAGTTTTCGAATAATCCTGGTAAATGTTCTGTAAAAAAATCTGGTTTTATACACGTATATTTCACAATATAACTGTACGATGTACAAATGTTCGGCCGATTCAATAATCATAAAGAATACCATAATATTCCGAAACGTACGGTGTAAAATAAATAGTATCGCTGAATTGTATGATACATACGGGAGTTATATATTTCACACCAATATGATATTCTAGTCAGGTTATATTTCGTGGTCAACTGCTCTCAAATATTTATTATTATTTCCGTCTGGTCTTCTTCAATTTGGTCCACTCATAGTATTTATATTTATGAACAGTTTGGTCACAGATGGCCCCAAACAATTCTACTTTTTTATACGTAATAATAACAAAGAGATGATATAAGGCTAATGTAACATAAAATTAAAGACCATTTTTCATTTCTAGATAATGTATTAGGCCACATGACATATTTCGTTGAAATATCGGATTATTAAGAAGAATTATCCTTTTCGAGTAAGTCTTTATGCGGAGTAATAAATGAATCACATGAAGTAATTTTACAGCCGTTCTAAAAATGGTATACATATTTTTGGTAATATTATAGGTATAATAAATATTTATTAATGAAAATTTCATTAAGCTTACCACAAAAGTCCTAACCAACAAAATCAGTAAACTAATAACTTTATCAGATGAACAACAAGGATTTAGATCAAGAAGATCATGCGTAGACGCCGTATCTGTACTAAGACAAATCACAAAAAAGTCCATCGAGTATAATAAACCAGCATATCTTTATTTTATAGACCTGACAAAGGCTTTCGATCGCATCCAAGTCGAAGAAGTCTGTATAAAAGAAACATACCAATCAATATTATGTAAACCATCGAAAACATCCACTGCCATAATCTAATACAGGCAAAGATAAATGGAAAACTAACACAGTGTATACCAGTTCAAAGCAGAGTCAAAGAGGTTGACTCGTTAAGCCCACTTCTCTTTAGTATAATAATGGACGAAATAATACAAGCAGTACGTAAAGGTCATGATTACAGAATATGGAACAAAGAAATCCAAATATTATGTTATGCAGACGACGCGACGATGCATTAATCGCCGAGAAAGAAGAGGAGCTCCAAAGATTAACACATATCTTCAATACAACAGCCAAGAAATACATGATAATATCAGCAGAAAAAACCAAATGTATGACAGCATCTAAACACCCACTACGATGTATAATCGAAATTTATGAGAAAATACTAAAGCAGGATGCAAGGTTTAGATATCTGGGAATAGATATAACTAGTTACGTAGATGTTGAAGAAGAAGTGCGACAACAAAGCTTAAAAGCAAGTAAAGCAGCGGGATCTCTTAATGACACAATCTGGAAAAATAAACACCTAAGACAAGTCACAAAAACAATAATCTATAAAGCAGCAATTAAACCTATATTAACATACACAGCGGAGACAAGACCTAACACATTTAAAACAGGACGATTACTAGAAACAACAGAGATGAAAATACTCCGATGAATATCAGTGAAAAGCCTATTGGATAGGGAGAGAATGCAATTTAGAAGACATAAATGAATGGGTGAAAAAAGGGAAACATGAATGGAACGAACACATTAGTAGAATGGCAGAGGATATGTACGAATGGATATACGAGGATGTACGAGTATTGGCAGACCAAGAAAAAGATGATGCGATAATTTAAACAATTTAGGAGGCAAACATTGAAGAAGAAACAGGCTTTAAAGCCTACATACAAGAAGCAAAAAGAAGGTTTTTTATTCTTGCTGTATAGATCGAATTAGGTAGAAAGGATATATGAGTTAATCCCGTTGTTATTCTTCTTCTACTTCGAGTGCCACGTGCAAAGCTATACATCGGCAATCAAATATTCAATTAATATAATCGTAGGATGACCAGAACACTCTCTTCGCCATATTTAAATATAGTAACAGCTTCTGGTATTCCTCTTCAGTCTAAATATATTTCTTATCCAGAAATCTTATTTTTAATAACAGGTCTTCATTTACTTTCAATTTTTCCTTGTAATACTAATTTTCTATCGAGTATCGGGGTTCATTCAACACATATCCCAGATAAGATATTTTAAGACGTTCAACAATCATACTCACTTAGAGTGACCAAGATCATAAAGTCTTTACTTTAAGTGACCAAGTTTCGACGCCATACAGTACAATAGGTTGAGAGCCGGTGCTAGGGTTTTGAGCGCTCCGGGCAAGAAAAAATTTAGCGACCTTTTATACAAGAATTTACAAAAATGTACAAATACAAATTACACAATAAAGAACTGTGTAAAACTGCTTTATTTACTTACATGTAATGCCACAAATGAAATAGCGTAATGAGGGCATTTGAACGATAACCATTGGAAAGGTCATTTTCAAGATATTTAGAAGAAGATTGCAATAGATTAACGCCATTATTTAAATCCATTGCATTGGCCTGTAAAGAATTATTAACTGTTGATACAATAAACTTAACTTTACCAGTTAGTTTCCCATTAAGGTTTTAAAGATAAAGGCACATCGTCTGTTAACATTTTCCATCACTCTACGTAAGCAGAAAAAATGTGAGTAAACGTTGTAGAACACAAAAAAAATTGATTGTGTGCAAAATGTAGTTACATCCCAATGACTAAATTGAGAAAGTGGCATTCACATGGCATATAATAAGCACGAGGATATTATTTACAAATTCGAGCTTTATTTTATAATACCTATTTTTTTCATCATGTTAGAGCCCTAAGAATATCAAACCTAAAGAAAGATAAACATATGAAACAAGACAGGATTAATGTTAATAATCTGCGCATTAAAACCGTTGCGGGAGAGTATAAATGACAAATGGATGAGGAAATAGAGATCCTGGAAGTGGAGGAAAGTGTGAGGGAATTGTGGACAAAATGTAATGAGATTATAACTGAGTGGGCATCGAAAATATTGGGAAAAACCAAACCGGTTAAACAAAACGAATGGTTTGACGATGAGTACCAAGAAGCAACAGATAACAAAAATAGAGCTAGAAATCAAGCTAGATGCACAAGAAGAGCAAAGGAGGAATACCGGATTCTAAGAAGGGAAGAATAAAAATCTCGAAACTTCTACAGAAGTATAAACAAAATGAGTAAAGAGTTTAAACCAAGAATAGGTAGCTATAAGGATGGAGAAGGAAATATCCTAAGTGATATGGCCTCAATCTTGAACCGATGGGTTGAATTTTTTGAAGCAAACTTTAACGGCCATTATATCGAAAAAGCAGATAACATCGTAGCAGATCGAAATGATCTGCTACGATGATCGAAATGAAATATATTCAACCCAAACGAAAGACCACCTACCACTGAAGAGGTTGCCAAAGCTATTCAAACACTTAAAAATAATAAAGCATCAGGAACAGATCAAATTTGTAGTGAGCTCTATAAGAATGGTGGCGACGGCCTGCTACAAGCTCTGCATAAACTTTTTCTTCTTGTTTGACAAAATGAGACCATGCCGTTTGAATAGTCTCAAGGCGTGATATGCCCGTTACATAAAAAAGGCAATTTTAGTTCCAGTTTGACAACTACTGATGTATAACCCTGTTAACAACTCCTTACAAAATATTAGCAAATATTCTCTAGGAAAGGCTACAAATTTAGGCGTAGTTGGCGTAGTTGGAAAGTACCAGGCCGGATTCACTTCCGAAAAATCAATAATTTACCAGATTCATTTCATAAGACAGATTCTCGAGAAGACAAATTTAAGAGAAATTTAACATTAAAACTCATCGTTGACTTCAAGGCCGCCATTGGTTGACTATACCAGTCAATGCGTGAGTTTGGTATACCAGAAAAACTTATCCGATTAACGAGAATGACAATGTCTAACTTAAAAGCCAGCGTTATGATACAGGGAGAAAAAAAGAGTGGATGTTCTGGCTTGCCTCCTATTTAACATTGCCTTGGAAAAGGCAGTCCGAGACACACGAATACTATTTACAATAGATCGATACAAATCTTAATATACACTGATGACATTGGCATAATTGGCAGTAGCAAGCAAGATGTTGAGCAATATTTAAAAGAATTGAAAACGGCGGCGAAACAGGTCAGTCTAGTCATCAACGAAGACAAAACTAGGTACATGCTGGCTACTAAGAATCCTATAGCAAATAAAGAACGGGAAACAGCATTTGGAAGTTATATCTTTGAACGTCTTGACAGCTTCACATATCTTGGCTCGCTAGTGACTACTACCAATAAAACAAGCGAAGAAATTAAAAAAGGTATAAACCTTACAATTAGGACATACTGTAGACTCCAAAAACAATTCCACTCAAGAAATATCTAAAGAAAAACTAAAATTATTATATACAATACACGGCTGAGGTCGGTGTTCACTTACGGGGCAGAAACGTGGATTCTAACGCAGAAGGATGAAAGACTTCTGGGAATATTTGAGCGTAAGATACTCCGCAAAATATTTGGAGCTATAAAAGATCAAGGCCAGTGGCGTAAAAGATTTAATTTCGAATTATATCAAATTTTTAATTAAACCGATGTAACGTTCATTAAAACACAGCGATTTAGAAGTGCCGGACACATAATATGAATGCCTGACAACATGATTGCTAAAAATCTAATGACAGAAACACCTACAGAAAAAAGAAGCAGAGGCCGACCGCGAATTAGGTGGTTAGATTGTAGCATTGGAAAATTCTTTGGATTTGTATTGAAATCCTCTCGTATTTGTTAATATACAAAAGAATAATTTTAGTATATTTCATTTCCCATTCTTACGTATTAAAACACCGAATTTTTCCAATTCATCTTTACGTCGCCGAAGTTAATGTAAACCATTTTATAGTTTGTTTATATTTCACAAGATGCGTATTTTGTCGGTATTCTTTAATCGAAGCCTCTTTTAGGATATTCTGCGTTTCAAATAAATATTCCAGTTTATATGTTTTGTTTATACCAAGATTGTGCGAATGAATTTTAAAAGTAAGTGTTCACTCTCGGCAAAGGCGGCCGCTGTTAAAGGCGTGTTTAGTTTTATTTAGTTTTATTAAAGTCCGAATTTATTTTCAAATTCGTAATCTTTTCGTTTTCCTTTTTTTGTCATGAAAATATAATATAAAGTGACAGTAGCAGTTAAATGTGTAGTATTGAACAGTCAATAGTTACAGTTTAAGTGAGGTTTGGAAGAATCATTATTTTCATCCTCGTTTTGTTTCTCACTAGTTGTCATCCCAGACTTTTTGGCAATTTGGAGATGAATTTGTTTCAGTTCAGAGATTTCTAATCCAGTTTCAACCCTCGAAAACTTAAGTGTTTTTTTTTTTGGTGAAATCAGGTAACTTTTTTGTGTTAAATTTTAAAGTCAAGATAGACATTATTTAAAAGGATTATTTTTTATTTGTAATAATTTTTTATTTACCACAGTTTATAGACCAGTAACATTTGTAAGTTTCTGTAGCATATCTCGAGTTTGTAAATGAATAAAACACATGTAAGTTTTCTTTGTTATTTTTGGTATAAATATCTGTAACTACTAATATAGTAATTTTTGTGCCATCTGTATTTTTGTAACTGTTTGTGGTGACACAACAATAAATGTTTAATATATCTCTCTGAACCATTTTGTTTATTTTAGAAAAATCTTCTAACCCCTGTTTGTGTTTTTTTTATTTTAGGAAAGAAGGGCCTTTTTTTCTTTTTCCAGCAAGATTAGGATTCTTCGAAGCGGCGTCCTTATTTCAAATTTGCTAGAGGTTCTTCCCGTTGTTTTGTTTGTCCATTTGTTCCAGGAGATTCATGTCAGTACCTCTTTGTTTCATTTTTGTAGTTGCACCAATTCGACTCCTTGCCATTTAACTTATCCACGACCCAGCTCTCCAAACAAACCCTGAGTGCCGTTCGCACAGTTTCATTTATTTTGCTTGCCCTATCTCCACTCCCAGTAGTTCCTTTCCCCAGTTTTCAAACCCCCATTAATTATACCCTATGATGTAGGCAATATATTTCGTTACAAAATGGAGTTGACCCACTTAGGGATACTAGAGATCAGAAGATGGCAACACGTCGAACAGAATGGCAACTAATCATAGAGCAGACCAGGATCCATAGAGGACTGTCGAGCCAAAGATGATGATGATGATGTTAAGCCATTGTCCTCTATAAACATCTAAGTTTAATTAAAAATCATCTATTAATTGTTTGATTATCTCATATAATGAGTAGCTTGACGATTCCTTAATTTATTGGATTTTAACTCACTGTCATTGATATCAACAAAGTAACGTGAATAAAAGTTGTTCCTTGTGACTAATATCAGGAGTACAATGTAAAATAATACTAAAATATGTGATATGTGATTATCTCATTTGGTATTGTTTTATTGCAATAAAAAATTGATAATTCATTTGATTTCCACAAGGAAACTGAATTCCTGTAGTTAGCTCTATATTATAAATAACAAAAAATTGTTATTTAAAAATTTACTTTTTAAAAGGTATATTAATATAAAAAATCCTATCAGGCTAGATCATAGATCATTTTCGGAATATCTATTTCATCATCAGTGCTATCCTAAAATAAGTCTTACCACTGTAATTATAGCAAACGCGAAAGATAAAATTTTGAACAAGGTTATAACAAAAATGTGGTTTACATGTTTGAATCCACTAAATACATGAGTAAAAACCCTTTAAATGTCGTTGAACTAGAGTTGTAGTTTCTTGTAGTACTTGTAGTTGTTTATTTATTTGTATTTAATTATAATAAAATATTTCATTTGAATTTCGATAGGTCTGTCAGAACAACGTATGCTTTGTTAATACGTCAACAGGTGGCGTTAAAAGCAAACATAATAATTCATTGTACTATTTGAATATACGAGAACTGACAACTAAATGTTCGGACATACGAAAATTCATTGAAAACGTTCATCTTGACAACTTTGCTTATTAAATTAAAGAACGAGATCAACAATATACTAAACTCTATCATTCATAATAAAATATTGAAATGGCTTGGTTTCTATAAACTTTGAATTGCAGTATCGGCGGTAAAAATAAACGAAAATATTGCATAATCTCATGGCAACTAACTGTTCGAAAATATTTGGAAATGTTGGAAATTATCTAGTTATCGTGTATAAAAAAAATAATTTTGACATTAACTTCTAAGTTGAAAGTTACTTAACAGTTAGTTGGAGCAAAGCTCTTGAGAAAACCTCTGATAAAATATTTATTTAAAAACAGACAGAGAAAATGTGACACATACTGAATTTGGTCAATTGATAATTACAAAATATTACGAGAAATTGCTGAAGAATTAGATCTGGCTAAGTCTACACTTGCAGGCGTTTTTAAACATTATCGTGAGAGTGGAAGTCTCCAAATTAAAGACAAAAGTTCGGGTAGACCGAGAATTATGTCTGATAGGGATCGACGATTACTAGTGAAAATTTGCAAATTAGGCCGTCGCAACATTTTACGATCTATCACAGTACAATGGAACGCAGAAACAGGAAAAAATTTATCAATGGAGAGCTGGAGGAAATGAATATACAAATCAGGACCCATTTTTTATAAGGTTGAATTATAATTTTTTATTAAATGCATAATTTTTTCATTACTCGTAATATTTTAGGCGAAAGAAAAACCTCTGCTTACAGAGAAGCAAAAAAAACAAACCGCTTTAGTTGGGCAAGATCGAATATTTCATATACCGTTGATGACTGGTTCAGAGTCATATTCAGTGACGAATCTAAATTTGCGTAGGAGACTTTCGAAAATTGGGTATCAGAAGTAAAAATGAAGCATTCCATAAAGATTGCCTCAAAAGAACTGTGATGTTTTTCAAAGGAATTATAAAGGATTTAGGGGTACATGTCATCAGCGGGTCTATGAAGATATAAGGTGGTGTAAGGTACAATGAACGCAGCAAAGTATCAAAAAATTTAAACAAAAGTCTTGTATGAAGTGCTCCTGAGTTCTAGCCGAAATTGAATTTTATATGTCATTAAGACAGTGCTGCATGTCATACAGCTAAAACAACTAAAAAACTGGTTTGGAGACAATAACATTAAAATTCTTTATTGGCTTTCGAACAGTCCAGATCTTATTATTACTGAGAGATTGTGGCATAAGATAAAACAGAAATTGTGTAATGATCTCTAGAGAACTGTCGCCGATTTAAAGAGTAAATTAGGTGAATTGTGGGATAATTGAAGATAATGCCAAGGATAGGAAAAGATCCAGAAATTTTGTCAACGATCAAACGAAGAAAACTCGAATATTTGGGTCACCTGATTAGAGGACATAAATACGCATTACTTCAAAATATAATGCAAGAAAAAATAGAAGGAAAACGGAATCCAGGCCGTAGAAGAATGTCATGGTTGCGTAATTTGAGAGAGTGGTTTGGCTGTACCACTAGTGAACTCTTTAGGTCGGCTGTAAACAAGGTCAGGATAGCCTTGATGATTTCCAGAAGGGATAGTTTCGACCCTGACTTTTTTAAATCCTTAGTACGAACAATACCAGACAGGATTGCCGCGGTTGTAAAGGCACGCGGCGATACAACCCTATATTAAAATAGTAATTTTAATTTTAAAAAACTTTAATTCAATTAGTAAGGTTATGAAGATGAATGTTTCCAATAAATTTTCGTTTGTCCGAACATTTAGTTGTTAGGGCTCGTAACATAATTTGTTTAACATATAAATAATAAATAAATAATAAAATTACTTTATTTAATTTTAAAAATATTATTTAAATTAAAAAATACATAATATAATGTTTTGAGTTAGGTTACTGTAACATATTTTTTTTCTATTTTGGAAACTCTGTGTATGTAAATATGCCAACAAAATATTGTATTCAATACGAAACATTTATTTTCTTGTTTTTAATAATACAGTTTATTGGTGACATAATATACTTGTGTTAATTTGTTTTCTCTATTTGCCAAGGTTAAACTGAAACAAAACGAAATTATTGTAATATAGTTTAGTGTCCTAGTTTATTTTATCATGATAAAGCCGGAACTAATAACATGGGATCAAATTGCTAAAAAACCAGATTTCCGTTATTAAAACTTGGGATTAATTTTTGGTAGATTCCAATATTTTGTTACGTACAAATAATGCAAATAACAACAACAAGGTATTATATTTCAAAGTAAAATAATTATTTGTGATATAAATAGCATGTGGTACGTTACATGCGGTGTTCTACATATTCGTGATAGTAGAGATAATTACGATATTGTCATTTATTTTATTAGATAAATATAATAGTCGACATAAATATGTGGTTATAAATAGCTACATAAAACTATGGGTTATTTATTACATTCACGCCCACTTCAGCTTAGTAAGCTAGTATTTTTTAATATAAGTATCCTTTAGTATAAGTTACCAAAGAAAAGATATATTTGCATGCTTCGTGATCTTCGAAAAGGCATTTGATAAAGTACATCATGTGCAGATGATAACAAATATAGGAATAGATGACAAAGATATTCAAATATAGTCATTAAAAATCTGTACCGAAATCAAACTGCTATCGTAAAAATTGGACACAGCTGAACCGATGAAATCTCCATACAATGAGGAGTGGCATTGTGTCCCCAACATTGCTCAATATTTACTCGAACCAGTTATTTAAAAAGCCGCTAGGAGAGCCATATGGAATAAAGATCAACAACGAACTACTTAATGTAATTGGATACGTGAAAGATACAGTAATTTTGTCAAAAAATTTTCAATTTCTGCTGGATCATATTCACGAACTTGGAGAGGAAATGGGCATTAAAATATACTCAAACAAAACTAAATTTTTAGCCTTTAGTCCTAACCCAAATTCGGATGCAGAGGACTGGGGTCTTAACTGGACTGGACTTAATTGGAATCCAAGTTGAAAAAGTTAAACACTGAAAAATGTTTTAATATGTCTAGAACCTATATTGACTAGAAATTAGATGGAATGGAATCAGATATCAAATGCAGGACAAATATTTTATGTGGCAGAAGATCGAGAAGCCTTCGCAATGGTGATCGTCAATGTTGAAAAAATTTTATGACATCTAAACAATAAGATAAGTAACCCTGTAATGGCTGCTCTTTTTGAAGGAACACCATCGGTCGTGCCAAGTCTGTGACACACAAATTTAGTAAATTAATTTATTAATTATATATTATTAAATAATTAATTATTTTTATATAGTGCTAGTCAAAAGTTCGTCCCCCCTCATATCTTTTTAACGGATATTGTTATAATAGTGAAATTTGGAGGGAGGTAATAAATTAATAAATATTTAACAACCAGTTCTTATAGTAAGTATTTAAAATGGGCTTCATATACTTCTTGACAGTAATGCATCCTATTTCTAAACTCTTGCCGTACTCGTTCAAATGTGTCGGGGAAATTGCCCTACATTTAAACTTTAGATTTCAAATATCCCCACAGAAAAAAATCTAATGGTGTGAGGTTAGGTGACCGAGCTGGTCATTCTATCATACCTTGTCGTCCAATCCATCTACCACGATATTCTTCATCTAGGTTCTTACTGCACCATAATGGTGTGCAGGAGCACCATCTTGTTGAAACATCATTTCCAAGTTACCGAATTCATCTGGATTATCCTTCAGAATTTCAAGTATTAACGTTTCAATCGCATTTTGTAACATCTCCAGATACACTTCACTGGTTAAGTTAGTATTAAGAAAAACAGGTTTAACTATTTGGTTTCCCAAAATAACTGCCCAAACATATATTTTTTTTGGAAATTGATTATGTGTTTCACAAAAGACATGAGGATTTGTGTCACTTCAATACCTAACATTGTGTTTGTTAACATTTCCATTGAGAGAAAAAATACTTTCGTCACTAAAACAAATTGTTTTTATGTAATTGGGCTGTTGGTTAATTTTATTGGACATATTTTCACAGAATTCTAGTCGGTCGGGGTCATCATCTGAAAGTTGGTGCACAATTTTTAATTTCTATGGATGAAATTTGTTTTCAGCCCACACTTGATGATCAGTCTTTTGACTGATTTCATAGATAGATGCAACTTGGGCTGTAGAAAAAGTAGGGTTCATTACCATTTCTGAAATTATGTACATTTTTTTGTCATCACTAATGGTTGGTCGACCAGATCGTTTGGCATCTTGAACACTACCTGTTTGTTTAAACTTACGAAAAAGCTATCTCAAATAAGCTCTCGATGTAGGGCAATCGGAGTACCTCTCATTAAAAAGACGTTCCGCTGCATGGAAATTATTTCCACATTCACCAATTATTAACACAGCTGCTACTTTGTCGGCTACAGTACGTACCATTCTGCCTTTGTAAACATTTAAACGTCTCGTTAAACAATAATTAAACTAAATATTAGCTAAAAACAACTTAACTAAACTTGAATTGACTAAACTAGGCAGAAACAGAATCTAAATATTCAGGTATAAAGGCGTTTGCAAACTAAAAACAACTAGAACATCGACAAACGTCCACTTTTTTGACAAATAACCAAAGGCGGATGTTAGAATTTGTATTAATTAAATGCCAAACTAGAATTTTAGTATTTATTTAATTTATCTGTCACAGTGGCATGTAACGTCATCTGTCACTATTACGTCACCTGTTATGACTGGTTAAGAAGCGTACGTCTGTTTATTACCTCCCTCTAAATTTTAATATTATGAGTATAACCTTTCAAAAGGTACGAGGGGGGGAAACGGACTTTTGACTAGCACTGTGTCTAGCACTGAGTATATGTGTATTATTATAATTATAACATTACATTATTCACACACAATTAGTTATAATTACATTGCAGGATATTATAATCCCTTCCAGTGGTCTATAAAATAAACTTTTTCTTCTTTTAGATTTAGCTATTCAACAACTAATTAGCATATTTGAGTTTCTGAGTTTCTTTTTTTTTTAAACAGCTTCCACTTTTTATGATAAATTTAATTTTGCAGTCAATTTATGAAATATAAACGAAAATAGGTTTAAAGAATAATAAAAGTAATAGCTACTATCCTAATTTTAATAGGTATAATGTTATACATCAATTTATTTAAAATTTATATAGAGTTCAACATATGGGTCCTTGACCTCATGTTCTTTATAAAAAATGTGCAATCAATTTTGTTCTGAATGTCATTGTCGCTGTAAACAATCAATTATTGCTTCTGACATGTCAAATTAGTTGACATGTAACGTTCCTACAGTTCGGATGTAGAAAACTCTTTCGAGTAGGGAATTATGTTCCCTGTAGGCAATCTATGTCCATCGGTATGTGGCCAGATAATTTAGCAACTTTAAGTATGGTTTAATCCATTTAAAACCAACACTATTTGGTTTTGCGGTTATTTTGCAAGTACTACAAAGTAAGTAATTAACCACATGTTTGCATATAATATTCAAAATTTTACTCTACGTTTTTATTAATTTAGTGGAATTACTTGCTTTAAGGTTCACTGAAGATGGACTGATTAGTCCGAAAACGTTTTAAATTTAGTTTGTAATTAAATATACCAATTACAACAACAGTGTTTTACTACAATGTTCGAGTTTTTTATCTATATGGTATACAGCCAACTCCTGAGGATTATCCCTTTTTAATCATACTTATTTATGTGTTTTACCAGAAAATAAAATGAAAAATGGATTTCGAACTTGTTTTTGTAAATTGCATTAATTAGTTAACTGTAAAGTTGTATCGATTACATACTTGAATACAACCAGGAAATAATATATCAAGCAGATAGATTTTATCCTGGTAAAAATTTCTTAGGGAACTATTGTTAACGATGTTAAGACTTACCTAGAAAAGGATTGTTATAGTGACTATCTATTTTATTAGCTGAATTCCACATGAAACTAAGGAACAGTTCAAAAATAAGAAATATCTCAATTAATTGGTACTTAAGATACAACGATCCATTTAAAAAAGCTGCAATGCAGAATTTACGACACCTCAAACAAGTAATAAAGCCAGAACAGCCTCAAATAGCATATGGACAAAAACAAAATTTAAATCGCACAATACAGCGATAAATATTAAAAGTAATAGATAAGAAATAAGGAAACAATAAAAGGGAACAGGGTTCCATAAAAGGAAGAAAGAGGTCTCAGGGTCCGGTAAGGCTCGATACATTTGAGCGTTATCAACTCAAGCCCTACGACTTCCTAGAAGTATCATCAAAAGCCATCATATCCTTTGTTAAAAAGTTTGACCTGAAGGGAGAACTCTTACCTATGGATCAGCCATAATAGATAGTGTTTAATATCTATTTAAATTTTTTAATATTTCTATTCAATTTTACCAAATATTTTTAAAATAATACGCCAAACTTACTCACGTAAATCGCTGAAATACAAAAAATAACTACTATTCACTACTATATAAGACACAGTAATTATTTTGTACTAATTTTCCATAAATTAGCAGAAACTTGCGGAGGCACTATTAGTTGACTATCGTGTCTACTCGTCAAGGCCGAACCCGCTTTGAAGTTTTAAAACTTATATTAAGTGTATTCTAGTAAAAGGATATTTGATGTTAATTTCTGTTTGACTCTGAAGACAAGTTGTCTATCAGAAACTATTATAAATAATAGTCAGAATTTTAAAGGTTATTTAGAAAAACATCCGCGGAGAAGATCTATGATAGATCATATTATAACACTGGTGAACACACAGTTTGCTGCCGGCAATTTTTTTACCGTTTCTAGGTAATTTGTGTCTGCTAAATCCAAAAATGCCACCAGATTTGCTCCATCAGATCGTTTTCAGGAAATACAACAGATCACATTTCTGACATATAGGGTAATTTAACGTAGCACTAGCTATTTATATGTAGTATCACACATATCTGCCAAAAAAACTTAACTTTTCATCTAACCTAACCAGCATAGCAGCACAAATCTGCTATTCAGCGTCACCTTAAACTTCCTTTTGTATGATTTTCTTGCAAAGGCTTTAAAAGGACGGTCTCTTTGAAGACTCCAGCAGTAATCCGCCATCATGTAAGTGTTCCATCTCCCCTGATACCTCTCTTCCATCGTTTTAATATCTTGGTGGAAGCGTTTCCCTTGTTCCTCACTAAGGTCACCAAGATTTTCTGGGATATGGTCTAAGTGGCAGTGGAGGTAATGAATTTTAATACTCATATGAGAACCGTGTTTCACACAACTTTCACAAAAGAGCACCATGCATTACATTCAATTTCAGTCATCAATTCTGTAAAATGCGAATCTTTTATAAGTTGTCGTATCTCAGGCTCATCAAATATTCCAGCTTTCAATTTTTTTTTAAGTGCAGGGACACAATTTGCTGAACAAGTATTTAAAACAAGGACGATTCTGGTCTAGGGCCTTTACAAATTGTTTCATCAGCCCTAGTTTGATATGTAACGGAGGTAATATTATTTTTTCTCGTCCAATGCTTCGTTAACTACATTATCTTTTCCTTGAACTAAAGCATCTCTGGGATGCCATTTTCTTCTACTTCAGTGTTGGTCCTTAGCCCCGCTATCCCAAAGACACAGGAAACAAAGATATTTTGTATAGCCACCTTGTTGTCCCAGGAAAAAGTTCACCATCTTAAAATCAACACAGATCGCCCACTCATGTTGGTCATACTTGATGTTTTTTAGCACCAGCGAAATAATTGTTTTATATTCTTCTTTCATTTTTGTAGAATGCCCAATTGGTATACTTTCATATTTGTTGCCATTATGTAAAAGGACACACTTTAAACATCGTTTAAAACTGTCGATAAAAAGATGCCAGTGATCTGGTGTATATTCCGATACACCCATTTTGTCTAACAGTCTTTAATATTATTACAAAAAACCATATCATTTTGCTGAGAAAAAAAAAGGCACAATATCTTTTTCTCTATTACGGTAGTATGTAATTTTGGTGTCTGGGTGAAGAAGATTATTTTGCTTTAGTCTGGAGGCAAGCAACTCGGAAGAATCCTTTGGAAGGTTCAAATCTCTGATAAGATCACTTAGCTCTTTCTGAGTAAAGAGTTCAGGACGTGTTGACTACTCTTCAAAATCACTGTCGTCTTCCTCAAATCTATTAGTTTGTAGTTCGTCAGATAACGTTTCGACATTATGCTCTCCTGGTAACGTAATAGACAGCTAAATATTAGAATGGGTATCTGTTCAAGCTGATGTGGAATTGGTCTTATTGGTGAATCCAGGTTAGGATATGTCCACGTATGTCGATTGTTACGATTAATGCCCTTTATATTCACAAGACAAATAGCAATCGTCAAAATCATTTTTTGGTTTCTTCCATAGCATTGGTACACCAAACTTTAAACATTTTCGTTGTCCTTTCGTCCACTGTCGCGAGTTTTCCAAACAAGTTTTGCACACTACATGTGGAGCCCAGGATTTATCTTGATTTCCTAAATGAAAACCAAAATAGGCTTGATATGCCCTTTCTATAAAATGAGAAACTGGTTTTTTACTTTTCTTTACAAGGTACTCGCCACATATGTAGCAAAACCGTTCTGGTTATTCACACAACAACCTGCTTGTAGAAGCCATGGTTCTCAGTTGTCAAAAACAAACTCTTGCAACGAAACTCAAGTTCAAACTAAATTTTACAATAGGACGCAGTTGACTTTATAGGAATTTATTAGGGCCGTTTCAGAGAAAATACTATTTACCAATAATTATATATTTTGAATAAAATCCTTTATAAAAAGGTATATAAAAAACCCAGTTGGGCTATGTTGCATTGACAAAACGTTTTCGGAATAAATATTCCATCATCAGTGTCAAGTTAATACATGGATGTAGCCACTAAATATGTGGGTAAAAACCCTTTAAAAATAATTAAATAAGATTTGATCTACATTATGTCTAATTTACATTTAAGATGTTAAAGTTACCGTTGGATAGGTAACAGGGCGACATATGACTCTACATTAGTTGCGAGTCCTGAGACGGTATGTCTACGAGGACTTTGTCAAAGCAACTCAGTTCGTTGTGATCGAAATCGAATGATAATATTTTCTCTTATATGTATATAAACATCGTAGTCTAAATCCATTTTTAATGTATTCTTTTATTTAAATAAAAAATTCTGCTAGAAATTTTTTTTTTCGCAAAAATAGTACATGTTTGACTAATTGCTGCCCTTTGTTTATTACAAGATAAGTAACATCCTTGGTCTAAATAACGATAAAACTTACAATAATTATCAGCAATTGAATGACTATTTAACCAGGGCTTTAAATATTTGCGATTGTTTTAAAAACACTCAATAATATTCAATTAACATTCAATAAGGTATAAAATGATTTGCTTTTCTTCTAAAATTCAATGAGAACTGCATCCAATTATGCTTTAAGTACTGTTAATTTTAAATATTTGTTTTATTAATCTGCCTTTGTTTATCTGTTATTTATATATTTAACAAAAAAATATTGTTATAAATAAAAACCTCTAATAAGTTTTAGGTGTAAAACAATTCATCTGCATATTGTAAGTACGCTAAGTCTCGAGAATAACAGATACATACATTCATTTCTGTCCTATTAAACTCGCATTCAAAGAGAAAAGATATTCCCAATTTCGTGTGGCACATTTTACATTTTACAGTTCTATATATAGCTGTAATTGTTAAATATCAGGATAACTTGGGGATTCAGAAATTAGGGCAGTTCCGGATACAAAATGTCAAGGACGATTTCACTCCAACCATACCACTACCGCTATCTGTACGTGAACTTGTGAAGTCGCCATTCTGGGCAGTGAAATTTTCAGCAAGTTTTAATCAATAACGGCTGAAGTTCCTCAAGTAGCCGCTAGATGACAGCGGGCGAAACTAAATTAAATATTAAATTTTTATTTAAAAAAAGGACAATTTGGAGCATTATATTTTTGTGTTTATATTGCATATTGTAAGTAAATAGTATTATAAATAAAATATTGAGGTAAAAATACTTAAAAATAAAAATAGTGAATACTTTTTCGATTAGAGTTATCAGAAGGTACGTATTCATTTCATTGCCGAAACAATACATTACTAAAATCGAGTAAAGAATCGATTAAGACTTAAATATACATCACCCATTAATAAATTAAAGAAATTTTGTTTTTGTCGTTTGGTAAAAAAATCTTTTAATAATTTAATGTTGTTTGTCTCATTCATATTGACAAGTCCGACATATTATACAATTTAAAGTAATGTTAAATATGTAAATCCTGTATTATAGTTGTTATTCCAATTAGTTCCCTTGTTGCTATATACAGTAAACTCTGCCTTGAACGGACAGTAGTCGTTCTGCATAAAGTGTCCGTTTAAGGGAGGTGTTCGTTGAAGGGAAAAAATAAATATGTAAACTTGAAATTTTTAAACTTATTCTAACTGAGTTTTTGAATATGCTTCATCAAATATTTTCGTTAAAATTCTTATTCCAGTCAAAACACAATTTAACAACCTTATTATCAGAGTAATGTTCTTGTTGTCAGCAGTTATTTCATCCCACACGCGATATTAATAAAATTTATTATTTTGCTTACTTTGTTAAACAGTTAAATGAGAAGTAGAAACATCAAACTCCTGACCGATTTTTATAACTTAGTGCTGATCACGTACCTAAACAGTTCTATCAAATATCACTCGTGGACATCTGTATTGATTTGGAATAATAAATCTAGTTTTTATCCCACAATTAATAAATTGGCATGTCTTATTAAATAAATTTTTTTAAACAATTAATGTCTCGAGTGTTTTACTTATGCTGTGTTCTAATTTTGTTCGTATTCTGGAATGGATAATACGCAAGAATACTTTAAGAGTGTGACTCATTAAACTTATAAGGCGATATTCACTACACGCCTTAGAATTTGATTTCTTGGGAAGGGGCACAAATGTAGATTTCAACCAGTCCGATGGAATTTGACCAGTATCGTATATCTTATTAAACAGTTCCAATACTACATTCAGGTTGTTCTCGTTAAAAACTTTTAAAAATTCGACTGGTATTTTATCGCATCCTGTTGCTTTCCCATCTTTCATTTGATCTATAGATTTTATCACCTCACTTTTCAATATTTTTGGTCCATTCAGATCAAGAGTGTTCGTAGAAATATGACGATAATCCGTAAACAAATCTTTTATGTAATTTGCCCAAGTCTGTAACTGTTCTTCTTTATCTACAATAAGTTTGTTGTTCTCGTCCATTAACCTACCAAACTGTTTTTTCTTGTAAGTATAAGTAAACTCCTTGATTTTATTATGCATATTTAAACTATCGTATCTTCGTTCGAGCTTTTCTATCTCTTGACATTTTTCTTGTAACCATTTCTCTTTGGATTCTTTTATCTTTCTGCTGACAGTTCTATCCAGTTCTTTATATTGTTCGGGATTACTCTATAAGTATACCAGCTTTTAGAACAAACAATAACTAACGCAAATATATTAAAAACAACAAAAGCCAAAATAAAAAGCACTTACACAGTGGTGTGTACAAACTTAAATGTGGCAACTGCCCAAAAACTTACATCGGTCAAACTGGTAGAACTCTTATCAAACGTATAGCAGAACATAAAAGGGCTAGTCAATAATATAAAAACAGATTCTACATAAGCACTTCACCTTCTAGCTCATAATAATTCTTTTAATGACGAATTTCAAATTCTTCACGCCTAAAATAAAGGCCTTAAGCTATCTTTGTTAGAATCTATGGAAATCAACAAATTAAAAAACACAGATATAATTCTGAATGACCTACTTGAGACAAACAGTTCTCCCTTTCTCAACCTATTCAGTTAAAGACTATAAAGTGTAAACACATACCAAAAATAGATCACTTAAGAAAGTCACTTTGCTGAAACAGTTGTAGTGACAAGTTATTATAATAAATTTTGTAAAAGTTTTGAAAACAAAGTTTCAGTGTTTTATTGTTATGTAAAGTATTCCATTTTTTAACTATAGAAGAATTAAAAATATATAACAGCTTAATACTCGTGTTTTTATGTTAATATTCAAAAGTGCATATTACACAAGATTATTCCTAGAGCGGTTGAAGACAGCTCGCGTCTTTTATATGCGACAATAAATTACTTGTAAGTGATCCCATTTAGATTGCATCATAGATATGTCACATTGTTGATTTTTTTCCGTGTAAGTATTTCAAAGTTAAACTGTAGATGTATTGTCGGAATAAAAGGTTATTCCTTACATCGTCAAATAGCTTCCAGTAAGCTTGAATTTGCAGTTCACCCATGTTCCGAAAGATTTCCTTAATACCATTAAACCTAAAGCTAAGATTAATACTATTCCAAGAATTTTACGGGTTAAACCGCGTCGATGATCACTGCGCCGAGCTTTCGACTTACTATCTGATGTGTTCTTTAGGGCTTCTGAGGTCTCAATCTCCTGAGCCCCCAGACAACACCACACTGATCAGTAATCAATATACTACTGCTACTGGGAACAGCGGACGGATCATTAATACCGCGCAGGAGTTGTCATATAATGTCTCTTCTGTTATTATTAGATGTACTTTTAGGTTAATTTAACATGAAAAAAGAAGGATTAGAAACCGAAGAAGAAAAAATATCAAAAAGGAAACAGTATCCTACTTTGACCTATTTGTCCTTGCTCCTGTATTTATGCAACCTTAATTACAAGTTTTGGCATAGAAGATAGAGAGCTGTTCTGTTTACTCACTTTAAGTATTTCTTAAAACAAGAGACGTAGTTATTCTTATTAATGAAGAAGGCAAAAAACAAACACAAAGAAAAAAAGCAACACTTGATGAATTTGAACTTGGAATAACCCCTCCAATCTTTTGTTTATTTTAAATGTGGTTTTTATATTATATAATGTTTCTTTCATTGATAGTAGATTACTATATATAGCACTTTAAAATGTTGAACATTATGTATGCCTAGGTCATGTCATTAAACTAGGAAAACCAAATCAAGATGCTGAAATTAAAAGAAGAACACAACTCCATTCCTGTAAACTTAAAGAAAAAGATGTATAGTACCAGTTTGTACCTACGGTTTGGAGACAGTAGCTCTTACCAAAAAATCTGCTAAAAAATTAGAAACAACGTAAAGAGCAATGGAACGAATCATGCTTGGAATATCACTGAGAAACAAGATTAAAAACACCGAAATAAGACGTAGAACGAGGATTAGGGATATTGTGGAAGAAATTACAAAAATGAAATGGCGCTGGGCAGGTCACGTAGCCCAATATAATGACAACAGGTGGACATGGAGAATTCTAGAATGGAGATCAAGGACGACAAAAAGAAGCATGGAAGAACCTCAAAAAAGGTGGGTAGATGACATACGAGCAGTGGCAGGCAAACAGTGGATTAGATTGGCGCAAGACAGAGAAAGATGGAAGCAATTGGGAGAGACCTACATTCAGGAGTGGATGGAAAATAGTTGATAAACAAGAAGAGAAGAGCACTTAGATTCAAGATGTTCTGTGTGGTTTTAATTATATACATTTCTAAAAACAATCTTTTCTTGTGATTTCTTTCCCTTATCACTATTTTCTTGGGCATTCACTTTATGCGCAGGATTGTACTTTGTTCAGATTAATGTCACTCTTGTGTGACGATAATCTTCCCGACATGTTACTGGGTGATCTGATCGTGTGCAAAAAAAGTATCTTCTTAAATACCTTGTAGTATTCGTTGTGTTTCTAGTTCTATATTGTGTAAAATGCAAAATCTAATGCGGTTACGTTATTGTCGCATACACAAACACATACAACTTCACACAAATACATTTACATTGTGGTAACTCATTGTAAAAGCCGACAAAACCACAGTTTAATCAACTTTGAGGTACATAATAAATTGTCTTTTTTTGACGCGTCTCCAATACTTCGTTTAAAATTAATTAATCAGGGACTGTATTTTAATTGAAAATGACGCATTTTCTCGCCGCAATCCTTTCAAAATACAAACAAAAACCTATTTTTGGGTAACGAAGGATAATAACTGTGGTAATATTAAAACCAGAACCCTTTTTTAAAGGATTAAGATTGATATTAATAAATTATTTAAAAAGGACAATTTCTCTAAATAAAATTAAGTTACACAATTTAGGATATGAAGATGAAAAGTGAAGTAAAAATCAAATTAAAAATTTTAAAGGGGATCAAAAAACTCCTTTATGAAGAGGCATTATAATTATAGAGAGGCATTAAAATTCGTTTTATTTATGTATTGTATACACATTTTAAAATTATAATATATAAAAAGCAAAATTGTGTAAAAAAGTCGTTAAATAAATACAAAAAGGAATTCGACTTCTAACAGTCCAGTCAGCACATACAAAAATGCCAATGATCCTCTAAAAATCATACCAACAAGCTGAAATTTGCTGTGAATGTTAATTTTTAGCAAAAATATGTTTTCCAAGATAAGATTTCCAATTCTACCTCCACGCTTTCTCCAACACCTTTCCTTATGACGTTTTAGGACTTAAAATCTTGTTATAACTAAATTTTGTTATAACTTAAAAGAAAAAAAATACAACCAAAATTTAAAATCTGCTAAAATGACTGCTCTGCTAAAATGTAGGCAGACAAAATAACCTGTTTACGTAAGAGCGCTCAGCTGTAGAGGCCACCTCTATTCTTATGCTAAAGTAATAGTTCGTGCCTTTTAGCTAGTTAGTGTTAGACTATTATTGCAAGTGTGTGCCTTCTTGAGCCCATTGAAATTAGCTAGAGAAATGCTTCAAAGAGATGGTAATACCTACATTATTTTATTTTCTGTAAATATAGGCTAGATTGTTTTATCTCAGAAGAGTCATAAAAAGATGACACTTTAGTTCGTTTTATTCTGCAGATTTATATTGTAACGAGATTAAATAAAACGAGCTGTTTCGAATTTATAAAAATATATTTATTTATAAGTTTACAGCACGATTATCTCTTATCAACTAAAAACTCCCTCAATCATCGTTACTTATATACATGCAAGTTATTATGTACGAGAATATTCTGGAGTAGCCCACCTCTAATTCGTCTCATCGAAAGCGCATCGAAGACGGGCGCTATTGAAATGCCAACTCTTGAGTTTTCTAGATTTATCCTTCTAAGAATTATGACGTATCGGAGATGGGCTATTTCGTTATAATATGTACCCTCAAGCTCGAAAAAAATAGACATATCATCTAATTTAGACGATGATTAAAATATTAGTCCAAAGAAAAATTTTAGTTTTAACTTTTGGCAACAAATATAAGGCATTTGAAATATGCTTAAAAAATGCTGGATTTAAACTTGCACACAACAAAGAATTTAAAACATTTAAAACTTTTTTTTCAATTACAGTAGTAAATTTTTCAAAGGAACAAAACTTTTGCAATAAACTACATCCAAATTCTTAAATGCATTTCCCATCACATGTGATCGTTTGTAATCTTCTTAGTCGTTAACCTGATGCAGGTATCGTGATATCATGAAGCTATTAGCTAAATTTCCCAATGTTCCTCCACGTTTTTCTATCTTCTGCCATTCTAGCACATTCTGACAATGGAGCGCCAATGGTAGCAACAATATGGTCCGTGTATCGTGCGGGAGATCTACCTCTTTTTCTTTTGCCTTCTACTTTTCCCTGGATGGTAAATTTTTCAAGACTATTTCTTCGAAGCACATGTCCAAAATAGCTTATTATTTGTTCTGATATTTATGTTCTTAGTCTTTCCTTTATGTTTAGCTGGTCCAGTATGGATTCATTTGTTCTTCGGGCCACCCATGGTATTCTCAGCATTCGTCTCCAGCAGTACATCTTAAATACATCTATGTTCTTTTTGTCTTTCTCAGGAAGGGTCCAGCATTCCGATGCATAAGTAAAAACTGGAAAAACTAGACTTCTTACTAGTCTCATTTTTGTATCGGTAGTTATTTCATGGCTTTTCCAAATTTTTGTTAATTTTGCCATAGCGCTTTTTGCGATTGCTGACCGCTGCTTTATTTCTTCAGTACAGCCTCCTTTGTTGGTTATTAATGATCGTTTGTAATATAAAACATTAAATTCTGCGTTTTTTATTCATATTTCAAATGCCTCAAATTTGTTACCACAACTCAAAATTGAAATTTCATCTCAAAGGTATTAAAGATTGATCTCTAAAAATGGAAATTATACTGCAACTGGTCAATTGATCTCACGAGAATCATAAAAAATGTCAAAAATCGCGCCACGTTTTTTATTTAACAACTGTATAAAATCTGAGTGTATTTGTGACAAAATACAAAAACTGAATACGAAAGCTGAACTCTCTGCCTTTAAAACACATCTTGATTTTTTTTCCATAGATTACTTGAATGAAAAGCTATTGAATTTTTACCGTCGTGCTGATACACATTTTATTGAACATTGATCTCGTGCGCGTAACTGACATGCAAAATCGACGGTTGCTTCAAGCGTTGTTTCTAAGAGAACGGTTCATTCCACATAAAAAATGCTTATAAATATTTTTGTTTAAAATTATCTCAACTACATTTTTTACTTGAAATTTTTTTTCTGCGGTGTACAGATTCTCAGTAAATCTATTTTTTGCGTTTTTACCCCCTACGAGGGGAGTTTTAGGGGGAAGCTCGGTGGTTGAAGTACATAAACTTTTTTGCATTATTTTGGGGTCCCGAAATTAATGTTCTCTGCAAAATACAGCTTGTTCGTATGATTTTTAGGGGTCAACTTTCTGACAACTGGACTACTCAACTATCAACCGGACAAAGACCGATTTTTTAAAATAAGGCCCGTAATAGAAAAAATTTGAAAATATTTTCAGAAATTCCACATTGGCAATCAATATTCTATGGATGAGACTATGATTCCTTGCAAAGGTAACTTTGCAAGGAATCTTAGACAATATATCAAAAATAAACCACACAAATGGGGTTTCAAATTGTTTGTAAAAGTAACTGTTTCTTGCATCATCACAGTCTTCATAGCTTATCAATGTGCGTTTACGTTTGACCAGTTAGCAGGTACTTCTAAGTAATTGACAGTTATAGAAAAGGAGTTGATCACGGTAGTGTTGTTACATTGTGAAAACCATTCCAGAACAGACAGAAGTAATGCTTTTAGCAGCATACCATTGCTTCCATTTTAAAACCTAACTTTTAAATTCACAGCTTAGGTACCTACTGTTACGATAATAAATATCATGGCCTATAAAACTGTAAATATATTATGACTTATTCTGTTTTTGTTGTAGTCATTTCGGCGTTTGTTTACCAGAAGCCTCTAGACCCGAATTATGATGAGTCATCCACGACTCGAGGGTTCCAAACAGTTGAAAAACTAGTTTTAGCCGTTGACCGCCTTCTAGTCTATTCGATTGAGTTCCCGTTATTCTTGTCAACACCACCAACAATGTTCGAGTAAATTCATGGCTGCTATAGGGAATTCCGAAACTAACGGAGTTTTATATAAAAAGAGAAATTTTGTTGGGAAGGGAACAGTAAAAAAGAAGCTCGCGCTCGCGATTTAATTGTAGCGTTCGTATAGATAAATTATGTATTATTAGTCAAATAAATTGTTGTACAGGGGTTTAATAAATTGATATAAATTATCGTGTTTTTTTTATAAATTAAAATAAGAACAATATAATAACTTATAAATTAATAAAGACATAACAGTACTTTTAGAGCAAATATAATTGCCGGTTGTCTAGCTGCTGTTAGAAGCTGACAAAAATAATGCAAAAACGAACTTGGGGCTCCTATGTTTATAAACCTGACTTTCACAAAGGGGTAATTCTGTGAAAATGGCATGATAACGAATATGTGTTATCATGTAGTACTAATTGTGGAATCGAGCCTGTAACTTCCCACAAAAAGCTAATGTTCCTTGCAAATCTGTCCTTGTCATAATAAAACAGTATAACCGACATATGGGAAGTGTGGATAAAGTTAATTTTTTTAGGATATTAGATATGTATGTTATCAACGCCTGGCTAGTATATAATCATTGTGCTAAACTAAAAGTAAAACTAATACGTTTAAAAAATATATAAACTGGGCATAGCTGCATCTTTTCCCTAACAGGTAAAATAAAAAAAGGGCGCTCTTCACTAAAGAAGATGGTCGAAAAAATTGTAACTTTTACGAATAGTCGATCACATTACATCACTAGGAAAGACGATTTAAAAAACTGGCCTATCTATGGGTCAAAAGGAAGATGCCGATTTTGCAAAAATGGCTACACGACAATTCTGTTTTAAAAATTTGACATGAGACTATGTTTTACACCGACCAAGAATTGTTTTTTTAATTTTCTTAACTCTACATAAATTTTTATCTTTGTTTTTTCTTGTAACTGTGTAAGTATTAAAGTTTGTTTGCTTATTTCTGTAATTTTTCTTACATATTGTAAGCCCTAAAAAATTACTTTTGTTAGTTGTGATCCATCGAGTCAGAATCTATAGAGATGGCATCACGTGACTAAAAACGACCTCACTTCGGCTATATTGTTAAGATTGTTTTGACACTTTTGACAGATCGTATATGTTTGTTAACGTTTATTGTTTTTAGAATATTTTTAGTTTTATAATACTTTTATAGAAATTGTAATAATATATTGTGATAGTGCGTAATAATGGTTTCTTGTTCTCAACGTAGTTGCAGTAGCAGAAGCAATGTTAATAAAAAATCTTCAGGAATAACGTTCTACAGGTTAGTATACAAATATGTAAACAAAGTCATGGCCCATACTTCAGAGAATAAATTAATAGTATTTGACTGTATTAATTTATCTTTATGTATAATATATCGTGTTTTTAGTGTTTTCCGCGTGATAAATAAATCATAGTTTACTAAAAATGTATTGCACTTTTTTAGATTATGATTAAATCTTCTGAATAACTAGTCATATTTTTATAGTAGTTTTAATATTATTGAGTCCGGCCATGATCCCACCGCCATATTGGTATCATCGTTAGAACGCCTACCTACGCCGTTTTTAATACACACATAACAATTATGAACAAAATAAATGATGTGTTAACAATTATTAATTTAAGAAAAAATACGGATTTATTGTCACACTTCAAAAGTATTTATTATATTGTTGACCCTGACTAGACCAGTTTTTGTGTGAGTATAATATGCAGCTTTGCTAAACACTAAGAACAGTAAAAACCGGAGGCTAAACTACAGACCTTATCGTATAATTTAAAACCCAATTTACAGAGTTACAAAAAGTCCTTTAGCGAAAAGTTCCGTGCGAAAATTACGGGTCACTAACCACGACAAAAACAAAGTTTTAGACATTACCTTTTTGTCGTTTGGGTATAAGTCTGCAAACTGGCGCTCCTCGTGTCCAATTTGTGATGACTTGCAACCACCGCCATTCGTCGACAATACCGACCTCTATCAAAAGCTGTCCCACCTCCGCTAACTCCTCGGTCCCTCGGAGGGTGTTTTACACTCATATCTTCACTCACTTTTAGTTTTCGAACGCACAAGTTTGCAAATTTATTATTAATGTCTTCTGTTGACAATTAATTTAGAATTGTTTAGGAAAAGGGAAGGTATGATTGACGTTTGCAAGTGGCTTTGACGCTACCGATTAGCGTTGCGTAATTTATGGGTTTGTTGTGGAAAATGTGTCACATTTTGTGAAACATGGGTACATAAATGTATATATAAATAATCTGTTAAGGAAATTTATTAGATATGAGGGCTGTACTGTTTTAATTGGTGCAGATCTAGAATTAAATGCAATAAATACCTTGTGTATTACTCTACACCGTACGTAACTCATTAGACTACCATAAATAGATTGTTAAATTGATTGATTTAACGATCAATGCATAATTGTAAAATATTTTATTGCACATCATGCTGTACAAAAAACTCCAAAAACTTTCAATTTGGATCGGATTTTTTTGTTATTGTTAACAATTCTAATTCAATCGAACGGACAATGAAAATAGGATGTTGGAATGTACAGAGTATAAAAAATAAATATGAAGAAAATTTTACGGAATTAAAACAATGTAAAATGGACATAGCGGCACTTACTAAGATAAAGAAAAAACTTCAATGGCAAGAACTAGTAAAAGAAAATGTTCATTACTATAGTGGAGCTAATCAAAACCAAAGAACAAAAGTGGAGTATTTCCAGCAATAAGAAATAAATATAATAAACATATCAATTGATTGGTCAGCCATACATAAAAAAATAATCAGTGTAGACATGAAAATAAGGGGAAGATATATAGTCACAATAAAGTAACTGTTCAAAGAAATTCTACTGTAATAATGTTTAATAACGATTGTTGTATTATTTTATTGATTAGGTACTTAATAATGTTCTATTCTATTTACTTAATTTCTATGTATCACCTGAGATAAGGGTCGGACTAAGGCCTAGATAACCTAGGCACGTGCCTAAGGCCCGTAATTTTTAGGGCATGAAAATTTTTTTTTAGGGCACTTTTATATTTTTATTTTTATTTAACCCTCCGTTAGGCACGTGGTAAATTGAGACACGGTTGGTCACGCGGTCTACAATCGTAGACCATTTTATTTATATTATTAAACATAAAAGTTTCATAGTTTCAATAATAATACTGCATTAGGTATATTTGTTGAATTATTGTTAATGATACTGACCACTTTTTATAACAAAAGGTTTACTTATTTCTTTACTAGACAATAAAAAGAATACTCCAAATATTTTAAAATTTTTATTAACCATTAAAATTATTTTGCTTTAATAAGAACTTTAGTGTAAATTTGACAAAAGAATAATTATTGTACCTAACAATACTTAGAACAAAATCACCCAAATTCACATAAATAAAAGTACTGTTAAAAAATTGTATGACTTAGAGACAGCAGAAAACATCACATTTTTAGTCAGTAAAACAATCATTGCAGATTTGTTTCATGTGGTTTTTGTATGCATACACTTCGCACTTCACACAATTTCTAAAAGGTTTGTTCAAATTTCGAGGACAAACATGGTAACGCCCGACATAATTCTGTGGTCATACAGGCGGTTGAAGGGATTATGTTCTATGCCCAGCAGAGATTGAGCTCGCTTTCTCATTTCTCTTGGCAACTGAGGAATTGTTGAACTAACTTCAATTTGTGGTCGGAATAATTCCCAAGCACACTTTTCAAAAAAGTTACTGCGTTTTAGTTTCTGTTTGGGATGATTAGCCTTATACACGCAGAAATCGTATATGTCAGAAATATTCAATAAATTGTAAAACACAACCATTGGCCAACGGCGTGTATTTCTTGCGACATTACAATTCTGACACAATTGATCTACCATATACACGCCGATTTTGGTGTTGTTATAATCACTTATCATTACTGGCTCTCTATCATCTCCAGTATCTTCATCTATAGCATTATCATTGTGCATGGACGGTATCAATACCACCGACTTACTTTTCTTTAGGACAGATGACACCATAGTACAATCAGCTGGTAAACCAAAAAGAGACGACTTAACTTCTCGATTTTTCTGTGGCAGAAACTCTTCAGGAACCTCTAGTCTGTTTTTTCTTACAGTACCCAAATATGTTTTTTCTTCAGTAAACTATTCACCAATAATAAACTGCTAAACCAGTTGTCTGCCGTAATATTACGACTGGGACCTGCGATGGTCTCTACCAACCGAAGAGTTATTTCGTTACTGGTATTTACAAATTTGTATGGACCTTCTGGCTAAGTTCCTACGTAAGTTTCTAAATTGAATGTGTAAAACGTTATAACAGAGTAAATGTGTTAATGCCATATTTGGCTGGCTTCGTTGGAATGTACTGTTTAAACGCAGAACGTCCCCTAAATGCTAATAGTTGTTCATCTACTGTAAGATACTCACTAAGAATGAAGTTATTTTGGAAATTTACCAAAAATATTTCCAGAAGTTCTCTAATTGGTGCAAGTTTATCAAGTTCTCTTCGCCTTCTTCTTCTCTCCACGTCATAAAACCGTAGACATCTTATGAGAAATTAAAACCTTTTCTCGCTCATTGCCAGATAGCATGACTTAACTCCGAATTCTTAAAAATTATTCCATATATTATGTAAATTTTTTCTGGAACTTCTATCAAGAACACTATCTAAATACATGCACGAATTTCCGTTTCATTAGTTTGTCTACAATCTTGATTTCTTTGGTAATTGCACCGTATCTTTCACACATAGCTACAACACATAGAAAAAGGGATTACCTCACTAATTTAATCGTTTCGTTATTGTGTGAACCTATATGCCTCACAAAATTTTAAAAAGTTCAAGGGGTGCCTATTGGTCTCCTTAATTCACTTTAATCGAATATAACCTTATTACTAAACATTTCTTTATGTTATACAACCAAAAATTCGATATTTAGTATTTTTGCCTGCAAAATACTACTATAAAACAATGCTAAAAGCGCTTTTTATTGAAAGTAAGTAAAATTTCTAAAATCCACTTTTCTAGTCTTTTTGCTTAGGTCGTTAGTGTCAAATCATTTTTTATATTGACTGTAAATAGTGACAACAGTTCTACTTTTTGCAGTGCCTGAATTATGGCCAGACGTTTTTTAACACAAAAAGATTTGGAAAACATCGCTGAAGAGCTAGGTGACTTTTCAGAATCAGAGGAATGTTTTCCTGCTCAGATTCTGACGAATACTTACCCAGTCACGGAGAGTTTTATAAAGATTCAGATCAACAAGAGCATTCTTCGCAAGAGGTTTTGAAAGAGATCTCGAAAGGATAGATTGTGAAGAAGAAGACGAGGAGAAGTCAGATTCAGATGACGACCAGTCTGGTCTCGTAATGTGGAAACAACCATACACAAAGTTCAAACCAAAACATGATATTTAGAGTAGAGAGAACTGAAGAAACCAAAACAATTTGTACCACCTGTGATTTGCCACTAAGTATGACGTATTTTTTCGACATCATCGTTATTTTTTTCATGTGATTTTATATTTTTTCAATAAAATTACCTTCAATATTTATTTGTGTATTACTAATGGGACACATTGGTCCCAATATAAAACATTACTGGGACACATTTGTCCCATGTCTTACCAAAAGCTTTAGAGATATTTATAAAATAGATCGCTTTGGGTACCATTATAAGACTATTGATCATATTTCTTGTCTTAATAGTATTGGATATCTTCGGAATGTATTCAGTACTGAAAAAGTTAAAAATAAAATTGCAATGACCATCGCAGGACATTTTATACCCCTTTATATTTCATGATGTAGTCAGCAATTAAGAATATATATAAGAAGCAACTTTAGCAAAAACAATTTAGACATAAATTCACAATATTCTTTCAAGGATAAATTACTAGCTCGGACACTCAGTATATCTATTTACTTTGTATCAATCGTAGTTGTTTCGTAACATTTAATTTCCGTTTATAGTTTACATGATGGTTGCGATAAATTCATTCATTTCCAGGTCATTTAGATTATTTATCCCGAATGCACCAGAATTCGAAACGAAATTACTTTATAAATTAGTATTACGAAAATGTTCCCAGGATTCTTCCGTCCATAGAATATTGCAGACTCAACTACAAATAGCAGTTAAAAGCATTTAGAATAAAAGCTTTTTCAAATATTTGGGTGATGCGAACATTGTACATTCTGTTTAAATTAAAAACTCAGAATAATACTTAAATGTAAAATGTAAAGTAGAAAATTTGCTAGGAATTAGTTACGAAAAGCAAAAGGAAAGACAGCTTGAAAATATATGAAAGGATATTTCATGCAAGCTATCCAGTCAAATACGAAAAGTATGTTTAATATAGTACAGGGCGTTCCTTAACTAATGGATACCACCTTCAAAAATTAGTACATAATGTCCTAAATATTCTTCCGTATATTATCTTTCTTGAATACATACGCCTTCTTGGCCACGTCATTCTTGCTAATTGCTTTTATGAATTCATGTACTTTTACAAATGATTTTTAAAGGACCCCTTGGTTTATCCTCCACATACTTTGCAATTTTGAATAGATAGACCACATAGTCGACGACCACATAGTCGAATACTTGTTGTATTCTTTTTTATAAGAGTATTTTAATTTTTGCGGTATTAACCGCAATTTTGCTTTACTATTTAAGTAATCGATGTTAAAACTCATTTTTAAGCAAAATACAACCAGTAATAACAATTAATATTATGTGACAGATTGAAAGTTAATTTTTCTTTTTCTCATTTCCATAACAGCGAAAGATATACTGACATCACAAATTCAACCATTTTTCAATAATAGCTCTTATTTCAAGTTTTGTAGTAATAATACATAATTTCGAAGTGTAAAAATGAAAAAAAAAATAGCGTAAAGTATTCGTGGATATTTGGTCTTTATACTCCAGTCACTGTGGAGGAAAAGAGGTCAATACCTCTAAATTTTTTATAACTAAATCGATTTTGCTAATAATTTGGAATTAGGCTTATCTTACATCCCTCTTCAAAAGTTATATATGCGCTAGGTAAGCTTTTTATTTTTAAGGGGTGAAATCACCCCTTATTGAAAATAATGAAAAAAATTTATATCAAAGCATTTTATCAATTTAAATCGTGTTAAATTAGGTAATTGAAATATTGTCAATTATAATAATGGATATTGTGTACATTCTCAACCCTTAAATAATCTTAAAAACCACCCCTTTTAATAAAAATAATTGTAACAAATCGTTTAACAAGTTCAAACGCTTTTGTAGTGCATTTATATCATCTAAAATGTAATTCTCTACTTATATAAAATAATTTTGGTGGATTGCAACACTTCAACTTTTAAAAACTACCCCCTATGTCAAAATATATAAAAAAATCTTTTTAAACAACTTCAAAAGTTTTTAATGTACATTTATATTTAAAAATTCCGTTCTTATCAATAAAATATTTTTTGATTAGTTGCTTATTTTCAATAAAAACCACCTCTATGCTCACGAAAAAATTCCCCTTTAAAAAATTAAGTATACTCATACTAAGTATGATGTTTTTATTGTAAAAAATTATGCATGAAAATACATTAGAAAGTATACAAAATATATTTACAAAAATAAAAATTATTTACAATATATCAATATATTCATTGTCTGAAACATCATTCTCGTCGTGTTCTAACTCTACCTCTTCGTCTATTGCAGGACAGTTTTGACAATTGTCGCCAGAGCATGCTCCACGCGTAGCATTGCAAAATAGACCTAGTGTACGACAGCCACACTCTGAGCCGCAACCCTTTTTGCAATTGCAAAAAATCATTTTCAGTAGTTCTTCTGGTGCAGGTGAACTTTTCATTTTTATTGGTTGTAAAATATCATCACTCTTGAACCATCCCCAATCCGTTATATCAATCTCTTTGTTTCCAAGTCATAT
Source organism: Diabrotica undecimpunctata (assembly GCF_040954645.1). NCBI lineage: Eukaryota > Metazoa > Arthropoda > Insecta > Coleoptera > Chrysomelidae > Diabrotica > Diabrotica undecimpunctata. The sequence continues at coordinate 14,277,935 of NC_092806.1, forward strand.
CTGAGTTTGTAAATAAACTCTTTTGATATGCTCATCCAGGGCACTTACAGTTGGTACAAGTGATGATAATTTAACTGTACTATTTTTAGTTGTGGCTTTAATAAAGAATTCGTATCGCATTTGTTCAAGTAATGATGAATAATCTTCGACCTTATTCATTTTGTTCATGTGGGTGTCTTTGGCAAGGCCATACAGCCAAATTGTACAGTAGCTCCCAGCTTCTAAAATGTCTTCGAGATCTGAAGGACAACATCAAAGGAGTGTCGCTTCTCTGTGTTCGTTAGTTCTCTGAAGCAGATGTTCAGTTTAGAGGTGCCTATATTATATACATAACATGTATATATGTATGTATGTATGTATGTATTATATAAATATTTGTGTGAGTGTTAGTGTGTCTGTTACCAGTTTTTCGAATATACTTGAATAAAGCATTTATATGTACAGAAAATAAGTTGATGCTCCAAAATATAAATAACATGCTCCAGAATTTTTTTAGAATAACTCCGTTAATTTTTAAGCTACAGTGTCCATTAAAAAAATATTTTGAAGGTAATTTCAAAAGCTACAAGCTACAAACATGATTTTTTCAAAAAATATGCATTTTAAACAGGCTAAACTTTTAAAACTTATAAATAACACTAAAAAAAATGAATTGTAGAAGATATACGTTTAATTTCAATTCTGATCGAAATAGTGTTACTTATACTGCTCGTTCCTTTCTTTAAACGCTAGAGTAATTCAAATTCTTTCCTTCGTATTTCGCTTTGTTTTAATCAAAATGGCTTTTAACATAGCTCATTTTAAAGGTTTTTTCTAGCTCTTTAAAAAGTGTTGTATTAGTTTTTATCAAAAAAGATGTCCATTTCCCGATATTTGATGTTAAATGCATCGAGTATAGTATCCCAAAAATAAAAAGTCATCTTCAAACAATTATAAATCGCTTAGTATTGTACTTATGAAACTTAATAAAAAAACAATCTCTTTGTTTTTTTATAGGCTTTATTTTTGTTTATGAGAGATTTTTCAATAAAACGCTTTGTTTTTGAGTTATTCGTACAAAATCATTGGAAAAGATGTTCTTTTTTGCGAAAAGTTTACTTTTTCAAGTGCGTATAACTCAAAAAGTATTGATTTAGCGAAAAAAAATTATATGACATTTTTTGTTTAAAATTTGATTCTCTATCAATTCCCGGGGTTATTTTGAGTGTAAAAAGTTCAACCCCCTAGATGGGGTGCCAACCACCCCAGGGGTAGAAGCACACATCAGCACCATATAACTTATGTTTTTTGAGTAATTTACTACCCACTGTAAAAATTTCAGATAAATCGGTGCAGTTATAAAAAATTTAAAGGGTAAATGCCACAGTAACTGGACTATTAAAACACTTTTCAAACTCTATTTCGAGCACTCAGCATGTCGTATATCGAGCATATCCACTTATGCTTTTAAAAACTATTAATGGAATAAAGTTTCAACAAAAAATTAAATAAATTTTTAACAGAAAAGTGTGACCATGCAATAGGAAATACAATTAAATGTTTGGGCATAATTTTTCTAGAGAGGACGGCGCACCGCAGCTCTCTTTGATCAGCTGCCACCGCTTGAGAGTAAATAAGTGATAGAAAAATGTTCTAAAAGGTATAAAAGGGAAAGATAAATCGATAGAAACTATTGAGATGAAGTAATTAACATAACCGACAGCCACTACGAAGACCTATACAAGAAGATTTTTCGCACACTACTTCCGAGAACTAAGATTTTTATGGAAAATATTTTATTTGATTACTAACAAATAACCAACTTTTGACGAGTTATGACCAGTTTAAAAGATCGAGGTATGCACCATTTGTCACTCATCCACCAAAATTTAGAAATCCGTTCACCAATTATTTAAAAAGTTTATTTAAAGGTAAATGTCCTAAATTTCAAATACTAAAAAAAATTACATTACATTTAAATGTTTAAAACTAAAAGTTTTATATCTTCCTACAGATCACATAAGAGATTATGAAAATATTTTGCACAGTTGAAAAGATGGTCGGAACATGTTGGAGTCAAATATTACATGAAAAGTAAACATAAAAACATTTCTAGTTACGCTTGGCTGACACTCAGATAAATGTTTTATAGAAAACTTTTACCCCGCTGTTTAACAAAGATAAGTAAAATAAATATGTTATTACATCACAAACAAAAAAAGGTAGGAACTTCTATATGTGATATCATAAGAGTTCCTGTGATATCGTAAGTTCTTATTATAGAGTATAAGATATAAATATTTTATTGTTGAATAATCGAAGAAGTAATCTAGCAACTTTTAGTAGTTTATATGATATAAGAGTATTTGCGTTAAATAAAATAAATATACAATTATGATTGATGAACAAGATCCTATACAGCCACAATGCAAAGTTTACTGAAAACGGCAGAGATGAGAGTAATGAGTAGAATTACAGGAAATACGCTGAGAGATCGAAAGAGAAGTGAAGACGTTAGAAGAAAATGTAACATACAGTGTATAAACGAATGGACACTAGATAGAAAAAAAGAATGGAATAACCAAATAAGTAGAATGGGGGAGACCCGTGTCGTTAAAACATCAAGAGATAAGCCACCAATCGACAGTAAAAGTATCAGACATTCCATAAAGATATTAATCAGCCAGTGAACAACCAGAATTTCTTATAAAGAAGAAGACGAAAAAGAAGAAAAAGTTATAATTTAAGGTTTGTTAAATTCCGTTCTACTTCATCTGGCATGTAATTCTTAGCCTTCATTTTCCTCTCTAGCAACCTTCTGTTTAAAACTTTTTTATCATCTAATTATCTATATATTTCCAAATATTACCATCTGTTCCATCTTTTACATTCTAATACATATTATAATTTTAATTTCTTAGTATGGCATATAAATTAATTGTTACTTCTTTCTTCCTAACGCTAGCTGTTTTTACACCATTCAGTCTTTTTAGCCGTTTCTTTTATCATTTTAAAAAATCTCTCAATAAACCAAAGATTTGTATATTTTACCCAGAGGAAGCATAAAATATCGCATTAGTTGTTATTAATATAAGGTTTTCCGGAAAGTGGAATGTAAACTTAATATTAAATAAATAAATAATAATAAATACCTAGGAATAAAGCAAGCGCGGAAGATTGACCATAAGCAAATGAAAACTGAGATAACTACTGAGTTTATACGAATGGTAAAATAGCTGTTTCGTTCACACCTTATCAGTAAAAATTTATTTAAGGCACTAAACACCTGCGCATGATCCGCACTTAGATACTCTTTTGGTATTGTTAAGTGGACAAAAACGGATATCGAAAATCATCAGTGGAAAGTACGAATACACCTCACAAAGGCACAAAAACACCATCCTCGAAGTGCAGTAGAAAGAACGACAAGAAGAGGAGTTATGGATATAAGTGAGCAACTAGAAAAATAGATTACTAATTTAAAAATTTATTTTCAGGTGCAGGATGAAACATCTACTCTACATCGCGCGATTTTTGCAGTAGATGATCGCCAATCAAACTGAGGGAACCAAAAATGCGCATAAACCATCTTACTAAAGACGGACACCTAAACGGGTAAACCTCTGCACGGGCGACATCCCAATGAGGTCAGTCAAGACCATGTCGACAATATAGCGTCGAACTATTGGCTGACATCAGGAAATATGTTCCTTGAAATCGAAAGTTCATTCAGGATCAGGTTGAGACCTCAGTGCCATTTTACGGTTCTTGTATTTTTATACAATAAGATACTGGTACCTCACAAGCGAGAGGAGTAGGGAGATTGAGACCCCGAACTCGAACGGAACCATATCCCCCTTGATAATCGCTCCAAAATAGGTGCCAAAACTCAAATTGGTTAAACTTCCAGTGCTCAAATCGGTATCAATAAAGAGTTATGAATCATTTCAGCATATCCCTGCCTCATCAGACACTGGGGCCAATACAAATTTAAACTCGGAAAGTTCAACAAATATCTCCTAAAACTTTACAAAGGTGCCACCTGCTCTGGCAGCCATAAACGAAAACGATTTAATAATATCGTTTTCTGTCCTCTAAGCTATACGAAATATGTAAAAGATTAAATCTTTTAGCAAAAGCTACTATCGATTTGATGAATTAATATTTGGCCATTTTAACAAAGCGATAGCAGCTTTGCTAAAAGATTTAATCTTTGATCTCTAAGTCTCTTTGATCACGGCTCATACTATAAAACAGTAGCTATTCTACTATACTTTTTCAGAGTCATTGTCTTTGGTTATAACTACTACAGCCAATAATTCTAAACCTGTTAGTCGAGAAATCAACACTCAAAACGTTAGTCGTAATGCCTAGTCCTTATTAATCCTTTTAGTGATAATAATGTTAGTGTTTGTGTTAGTTACTTAAAGAAAGAATTGTATAAATATATGCTATAAGATATAAAATATACTTTATCAACGTTCTCTTTGACTAAAAGAAAATGTTAAGGAAATATTAAGGATGATACAGGTTGATGTGGATGGACTCTAAACTAAAAGCAACAAAACACTTGACACTGCACAATAAACCTTTAGTTCCCATCTGGTCGTTTCGTGAAACCACTAAATCTTTTCGCGCACTCATATTTTTTTATAAAAACACACCCCGAACGACGTTGTCATCGTTTCGCATCACATGGTGTTTCGTCGAGCCACGATAAAAGTAAATAGAAGATATGAGGTCGATTATAAACTGATCTACAACAAGTTGGCGTGTGTTGATCATCGAGGGAATTCCTGCGGCCGGCGCATGACACCACTTCGCTGATCACCTTTGTGAAGAGTATTTAATAGATAGATTATCAAAGGGCGTTAGTCAGAGGGATCTCGGTTCGATTTCAGCGTATAATTTATTTATAGCAACGCGAAATCTGGTTTTTAATTTACATTCTAATAAGAAATTTAAAATTTAATACTTTTGACCTGTAATCACTATTACAAATATTGATACTAAAAACAAATATTGGAATCAATAGAATCTTTTTCCTGTGCCAGTATTATCTGGTCATCAACTAATTGTAATATATATTATTCTGTATTGCCAAATAATGCATCATTTTGGGGTACTAATTTTTCCAATTAATTAACCCATTCTCAATATATATTTTAAATTAGGTATAAAAGAAAAAACATTTCCGTTTAATACCCTTATATATGGACTTACGATTCTTGGTAGAGTCTACTTGGCAGTTCGCTATTGAACTGATTTGGAAAGTCAGTTCAAATGGTCCTTTGTGCCCCGCTATGCCCAGTGGTAGGGTAAAAAGAATCAATCTGAATAAACAGCAGATTTTAGTTGATTAAGGTGAACCCGTCGAAGTGTAAACTAGTTTTGAGTTAGATGATTTTTATGACATATTTTGCATGATTTAGGAGATGAAACAACAGATGTGGAAATTATGTTAAATTTTTTTAAGTATCCATGGTTCACACTTTCCCGTCAATTTGGGGTAAGTGTGACAATGGACTTTAGCTTACAACAGCGTGTGTTATTTTTGGGGCAAGTGCAAATAATTTAAAAGTGTAAGAAAAAACGAATTTTTTAGTAATTGATGGATTCGACCGTTACTTGATGGAAATTCATTTTATGTAACAATAAAACACTGAAAACTTTGTTTTCAAAACTTCCACAAAATTTATTTTAAATTCTTATCACTACAGCTGTTTCGGCTGATTGCCTTTCTCAAGTGATCTGTTTTTGGCATGGGTTTACACTTTATAGTCTCTAATAAAATAGGTTGAGGAGGGGAGAACTGTTTGTCTCAAGCTGGTCATTCAGAATTATATCTGTGTTTTTTAATTTGTTGATTTCCATAGATTCTAACAAAGATAGCTTAAGGCCTTTATTTTGAATGTGTAGAATTTTAAATTTGTCATTAAAAGAATGATTATGATCTAGAAGGTGAAGTGCGTATGTAGAATCTGTTTTTCTATTATTGAAAGCCCTTTTATGTTCTGCTATTCGTTTATTAAAATTTCTACCTGTTTGACCAATGTAAGTTTTTGGGCAGTCGCCACATTTAAGTTTGTACACACCACTGTGTAAGTGTTTTTTATGTTGGCTCTTGTTGTTTTTAATATATTTGCCTAGGTTGTTATTTGTTCTGAAAGCTGCTGTTATTCCTTTCTTTTTTATGTGCTTGGCTATTTTTGTTGATATTTTGCCTGTATATGTAATCGAGCAGAAGGTACTGGGTTTTTTCTCTGGTGGTGGAAATACTAATTTCAGGGCTTTCTTGTGTAGTTTTTGATTTAACATTTTATTAATTGTTTGTTCGTTGTATCCATTGTTTACTGCTATTTGCTTAATGATATTTAATTCTGTCTCAAAAGTGTATTTTGACATAGGAATTGCTGTTAATCTATGTAACATACTATGATAGGCTGCCAGTTTATGTTGTGTGGGATGGGATGATGAATTGTGAATAGTCGTGTCAGTATGGGTAGGTTTATAAAATATGGAGAAGTCATGTTTGTTTTTAAGTCTGGTAATTTTTAAATCTAAAAAATTTATGGATTGATTTTGTTCTGTTTCTATTGTAAATTCAATATAACTATGAAGAGAATGAATACACGATAAAAATTGGTCGAGTTGCCTGTTAGTTCCTGTGAAACATACCAGTACGTCGTCTACGTATCTCCACCAATATAAAAACTGTTTGAATATGGGATGTTTTGAAATCTTTGTCTCTAGATGATCCATAAAAATATCTGATAGCAATGGGCTTAGAGGATTGCCCATTATAAGTCCTGCACTGTTATTTGTAGGTATATAATTCATTATTAAATTCATTATATAATTCAAAGTCTTGGTTTATGCAAACTTCAAGAAGATGTAAAATTTCAGATGTAATGATTGGATTTGTATTATTTTGGTCTAAAAGGTTTTTTACTAGAATAAAAGTTTCTGTAGGAGGGATACTAGGAAAAAGATTTTTTACGTGAAATGAAATGAATTTTTTAGTGTTTGAAAAATTTTAATTGATTTATTTTTAAGCAAGTTACAAACTTTTTAAGACTTAAAGGTTCAATCCGACAATATTTATGTCAAAAATAAAATGATCTCTTCTGTCTTTAACGAGTTCTGGTAAAGTTTTTACGATATCATCTTCAACTATCATATCCTTCTATATCAGGCCAAAAAGCTTCTTCTTCTTTTTCAAAAAGCTCTTCTTCTTTAAGTGCCATCTCCGCGACGAAGGTTGGCAATCATCATGGCTATTTTGACCTTCGAGGCAGCTGTTTTGAACAATTGCCTTGAGCTGCAACCAAACCACTCTCTCAGGTTCTTCAACCAGGAAACGCGTCTTCTTCCTATGCTTCTCCTACCCTCTACTTTTCCCTGAATTATGAGTCTCAAGATGTTGTATCTTTCGCCTCTCATCACATGTTCGAGATATTGCAATTTCCTTTCTTTTATTGTATTTTCCATTTCCCTCTCTCTGCCTATTCTCCTTAACACTTCTGTATTCGTGATTCTATCTACCCATGGAATCCTTAACAATCTTCTAAATGTCCACATTTCAAACGCGTCAAAGTCGATTTATTGTATTCCGGTTTAATGTCCATGATTCAGCTCCATAGTAGAGTACACTGTGTACATAACATTTAACTAGCCTTATTCTGAGGGCCAATGTCAGATCTTTGCTGCATAAAATATTTTTCATTTTCACGAAGTTGGCACGTGCTTTTTCAATTCTGACTCTTATTTCTGCAGTATAATCGTTATTTTCTGTGATTATCATTCCCAAGTAAGTATATTTTTTTACTCTCTCAATCTGCTGACTGCCTACCGTTAATATTTCGTTTGTATTGTTGTTCTTGCTAATTTTCATGAATTTGGTTTTTTTGATGTTAAGAGAGAGTCCGTATTCTCCACTATATCTTAATATTTTGTTTATGATTATTTCTAAGTCTTCCAAGTTGTCGGCTATTATGACTGTATCGTCGGCATACCTAATGTTGTTAATTAAACTTCCGTTCACTTTTATGCCGACTGTCTCGTTTACCAAAGCTTCTTGTATCATTTCTTCAGAATAAATATTAAACAATAACGGCGATAGTATGCAACCTTGCCTGACCCCTCTTCTTATCTCCACTCCTTCTGACACTTCTCTTCCAATTTTCATATTCGATCGTTGGCTGTAGTACAAATTTGATATCAATGTTACATCCCTCACATCCAGATTCTTGTTTTTGAGTACTTCTATAAGTCGGTCATGTTTTACCTTATCAAATGCCTTGTTGTAGTCTATAAAGCATACATAAAGATCTCGATTAACAAAAAAGGTGTAACTACTCTTTTTATATCCTAAAAAACAAATTTTTAATTCATTTTCAATCTTGCTATGAATTATTCCAATAAAATGTTTAATAAGTTTTTTAGATGTGTACTCTACAGCAACCCAAATACCCAGCGCGATTTGGGTCTTTCCCCACTCTCCAACTGTTGGCACTTCTTTCTCAATTATTTGCTCGTTTTCTTCAAATATTTCAGGATCTAATTCATCTTTAGAGTCAACATATTTTACCAAATCTTCTTCCGATTCTGAGCTACTAAAAGTTTCTTCTAGTTTTTTAATCATCTTTGGTTTTTGAATTTTTGCTTCTTTTTTCTTTCTGTGTTCTTTTTCTTTTGCTTGTTTTTCTATTTCTTTTATGTTTTTCAATCTATTTTCTTCTTTAAGTTTATTTAGAACTTCTTCGGAAGTAACAACTTCTGCCACTGCAGCTACTTTTTTTTGAGCCCAAAGGACTTTGCTTATTTGTCTGTTTAACAGTATTTAATAGCAGCTCCTCGAAACTTATTTTTGAAGAACTACTACTTGGAGTTGGATCAGAAATATTGGTTGTATAGTTTTCCACACACTGGTCTTTATTTACCGACTTATCAATATTGCCGGCGTTAATAGCATCCATATTAGTATTTGCGGTTTCAGCTACAACTATTGTTTGGTCTTCTAAACTTTTTTGTTCTTTCCATCTTTTTAGGCTTTTAGGGTGGTATTTTTCCTCTGGTATGACATGACAGTTAAATGGATATATACCAGCTTTTTGTAGTGCCTATCGTTAGAGAAAACTCATTTTTTGGAATTTTAAGGCCAGTATTATGTCTCTGCCAGGTTACGAGTTGTTGGTCCCAAGCGTCTTTTAGAGACTAAATATGGCCAAATCCAAAGGCTGCAGAAGGTGGCTAGTATGAGGAGGAAATTTGATGATTATGATATCATTCTGTCATGCTGATTCTACTATTTCAATACTAATATGGGTACTATGACCGTCATATATCAACAGTACCGACCTATTTTCTCCTAATGCGGGAATAAACGTTTTTTTAAAATAATTTAAAAATACGTCACTCTCCATCCATCTATTGGGACTGGCTGCATAAGCAGTTCCCGGAAATGAGTTCTTGTTATCTGGTAGCCAGGAATCCCAAATATTTTTTCCCTTGAATACGATTAGTGGTGATGCCTTTGTCCCCGATACAGACACTGCTGAAATAACCGTGGTGTTTTCTCTTCCTGGACCGGAAGTAGTTCTGGAACTTGGTTTACCTTTAGCTCCCACGACTTTGGTTTTTTTGGGGTCGTGAGAAATGGATGTTTCGTCCATATTCCACACGAGTTGCGACTTGTCCTCTAATTTTAGCTGAACTAAAGTTTTTTTGAGAATATCAAAATATTCTTGGATGATGAAAGGATCTGTCATTTTTTGTCTTGAGTACTCCACAGCTTAGGGTTTTTTATGCTCAGTGGCTGACGTCTTTTAAAACTCCCGAACCACTCATCCCAGGAGTGTTATCCTTAAATAAAGTGTTTATGTCATTTTTGGTAACAAATTCGCGAATAATCTCTAGTAGTTCCAATCTGGATATTCCAAATCCCCACTGCTCTATAGTTTTTTGAAGTAAGAGTACCTTTTAATACTAGATCACTTAAAAAATAATAATCAAGTATTACGAGTGCTTACAAGTTAAAGACAAAAAAGTTGTGCCTTAAAATAACCGTTGACCTACCCAAAACGTACGCTTATGACAGGTACTAGAAATTCGCAATTTATGAAATCAATTCAACTATAAAGGTTAATAAAATACAGATAACATGAGTTATCTGTATGTCATAAGGACGCATATTCGGTAATTGTCTTAAAATTATCTGAGGAATCTCCGATTTTCGTTTGTCAGGAGAGTTTCTGGTGACCCTGTAAAATGGCCGAAGAAAAAAATTATATTAACGGATAATAATTAAACCATTTAAGATACACAGACCATATAGTTACTTTAACGAGAGTTTAAAAACGATTAGAGATAATGGTTTACAGCTAGACTAAAAAGCCAAAAAATTTTAAATAAAAATATATTAAAACAAAAAAAGTAAAGACAAATCAAGAAATTTTTTTACAAGCATTTTTTGCTAAAATGTGATAAGATTAATAACCAGTTAAAAGCAAAAAACCAATTTTCACTCAAAGAAATATAAAAATTGGAAAAAAAAATTTCACTTTGTAAGAACAAAAATTTTGTATAGTTAATTTTAACTTTAAGTACGTTTCTTTAAATTGATAAAAGGGTTGATGGTGTGAGCACATATTCCTGAGGTTTTAAAGGTCTTGAGGACCTGATGCATCTATACTACTTGTACTCATATTCTTAGTTTCTTGGGGGCCCGAAGATGCTCTAAAAGTTTGTTAACAGCCAAATTGGTAGCGGTAGCCCAATTATTTTCAACAGATTGTGAGTAGAAGACTTATATCTCTACGATTCTTTGCTTTGATTGTGAACAGAATATTATCAAAAGTTACTGCAAGCGACGCCTTCTATTTAGGATGTTTATGAATGTATATTTTTTTGTTTACATCCAAACCAACATAAAAAAGGCACATTTTTATATGTACGATGGCATAATTTGTAAAATAACTCCAACCAAAACTATTTGATTTTTAGATCATTATTTCAACAAATAAATATTTTCAAGTAGTTGCGGCATTCAAAAAAAACAACGGTCTACAACTACAAGATTATGGTAAGATCCAATAGCAGAATCAAGATTTGATCTTATTTCTCTGCTTGCGCTGCTATATTAAATAAGATTTTATTAAAATTATTAAACCATTGTAAAATAAAAAATAAAAATATTTGGAAGAAATTAAATAAAAATAAGGGTAATAAAAGCATTTATATCAATATGCTTTTAGCGTACATATCAAACGTACTAAAATATCAAAGGCTTTTAAAATAAACGATAAACGTCTAAGAAATACTGATTTATGAGTTATATCGTCTGGAAATCTTGTTTATAAAGTTCACTTAGAAGTCACGCCGTACATAACAATTTTTAGTGTATCAAGAGCGTAAAATGGCCATTTATTGCCTCATACGTTTAGGCACTGTTATTGCTAAAGCACGCCCACAACGCAACTAAAATGATTTAAAATCTTTGGGTGAAAAGTTTATCTCCGCTGTCAATTTCGGGCAATGTATTTCGTGATTCTGATTATAAACGCAAACTCTTGATTTAGTGTTAGCAATCTACAATGTACTACTAGTAAAATCCATAATTTAATTGTGTCTAGTAATATTTAAATGATATTTAATAAGATTTGTAAACTTCTTCTTTACATAAAGGTGCCTATTCTCCTATGATATTGATAACCACATTCATTCATCTGCTTATATTCCCAACAATTCGAAATAAATCAGTTGTTGTTAGACCTTGTAGAAATAACCGTAGAATTCAGTATTTAATATTAAACATAAGGTAGCCAAAGTAATCCAATGTTCTGTTCTTTATGGTGTTAATAATGTGTTTGTCTTTTTTTAGCCTTTCCAGAAAATTTACTTTAGTTGTTAGATGTATACAGGGTGTTTCAAGAAAAGGTAACCCCGTCTCTAGGGTAGGTAAAAAACTGAAAAATAATTGGGGTTTGCTTAGTAAAAAATTTTTGTAACGCCATCCGTTTCCAAGATACAGGGCGTTGAAGAAAAAAAAATTTACGCATTTTTTACGATTTTGGCGAAACTACTGGCAACATTGTAATGAAATTTTATACGAATATGTTTTGGAAGCTGATACATTCCATGAAATTGTTTTTATATCTGATTCTCATAGAGGGCGCTAGTTACACGGATCGTACTAAGGATTAGTCAATATAACTTTTTAAGTATAATTATTAATCAAAATTTCAAGTAAACTTAAACATCATTTAATTTTACACGAAAAAGGTACTCTTGGTAAAACTCGATGCTGTGTACCGTTTTCGGAATATTTTGATTTGAAAATTATGAAGTAATAATGAAGAACTAATTAAGGAAAATATATGGAGAAGTCCAAGAACAGGGTTTGTGGCGTAATTAGGCGAGATGAAGATGCAACGATCAGAAAAATTTTCGACTAAAGAGGACCAGTGGGAAGACAAGCCAGAGGAAAACCAAAACTTAGGTATTAAAATAACATAGAGGATAATCTAAAATCCATCGGAGTTAACGCATGTAGAAGAGTTGCCAGAGACAGGGGCGAATGGAAGATTGTTCTGAAGAAGTCTTTGGCTCATAACGAGCTGTAATACTTGATGATGATGAACCCGTTTTTCTTACTCGTTGGTGAAGAGTGGTAAATGTTGAGTGAGTAGGATGCTCACCATTGGGAATTTTTTCAGCGTATCTACGTTGTGCAGCTCGAGCGTTACAACGTTTTATTTAAAATAAAATTTTAATTAAAATAATACATAAGAAAGCCCTAAAATTAGTATTTCCACCACCATAAAAAATCCTGTACCTTCTGCTTGATTACATAAATATAGGCAAGATATCAACAAAAATAGCCCAACACATTAAAAGGAAAGGAATAACACCAGCTTTTATAACAAACAACAACTTAGGTAAATATATTAAGAACAACAAATATCAAAAGAAAAAGCACTATTTGTCACAGTGGTGTACAAACTTAAATGTGGCGACTTCCCAAAAACATACATCGGTCAAACTGGTAAAACTTTTAACAAACGGATAGCAAAGCACAAAAGGGTTTTTAATAATAGAAAAACAGATTCTACGTACGCACTTCACCTTCTAGACCATAATCATTATTTTAATGACCAATTTCAAATTCTTCACATTCAAAATTAATGCTTTAAGCTGTCTTTATTAGAATCTACAAAAAATTAACAAATTAAAAAATACAGACATAAGTCTGAGTGACCAACTTAAGATAAACACTTCTCCCCTTCGCAACTTATTCAGTTAAAGACTATAAAATGTAAACGCATGCCAAAAATAAATCTCGTGAGAAAGGCACTCTGCCGAAACAGCTGTAATGATAATAAATTATAATAAATTTTGTGGAAGTTATAAAAACAAAAGTTTTTAGTGTTTTATTCTTGGATAAATATAATTTCCATCTAACTTTTACGGTTAACTTCCACTAACGGTTATCACTTAGTTCTAGGCTCCTTATGAAGCATTTTCGAACTAGTTAAATTATAATAAAATTTTCTGAGTAATTTCTGGTCTTCGTTTGTCAGGAGAGTTTCCTGTCATCCTGTATACAAACATAGCCCAAGACTGTTTTTAATTAATTTTTATACAGTTTTACTAAAATATAACTTTAGTTGTGTAATCCATAGTATTTTTAAACGGAATATTGTGCAGTTCACATCCACTCAACCTTTAAAATGAACATCGTGGTACACACAAAACAAATAAAAAGTAAAGTCCTATATGACAAAGCTCATAAAAACCCAAGGTCTATTAAATTTTTATGTACTTTGTGTATCCTGATAATTAAACGAAAAGATTATACTCTAAAAAAATTATAAACCTCCAGCAAAAGTGCTGATTCCCAGGCGAGCTTTCGCGGACGTCAGTAAAGGGGTAAAAGGGTAAATCCCACCTTGATTTGACAGTCTAATCCAATAAGCTCATATTTTACTCGCAACCTTCATATTTAAACAGCAGGACTGAGAGTTGAACAAGTAGGTTCCCGCAGGGTGTGCGCCTTCCTTTTACATGTTTCTGAGATTTTAGCTCGGGCATCTCGACAGGCGAGTATAGAGATGAGTTAAACGATTGATTAAGTAGGAACTATACAACAATGGAATTCAGAGAAATCGATTTTGATTGTCTCGGACGATTTGAAAATCTGCGACGTAAAAATTGCATCTTTTCCAGATTTCTGGAAAACTTTTATTATTATTGGATAAAATAATATAACATATTTTTTTGTTTTTTCGTGTGTCGTTAATATTAAATAACAAGTCTGAAAAAAATTATATTATTAGCAAAAAACGAATTTCTATTACATGACTCCATTATTTCTTCGCAAAATTCTAATCTTCTATCCGGGTCATCTTTGTTTACTACTTGCACTAAAATGTATTCAACATTATTAATAAATTAACCATCGATTTTTGTTTAAATTTCAAGTTTTTATCTTATAAAGCCTGTTTGAACATTATTCTGAGTAAATATAAAATCAATATAAGTCGTGGGACAAAATCCAAGAGATTAAATGTCGCATCGAAAAGCAAAAAAGATGCATTCTTGACTATGAGCACTCTGTTTAAGAGCCATGACCTCACCCTAAAAACAAAAATAAGGCTCCTTAAATGTTACGTATACTCAGTGCTTCTGTACGGAGTAGAAACGTGGATATTGAAGGCAGAAACTGGTTATACAGAAGAATCCTGAAGATACCATGGACAAAGTCACCAATGAAGAAGTACTACCGGAGGATCAACACAACCGCAAATTTGGTCAACATCGTGAAGGGCCGTAAGCTGCAGTACTTGGGACACATCTTGAGAAATCTAGGCAGATATGCATTCAATGCATTTTTTTAAGAAAATTAAAGGAAAAAGGGCCTCAGGATGAAGAAGAATATCCTGGCTTGCTAACCTGAGAGCATGGTATAGACCTCAACACAGCTATTCCGTATAGCAAGCAACAAAGTGATCATAGCCAGAATGATCACCAACGTTCGGAATGGACAGACACCCTAAGAAGAAGAATATATAAAAAAACAGCGGCGATAGAATACATCTGCGTCTGACGTTTCTTTAAATGTAACATTCAGCGGTTATTCTTCCATCGATTGTAGGACTGCTTTCTGCTACCAATGCACTTTTTTTAGATACGTATATCTTAACAATCAATGCCTTTGATTCTTAATTCTTAATATGTTTAAAAGCGTTTCGTTCTGTACTTTTCAGAAGCCTTTTCGTAATTAATGAAAGCTATATAAATATATTTACGTTGATGGCAGCATTTTTTTAGAAGTATATTTAAACCAAAATATGCCTCACGGTTACCCAGCGTATTCCTAAATTCTAACTGAATTTAATCTAGGTCTCTTTCGCAATGACTTCCAATTTTTCCACGAATAATGCGAAGAAAAATTGTCAATGTGTGGCGCATCAGACTAATTAATCTGTATTCGTCGCATCTTTTTGTCCGCTGCTTCTTTGGAATTGCTATAAAAACAGACTTATTGCCAGGTTCCTCAAAAAATCGTGTTTTTTTAATCAATTTTATTTATATTACAAAAGATATTTAAAAAACTTTTAGTAAGTGAAAGTACATACATTATACTACTTGAATTTTTTTTTCTTTTTTAGAATGGCGGCTTTAAAAATATCTACTCAAACTCATCCAATTTGTTAGTGTGTGTCATTATTTCTTGGAAACGAATCATCTGAAAGCAAAAAACTAAATGGTTTTATATTCTGTATCTAATTGGCTATCGTCGGTGTTACAATAAATCATTCTCACAGAAAAAAAAACAAAATGGCGGACTTTTAAATTTTTCGACCCTTTTAATCCTTCTTCTGCAGATGATATTGTACTAATAGCTGATAGGATAGATGAGGCCAAAGAACTTTTAAATCAGCTCTACCTTTCCTCGCTAGAAGGGGGATTGAAAATAAATATATCTAAAACCCAGATGATGACAAATCTTGTAGTCAGCGAAGATATATGCGTAGGAACAAGATCCATAGACCAGGTAATGGCCTATAAATACCTAGGTCATGAGATTCGCATCGCATAGGAAAACTGACTTGGGCAGCCTTCGGCAAGCTGAACCATATTTTCAAATCGTCTGATATACCAATATGCCTTAAAAGAAAAACGTTTAATCAGTGTGTTTTGCCAGTGTTAACTTACGGTGCCGAAACGTTGACCATGACAAGGAGAACAGTTCAAAAGATCCGTGTGTGTCAAAGGGCGATGGAGCGTGCTATGTTGGGCGTTTCACTACGAGACAAGATCCCAAATCGCCAGCTACGACAAAGAACAGGAGTGGCTGATGCAGTAGAGAGAGTAGCAACACTAAAATGGAACTGGGCAGGTCACGTGGCTCGAATGACAGACAATAGATGGACAAAGCGGATACTGGAATGGAGACCAAGAGATGATGCCTACCGAAGTAGAGGTCGTCCACCAACACGTTGGACTGACGATCTAAAACGTTGTCATAGGAATTGGATGCAAGAGGCACAAGATCGAAATAGATGGAAAATTATGAGGGAGATCTATGTCCAGCAGTGGATAAGCGAAGATTGAATGATGAATCCTTCTTCTAGTCGGTCAGATAGCCAAGCGGGCCAGGCGGCCGATTCTCATTCGCTTTACTGTCGAATGATTTAGTGGATGTGGGTTCAAGCCCCGACTCAGTGTACAGAAAAATAAAAAAGACTAACGCAGCAGTTTAAAATTCTAAAACGAATCTTCGACTTAGCCTAGAATATGCTGGTGACTGATCGGCCTATGGTGGAGCAGTACGGCAAGAGATAAGGGCTTGCGGCTCGGTTACACTCCTCCATAAATCTATACCGAAAGGGAGTGTTACCTAAATACCGGTGTATATATATAATCCTTCTTCTTCTTGTAGTGCCTATTCCGATGTTGCTGAATATCATGGCAATCTGTATTTTGCATACAGCTGCTATTAAAAAGTTTGTGGCTGTTGTGTTGAACCGCGTATGGAGAATTTTTAAGCTAGGTAATCTTTCGTCTTCTTAATCCTCGTTTTCCTTCTACTTTTTTTTGTAGAATTAATTGCAGCAACCCATATCTTTCGCTGTTTCTCATAACGTGACTGAGGTATTCGATTTTGGTTGTTTTTATTGGGGTTAACAACTCTTTTCCTTTTTGCATTTTTATAAAAAGTCCTTTTAATCCATCGATTTTAATTGTTTATAAGTTTTTTAAATACCAATGAATATTTTTAGTTGCAGCACCGAACATAGAGAGACATCTAAAGAGTAAAATGTTGTTTGGCTCATCTTGATAAGTGCAATAGTTTCGAAATACGAGTGACACCCAATTGAAAAACGTGGTTTTGAGAAAAACCCATTAAAGTAATTAGCTACTATCACACGATCCGTGTTTGAATGGCTGGATTCACTGCTTTAAGCGCTTTGCTGTTCCCTCTTCTCTATTCACTTTAGGGTCGCGCGGGTCTACGGGACTAATTATATACTAAGAAATAGAGTTTTTCTGAAATACATCTTAGAAACTTAAAAGGATAGGAAATAAATCTAACATTTCAACAACATTCAAATCAGCAAACATATTAAGATCTATTTTGTCTAAAACCAAACCTAACAATGAATAAGAAAGACTTGTATTTATAAAATACCTTGTGAATGCGATCAGTTTTATTTAGGTTAGGTGAAATCAAAGGAAAAGGAAATCTTAGACGTGGAACAATATTGTGGATATAAAATTTGAGAGAATAATTGAGCTGAATCGTTGAAAAACTCTTAAAAGTATACTTACTATATTAGTAGCAGTATAAAAATAAATTTGTAATTTAAACTAATTATAATAATATGAAAAAATATTTCACAAGTGTTACATTACATAAACTTGAATCACGAAAAGGAACGATTGATTCCAATTCTAGTCAGACGTAGTTCAAAAACGGATGAGCCCACAGTGTAACTGGTATAATTTTCCAGAGACTTTGCTTGAATTAATGCAGTTACATGAGAAGTATAAAGTACTTCTTGGAATATATATAATTATATTAATTATAGATATTATATAATATCTATAATTATACAAGTACTTTAAAATAAGTAATAAAAGATGACGCTGCTAATAAAAAATCTATAGAGCGTCCTGAACTGCAAAAAATCAGATCTAGTATTAAAAAAGAAAGTTAAAACTTTCTAAAGATAAGTAATTTTGTAAAATTCTATTTATATATATATATATATATATATATATATATATATATATATATATATATAAACAGACAGTTGAAGATAACCGGAAACGACCAATACTAAGGAAGCAATAAAAAACGGGTGCTTTTAAGTGAGTGTCTTTTATTAAGAGTCAAGCTTTCGCCACATAATTTTGGGCTTCATCAGAACTTGCTTTAATGGAAAAACATTCTTTACAATATCATAATTAGCGATGTTATTTTAATCTTACCTTAATGTCGACACTATCTCTTAGTGTATAATAAAATTGACAGGGACATGCACATATTTTTAAAAACAAACCAAACGCATCTCTCAACAAGAGGAAAAATGAAAAACAAGGCCTTTATTAAATATTTAAAGTTACTTTATTATAACCATGTGGGCCGGTATTTTTGACAAGAAATTGTTAATTAAGTCATGTGCTATTTCAACTGTCACCTATCGAAACAACACCTGTCTTAATCACTTCTTCTTTTTGTTGGCATAGAACAATAACATTATTCAGTCAGAAATATTGGACTTTTCTAATTGTCATACAAAATTAAATTAAAAATTGAATAAATATAGGCCACTACTGTATATAAACATATCATGTTTAATAAATCTTTGGTTTGTAATTAGTTTTGGGTATAGTAGTCAACATGACGGTAAGATGTATGTAATATATACCTTTTGTCGAAGAAACAAGAGTATGAATGATTATAATAGATATAAAATAAATTCAAAGTTCATTGTTCTCACAAAAGGGGAATAACACATCCGTGTAGTTGTTAGTATATCACAATTGTATCATTGTTGTCTTTTTATATTATTGATGTTAGTGGTATAAACATAATATGTCCAAGAAGGGTTAGACATTTACACTTTTTCTTTCTCAAAATTCAAATTTTGACAAATAGCCTGATTGAAAATATAGAATTATAAAAGCTATATAGGTAATGAAAAACATAGTTTGTACATGAAGTTAAGTTTTTAAAATGTTTTAATTAAAATTATTAACAATTGTCTTGTAAGTTACATTGAATTTAGTACACATGAGTTACAGGCAATAAACTGAGTCACAACAGACAGCAAATAACAACAATACGTTAGTTGAAAGTGTGGAGGGACAGTATTATGAAAATCTAATATAAGAAGCTGGTACTTTTTTATTTTTAGTGAATTTTTGTTGTAAAATATAAGTATAGATGGAACTTAAGTTATCAACATCTTTTTTGTGGTTAAGTGAATTAGAACAATTATTAATATAACACATCTCTAAGATTTTACGATGAGCTTCTTAAAAAGAGAAGCTCTTTTTAGTATTGGGTCGTTCCCGGTTATCTTCAACTGTCTGTTGTTTACCAGTAACCTGTTACTGTCTTTGACTTTCTTTTATATATATATATATATATATATATATATATATATATATATATATATATATATATATATATATATATATATATATATATATATATATTATATATATATATATATATATATATATATATATATATATATATATATATATATATATATATACTTATATATAAATATTTCAATGTTGTATGATTCTAGTTCGTAGTAACATAAAACCACTTAATGTGACTATTATCTTATAGTGCTTCTTACCTTCTTCTTACTCCAGTTCACATTAAGTTGACATTTACATCGCATCCGAAGCAACTATATCGCGTTCATAAAACTTTATAAACATATTCAAAGTTAGAGCCACTACCAGAGTTCTGGTGCACTTTTTTTATCTTTTTACCGACGTTTACAAGTTTCGTTCTATCGCCTTACTTTTCAACGGCGACGAGGCGTTCGCCACTTTTAGAAAAATGACCCTCGGGTATGTCAGCGGGAAGCATGAGTTAGCAAACTTTATCGGTGACATTAAATTTGGAATTTTCCGCCTCACAAGTTATTGCTCAGATCTATCTATTTAAGTAGGTTTATAGGTAATTATGTAATAGGTTCGTATAAAGGTTTAGAACTTGTGATTTTGGTGAAGGTTAGAAGTAAACATTTTTAAAAGTAGTTTATATTTTGCATCTGAATTTTACGATTTTTTTTAAGAGTGCTACAACATAAATAAGAAAAGTAAAATGTTTATACAAGTTTATAATCGTTCGAAGACTATTTCGTTGTGTCATTTAATATACACCATAATAATTTAAAAAAAAACTAGTTTAATATATTATAATTTTAATATACTTATATTTAATATTCTGCTACAGCTTTTTGTAATTTATATTTACATGTCTCACAGTTTAGATCACAACACAGGTAAAATTGCATTACATTACATTACAAGAATATACAGTGTGGCGCACCGAAAACGAAACAGAGGCATTTACTGGCAGATGATTCCTTTTTTGAAAAAACGCTCGGACCCGTCGATTTTGTTTTCGAGGGGGACACAAAATTGGCATAAAATTACTTTAACATTTGCAGCCCCTTAAGCGAGGGTGGCATCATCCCTAAAATCTTAAATAAAAAGGGGGGTCGAATGATCCATTATTTGAAAGGTCTTTCAACTCCCTTTATAATGATGTAAAATTCATGTATTCAATTCAGTAGTTTTGGAGATTTATTGATTTAAAATTTAAAGTAGACTTTAATAGGTACATCAAATTAGTTTGTACTTCTTTCAGAAGAAATTGGAGTAAAAGCATTTTCTTGATAAGTAAATGCTTTTATTTACTACGCCCATGGTTTATTAATAATAAAAATAGCAATTGAAGTGTCCTTTGTGACAAAAAAAGTTGTTTCTTGAAGAAAGATAAGTAGAGAATGCCACGTACTTATTTTAAATAGGAAATAGTACATTAGTTTGCGATTGATTTGACCAATCGTTGTTGTTAAAATATCATTTATTGCTTTATACATAAATTAACCATGGTATATTCCACGGCAGAAAGGGTTGAAATTATTGAAATATTTTTCGGAAATAATCAGTGCGCTAATAGAACAGCACACATTTTTAATGAGCAACATGAGAACAATAATGTGCACCGAAAATATGGTCTAGAACTTGTAGCTAAATTTCGGGAAACTGGATCAGTCGCCAATAAAAAACGTAATATTGAAAATCCTATAAGGAACGAAGCAACAGAAGTGGGGGTTTTAGGGCAAGTTATTGTAGATCCTACATTAAGTACCCGCAAATTGCAAACTTCGTGTGGTGTTCGACGTTCTATCCAACGGATTCTAAAGGCCCATAATTTTCAACCGTATAAAATTCACCTTGTACAAGAACTTAATGAAGATTAAGTTTGATAAGCGACTTTTATAAGCGATTAGAATTTTGTGAAGTTATTGAGTGAACGAATTACAAACGATGAACAATTTCTATTTAACGTTTGCTTTTCCGACGAATGTTCCTTTATTTTAAATGGCGAAGTAAATCGTCATAATTGTCGATATTGGTCGGACTCTAATCCCAGAATTTACCATAAGGTACACACACAGCAGCCACAAAAATTAAATGTTTGGGATGGCATTTTTGGCGATCATTTGGTTGGTCCTTTTTTCTTACCTGGAAATTTGACTAGTGAAATGTATTTGGAATTACTGCAAAATGCCATAGATCCTGCGCTAACAGATAGAATTGAAAATCAGAATGATGGTCGATACGTTGAGAATATGTTGATGTTCCAACAGGATGGTGCCCCACCACATTATGCATTAAGAGTTCGGCATTATTTAGATCAGACCTTTCCAGGTCAATGGATTGGTAGAAGAGGTGCCGTTGAATGGCCCCCAAGATCGCCAGATTTATCACCTTTGGATTTCTTTTTGTGGGGTTACTTAAAAAGCAAAATCTATGCTACTCAGCCAACATCCTTAGAAGATTTATGACAAAGAATTGTGAATGAGTGCCATCAAATTACTCCTTAAATATTGCAAAATGTCCGGCAACGTTTTCAGCAAAATCTTTATTATTGCATGGAAAGTAATGGTGGTCATTTTCAACATTCACTCGGCTGACAGGTCAGTTCATTCTTTATTTTTTAACAACTTTGCTGCTATGTATTGATCTCCTCTTACGATGATGTATTTAAACTTTAAATCAATAAATCTCCAAAACTACTGAATTGAAGTACATGAATTTTACATCATTGTAAAGGGAGTTGAAAGACCTTTTAAATGATGGATCATTCGACCCCCCTTTCCATTTAAGATTTTAGGGATGGTGCCACCCCCGCTTAGGGGGCTGCAAATGTTAATGTGATTTTATGCCAATTTTGTTTCCCCCTTGATAACAAAATCGACGGGTCCAAGCGTTTTTTTTTTAAAGAATCATCTGCCAGTAAATGCATCTGTTTCGTTTTCGGTGCGCCACCCTGTATATAAATTTCACGTTAAGAAAATAACATTAGACTTATGGAGATCAGTGTTGCCAAAACTCTCAGGCGTGCGGTTTACTATGATATATTTTTCGAATTTCCATTCTCAATTAAAATTTAACTGTAAAGTCAGAATAACAACTGAAGAACCACAAAGCCTTAGTATCATTATGTAGTCTCAGAGAACGACATAAAATCACTGACATACGTACACCGTATTATTTTAAGTTGCAATTAGTAATTAGATATACACATTCCAAGCGGTCCGTTTATTTGCTTTTAAATCTTAAATAGCCGACAAAGTGCATGATTTAATTAAGCAATATTTTCTATGATTCATGGTATATGATATTCTTACCGAAAAACAAATAAACTGTCGTTACTATAATTAAAATAAGATAAAATAAAATAATCTTTTGTAAATACTATTTATTTAATTAAAATCATTTTTCCTACTTTTAATCTCTTGTTTCGAATGGACACTTTTGGTCAATTACGTTAAAAAACAATTATTTAATTCATGTCTGTGAAAACGAAAATACAAATTATACATCCGTGAATAGTGCTTGTGTTCATCGTGGCATCGCTGCGCTTCTATCGTCCATAAGAAATACATGGCCCTATCTCCGCAATGTTTTCTTAACGTTGAACGCTGTTATAGTTATTTTACAATAAATATGTTGGAATAGGTAAATTTACTATTAATATTTAAACTGTAAGGTTTAGAAAAAATTTTAAATTATAAGTAATATGTTTACTTATGTTTTGCAGATTTTGAAAAGACATTTAAAAAGGTTCAACATAAAAAGCTTGTAGACATATTAATAAGCAAAAAGTATTGACCGTCGTGATATAAAAATTATTTCTAATCTGTATTGGAATCAAACTGCCAAGGTAATAGTTAACAATCAGAAGACCCAAGATATCAAAATACAGAGAGGAGTCCGCCAGGGTTGCATGCTGTCACCTCTACTCTTCAATGTCTATAGTGAAGGTATTTAAAGAAGTCAGATTCAATAGACCCGGACGGGGGAAAATTGGATTTTTGCCGTTTCCCAATCTCACTACTTAACAATACCTGTCCGTCCCTGAGAAAATAGCCGCAACTATTTTCTCACCAAAACCAGCAATTGCTGGAACCGTCTATCGAACTCCTACGAGGCCTGGCCGTTAGCAAAAGCGACCAATAACAGGATTATAGTGCAACACACTAGTTCTGAAGTTGGTCGCAATCGCAAAAAGGGCTTGCAGGAACAATGGTCACTAGAGATCACGGTTTTATCCCTTGCCGACTCAGACTCGCACACATTTAACACTCAAACACGTTCACACAAATCACGCTCACACTAATCCAACGGTGAAAGGGGTCCTCTTTCTGCGACCGAAGCATCCTCAACACTGAGACCCCCAGCCGACTGCAGCCCCCGTTACTTAACACGGGGTCTGTGGTCGGACGGGGAAAATCCAGGTGACTCGACGGAGCCAAGTAACACCGAAATGGTAGCGTCCATCACCGTTGGGTTAAACACACACATATAATCACACTGGGCAAAATGCGAGAAGTCGACTCTCGAAAGATGAGGGCCTCCATTTGCGAGCACGCTCAACCCCAAAATTACAGTGCAGTACACTGATTTTGGGACCGAGTACAAGCTCGAAAATGACGTGAAACAATAATAACTAGAGACCCGATTCTGCCGCATCTAGCTCAAAAAAACACACACACACTGACTCTGGAAAAAACATCACAATCAAGCCTTTTACCCCTGATTTGTATAGTGACTCCATCTCAACAGCCTCCAAAATGTATTACAAAAGAAGAAGAAGAAGACCGCTAAAGTCCCAGTGGATTTTTTTGGCTTTTATTGCTTTCTCAACATATTCAACTTAAGCCTGAAGAGGATCAAATGATTCTAAACGCGTACAAATCGTTCATTCCTTTTTGAAATAAAGATATCCTAACCCTATCCCGCAAAAATGAACATTCACTGACTGATTCAATAAAAGGTATATTTATCAATGGCGAAGTTTTGAATAGCTTGCGTCTTGCAGACAATACAGTAATAATGACAGATAACAACAATGATTTACAGAACGTAATGCAATGACTTAATGAATGCTGTCATGAATACGGACTAAGGATGAATTTGAAGAAAACTAAATGCATGATCATGACTAGATCAGCAGATGCAAACATCCAATTGATTGTAGAAGATACTGTATTTGTGAGTGTGGATACTTACATACAAATACTTTGGAACATGGATAACATCAAATGTAGACCAAACCAAAGAAATTAAGACACGTATTGAAATAGCACGTGCATCATTCGTTAAACTTAACAAAATTCTTTGTTGTCGTGGTATAAGATAAGGAAGACGCCTAATAATGCTTCGGTGTTACGTATTCACTACTCTTCTTTACGACTTGGAAGCAATGACATTGAAGAAACCTACGAATATTGTTGACTATCAAAAGAAGAAAACTTAAGTACTTAGGATATGCGATGAGAGGGTCAAAATACTTATTATTGCAACTTATTACGCAAGGCAAAATTTAAGGAAAGCGAAATATGGAAAGACGAAGAATCTCGTGGCTTAAAAACTTGAGGGAGTGGTTTGAATACGTTAGTACAGAACTATTTAAAACTCATCTAAATGTGTTTGTGATTTTATTTATATATTAGATTAAAATCCCAATCGGTTATGTAACCAGTACATTTCCACTGTGCTACAAAAGTGTTAATAAATACATAAATTGTTAAAAACTTTTCTACATAGCGCGTATGTTTTGTGGTATCTAGGATAGTTCTCTTTGCTTCTGTAATATTGAGTATTTATTTTGCTCGTCGAAATGTCTGTAGACGAAAAAGTTGAAACAAGAACAATTAATATTGTTTTTGTTAGCACTGGTGCCCCAAACACTTGAAAAGTTAGATGAAAATATTAATAGATTATGGTCTATGGAACTGTATTACTGGAAATAATAAAGATGCAGGTGAAGACCAAAGGGCGGTAGCCAAATTAGGCTTATCGCTTAACTCATCTGAGAAAAGCAAATACATCCAAAGAAGGCTGAGAAAACCTAAAAAAAGGCGTATCAAAGTGCCAGACTAACTAGACCAATGTTTCTAAAAAGAAATTTATATCGTGCAAAGTTAGAAGCCACGCTCTTTTTTTTGTTTATTAAATCTTATCTTAAAGTTACAGCAACCAATATTTTTGGAAACTTTGGAAAAAAAATAAATCTAATTAATTATTAATATGTAATTAATATTATTATTATCCAGGTTTAGCCATACGGTTCACACTGCCTTTAAGGGGAAAATTCACTCATCCCAGATACCTAAGATAATAAGGAAGATGGTCGGTTTGGAGAAGTCCGAGCTTGTCAGCTAGTTCTTGGTATATAATCTTTCTTACTGAGTTCTTTATAATCAGTACCGACAAATGCCTGGCAACCACCGGTAAGATGTTGGATTCTTGTATTTGTCATTCATATTAGCATTTGTCATTTTGGACTTGAGGATATTTAACAATATATTTCAGGTAAAGTTGAAATAACCTGATCCTGAATGGGTATTAGGAAACCCTCAGTCTCAGGAAATATCTTTTCTGATGTCAACCAATAGTTCGGCGCTGTATTGTCGACATATTCTTGGCTGATCTCATTGAGAACTCGTCCATGCAAAAGTTTTCTTGTTTCCTCAGTTGTTTAAGCGGCGTTGTGTTATCTACTGCGCAAATTGCTTGATGTAAAGTAAATGTCTCAGCCTGTACCTGAAAATTAGTTCTTAAATTAGCAACTTGTTTATCCAGTTGCTCACTTATATCCATAAGTCCTCTTCCCCCTTGATACCGCGGTAATGGTGTTCACTCTACTGCACTGCGTGGTTGGTGTTTTTGCGCCTTTGTGAGAAGTGTTCTTACTTTTCGCTGAAGACCCTCTATATCCGTTTTTGACCACTTTATAATACCAAATAAGTAGCTCAGTGAGGAACAGGCGTACGTATTTAATGCCTTAAACAAATTTGTAATATTAAGATATGACCAATTTTAGTCTTTCTTTCAGTAGATGATTAAGCTTCGCCACAACAGTATTGTTATTTTTATGCTAAAACCTGAGTCAGTAAAGTTCAGTAGCTGAGATAGTGGGTTCATCCCTAAACAGAACCAAAGAGGACTCAACGAGTCCCCCTGGAAAAGGCCCCGGTTAATTGGGATATCTTCAGTTTCGATGTTATTTTCACCGGGTATTTGAAGATGAATTTAAGTCTTTCACTTCGTCATTATATGCTTTAAAAATGTCACTTTATTATCATCGACTTTATATATTTTCAATATATCTATAAGCTATTCATGCGGTACTGAATCAAGGGCCTTTTTGTAGTCAATGAAGGCAATAAAAAGGTTCCTTTTTTTTTGGTGTACGCCTGGTTGGAAATGACTGAGTTTTGACGATTGACGATGAAATGACGATTAGAAGTTGTTCTTCTTATTAGTATTATTAATTAAACGTATTGTTTCAAGAACAAAATGTGATTGAAATGTCAGATGTTGATAGTTTATATTTCTTTCCTAGGTGGCGTAGTTACCCGACCAGACAAACAGTGTGACTTATCGTCCTAGTCTTTTATATAGATAGATATTCATTGGGTTTTTTCCATTTTTGATTTAATTACTTATATTTTTATAATCGTTGCTTTCGGTTACGACATTTTCCATGCATATCTGTCTACCTTTTGAATAAGTGAGCCCTTCTTTTCGCTACTATCTACAATTTTATCCATCAGAACATGCAATTCTTTAACCAACTCTGCAATTAATAACATAGTATTTACGATTCTAATATTATTGATAGGTTCCCTGTTGACTTTAATGAAGCATTCCTTATAACTTTGTGAAAGATCTCGAAGAGATCTCTCATATTTGATTAAAACGTACAGACAAATTTATAGTGTAGTGAAGGGTTATATAAAATCCCATTTTCGCAGTAAATATAGACAAACCATTTTTCTTTAGACAAACGACTTACTTGTTTAGTTGCATTCAAAATGAGGTAAAACACACGAAACCCAAACAGCAAAGAATCAGCCTTGAGTGCTTTCGGGATGAATAAATAAAGGATGGTTCATGGCTTTTTAACTTGCTGTCTGCGGTTAAGATAATCTCTTTACTGAAGTACACGTGTATAAATATTTAACTGGAGACAGAACTAAATCTGAAATTTGAAATGGAGTTTGGGTATTTACGTTAATAATTTAAGATTTCATATAAATTTTTAAACAGTATTAAATAATTGTAAAGAGAAATCAATACGGAATTGTTTTATCGCCGAAAATACTCACTTTTTATCAGAATTTTCCATATCGATGTCTGATAGAAAGATCATATTACCGATATATTTAGGCTACGATTATTTGAAGTGAGTTTAAGTAATCGACTTTAGGAAATTTTAGGTTAGGTTAGGTAAGCAATAATGCAAGAATTAAATGGTTAAGATCGGACAGTGCAAAACGTAATGAGAATTAACCACAATTACAGATAATGTGTAATACAAAATATTATTGAGAAATATTGAAGAAAATAGAAGATGAAATAATTGATAAAATACAAGACAAATGTACAACTCGCTAAAAAAAAAAGAAAAGCCAAAGTAAGTTCAACAATTGATAAATCCATATTAATAAAAAAGAATCACCGAAATGTATGTAAAGACCTTAAAAACAGTTTAAGTTATTGAAGACGTATTTTATGTTATAAAGGCCACTTAAAAAGGAAAACTATTTTGACGACGTTTCGGCAAGCTCATATGTTACGGTTAACAGCCGAAATCAGGTTGATCTCCATATTCTTCTTCTTCTTTTGGCATCATAACCCTGGATGGGTCTTTGCCTGTCTGGCTATGTCCTTCCATTCAGATCTCTCTTGTGCCCTTCTTCTCCATTGTCTTATGTGATCTCCATATTACCTAGTTAATATCGATATTCGAAGACAAACAATCTTCAGCATTCAATCGGACATTAACCGACTAATCTCGACATTAACACAAGTGTCTTGTTAAAGTCCACATTGTTTTGATGCGTAAACAAGTGGCATTCATGCAAAAAATATTGATTGATTTAACCTTTAACCTACATTTGTCAAGTTTACCTCTAAAATCTGATATATAACATAAAAAACTCATTGTCTCCAAGTAAGAGATGTAGTTCTTTTAAAATCCTCCCCTTTTTAAATTTAATGTCTGTTTCGTCCCCCCGTTTTTTTTAAGTGTTTTCTGTGTGTTTTCTGTGTGTCTTAAAGTGTCTCAATTTTAATTTTTAACTTTATATATTGGACTTTACAACCATTTGCCACATATTGCAACATAACTTTATCAAAGAAATTTGATAATTACAAGCTGATATAATTGCACACCCACACAATTTGTACATCTATTCTTATTCATTGTCTCACAACTGTCACCTTCCAAAACAAAAATAAAAATCTCAATAAATAACACACATTTCATAAATATATCTCCAGAATAAATATAAATAACTTTAAAGAACTTAATGGTATAGAACATTACTTTCATCAAACAAACAATTACATTTACCTATCTCTACTTCATTGGATAAAATCTGTCTCCTCAAGAACTTCCCCGTTTACTGTTAAACAATTACAATAGTTGACTTGAGTTCTCCAATCAACAATACAAGATAGTTTGAACCATGTTCTTTCAACCATCAATTAATAGAGTACCGGCATGTAAGTAATGTTTTATTTATTTGTTTATTTATTAATTCATTACAGTTTAATAGACTATTTTACCAATTTGTGGGTCTTACCTTGTCTGCTTAAACATTTTATTCATTTTGAAAAACCACAGACATGTAACATTGGCATAATTACTGTAATTTATATAATTTATATCACCTATCTTTGTTTTATCTTTATTAGACAACACCCTAATATGGGTTTATTATTTTCAGCATTTATTTAACTTTGTATCGTGACCTGAAGATGCTTTGCATATTGTAGAAAGCGAAACCGGTCGTCTGATTAGTTAAATTAAATTGATTGTGAGTAAGTCTAATTTATTATTTCTTTTATATATATATATATATATATATATATATATATATATATATATATATAAGTATAAGTATATATTTATATATAGGTATATATATATACACGGTTTATTTACTTTCCTATCCCTGTTAATGAATTTAAGTTTAAATCTCAAAACACAGACAAAATTAATTCGATATGCAACAAAATGCATCTCATGTTAAGGTCATAACCACACGAATTATCCCTACAAGCACACATGGCTCTTATCGCAATATATACCGCGCACCTAACATTGTTTGTTATGAAACGAGGAATGAATGTGAATACTGATTATGTGTGAGGTGAGTATAGCAAAGCTGCTAAATTCTTGTATATTTTGACAATCTTCTTATAGTATATAAACTACAAACAGGCAGGAGGTGTTTAAGTTTTAAAACAAAGTATGCTTACAGACGATATACGAGTATACAAAATGATTATGGTGACAAGAAAGGTATATAGGTCAATAGGTATAATATAAGTAGTAAAAAAAAATATGTTTTTACTTTTGCTAATAAAATAAAAGTTAAAAAAGAATCAAATTAAAAACAAATTAATTGGTTTGTTTTTATTTTACTTGACTTCACTATTTTATTTTTTTTAGATGTATCCTTTCTTGATTAAAATACGATTGCCTTGCGCAGAACCATTATTGTTGTTTTGTTACTTATTAATTGTCTTCATTACTTCATATATTTCCATTATACCTTGTGATTATAGCCTGTTAAACGTTGAAGGGATTTACTAAAATACCCGTGAAGTTTCTACATATTGTCAGATCTTCTTTTTAGGGGTTGGTATTATAAACTAGTGAATTTGTCCGACGGGGATCCAATAATTATCATCTACAGTCACTCCACTAAATTTTTCCTGACTTCCTTTTATTTTAAATCTAGAGCGACAACCAAATTTTTTAGTGTGTTTTACAACTTTCATGACAAATAAGTAACTTTCGGAGAATCGTGTAACGATGTGCTGAACGTCATACAGCAACTGCGTTCAACAGTTCGAACTGTGGGATTGTCGATAATCACGCATCCATTTCCACGACAAGACGACTAGGTGGGGTCCGGAGCGGCTATTTAAAGCGAGCGAGTGGCGGAGTTCTTGAGAGAGAGTCTTGTGGCTAACGCTCTAGCCGGACAGACTTTAACTTCGACAGGAACATTATTAGGCCCATTAGCGTATTGTAAGGTGTTGAAGAAGTTGTGGTAGATAAGGGGAATGTATGGCAAAAGTGACTGTAAGTTGTCAAATTTAAGTTTCTTGATTTTTGGCTTGTCTCCTGTTGCTGCTAATAACGGGAGTTTGTTGAGAGGTCGACCAGCTCTTGAGGACTTCATGTTCAGCTGGTAAAAGGTAGAAAGATTGACGATTTCTGTGTAAAACAGTGTGTATGGATATGCTTTCTCAAAATGCATCCGCTGCATTTTACTGATACCTAGTACATTTTTTCTAAAGTAAGGTTCTAGTGAATCTAAAGAGACAAAGTCATCATCCTCCATTTGCGTCACCATGAACTTCCTACTAGATTTCCCTATGATGTCGGCCGACATACTTGATACATAAACCTGCTGATGGTTTCTGTTTTTCGCTTTTTCGATAATCCCAAAATCTTGGTCACATTCCATGAATGAATGTCCCACTACCAGAAACCTGTGGTCAACAGTATCAATTTGTGTCTTTTCCACTACATAATTTGTTTTGGTCACCACTGTTGTCATTGTACAGAATTATGCGCTTAACGGTTGGTGGCAGCGTCTGGATGTATTTCCGAAGGCAGTAAGCAATTTCGTTGCAACCACGATTACCTTGGCTTTCATGCCAAAAAACATCTGTGCCTGTCCAGTGCAAACATTGTGCACACAAAAAGTCAAAAGTTGACGGCTATAGTATGCTTTTTTGCAGGTTAAACTAGGAGTTGGAAGCGTCTTTTGTAAATCAAAGCATACAAATACTGTAGTTGGGTCATCTTTGAAATTTCATGCATCATCATCCTTTGCATTTTTTGCAGCTTGTGCCTTGCGCAAGTGTAATTCTTTTTCAATTTTTGCTGTTGCAACTCTTTCTGGATCAACACCATTATTAATAATATTCTGTAGTGTATCACATTTGTCACACATATCGGTGTGAGGTCTCTTTGCGGGGTTTACGTTTCTTTCCATACACAGTTCTACATAAAAAGTGTAGATTTTTTTCATTTGTCAGATCCACGCTCAAATACTTCACATTTGGAGATCTAATCCTAGAGTAATGGCTACTGTACTTAGGAAGCGACTTTAAGTACTCTTTGATTAAGTAAATGGTTTCATCTGTTGTTTTATTCGATGGAGCTTTACGACCTCTTTGATCCTTGTGAGAAACCGAGTTTGTGCTGGTCATTTTTTTCATTATAACATTAGTAATTCGTTTATTACTGACATCAAGGTTTTTTTATAAAAAACAGCCTTACATACTATATACCCTTCTAATGTGTAAGTACAGCTTGTTCTCTTTACATAGCTCGCATTAGATTTTTTTCTTGCAGTATCTTGAAGACTAATGCAAAAACATAAAAAAGAAGTTTGAAGGTTCCAGCTTCCAAATCCCCAATAACTGTCAAAAATGGATTGGCATTTGTCATTAGGGATATTTGTATTATAACCGTATCGACAGTTATGGTTAAACTCTTCCATACGCTTTGCTCGATGCACTGTTCCTTTTCGGTGAGTATAAAGGTGCCCTTCATTTCTTGCCTGCTTTGCACGTACCCGTGCCCAGTTGTCTGACCTTCTCAGCCTCTTCTTACCGGGGTGTTTGTTATGTTCTTTCCATGGTCCTGGTTTAGGTAGTTCAGGTTCTACTTCAGATTCACTGTCACTGTCACTAGATCGAGGCTGGTATGTAGAATCTGCATCTAAGTCGTCTGAAAAAATAAGACATGCACTAGTTTTATCTGATAATAATCTGATTCATAGCCTTTATAAGCACAAACTATGGGCTTTACAGAATTTTCACTTACCGCTAAAGTATCAGTATCGTATCAGTTACAATAAAAGCAGTGTAATTAAGTCTTATTATTTGTTTTTGCCGTTTAATAAAATATGGGTTTATTGGGATGTATGCACATTTAAATACGAAATGTAAGCACATTGTTTAAATTGTTGAGTTTCTGAAATCAATTAAATATTTTCTACAGATCTCTTAACCTAACATAAAATTACCGGCATTTTTAATGTTCTGTCCTTTCATTTTCACCACTACACCTGCTACATACATTTTGAAAAATAAAGTTGAAAATTAACAGTATCCCATGGACTATATAAATAACTATAGGCTGTTATCAAAGCATTATATCTCGAGCCGTGTTCACTCGCATCACTTGCCTCACAATTGACATTACAATGGAAAAGGAGGAAATATGTCGACAATAGGCAGCTATTCCCTTTATCTACAGATTTTTTGCAATGTTTTAGGCAGGGCGATCGGACAATGGATCAAATTGTTGATTTATCGTATACAGTCGAGAAAAGGGTAGAATCGATAAATCAGTCTGCATTAAAAACGGGCGGTAAATGGCGCAGATGATTTTTTGGTGAATGATTTTTGGGTATTTAATGGTAGATAAAAATTGTAAGGGAACTATTGAAATTAACAATATATTACTAATAATTTTTAATATTTTACATGTGTACCAATTAAACAATTAAAGGAAACTTGTCAAATACAGTAAATTGAAAAGTTAGAGTACTATCTATCTGTACAGCCGCAATAAAAACACTTAGAAAAATTGATCGTAAGACACTATGGGACAGAGCTAGAAATACAGATATACGACGTAGATACAAAGTGGTGAACATTAAGTACTGGGTAAGAAATTAAAGAGTAGAATGGAACGATCATGTAAGCCGAATGACAACAAATAGAGTAGTAAAGACGACAAGAGACGGTTCCCCAATAGGAAGACGATCAGTAGAAAGACCACGCAAACTATGGAACGACAACTTACTGGAGGCACATTGAAAAAAAGACAGAGTCATGTCTATATAAAAAGAACAAGAAGAATAAGAAGAATCTATCTGTATATCTCTAAGAACTTCGTTAACTGTAATTATAAAAATAGACAATTATAATATTGTGTATTTTGATAATTACAATTAGTGAACGTGGTAATAATACCAAATACCTGGTTTAAACTAAACAAGAGAAGGCTTTTTGGTAAAAAATATTGTAATAGTTATAATTAAGGCAATTTTTGTCTGAAAGACGTAATCTACAGCGATTTGTTCGTAAGTAGTGACAGCTTCGCGTCACTAAACTTGAAACATTAAAAATATGCCATTTTTAATGTTTTAAAGTTGACAACCATTGCTAGTTATATATGCGAATAACCAATAATGAACTTGATAGCTTGGTCTTTATTTGTGAGATATGTGAGCCGACCAATTCAGTCGATTATCTATGGTTATTTCCAATAATTTAACAGTCTTTTTGTTATCTGAATCATTATGTAAATTACTTGCAGGTATAACCAAATTTTGCGTTTTATCATAGTAAAGTTTTAGTTTGTTTGCAGCAAACCATTTGAAAGATTTAGTAGATACTTCCTCATAAGATGCTTTTAAATCATCAATATTTTTCCCTGATATAACTATATGTCGTATCATCTGCGAATTGTACGGATTTGTACGAAGATATAAATTTAGGCAAATCGTTGACATAAATAATAAACAAAAGAAGTCCTAAAACCGAACCTGGTGGGACTGCATGTTTTACGAATAGAAAATCGGAGAGATGGTCTTTACACACTACCGCCTGGTATCTTCCACATAGATAAAAAGTTATAAGCTTAAGCGGGATACCTCTGATTTCACAGTAATTTAATTTGAGGAGCAAAATGTCGTGTGAAACGCAATCAGAAGCCTTCGATAGGTCGCAAAGAGAAATTGCTATGCAATTGCCGCCATTCAAACCCCTCAATTACCTCGCTCACAACATTAAATGTCGCGTTCGTAGCAGAACTTCTGAATCCATATTGTGAGTTGGTAAAGTAATTATTTGACTCAAAATAGAAATAAAATTGTTATTTTATAACCTTTTCAATCACTTTTTCAAAAGTAAAAAACTATGCTCATGGTTTTGTAATTGTCAATTTTTGAGGAATTACCTTTTTTGTAGATAGGTAATACTTTTGAGTATTTTAGTACGCCCGGAAATACTCCAGTTGATAGAATTAAATTAATAGGATAAGTGAAAGGTGTTTAAATTACTTGGTAAGTTTCTTTTAGGTAAGTTTCTTTTAAGAGACTTTACTATTTGAAAGACCTTTTCTTCCACAAGTGGACGAAAAAAAAAAGGATTTGCTCGGAGTAGGATAATTTCTATAATTGAAGAAGACATCGACGTTAATAGTGGGAAGAGATGTAATTAAATTCTCTGCAATTGTAGTAAAAAAATGATTTATTTTGTCTGGAGGTAGATCAGGTTGTACCGAAGTGTCAATGGAATTAGTAATTAGTAATAAAATCAAAGTAAGCTAACTTTTAGCTGAATTTTAGTTGTTTATATACTTTGAACAAATCGGAATTCTTAGTGGCATTTACAATGTGTTTAATAAGAGGAAGATTAGATCTGTAAGACCCTAATTCATTATTAAACCATTGCACGGGTATTTTTAAGCAGTTTGTCGTACTTTTTTTAGTGTAAAATGCTTTAATATTAGTTGTTATAAGTTTAGGTAAGAAAGATATAGTTAAAAAATCAGGATCATTATTAATATCATAGAAAAAGTCCATCTTTGTACTAGCTAGATACATAAGAATTTCTTTTTCATAAATTGCAACTCCACCTAGTTTCTTTTTTACCATACAAAAGAAATTAGCTAATACTTTACTTACGACATTATTTGAAATACACTGCAAATTAACAGGAAACCTGCATGTTTATTTTGATAAAAGTTTGTAGAAGCTTCTAGGTTTGTTCCTGCGACTTCTTTATATGTTGAAAATTATTTCTGTTTGAAGTTAAATCTATTAACTGCAGCATCTTTGGCCAAATATTAGGTCTGTAGACTTCGTCAATTTTATCGAAAGGGAAAGATGCCTTACATGTAGAGTATTTGTCAGTTCTCTGTATCGGGTACCATCTCACCCAAGAATTTTAGAAGATCATCGGCTTTCGTATCAACACCTATGCGGTACACATGTACATGACCTTGTCTAGGAATAGTGTTTACAGTAGACGATTCGTTGCTTCCAATAATCGGTTTGTATTTGTTTTCTTTTTTCGATTGAGTATTCCAAGATGAGTGTCCTGTTTTTAGATTGTTTTTTTTTTTTTGTTTATCACTCACTTATGAATAAGGTCGTCTTGTGTTTTTGTTTAATGACATTTTAATCGGTTCTTGAATGGTAGAACCTGAGTTGCCAT
This sequence comes from Diabrotica undecimpunctata, assembly GCF_040954645.1. Lineage (NCBI taxonomy): Eukaryota > Metazoa > Arthropoda > Insecta > Coleoptera > Chrysomelidae > Diabrotica > Diabrotica undecimpunctata. The sequence goes on from NC_092806.1 coordinate 14,314,022, forward strand.
GGCCTGCTTTATGTACAGTTTTTTCGCTAGATGACGGTAGTATGGGTATGGCTGAATTTTTATTATATTTATCTTTTAATAAAGAAATTAAATCTTGTTGCTCCTTCGGACATTTTTCTAATGGAATGATCGTTTACTTACTAGTTCAAGTTCACTTTTTATTTTACTGCTATAAAGCCACGTTTACACAATTGGCGAGACAATTGTCAGAAGACAACTGACTGGCATGAAATTATTGTCTTCGTTTAAACACTTCAGGCCAATTGTCTTGCCAACTGCGCTCACAATTGGCCCAAAATTCAGTTGTCTCCGGGAGTAGTGAGCCCCCCCACCACTCGAAATCTCAATTGTCGCGACAATTGGCGCCGTGTGAACGGTGTAGGCCAGTAGTGCTGTCTTGTTTTTTGCCAGTTCCCTCACCGGACACAACAGATGACGAGCAGTCGGACATGTTTTAACTGTCTACTGCCATGGCAATAGTTGGCCCCTTATAAACATTTTCTCGTTCAACTGGACTGGCCTCCGACGATCCGCAACCACGTGATGACAATTGTCACGTCAATTGTCATCGTGTAAACGCGGCTTAATCACCTTTACTGAATATTAAAAATTCATAATTTTTTACTGTCCAAATAATGACATAACTCTAACATTAATCTGTTTTCAGCTACTGAAGGTTTTCTGTGCTATGATTTGGATAAATCTTTTACTGTGCCAGTATTTATTAATAGTGGAGCTTCTTATGATATTATTAGGATATAAATTATTAAATATTATTCAAATTAAATATGTTTATGTATGTAAATGTATTACTTTAACTTCGGCGAAGATAAAGTGAATGTAGCAATAACTTGGAAATTATGATATTAAGGTATAGAAAACATTCAAATAATGAGTATTTTTTAAGGACTTTCAAAGTCAAACCATGTACAGGGTGTTCTATTTGTTATAAAAGAAACAGAAAAATGGAAGAACTGACAACAATGTAAATACTACCGTAATATTGACCGCAAGCTGTTTCCGAAATAATTTATGCGTGCCATACACAAAACTCACTCTGTATAAAACAGATGAAAGATCTGTTTTAATAAATTAGTTGTTAAATAAATAAATTTCCAAATTTATAAAAAATTATCTATGAAAATTAAAAATATTAAACACAAGGGAAATATGGATACGCGTCAATTTATTTCCGAAATTTAATCCCATTAAATGTTCAAAAACACCCCAACCAGCAACAATTCCCCTAAAAAACAAATAAAAGACAGTTTCAGTTTGCTTAGATGCGAACACCTCGAAGCAAACAACACAAAACAGAGAATAAGAAGAAGTATAGATTAAATTTCCCAGATATTTCTCCCGTCAAGGGACATAATAAGCGTAATTTTCGTTCACTTTCATTTAAATGGAACGATACTGGGCGGGAGAGGTGGTGGCGATGGCGAACAATAAATCTGGCATTTCGAACGAAATAAGTGGGTCACGGCTGCGGAGGTTATTCAGTTGACAAACAAAAACAATAAGGGTAACATTGATACAGTTTTAACCGAATAAAGCTATTTAGGAGAGAAGGAATTGTTAATCCAATCAGTTGTGTTCGGTCCACTCAAGAAACATAATTGTAATACATTTCAAATTAAAACAAGTCGGATAAGGTTTGTGTGACATCTAGTGAATTAAAGTAAATGCATAAAATAAATAGATTTCTATATAGAAAAATAGAGGAAACAAAACCTATTCAGAAAGAACTAGAGGAAGCAATAGGAAAGATAAAGGCTGGAAAAGCTCCTAGGTGCGCTGAAGTTAGTCCAAAATGTTGTGTCAATATTTTGTATTGTATTTATTTTATCAGTTAATTAAAATTGACAATAAAAAATCATTGATAATGATTTTAAATTACGGCAAAATTTGTGCTGTCGTTGGGAAAAGCACATAAAATCAAATATCATCTGCTATTTACTTTAATAAATCATCCATTATTACTGTTAGAAACCCGTTTATATTGTTATCTCCAGAGTAGAAACCTGTCATTACTTTGTCACATGCATAATATCTCCTGCATTTCAAAGAGACACCTAAAATATGTCTCCGATGAAAAATACTTCGTATAATAGAAAAATCCGTTACATAGCATGAAAGCTTTTTGTGGGCATAATAGATGGGACTTTTTATTGTTCGGCTGAGTAAATGGACGAAGATATTTCATGAACCTTTTTTAATCAATGTGTATCTCCTGTTGGACATTATTTATTGTAAAAGGAGATAACAAATTCAAACGCTGTGGGAATTCCTGCCACGTAAGGAAGTTTAAAGCGAATGAAGTTTTTAGCGAGGGAAATTGGACACGGGGGACTTTTAGTTTAACAGCATCAGGTAGCGCGTTCGATACAAAATTAAATTTTTACTGAATACATTTTCTCGTTTAGGGAGCGTAATGTAGAAATAAGATAAAAGTCTGCTGCATAAACTAATTATTTCTTTTAAATAATATAATTTTACAGACAAATTAAATTTATATTTTGCGATGTTTGTAAAAAAAGTCATGGTAATACTCTGCTGAACACATTACTATTTTCTGAGAGGTAGCACCACCATAGATATGTTTACACCTGCAATAAATTTGATAGCTGGAAAGTTATTAGTTATAATATCGAAGATAGTTATAAGATATAATATCGAAGTAAAAACTTCTGTTGTAAGTGGCATATTTAATTAAAAAATTATTCAAATGGATTATAATTAGGTTCAGAACGTTTTCAGACTAGTAAATCCATCTTTAGTACTTACATAACTTGTTTCCAGATTGGCAAACTCAAGTTCTACAGTTTGAATGTAGAAATAATTTTTTTTAGTAGGAAGTTATAGTTCCCGGTTAGTAATCTAATTACATCGACATGTTGCCGCATAATTCAATACTTTCCAGTATGTTTTCATCAATATAAACCCAACCGCTGTTTGGTTTTTGCAGGTAGTTATGCAAGTACTACAAATTTCACTTAATATGGACTGACTAATCGAAAACGTTCTGAACTTTATTGTAATTCATTTGAAATTATTAAATTTAACCTCTAAAATCTGATATATAACACATAAAAAAACTCATTGTCTCCAAGTAAGAGATGTAGTTCTTATAAATCCTCCCCTTTTTAAATTTAATGTCTGTTTCGTCCCCCGTTTTTAAGTGTTTTCTGTGTGTTTTCTGTGTGTCTTAAAGTGTCTCAATTTTAAATTTAACTTTATAATTTGGACTTTACAACAATTTGCCACATATTGTAACATAACTTTATCAAGAAATTTGATAATTACAAGCTGATATAATTGCACACCTACACAATTTGTACATCTATTCTTATTCATTGTCTCAACAACTGTCACCTTCCAAAACAAAATAAAATCTCAATAAAGTAACACACATTTCATAAATATATCTCCAGAATAAATATAAATAACTTTAAAGAACTTAATGGTATAGAACATTACTTTCATCAAACAAACAATTACATTTACCTATCTCTATTTCATTGGATAAAATCTGTCTCCTCAAGAACTTCCCCGTTTACTGTTAAACAATTACAATAGTTGACTTGAGTTCTCCAATTAACAATACAAGATAGTTTGAACCATGTTCTTTTCAACCATCAATTAATAGAGTACCGGCATGTAAGTAATGTTTTATTTATTTGTTATTTATTAATTCATTACAGTTTAATAGACTATTTCACCAATTGCGGTCTTACCTTGTCTGCTTAAACATTTTATTCATTTTTAAAAACCACAGACATGTAGTATTGGCATAATTACTGTAATTTATATAATTTATATCACCTATCTTTGTTTTACCTTTATTAGACAACACCCTAATATGGGTTATTATTTTCAGCATTTTATTAACTTTGTATCGTGACCTGAAGATGCTTTGCATATTGTAGAAAGCGAAACCGTCGTCTGATAGTTAAATTAAATTGATTGTGAGTAAGTCTAATTTATTATTTCTTTTACCTTTTGAAATGGACTCACACAAGCAACACATTCATGATCTAAATAAATACTTCGTTAATAAATTAAAAATATAACATCAACTATTTTGCCCCAATAAGATCCCATTTCCTATCTCCTAATTCAAAAAAAGGTCTGGATTCATTCCTTATAAGACCAGTTGATAAATCTGACTGATACAAATAATCAGTAGTATCAAAAGCAAATCTTTCTGTAGTATTGATGGATTATCGATAAAAAGTTTCTTAAATCTTCCAAATAATGTAACAATAAATAATATTTTTATTCTATTCTATTGAATTTAGTCCGTGGTCGGCGCTCTCTCTCCAGGATGAATTCCGTGAAGGTTGCCTAAAATCGGCTGTTATACCAAAAACCATCAATGCTGTGCATAAACTGATAGAGCAAGAGACTCATGTGACATACACTGAGATTCAGGCATCTTTGAGTATTAGTATGACAAACATCAGTAAGCTATTGCATGATCATTTGGCTGTCAAAAAGATTTGTTCACGTTGGATCCAACATAATCTGACAAAAGGTCAAAAAAATCCAGTTAAAAAAACACCACGATAACAAAAGCAAATAAATTGACTAAATATACATAGGTACTTCGCTAAAAGTATTTTCATTTTATGATCCTTCTAGTTGTTCCTGAGACATTTTTCTTAGTGTAGAACGAATCAGTAAGCTTTATAAAATTATTTATAATTCAAAAACGGCCTTTTTGAAACGTTTATGATTAAGCACTCACCATTTTACTACATTAATTATACATTTCGACGTCATCCAAATAACAAGTAGATGTATCTGGCAAATATTTATTATTTACGGGGATAAAACGGAGAAATTGTATAATTAAATCTGCAGGTATATTTCTAGAAATATTTTTAATAGTATTTTATATAAACGTTACAGTGACTATATTATTATTTTAAACATGACACGAGCTAGTAAGATATTATACTTAAATTGCTATGATACCCTATCTTGGAACACAACTAAATAACAGCAACCTAGTAAGCTTAGAATAGAAATTAAGAGAAGAATCTACCTGGCGAACAGAGCTTACTTTGGACTAACATCGCAGCTCTTAACATCACACAGAATTAGCAGAAAAACCAAGATACTAATATATGAAGCTCTTATTAAACCTGTCCTGACATACGCGTCAGAGACATGGACTATGGTAAAAAGCGACGAAGAACTGTTAGGCCGCTTTGAAAGAAGAATACTTAGGCACATATACGAAGGAATACAAGAAAGCGGTATATGGCGCCGGCGCTACAATTTTGAGTTGTATCAATGCTATGAAAAATGCAACATCGTCCGGTCTATTAAAATTAATAAACTAAGGTGGTTAGGATACCTTGAACGAAGAGGACACTGGAGACCCCCAAAGACAGATATTATATCAAGAGCCACTATGAACCAGGAAGAGAGGCAGGCCAAGATCTAGATTTAAAACTCAAGTCGAAGATGACTTGAGGAATCTAGGGATCAGAAATCGGAAAGCCAGAGCGAAAGATAGGGGGGAATGGAGACTAATTTTTGAACAGGCCAAGACCCACACAGGGTTGTAGAGCCAAAGATGATGATAATGCTATGATACCCAAAACGATATTTTGTTATATTTATCATAATAATTGCCGGATTTCGATTAAATTTTCAGATTTCGTAGGAAAGTTATTTTCACAACCAAAAACACTAAATATTAGTTCGGACATATTTTTTATTACAAGGGAAAATGTTGCTTTGAACCAGGTGGTATAGTAGATTTGTTTAAAACGTGTGTGTGGAAATCTTTTTTCAGATTGTGTGGGTAAATAAACTGTAGGCTGGTGATCTTAAAAGGAAATCAAACTCGATTGATTTAGGAGATAAATATATAACATAAGGATAGCCAAATGGAACAAAGCTAGATTTATACAGTGTGTAAAAGCCAAATGGAATAAATTCATTATTTAGGTTACTGTACATATTTATAAAAAATCCCGAAACACCTCAAATTTAAATTATAACTTGACATTCTTTAACGTAAAAATGCAACCACTACCTTCAACCCCCTTAGAATGACAGGTACAACTCCCAATGTTTAAAATAGGAAGTATAGGCTTGTGATATATCGTTTGAAAGGTCTTTTCATTCTCCATTCAAAAATGTTGTCGCTTTCAAGTTTATTAAGATTAATTAAGATAAAATAAATTAAAATCATGTGGTTACCGAAATTCGCTAAAATATACTCAAACTTATTTCCCGTGTAGGTCTTGAGAATGAGAAAGTAAACAAAAACCATAGCAATGTGGTTTTTAGATGGTAACCATTAAAAAACTTTAAAAGAATTTCCGTGGCAACGTTATTTTAACACGCATTAGTAAATTGTTTTATTTAAGTTGTCAGTATTTTAATTTAAGTAAAAAGTTCGTTCAATTCAATTCTGAAAAATGGTTAGATTAACGGAAATGCATAAAATAACAGTTTTACAAATGATTGGTTACGGAGATAACACCCGAACACAACAGGAAGTAACTCGCCTATTTCATGAGAAATTTCCTAATTTACCGCCTATATCCCAAGGAACAATAAGTAAAATAGAGTAAAAGCAGTTTCGCGAGTTTGGTCATGTAAGGCAGATAAAAAAAGCAGCTGCCAATGCACTGAGTGATGAACTCAAATTAAATGTGTTGCTTGAGTTTCAGGAAAATCTACATACATCGAGCAGACAGGCATCCACTACATTCAATGCTAGCCATACATCGATAGTAAACATATTAAAAGAAAATAAATTGCATCCCTATAAGATGATACCCACTCAGGAGCTTATGGAAGACGATTTTGATAGGAGAACTTTTTTTTTGTAAGCAAATGATGGACATGTTGGATAACAATATTATCCAATTAGAAGACGTTATGTTTTCTGATGAGTGTACTTTTTCACTTAATGGTCATGCTAATCGGCAAAATTGCCGCTACTGGGCCACGGAAAATCCTCACTGGATGAGAGAAGAACACACTCAATACCCTCAAAAGGTTAATGTTTGGGCAGGGATTGTAGGAAACAATATCATTGGTCCCTTTTTCATTGAGGGCAACTTGAATGGCAACAATTATTTGGCACTACTTCAAAATTATGTCATTCCAACGTTGGCAAATTTATCTCCTAATCCAGGAAACCCTTAAGTTCCAGCGAATACGATATGGTTTCAGCAGGATGGAGCACCACCACATTACCAACTTAATGTCCGGCAGTACCTCGATACAATATTTCCCAATCGGTCGATAGGGAAGCGAGGATCGATTGAATGGCCAGCGCGATCACCTGATCTTACATTATTAGATTTCTTTTTATGGGGATATGTGAAGAGCCATGTGTACAAAACTAAACCTTCTGATTTAAATGACTTAAAAGAACGAATAACGCTTGCGATTAGGTCGATCACGCCTGTTATGTTAAATAATGTTAGAAGACAGTTTTATTTGAGATTAGGATGTTGCCAAGACGTTCGCGGTGAACATTTTGAACATCTACTTCATTAACATTTATAGTTCTTTTTCGTGTTCTACATTTTATTACGTTTTGCATTACATTTTAGTTTTTGATTGTATTGTAGCGAATTTCGGTAACCACATGATTTTAATTTATTTTATCTTAATTAATCTTAATAAACTTAAAAGCGACAACATTTTTGAATAGAGAATGAAAAGACCTTTCAAACGATATATCACAAGCCTATACTTCCTATTTTAAAAATTGGGGGTTGTACCTGTCATTCTAAGGGGGTTGAAGGTAGGGGTTGGATTTTTACGTTAAAGAATGTCAAGTTTTAATTTAAATTTGACGTGTTTCGGGATTTTTTATAAATATGTACAGTAACCTAAATAATTCATTTATTCCATTTGGCTTTTACACACTGTATATTCGCATTACACATTTCATCCTAAATTTGTCTTTTAGTCCTTTTTACATATCCCCAAAAATGTGGTTAAGCCTAATATTACGACGAGAGATATATAAAATAGAAGATTGACACTGAGGAAGAGGGATTTGTTCTTTTATAAAATTTTCCGATAGATACTTAAGAGCAGCATCATTATATATGCACCCAAACATCCAATGATTGATATTGTCAGTTTATCATTAGAATCACAGAGTTCTGTTTCACTTAAATTAAATCTATGAAGATAGGCTTTCACAGTAGCATATTTATTAAGGCATCTAACAAACACTGAATATACTCTTCTATCGGGATGACTTCTTGCAGTAAACGGCGCAGGAGGTTAAACAGGGTGAATTTTTGTATAAAGGTTGATATTTCTGTTACAGAAAGCATTTCATTCAATTTCCCAGTTTTCTTTTAATTCTTGTTTACGCAGCGAGACTAAATCACTTCTATTCAGCTAACTAATTTGTAATCCTTTTGAAGCCGCTTCTTTAGCAAAATAATCTGCTTTGGTGTTACCCGAGATACCAGCCAAATGAAAGAGACTGAATTATTTCTTTTAAGTAGCTTTAATATTTAAGTTACTGTAATCCCTCTTCTTCTTCTTCGGATGCAAATCCACTAATGGATGTTAGCGATCACATTTTCCATTAATTCTCTATTTCTTGCAATATGTATCAGAGATTGTATGTCGTTAATCCCTGTCCATTGCCTTATATTTCGGAGCCAGGACATTTTCTTGCGTCCCATTCCTCTCTTGCCTTCAATTTTACCCTCGATTATAAGTTGGAGGAACTGGTATTTTTCATTTCGCATGATGTGACCTAGATACGCCGTTTTCCTTTTCTTGATGGTTTCGAAAAGTTGGCGTTCTTGGTTTATTCTTTTAAGGACATCTATATTTGTGATTTTTGCTGTCCATGGTATTTTTAGGATACGGCGATAGACCCACATTTCGAAAGCTTCTAATCTCTTTATATCCCTCGTTTTGAGTGTCCAGCCCTCTACGCCATATAGCAGCACTGACCACACGTAGCACTTAGTAACCCTTAGTCTCAGTTGAAGATCGAACTCTGAACAAGTGAGTACCTTCTTGAATTTTACGAAAGTTTGTCGAGCTTGCTCAATGCGAGATTTTACTTCCCTGTCCGATGCCCAGTCTTCAAAAAGCCACGATCCCAGGTATTTAAATTTACTCACTCTTTCAATGGACTTAGTATTCAGTGTTATGGTGGAGTTTTCAAGTGCATCCAAGTTTCTGGAGATGATCATAAATTTGGTTTTTTTGGTATTAATCTCTAATCCCATTCGCTTACTGTATTCTTCGATTATAGTGACAAGTTGTTGAAGATCGACTATGTTGTCACAAATTAAGACACCATCATCAGCATATCGTATGTTGTTGATCAATACTCCATTCACTTTGATTCCCATCTTTGCATCCTCCAAAGACTCTTGAAATATGGCTTCCGAATAAATGTTAAATAAAAGAGGGGAAAGCACACATCCCTGTCGAACGCCCCTTCTTATATGTATGAGTTTGCCTAAACCTAAACCTTGCCTAAACCCGAACTGGGAGTCACTGATGTCCCATTCACATTTTTTGTATAATATTTGATGTAGTATTTTTAAAAATATCTTTAAAGTGTGACTCATCAGACTAATGAGTCTGTAATCCTTAGGTAATGTTAATTTACATTGTTTATCATTTATCTAATTTAAATTATAGTTAGGCATTATGCTAACATTTTTGGGGTTATTGTAAATAAATTTTGGGTATTTAATATAGTTGTTTACAGTAAATCTTGATTTCTTTTTTATAAATGTAAATTCTTTATTCTTGGCAATTCAGAGTGTTTAAAGTTTATATTTGCAGCAGCAGCTTCACCCATATAGGTGTAAGATCTCATTCTACGTCAGGCACCAATTAAATCTATGTTTTCCTTTGTCTTTAATTTTCACTGTTAGCTCCTTAATTGTTATTTAGACCAAATTTCTACAGGCATACAAATGAGCCGTTCCCATACTTAAGTTCTAGTCTCATTCTGGCTCAACTCTATTGCTAACCGTGTACTTTTTCTGCAATGTTGATCACTGTATAAGTAAAAAAAATTGTTTTTTAAGATACCGTACATTGCTTATTAAATAAAATACTTTTACTTTTACTTAATATTTTTACTCTATTGGCTCACAATGCGCATCAATAACAAGTACATCTTGTAGTGTATTTTGAAAATAGATACTTATATCAAAAATTGGTAAAAAAATCATACAGCGAAAACTGGCATTCAAAAATCGAAAGATTTAAAATAAAAATAAGAGTAAAAAACTAGCTTCCCATATGTTTCAAGTTTGTAGGCAATAATGTAGAAAGGCATATGAAGAACTCAGAAAAGATGCAAAGAAAATATGCAGAAGGAAAAAGAGAGAAATGTTGAATAGAAAAATACAACAAATTACAGATTATAATAGCAGAAGAGAGACTAGAAAATTTTACAAGGAAACCAAGCAATGCACCCAAGGATACATGACAAGATCAACAGTTTGCAAGGACAAAAATGGGGCAATTATCAGCGAGAAAGAGGAAATAATGAAAAGGTGGAAGGAGCATTTTCAAGAGCTGTTAAACCCAGAAAAATAACAAAACGAAGATAAAGAGATAATTCACCACACAGCAGAACAACTAGTTGAGCAACCAACATTGGAAGAAACGATAAACGTCATAAAACATCTAAAAAATAACAAAGCACCTGGCACAGATGGAATAACTGCAGAACTGATAAAGAATGGTGAACATGCGCTATGGAGGCGTATCCATAAACTAATCGACCGCATATGGACACTAGAAGTCACCCCAGAAGATTGGAAAGTAGGAATCATACTTCCGATGTACAAAGGGGGAGACAAACGACTCTGTAAAAATTATAGGGGCATAACAGTTTTAAATGTCATCTACAAGATATTATCAGGAATTATATACAGCCGCCTGGAATCGTTTTCGGAGGAGATTATTGGTGAATACCAATGTGGCTTCGGACCAAAGAGGTCAACTATAGACCAAATACATATGTTAAGAGGTATACATGAAAAATGTGTTGAATATAACATACCTATTTACAACTTGTATATCGATTTCAAACAGGCGTTTGATGGAGTAGATCGACAAAAGATGTTAAAGCAACTATCTATGTTAGGAATACCCAATATGTTCGTTAAACTTATACGAATGACTCTGGAGGGTTCCAAAGCTATGGTGAGAATAGATGAAGATATGACGCAGGCCTTTGATATTGAAAATGGAGTTAGACAAGGGGATGCCTTATCAACAACACTTTTTAATCTAACTTTAGAAGCTGTTGTTAGAAAACTGGATATAAACGGCTGTATTAATACAAGATCTATGTAAATATGCTCATATGGGGATGATGTTGCCATAATAAGCCGCAACAAAAGGGTATTAAGCGAAAAAGTTATAGAACTGAAACCAGAAGCTGCTACGTTTGGTCTATATATAAATGAAAGCAAAACAAAATATATGGAGTGCACAAAATCGAATGAACATGAGAATCTGAAGGTAGACAATCATACCGACAAATATGCCTCCACTTTTCCGCACCTAGGCTCAATAATAAATGACAACATCAGTCAAGAAATACAAGCACGGATTCTTAGCGGTAATAAGTGCTTTTATGCATACAAAGACTTAATGAAAAGTAAGTTACTGAATCGTGAGTCTAAGCTGAGAATCTACAAAACAGTAATTAGACCAATGGTCACACATGGATTAAGCGCAAAATACTAAGGAAAATATTTGGACCAACCCAATGCAGCTATGGTTCGTGGAGAATTAAAATGAACCACGAGCTGGATGAACTAATGCAGAGAGCAGATATTGTCAGATTTGTAAAGTCACAAAGACTAAACTGGCTTGGTCACCTAGAAAGAATGCCAGATAATCGAGCTGTAAAAGTAGTCCAGAGATGGAAGCCCCAAGGAAACAGAACAAGAGGAAGGCCCCGTAAAAGATGGATAGACGACGTAGAGAGGGATCTTAAAACCATGAACATCAGGCAGTGGCGAAGGAAAGTGTCCGACTACTCACAAAGGGTTGTAGCGCCATTAGAAGAGGAAGAAGAGGCATTAATGTATTTACATAATCGTACTATAATTATGTTTTTCGTATTATTTTTCCATATGACTCTAAAAGTAAACTTCATTGAATTTACTTAATAAAATACTCAAAATATCCCATATTTGATGAAACCACTTCGTTCCCAATCATGCACGCTATACCCTTTTTATAATAATTTCTATTAATTTTGCTTTTATTAGAAGCATTAAAATCAAGTTCCATAAGGGTTGATAATATTTTCCACCGATAATATTTGATGTTTATGTAGTATACGTGGATCTAATTTATATTCAAAATACGCCATAATTAAAAACTGGGACTTCATACTTCAAATTCCACAAATTAAAAGTGTGGTGTAGTATAGCTTCCCACAGGAATTTATAATGAATTAAATACACCAGCTCCAGCGTAATTTTTATGCAGGATTTCTAAAGGAAGTCGGGCATTAAAAATAATTTTTTTAAAATACTTAATTACATTTCTGTTCTTTATGGAAATGTTAGCTAGCAAAAAATTTGTACATTTATTCTTTGAACTAGACATTTATTATTTGCTTAGCTCAACAGGTCTTAAAGACTTTTAAAGTTACAAGAAAACTATGCAATAAAATTCTTGTAAAATTCTAATTATTTTTAATTTCACAAATTAAAAAATTTCGAAATATTTTATTTCAGAAAAATTATCTACATTTCTAAATTATGTATTATTTTTTTTCTGAGTACCACATATTTTATTTAACATTATTATTGCAGTTTATTTAAAATATAATAAAATTCAATTATTTTTCCAGTTTTAGAAGCGAGTTATTAGCACACCTTTAAAATATGTTTATTCCTGATTATTTTATCATCTCTTATGACAATACCACTTACCAATTATACCTTCCTATAGAATGATTAACTGTACAAAATGTAAGACTATTGGCCACCAGGAGGCAAAATGTTCTGACAAAGCTAATCCAGTCACTTCTATTCTACACCCAGACCCTTATTAAAACATATTAACTACAGTAAATGCATCTAATCACCAAACAGAACAAACTGTAGAAACAAACGTCTTCAATCAATTAAAAAGGCACATCTCATATTTTCCAGACATTAACGAAAATACCGAACAGATCAACTCACCGATCTTCACACCTCCTGTAGTAAGCAAACCAAATAAAAAGTCAAAACAGTTTACCAGAAACTCCCGAGAAGAACTTTTGCTTTCTCTAGAGTCAATGAAAGGCAAAATAGAAAACAGATCATTATCGTTTCCAATATTTGGTGTCTGATACCGATATCTATAACTACGCAGATATTATCATAGGCGATGTTAGAGTGAAAGTAGACGTGACTTTCCGTAGTTTTCGTTACTCAGTGACGATCTTTTTCGAGTATCTGAGTATCTGAGTAGTAGTCGAGCGTTGGTTTAAATCGGTATTACAGTTTTTGACAAATCTGGGGATTTATTTTTTGTTTGTTTAACTTATGGCTTACTTCACAGAATAGATAAACTTGCATTTATACATTATACAAACTATTTGAGTTAGAAACACTTACTTACTTACTTACTAGCCAACGCCCACCCTTGGCATGTTAGCCATTTGGTGGCGCGCTGACCAGTATAGACGAGCCGTTTCTCGTAGGCGATCTTCATCCTCCTCGGGTGGGTCTGTTTTCAGGGCTGGGCACTCTGGAAGGTGAGCATTATCCATCTGGGGCTGATCACATAGTGGACAGTTGTCATTTTCGCGGACGCCGATGCGATGTAGATGGGAGGCCAGGTAGTCATGCCCCGTAGTTGTTCTGAACACAGCTACACTAATGGGTCTCGGCAAGTTGCGAGGGATTGGTGCCTCTATTAGGTGGGCCCAAGATTTTCCAGCACCGGCTTGTATTTGCTGCTCTTTTATCTTCGCTTTGATTCCTCTTCTAATGGTGGACTTTGCTGATGTGTACGATTGGAAGCTAGGGGGCTGTGGAAGAGCTGGAAGTTCGATAGTTGGACGCGGCAAGATATTGTTTTGGCACAGTCGGTGTATCGATTTGTCGACAGGGCGGGGATTGCGGCTTGGCAGTCGATGAAGAAGGCAACTTTTTGGGGGTGTTGGAAATTCTCAAGATTTTTTGCAGCTTCGTATATTGCAGCAATTTCGCCGTCGTCGTTGGTGAGAGGGGCACCCACAGCTATAGAGCCTTTGAAGAACGTTGAGACATATCCTGCTCCTGTTCTTCCCGAGTCCGGCATCGAGGTTCCATCGCAGTAGATGTGGAGCCACTCATGTGCTGGGTACTTGGTGTGTATCGTGGTGGGTCGTTATGGTTTTCAAGCAGTAATTCTGTGTTTGGTAGACAGCGGGCCAGTGTGGTTTGCGCTGGGAAGGGGGCGGCTTCCGACAGGACAATGTGGTATTTTTCCATGATTTGGTTTGCTACTGTAAGCGGAGTGGTTTGTGTTTTAAGACGTGAGGCTGCTTGTCTATATTCGTCCCATTTTTGTGGAAGTATTCGTCTTTGCCTTTCCCAGAAGGTTAACGCGTGTTGCTCTCTACGGCATTGTATTGGTTCAATACCGGTCTGGGCTTCCATTGATGTAATCGGTGTTGATTTTGGAGCACCGGTGATGACGCGAAGGGCAGTGTTCTGGGCGACTTCAAGTCTCATTTGAGTTAGAAACAGGTGTTAAGCTTTTTATATCTTCTGCTAGCTCTTCGGTTGCCATTACGAAGTTTTTAGGGTCGCTTGTATATGCTCTGCGTGGGTGGTCGTGTACTAAGTACTTGATCCTTTGTCGCGCAGCGAGACTGATAGTTCGTAGCACAGGAAGACGAGGGAAGTTTACCCCATCTATGGGGGAAGTCAGCACATCTTCGACAGTTTGTTTTAATTTGGTTAAGATTAGCCTAAATCTTTCAAGGACGTTCAAATCCGTCAGGTTTGTCTGTGATGTCTACTAGACTACAGAAATATGGATTTTTTTTCCTTTGGTTGAGCTTTAGCGGATTTCAGGGGAGGTAACCTAGTTCGGAGTCAGTTTTCTTGAAAATCGAGAATGTCGTTGGAGACTAGAAGTTGACTATCATTATTAATTTTGTTGTATTCTTTAACCAATGCATGTTCGCGGCGTAAGTTGGGTGGAGCTATGTTACTAAGGGTGGGTAGCCACATTGTAAGGGTGTGGATAATTGTGCTTATTATCATACGCTTAGCAATTTAAAGCTGAGTGCCAACTAGTTGGCGAGACCTGCTATTTAACCATACCGGTGCATAGTATTCTACTACCGGATATATCAGGCCAAGAGCGCAGGATCTTAAGGTTGACGCTGTGGACCCTCATGTAGCCCCAAATTTTCTGTATTTTATTGTTACGTGTTTTTAATTTTACTGATCTTTTCGTCAAGTGTTTTCTGATTGTGAGCATTTTGCCACAGGTATTTCAGATATTTATTATATTTTAATAGTTTCTTATTAAGATACACTCATATTTCTCTGTTTGCTACTCTATTGTTGAAATGAAAAGTGGATACTTCAGTTTTTGTAGAATGTAGTTGTAATCTCTGTTTCCTAAATTATTTACTGAGGATGTATAGATTATTTGTGAGAGTGTTTTTAGTAGTTCGTAAGGATTGGAGGTTTATTGCAAGAGTTCAGTTATCAGCACATCCAAACTTGCGAGATTCGGTTGTAAGCATGTCAGCAGTATAGAGACTAAAAAGTAAAGGGGCATCTGGTTTTGTATTTCGTAGAGTTGAGAGCTACTTTATGTTTAGATGCAGAGTCTCATCTTCACTTCAAGTCTAATCTAAATGTAGGTTAGATCAAGGATTTGAAGGAATTAACTCGAAAGTAAGTATACAAGAGATTGGACATAAAAACAAGAAATAGAGACCAAAAACAAAAACTCAAATGTCTAGGAAGCACAAAAAATGCTAAATACAACCAAAAATGACAAAATTTTTATTTGTGAAAAAAACTAGTAAAAAAAGAGAAGAAAATAGAGATTAAGACAAATAGTGGATCATAAACAATCTATTACTTCTAGTGCACAAAGGAAAAAATTAAACAATGGACTACCACCGGGATCTGTTTTCTCCTCCACTCTATTCAATATTTATATATCATACCTTGCCAACACTGTTACAAATAAATTTGGTTACGCTGAGGATCTAACGATAGCTATATTTTAAAAAATTACAGTTTATATCTAACATAACAAATACGTTCAGAATTGCTCCAGTTAATTATCCAAGGAAAGATTCAGGGCAAATAAAGAGTGAGGAGACGACGTATATCTTGGCTGCGCAATTTAAGAGACTAGTTCCAGTGCACATCTAACCAATTATTTAGAGCAACAGCTTCAAAGATACGAATAGCAATGATGATTGCCAAACTCCGTAGCGGAGAGGGCACTTGAAGAAGATGATAACAAATACGTACAAGCAATCAGGAAATCAAACAATGAATATTACAGGAGAGCAAACCACCAACTCAACGTTTCTTTTAATAATACTGTGCTCAAATATCAAAAGTATCCTAAATACCTTGAAGTGACTATAGACAGAGCTGTAAGGTACCAAAGGTTTAAAAGCCTTATTTTAGAAGCTCTGTGGAGCTTTGTGTGGGGCTTCGGCGAACACATTGTAAATGTAAACTTCAGCTCTGAGCCTGGTATACAGTGGGTGATCAAATTATTAGAGCCACCTAGTAAAATTCAATTTTTTACAAAAAGAGTATATACTTGAGCTATATAGTATATTAATTCATTTGTTTCCATTTTAATATGTTGTAATTCTTTACCAAAGTACAATAAATAGTCTAACAATAGTCGCAACACAGCGGACGTGGCAATACGTGACTCAGATGCCATTTTTTGTCAGTGCTGTCCAGCCTAGCTTGGAACTCGTGTGCATATTATCTTGTATTCTTGGTGTTTAGAGTTACAGTAGTCTCTCTCTATAACGATTCCCTATATAACGATAATTCCTCTATAACGATGAAAATAGTAAACGTTGGTTGGTCCGTCATAAGAACAATGTATTAATTCTTTCTCTATACCGATATCGTTCTCTCTTTATAGCGATAACTTTTTAGCGTTCAATAGTTGATGACAAATGTGTTATTGTGTTTAAATTTCAGACTACCTGAGTCACGAGTGGCACGGTCATTGTCCAGCGGTTGTTTTGTTTTGCGCTTAAGGAATGCGGCCACCCATTCTACTCTTTCTTATCAGAGAATTAAGTGACTCACGTTTATTGTTCGGGCGGCGTACCTAACTGTTATCACACAGATGTTGTCATCTATTGACGACTTTTCATTTCCAGTTTGAGTTGTGTCTTAGTGTGTCAACAGTCAACATGTTTTCGAAAAAGCGTAAAGTTTTCTCGGTGGAGGAAAAGTTATCGTTAACTCGAGCAATAGAGAAAGGTGAAAAGCAATCGGATGTCGTTCGCTGGACGGTGCTGTCTCAGTCAACTGTGGCTACGATATGGAAGGACAGAAAAAAGTGGCCTAAAGCGGAGATGGAGGGCGGTAGCAGGAAGAAGTTGCGGAAACCTGAGCACGAAGATTTAGATCGCGCTATGCTTCAGTGGTTCCAGCAGCAGCGTATGAACCATATTCCACTTTCTGGGCCTGTGGTTAGGACAAAAGCTGAGTTTTTTGCAACTGAACTTGGAATCGACAAGTTCAAGGCATCTGAGGGTTGGCTGAGCAAGTGGAAGCTGCGGCACAAGATCAACTATGAGCAAATCAGCGGAGAGGCTGGCGATGTTAACAAAAACGTAACGGATGATTGGCTAGAAAACGTGTGGCCTGGACTGAAGGCACGATATGCGTCAGACGACATTTTGAATGCGGACGAGACTGGATTGTTTTTTAAAATGACACCAAACAGAACTTTAAAATTTAAATTGGAAAAGTGCGTTGGTGGAAAGCTCTCTAAGGAACGCATTATAGTTTTAGTGGCCGCTAACATGACCGGTTCGGTGAAGCGAAAATTGTTAGTGATAGGGAAGTTGAAAAACCCGCGTTGCTTTAAAAATATAAAATATCTACCGGTGACTTATAAAGCAAATAAGAGTGCGTGGATGACCTCGGAAATTTTTGAAGAAGCGATAAGGAAAGTGGGATGTCGAGCTTAAAGGGAAAAAAATTCTTTTGCTTGCAGACAATTATCCTGCTCATCCTGTATTGCGCGACCTTAAAAACATCGAACTCTGTTTTCTGCCAGCAAACACAACGAGTGTCCTTCAGCCCATGGACCAAAGTGTCATCAAGAGTTTGAAAAGCCATTACAGGAAAAGACTTTTGATGGAATTGATTGAGAATAATGGAGATCTTAAACTAAACATTCTTGACGCCATCCTAATGACTAGTAAATCCTGGGACGAGATGACGAGCAATACGATAAAACATTCCTTCAAACACGCAGGATGGCTGGAAGATCAAGGATTGACTGATGATGAAGATGACCTGCCATTAGATGTTTGGGCCAGACAGTTTGAACTTACTATCACCTACGGACCGGAAGAGCTAACAGATTTTGAAAAAGTTGATGAAAATGTAGCTACAACATCTGGACTTTCTGACGAGGACATCCTGCAAGCACTTCGTGTAGGAGAAGAAGAAAACAGTGGGAAAATAAGACAGATCAAGGTAACAGATTTTTTTGGTAATGTAGGCTAAATATATTTTACAGTAGCATATTATTTTTTTTATTGTACACTACACATGTTTTAATTGTACAGTCATTTTTTATACTGTATTGCTTATATTATTCGTTAATAAATCTATGTGGAATACAATGTTAATTCATTTATATTCGTTTTGATAATTTTTTTAAATTAAAATAGGTTATTTAGTACAGTATTATTAATATTACAGTACCGAATTTTGTCTCTCTCTGTATAACGATCTCTCTTTATAACGATGAAAATTCTCGGTCCCTTGCATATCGTTATAGAGAGAGAGGACTGTATATTAAATAGTTTTCATTGCTCTTTAGTGATATTCTGAGAGGAGTTGTATATTATTTTTTGTGAATTTAGTCAATATTGTATGTTCGTTACACCAGTGGTACCAGAACATCATCGGGAAAGCCAAAGACATCAATTAAATCTTTTGTATTGGACACTTATCACTTCAAGTGAAAAATAGCATAAATTTTAAGTTTCAAGAGCAACTGTGGACAGTATAAAGAAAAAAACTTGACAAACATTTGGATTTGACCCCACGGCGCAAACAAAAACGTGGTCGAAAAATAATTACATCATGAGATGAAAATAAAATTCCAGATAATGTCTTGGCAAACCGAAAACTTCGAAGGATTTGAACGAAAATGATGCAAGAGTCTTTGGCATCAATATTTCACCAATGACAGCTCGTCGACAAATAAAGTATTTGAGTGCCTATCGCCCTGCAAAAAAGCTCACACCAGCCATGAAGAAAAAAAGGCTTCAAAGATTGGATCATAGATGATTGGAATCAGATAAATAATGTTAGTTAACATTGTTTTTATGTAGTTTACAGTTGATCAATTTGTTCACGATTCTAAAATAATATTTTAGGTTTGTTTTTCGGACGAATTTAAGGTGCAAATTTTCATGGATAGAGCTAAATTTGTTAGGAGAAGAGCTGGGGAAAAATACAAAGCGGATACAATCCGCTTTGTATTTTTAATATTTTTAAGTGCGGTAAAGCACTCTCTGAGCATCATGGTGTGGTCTATCATAAGCAGTCAAGGGACTGGTAGACGCGACATTATCGGTGGAACAATGAAATTTGAGAATACTGCAAACAAAAATGCTTCCCCAGGTCCAGAGTCGTAGAGGTTCCCGAATAAGAGTTTTACGTTTATGCATGACTTGGCGCCTTGTCACGAGGCAAACACTTTCACAAAATTCCTTGCTTATAACCAGATAAAGTTGCTCGACTGGCCTGGTAATTCGCCAGATTTGAATCCAATAGAAAATCTTTGGAATTTCATGAAGAAAAAAATTTTTAATGAAGGTGTAACCACGAAGCGTCAATTGATCGAGCGTTTAATACCATTGTGGCACAGGAATGGAACAATTCAACAAAATTGCCAGAAATGTATACAAAGTATGCCAAGAAGGTGCCAAATAATCATTGCTACAAAGGGTGTTACACTACCAAGTACCTATTATGCTTAAGGCATAATTTTAAGTATTTTCATGTAATAACTAGTTTCTCTTTTAAAATTTGTAAACTTTATTAGGTTCTAAATCACAGTAAAACAAAATTAACTACAAAAATATATTTTACAGCTCAATTACATACCATTATTAAACAAAAAGTAAAATTTTATGGGGTGGCTCTAATGGGTTAATCACCCACTGTACTTTATAGCCGAATAGTGAGTACCAGTTTAATTGTAAAGCATCCTCTCTAAAGTAATTGACGTGTTATTACATAGAACAAAAAGAATTATAACTTCACTAAGGTATATGAAGACAAAACAGTTATTCGCACAATATCAAAAAGGAAGAAGTAGAAGTAGACCAATAGAATTATTATTGGCAATCATTTTTATATATTTATCTTAACAATAATGTTTTTAAAACATTTTAAGTCAATTTGATAAATATTTATATTTATTTTTCCCCGTATGACTGATTTATCACACAGGATTATCTGTATACCCATACGGATGTTTCCATTTGATCAATTGACGTCTCTTTGAACCAGTGCGTGTGTTTGTGAAACCGTACAACAGAAAATATCAAAAACATTCCACAAACTTCAGACAATGCTGCACAATGTATGCCTGTCGGCACTGTTGGTTTAGTTAAAGGGTAGATAAATTTCAACCCATATAGTTACCAAACCGCCATTATGTTATCGATGTTGTATTATAGGGCGTAACAAATTTACTTGACAGATTAGGTTTTTGTTAATTATGATCCAGTAATAAGGGAATTTATGATTTTCGTCTATACAAACCTCTAACAAAGCAGTTGTTTGTCGACAATTGCCTTATCAATTAGCTTGGATAAATCTCTAAATACATATGAAAAACTGCGAGAGAATTGGCTTGCTTTTCAGGATAATGTAACGCTATAACACATAATAAGTTGCTATTACAAAAAACGTAATTAGTAGGGGAGCGCCGAATGCCCAAAAAGTGCTTTAGTTTTCGATAAACGCATAACTCTCTAGCTACCGGGCAAGTTTGATCTCAAAACATTCGTTATGAAAATTTGCACAAGTTTTTTTAGTAGACTAGGGGAATTTTCTCACTTGTGAGAAAAAAATCGACTCACTCGATAAATTGAATTTTATGCTTAGTAATTTTATGTTGTGTTATTTTGAATTAAAACAACCAATGCAAAATAATATTATCTATTATAGAGCTTCCAAAAAATAATTGTTTTATGCAAATTGGCAACGTGTTGTAAAATTTGCCATACTCTTGTATGGCACAAGGAATGCAACAAACATTGTAACGGGCAAGTTCTACGCAATGTAGACCTCTATGAGTTTGCCAATGGTCGTCTCAGTCGCTTTTTAAACGTTGACGTGTGTGTACGTACACTTCAAAGTGGAGTAAGTGAATATTTTAAAAATGAATACTTCACCAGTGAAGGCGGCCCAGATAATTGCATTATTACGAGAGGGCCATAGTTAAAAGACTGTCGCCGGTGGCATACTTATGATGCAATCTCAAGGGCTTACCGTCGTTTCCAGGGACGTTATTCTTGACCGCTCGCAAGTACAAATGTCATTCTCATGATGATCGAATGAAGCGACCGAAATACTGTTTTTTGTTTCTTGAGCGCTCGCAACAACTGAGAACGTTCGAAACTCGCTACGAGTGGTTGTAATCATGCGCATCGTCGTCGCAAGTGAAGATTGTAACGTTTTATGTTAAAAAATTATTATGGTTACGTTTATTGTTAAAAGAAATTTGCAAAAATTTTGCTGTAGAATGTTGCTGTAACTTTTATGTAGAATAATTGGAGCAGTAAATTATTATGAAATTTTATTCATTCATTAATATCTAATACCATTTATTAATTTTCCAGGTAATGCAATTTGCATTAATTTCCAGCTATTATGGACGATTTGCAAGCTATTGCTGTCATTACATATTTGGAAAATGCGAAAGAAGCAGTCCAACCACGTAACCGATTTAACAACATCGATCCGTTTGAAATGCTATCTGACAATCAATTTGTATAGCATTTTCGATTAAGTAAAGAATTGTGCGATTACTTAATTGAAATACTCACTCCACACATGAGACCGCAAAGACGAGCAACAGATTTAAGCGTGACCACAAGAGTAAGTTTTTCATTTTGTCTTATAGTAAAGCCCTTATTAACATTATATCTTTTATAGGTTTAAGCTGCATTGCGTTTTTTAGCAACAGGCAGTTACCAGATGGACATCGTGAATGAATCATTGGTATCAATTTCAGAACCGTCAATGTCGCGATGTCTAGAAGAAGTTCACGTGGCACTTAAAGAACCCGATATATTTAATACATGGGTGCATTTCTCAAGAAATGTCGAGGAATTGAATCAAACTAGGACAAAGTTTTATGAAAAGTATCAGTTTCCTGGTGTTGTAGAATGCATCGATCGCACCCATGTTGCTATATTTCCACCAAAAATTAATAATAAAGAAAATTCTGAATACATTTATGTGAATCGGAAGGGGTATCATTTGATAAATGTACAACTTACATGTGATACCAATCGTAAAATAATTAGTATAAATGCAATACCCAGGAAGCACACACGATTCATATATTTGAGTCAATTCAAATGTTTTGGGTATATTAGAACACCTACATAGAAGAGAATTAAGTAATTATTATCTATTAGGAGACAGTGGATATCCGTTAATGCCCTGGCTCTTGACTCCTTTAGAGGAAAAACCTGCGGTAAACGACCCTGGAGATGATTACAATATAGCCCTCAGACAAACAAGAAATGCAATAGAAAGGTGTAATGGTGTCTTGAAAATGCGATTCAGGTGTTTATTAATACACCGAATACTGCATTACAAACCTGCAATCGCTAGCAGAATAATAAATGCCTATTGATGAAGAAAACGTTGATTTAGAACAAATCTTCAATGAACTTATCATTCAATCTTCGCTTATCCACTGCTGGACATAGATCTCCCTCATAATTTTCCATCTATTTCGATCTTGTGCCTCTTGCATCCAATTCCTATGACAACGTTTTAGATCGTCAGTCCAACGTGTTGGTGGACGACCTCTACTTCGGTAGGCATCATCTCTTGGTCTCCATTCCAGTATCCGCTTTGTCCATCTATTGTCTGTCATTCGAGCCACGTGACCTGCCCAGTTCCATTTTAGTGTTGCTACTCTCTCTACTGCATCAGCCACTCCTGTTCTTTGTCGTAGCTGGCGATTTGGGATCTTGTCTCGTAGTGAAACGCCCAACATAGCACGCTCCATCGCCCTTTGACACACACGGATCTTTTAAACTGTTCTCCTTGTCATGGTCAACGTTTCGGCACCGTAAGTTAACACTGGCAAAACACACTGATTAAACGTTTTTCTTTTAAGGCATATTGGTATATCAGACGATATGAAAATATGGTTCAGCTTGCCGAAGGCTGTCCAAGTCAGTCTTATACGACGGAGAAGCTCAACGGTTTGGTTATCTTTTCCTATGCGAATCTCATGACCTAGGTATTTATAGGCCATTACCTGGTCTATGGATCTTGTTCCTACGCATATATCTTCGCTGACTACAAGATTTGTCATCATCTGGGTTTTAGATATATTTATTTTCAATCCCCCTTCTAGCGAGGAAAGGTAGAGCTTGGAAGTTCTTTGGCCTCATCTATCCTATCAGCTATTAGTACAATATCATCTGCAAACCTTAGATGGCTAAGCTTTTCTCCGTTTATGTTTATGCCCTTGTCGGTCAGTTTTGCCCTTTTACATGCAATGAACTTAACCAGCCACAAAATGAAAATTTACAAAATGCAGCAAGACGTGTCAATCCTGAAGAACGAAAAATTGGTATTTATCAATTTATCGAAAAATGTTATTCTTTATAAAAGTTTGTTTTCCACAACTACTCATTTTTATTGCAAAAACATGTTATTTATCTAAATATAAAGTTGCAGCTTCATAAAAGTTTTATTTTTTTAAAGTATAGATATCTCTAATTGCCCTTGTCTGGTATTTTTTATTGTTCTGAATCAAAACCTATTGAGGTACCAAATAATGATTGTATTGTATTTTAAATTGAACCTTTGTGCTTTTAAGAAAAACTATACGTAAACAATTAAACTTTAATATTGCTTCAATAAACAAACTTACACTATAAAAAAATACACAGAATCTTTCAAAAAATTTTAAAAACTCATCAAGTTTATTAGATACCTCTTCTAATACAGCTATAGTGCGTTCTTTGGCAACTGCACTTTGTTCTTTTGCAACTGTCAATCTTTCGAGTAATGATAATTTTTTTTCGTAATAATTTTTCTTTATCTTATTTTTTTCGTTTAAACATATTTTATAATTTTCTGCTGCCTCTGAAGTGTATTCAAAGTTTTTTGTTGGATTTTTTTTTGGTTTAGTTTTAATTTGGCTTATTTTCAGTTTTATTGCAGTAATTGTTGTTCCAATTCTTCCTTCTTATCTACTGCAACTGGTTCAAGTTGGTGATCGGTCAGAAAGTTACCTACTTTATTAAAAGCAAAATTTGTATCTGATTCGGCAATGTTCGGTTGCCGGGCCAGTGATCTTACTGTTATGGTTTCTAATACTTCTTTTTCGAATAGTTTTGCCTTTTCTATGGTTGTTCCACCTCCTGTACATTGAGCATGTTTTTTAATTGCACATTTTTTGCTTTCGTCCTGCTTCTTATGTCTTGCCATGTCTAACACAAAATTAACATAATCAGTATTACATTTGCAATTATAAGATATATTTTATTTATTACCTTTCGCCATGCACACAGCTACAACTATTAAGTATATTTGTTATAGGTTACCATTGAATCTGGAAATCGTTTTTAGTGAACGTATTTGAAAATTTTGCACCTGGGTAATTCCAGCAATAATCGACACAAGTCGGTGGGGTCACCATCTCCGATTTGGCTGAAATTTTACACACATGTTGTACTAGACAAAAAACATGATTGTCAAATTTTCAGACCTTAATATTAAACATGGCGGCCGTTGCGCGCTATTGAAGTTTCACGCTTTTTATCAATTTTTTTTCGTGTTTCGCCGATTTTTTTAGTACAGCGAGCTAAATATGCTTAAACAAATATCCAATATATGCTTTCCAATGTAAAATTCTCCGCTGAACACGATCCGGGTGCCAGAATTGCCATATGACGTCATGTAAAGCCACAAAATGCGAAACAAAGCGGTTTTTTTGAAAAATTCATATCCCAAAAACCCCCTCTTTAATTTTTTTCAAATTTTCACAAAAGACGCCTTAATACAAATACTTTCGAGTAAAAGTTGTCTCAGAAATCCTTTTTATATTTTTTTCAGCTGTTAATCACAACATAAAGTTTTGCTTTAAATCACCAAAGCTGTTATAATTGTGATATAATATTACTTTATTGTAATATAATAATACTTTATTTGTCATTTTTCTGTTTTATAAAGAGACCAAAGTTACATTTTGTCCTGCCTAATTTTACTTGAAGGTAATTTTTATGTTCGCACACAGTTACATCATTTAGAATATAATTATAAGGAACTGTCAGTTGTACATTTATAACTTGTCACGCATAAACATTCGGTTTGATTTCTGGTGAAATTGATATTTCAGCTTCCATATTTTCTTCAGAAAGTTTATCAATATATCCTATAACTGTGTGCGAACATAAAAATCACCTTCAAGTAAAATTAGGCAGGACTAAATGTAACTTTGGTCTCTTTATAAAACAGAAAAATGACAAATAAAGTATTATTCTATTACAATAAAGTAATATTATATCACAATTATAACAGCTTTGGTGATTTATTTAATTATGATAATATATATATATATATATATATATATATATATATATATATATATATATATATATATATATATTATATGTACACACACACCCTTGTGTATATAGACGAACAAATATTATAATATGTATAATAATAAAATCCTAGCGCAAAAAATGTATTGATTACAGCGCGCAATTCTGCGTTTAATATTGTGTCGCCCCCTATAAAACGGTAAAATCGGTGGTAAATAAATTCAAAATAACTATTTTTTATGTAAAATTTTCCACAGAATTCGAATTCGTTGTCAGAAAACCTCTAAAAGTTATTTGTAAGCTGAAAACGAAGGAAAAGCGCTAAAAAAGGCGGGAAAATCGCGTTTTTTTGACGTTTATAGGGCGCAGCGGCTTCAAACATATAAAAAGGATTTCTGAGACAACTTTTATTCGAACGTACTTGTATTAAGGCGTCTTTTGTGAAAATTTGAAAAAAAAATTAAAGAGGGGGTTTTTGAGATATGAATTTTTCAAAAAAAGCGCTTTCTTTTGCAGTTTGTGGCTTTACATGACGTCATATGGCAATTCTGGCACCGGGATCGTGTTCAGCGGAGAATTTTACATTGGAAAACATATAGTGAATATTTGTTTAAGCATATTTAGCTCGCTGTACTAAAAAAATCGGCGAAACACGAAAAAAAAATGATAAAAAGCGTGAAACTTCAATAGCGCGCCACGGCCGCCATTTTGAATATTAAGGTCTGAAAATTTAACGATCATGTTTTTTTGTCTAGTACAACATGTGTGTAAAATTTCAACCAAATTGTAGAGGGTGACCCCACCGACTTGTGTCGATTATTGCTGGAATTACCCACCTAGCAAGTTGGGATTTTTTTTAATGAATTCCAGCAATAATTTTTTTGCTCGTCTGAGGCATTGGTTGATCGTTTTACTTTAACTGTTGGAATTTTTAAAATACAAATATAAACAAGCTGTAACTATAAATAACCTAACCCTATTCCGACCGCAGTGAAGACAGGCGTTTTAGACATTACAGTGTTGCTAATTAGATGTCACAATGAGAATGTTCGCATGTTTCTGCGAACGGTGGTCAAGAATACCATTTTTAGGAAAAGTTGGCGAATAAAATGTCCTTCGCAATTCCGTATACGTGCTAATTGCGAGTGATATCGAGAATAGCGATCCAGGAGATCAGTAGCTACAATCTAAGATCAGGTTTGGGTCGGCGACGTGTAACGACAGAGAGTGATAATCGACTTATTGTCCTGAGTACCTTTCGAAATCGGCACGCGACACGAATTTAGCTTCAACAATCCTTGAAGAATGTACGAGGTGTCACTATCACTCAGTGGACAGTTGACAGAAGCTTTAGGGCTGATACTTTGACTCCCAGATGAGCTAACATACAGCTCAAATTGTATACACGTTAGAAATAAGCCCGACTTCAGTTTGCCCGAAAACACGTCAATTGGAACCTTGACCAATGGAGCAGAGTTTTATTCTCTGATGAGGGTCAAATGTGCTTGTATAACAATGACAAGACGAAAACGATTTGCTCAGTGCTGCAGTGTCGAAACAGTGAGCTATGGAAGTGGCTCGTGTATGTTTTGTGGTGATATGTCTTTGGAAGGAAAAACAGACTTGTGTTCGTGGTCGGTAGTGGTCGTGGAGGGCGTTTGACAGTGGATCGTTACATTATAGATATTCTCCAGGACTATGTTGTTTCTTACGCCTGCTACATAGAGGACGGCTTCATGCTAATGCATGATAAAGCTCGATGTCACACAGCGCGGATTATGACTCTACTAGAAGAAATGACAGTTGGACGAAAAAACGTACGGAAAATTATTGGCTGCGAAACCTCCATGAATGGTTCGGAATGACATCGCTCGAATTATTCCATGCAGCAATTTCGAAAGTGCAAATAGCCATCTTCAGCCATCGACAGCAGACGTTAAATGCAAGAAGAAGACGTATATTTAGCATCGACGAATTAATATAAGTTGTAAAAAAAAACACGAAGAATTTTGCGATAGTTATAATTGCCACACAAGGTGGATTGGTCTATCTCCCCTATAGATCCATGTTGGATGATCTTTTCTAATTTTAAAATTAATAAAATTTATTTTATATCGATACACGTATCGACAGCTACAATATCCTTTATATTTGTCATCCTATAAATGGATTGTGCTTGAGAAATCGGCAACACTGTATTCAACAATACATTAAAGTAAACTTTGTTATAGAGCTGGGACATAGTTCTACACTCTCAGTGGGACGTGTTCAATGCAAATTTATGGAATATTGATTTTGAATTCGCAGGCCGATATACCACCAATAAAACAATTATTTCCAACATGAAAGCCTGCCACAATAAATAATGTCATCAACGTAAAAGACAACGGATTTAAATCTGAAAATCCCGTTTGGGAAATGTATGTACAATGATATTACTCTTAAAAAAAAAACAACTGTCTGAATATACAGCGTTGCAACACTTTTGGATTTTGACAGTTAAATGATTGCTTAACATATACTTATCTATTTTTTGCCTTGATTTACAAATTTTGTAATCCGATCTCCATCTTTCTGGGGTGGGGTATTCTCCTGCTTCTTGCATCAGGCCTTTTGTCCTGAGTTTTGAAGACACAATGACACATTTTTTAATAAAATCTCCAATCAAGACAAAATACTACAATAATAGGATACCACATATTAACTTAGATATGAAAGAAATCAGGATCATGAGCGCTATCTATTATAATCAGATCGCTGTGGTAAAAGAGAACAACGTCTTTTCAAATGAAATACAGATTGAGAGGAGCGTCAGGCAGGTATGTGCCCTGTCTCCTACTTTGTTCAATTTGTATTCAGGGGAAATAATCCAGGAAGCACTAGAAGACCTAACTATGGGAATAAAAGTAAATGGCCGACCAATCAATAATATACGGTTTGCCGACGACATTATTTTATTAGCGGAATGTCTTGAGAATTTACAACAAATGGTTGATAGAGTGGTAGAAGTCAGTGAAGAAAACGAACTGTCCCTAAATACAAAAAAGACACAATTTATGGTAACCACAAAAGCCTAACAGCGCCAAGAAAACATATCAATACATGGAGAACAAATTAAAAAAGTTGAAAAATATAAATATCTGGGTACAATAATTAACGAAAATAATGAGTACACAGAAGAGATTAAGGCAAGAATAGGACAGGCAAGAAATTCTTGCAACAAACTGAAAAAAGTACTCTGCAGTAGGGACATTTCAATTTCTTTAAAGATAAGACTTCTGAGATGCTACGTGTTCTCCGTATTATTTTATGGGTTGGAGCCTTGGACCTTAAAGAAAGATGTTTCAGATAGATTAGAAGCTTTCGAGTTATGGGCCTACAGAAGGATATTAAGAATAAGTTGGGTGGATAAGTCACGAATATCGAGGTGTTGAGAAGAATGGGAAAAGATAAAGAGGTTTTAAATACAGTTAAAGTCAGAAAACTGCAATATTTGGGACATGTCATGAGGGGCGAGCGTTATAACTTGTTGCAATTAATAATTCAAGAATACAGGGTAGAAGGAGTCGCGGAAGAAGACGCATCTCCTAGTTCAAAAATTTGAGAGCTTGGTTTAACTGCACTTCTGCTGACCTCTTTAGAGCAGCGCTATCGAAAGTGGGAATTGTCATGATGGTTGCCAACCTTCTGAGAGGAGATGGCACATGAAGAAGAAGAAAAATATTACAAACACTAACAGAAAATAACAAATAGAGCAAAGAAATCAAAGAAGTTATTCTATGCGCTAGCCCCAATACTGGGAAAAAGAGAACTTATATAAGAGACAAGGATACAAATATATAACACAAAAGTGATACCAACTGTGCTCTATGCAGGTGAAAACTGGACAATTCTGAAAAAACATAAGAGCAGGATAAATTAAATGGAGATGAGACATCTAAGAAGGATAGTTGTAAAGACAAAACGGGATAGATTAAGCAACCAGATTACAAGTAGAATCGCCAATCAAGAACCAATAATGAATAATGCAAAGAAACAAATGAACTGGTATGGGCATCTGATGAGGATGCATCCCGACAGAATTACAAGAAAAGTCCAAGAAGCAAAGAACATCGTAAAAAGAAAAAGAGGCAGACCAAGAAAAAAATGGATATACTAAGTAGTAGAGGCGGGAAAAGTTAAACAAAAATCACTCGAATAATTGAAAATAATGGCAGGAAATGGAAAAAAATGGGAGACCTGGGTGAATGAAAAATAAAATAGCTAGCCCAAATCCCACATCTTAATAGGGTAAAAGGAATGAAATTGAGTCGCTCTTCATTACATTACCAACGAAAAGTAAACCCACGCAATGCGGCAAATTTGGACTTAAATATTATTTTATATCGGATTACCATTTAACTTTGGAGGTTGGAATACTTTGCACCACACACAAAAACGGAGACATCTTTGAATGTTCTAACCATAGAGGAATTAAGCTGCTAAATGCAGCGTATAAAATATTTTTTACAGTACTAGGCCACTGTATGACATCATATGCAGAACTGATAGTAGGAAAATACCAGGCTGGCTTCAGAGGTAGTCACTCGACAATTTTTCAGATTGCGACCATTTTAGAAAAAAACACTGGAATATCGCATTGATACTCATCACATATTTATAGACTACAAAGCAGCCTACGACTCTGTGAATAGAAGAAGGTCTCCAAATTATTACTAAGAAAACAAAGTGAATGGCAGTTGACAAAATAAGTATAACTCAACAGCAAATGTGGATAGATGGAGAAAAAGTAGAACGTGTTAGTCATTTTAAAAATCTAGGCAACTATTTGCGTATACAACTATTAGATAGAAAGAGGAACGATGGGATATGATCGAAATCAAAAGTCGAGGATATCACAACAAATGGAGCTTCACAGGTTACACTGCTAGACAAAAGGACCAACGTGGGAACCCACAATACAACATTGCAGACCTTACTAAGGTAGATAACCAAGAGGAAAAAAACAGACGGGATGGGTGAATGATATCAAAAAAGTAGTCGAAACAAATATGAAGTATGATCGATGGAGGGAGTTGTGAGAGGTCTATGTCCAAAAATAGACGAGAGTAAGGCTAAAAACAAGAACAAGAAAGAGGCAATTATTTAAACACAAATGCAGACTTGATAACCCTGATACCCTGAATGCAACACACGCCAAGTGTACGAGATACGTAAGGTGATACCTTAATAAAAAGTTACCTAAGCAGTGATTGGATGAAGGAGTTTTACTGAATGGCCAGCAAGATCCCCAACTTAAATCCCCTGGACGTCTTCCTGCGTGTGTTTTTTAAAAGCCAAGATTAAAATATAATTTCTGCATCATTGGAAGATCTCAGATGATAAACAGTGCAGAAATGTAGTCTAGTAACCTCTTAAATGCTTTAAAATCGTTTATAGTAATTTCGAACAGCCACTTTATAATTATATGGGCGCTGGTGGATACCATTGTGAATATTTAACTAAATACTTATAGCTGATGAGTAAACTGTTTCGAATGAAGAATTTATTAAATTCTAGTTCATTTTATTTACGTTTTATTTAATAAAGTTAACTAACGTAATCTATATTATATAAGATCTTTATCTGCTTATAGGTAACAATAAGTATCAAATTACGTACTAATAGTAATCTCATAAAAATAGAGCGATGAGTTTAACACAGAGGCCCAATGTCACCTAAACTTTTTAATATTGTGCTGGAACATGCTTTTAAGAATTTGGATTGGCTGACAAAGGGAATAAAAATAGATGGAGAATATCTAAATAACTTACTTTTTCGATGATCTTGTCATAATAGCTGAGGAGTTAGAGATGGCAAGAGAGATGGTACAGGAACTTGTTGTGGCTACAGAAAATGTACGGTTAAATATAAACGTCTCGAAAACAAAAATAATGACAAATTTGATACCCAACCAGATCATCAGTATTGGTGGGCAAGAAGTAAAACTCGTAGATAAATATAAATACCTAGGACATAAAATTATATGATTGACAGGGATAATCAGACCCATGAGCTGAAAAGAAGAATCGTTCTTGGGTGGGCAGTATATAGAAAACTGAGAGAAACTTTTAAAAGTGAGCGGCCCACATGCCCAAAGAGAAAAGTATTTGATCAATGCGTCCTCCCAGTGTTGACATACGGAGCAGAAACACTTTAATAAAAGCTTCCGCTACCAAATTAAGATTCACACAGAGAAGAATATTGTGACTGACGTCATCGGGATGATCTTCTTCTTGATGTGCCTATCCGTTGCGAATGTTGGCGATCATCAAGGCAATCTTTATTTTATCTGCAGCAGCGCGGAAAAGCTGCACAGATGTTGTATTAAACCAGATTCTGAGGTTCTTTAACCAAAATGTTCTTCTTCTTCCTGGACCTCGTTTTCCAAATATTTTCCTTGCAGGATGGCTTGAAGGAGAGCATATCTAGATTCATTTCGCAATAATATGTCCGAAGAACTGTAACTTTCGAGATTTGATGGTGGTGAGTACCTCTCGGTTCTTATTCATTCTTCTGAGGACCTCCTCATTTGTGACTCGGTCAGTCCACGGGATCTTAAGCATTCTGCGATATAGCCACATCTCAAATACTTTCAGTTTTTTGCACATATCTTCGTTCAAGGTCCACAATTCAGCACAATAGAAAAGGACAAAGAAGACGTAGAATCGCAGCATTCTTATTTTTGTATCAAGAGAGAGGTTGTGACTCTTGAAGAATGCCCCCATCCGATTGAAGGTGGATGCAGCTTTTCCGATGCTTGCTCTAATCTCCTGGTTGTTGGTCCATTCTTCATTTATTATGGTGCCGAGGTAGTTGTAGTGTGTCACTCTTTCTACAGGGGATTGGTTGACCTAGAGTTGACCTTCTGTTATCCTTTTCTTGCTAATTATCATAAGCTTTGTCCTCTTAACGTTTATATTGAGTCCATATTGTTGACTGTAATACGTGATTTTGTTCATAAGAACTTGTAGGTCTTTTAAGTTGTCCGAAAATAATATGGAGTCATCTGCATATCTGATGTTGTTTAGCCGGTAACCATTTAGTAGAATACCTTTTTTAGTTTCTTGCAAAGCTTCGATAAATATTCTTTCCAGAGTACAGATTGCAGATTAGAGGAGACAAAATACAGCCTTGCCTCACTCCACGAATGATTTTCACATAGTCAGTGTGTTCACCTTCAACTCTGAGATTTGCTGTCTGATTCCAGTAAAGATTTCTAATTATTTTCAGATCCTGGGTATTAATTCCTGTTTCTTTTAGTATTTGCATCATCTTGGCGTGCTTTACTCGATCAAACGCTTGCTCGTAATCAACCAGAGATGCGTATACGTCGCAGTTGACGTCTCTGCATCTCTGGAATAAGACTTATACTGAGAACAAAGCCTCTCTAGTACCAACAGCATTTGTGAACCCGAACTGATTGGGAGAAATTTGACTTTCACACAGCTTGTAGATTCTCTTATAAATTATAGTTAGGAACAATTTTAGTAGATGACTCATGAGGCTTATAGTACGGTAATCTTCGCATTTTTTGGCTTTTGGTTATTTTGGAAGTGAAATATACTCAGATTTCAGCCATTGTGTTGGTATTTCTCCAGAGTTGTATATGTTGTTGAATATCTCTGCGATTATTGCTATTGATTCGTTGTCCATTAGTTTGAGTAGTTATGCTTGTATATTATCAGTCCCTGCCGCATTGCCATCCTTTAACTGTGTTTTTGCGGAATAAACTTCCTGCTGTAATATTCTTGGTCCATCATTTACCTCTTCTTACGGCTCAAAGGTGTTATCTCTTTGGTCTTCAAATGGTTTTTCTAGATATTCTTTCCACGTTCTTATTTTACTCTGTCCAGGATGACGTTTCCGTCAGAATCAGTTATATTTCCTTTCTGCCTTCGTCTTAGTCCCCCTGTGAGTTCTTTAACTTTCCTATGTACATTGTGACTATCGAGAGAATAGCCAGACTAAAATGGAGATGGGCAGGACACATAGCTAGAATGACGGATGGGCGATAAACAAAGAGGTTATTGGAATAAAGACCAAAGGAAGACAAGGGAATCGTCAATCGACCACCTACACGATGGATGGACGATTTAAGAAGACAAAATTAAAACTGAATGAAAGTGGGGTAAGATAGATGGGATTGGAAACACGAGGAAGAGGCCTATGTTCAGCAGTGGACTTTTAAGGCTGGATGATAATTATTTGCTTATTATAACATATATGATGTTTTTTGACTTTTTTATTAGTTTTTGTTAGTTAGTTGGTGCTGTATACATATATTTATTATTGTTTAGACTACATAATATTTATTATTATTAGGAGCATTATGGCCAAATTTTCCTACATACTGCCTACAAACTACATTGTATGCTAAACTAAGTTATCTAGTTGACAGTAGTAACTGATAAATCTGGAGGTTTTTCTAATTCACTTGGTATAAAAGTTTTACATCGCTTCAGACTTATTAAATTAGGACTTCTGTCTACGTTCAACGAACAAGCCCGTCTGATTAAAGCTAACTAATTTTGCCAATTTTTTTTTTCTTTATTTTAACCCTACAGTGACAAAAAAGGGTTTCGTGCACTATCGATTTTTTGTAATAAAGTTTGACTTGCCGTGATAAACCGTAAAATTATCGCGTTGTGCATATCATTTTTTAATAATATCAAAAAAACAAACGTACACAATTATATCGTATGTCTACACTATTATACTACACTACACTAAGTGATATAAAACATAACTTAAATATATCACAAGCAAGAACACAAACAGAAAATGATTTATGGCAAAATCACGGTAAGCAGTTCAGTGGATGTTCCGCAATGAATCATAAATATATTCTTCTGAGCACTAAAAGGAATGTTTCAGAAGACATTTTTTTATAACAAATGAAATAATTATAAAACATCGCTACGTTGTATTGAAATTTACACTGGTTTATTGCAAATCAGAGGATCTGAGTTATTGTATTAAAAATCCTATGTTCCGTAAAATTTTTCCAAATCTGTATATGTGTATATATATACATATGAAGTATATATATATATATATATATATATATATATATATATATATATATATATATATATATATATATATATGTATGTGTGTGTGTACTTAGAATATACATTAGAGTAGTTGACGAGAAGGTGTTTTTTAACACCGAAATAGTAACCCTAAAATGTTTATGCAGTTTAAGTTATTTATACCTTTAGATTAAGTTTAAACTCAATGAAATATTAAACTTTAATTGATGTACCCGTGCTTCGATAAATCGATCTTTCAGTGCGGTGCCAAAACATTGCTAATGGATATGTGATCCCTAGAAAGCAATTTTTCTAATGCATCCCGCTTCATGAGTTCCGTCCATTTGGTCGTTAATCGCAGAGGAAATATACATTTCAATTACAGGGATGAAGAAATAAAAGCATACGGAAGTTTTCACAATAAAGTTCTACTAAATTTAGAATTATTTGACACCACTATGTAGTGTTTTTTAACTTAACCCGTCATTGTTCGCGTATCAGGAAATGACGCGATTGTTCGCCTACAAACTTTGCGCTCAGTCGCCATTTTCTTCTCATTTAATTATGTTTTTCAATATATTCAATATTTCAATATTTCAGGATATTCAATAATTAACGAAAACTACTGGTGGGTTGCTGTTCTTTAAAAATTTTATTATTGATAAATAACATGAATGTACCGATGTACTTTTTATTAATGAAATAATACATATAGAAAAAATTGTATAACGTAAAAGAAATGTAAACAATTTATTCACTCTCATAGCATTTATTGTGGCATATTTGACATATTGTAATTATATGTTCACCACAAATAGGTTTTGAACAATCTGCACACCTTGAAGTGGTTTTTCTATTTTTACTTCGGGGACAGTAAAAACATTTGACCCCATCTTTAGATTCTGCAGTTCTTACTGAAGTTTCTTCATCAGGACGACCTGCTTGGCGTCTTATTTGAAATCGTAATAATATTGGCAATATTGTTATTGATACACGACTTGTCAGGTGTGGTCTGATGAGAACTGTACTAATTTCTCTTAGATATTTTCAGCATTCTGATTTAGTATTAGTATTGCTACAATAAATTACCTGACTATTTATTCCTGCAATATTCATCAATGAAAAAAAGACTGGACCATCGAAACGGAGTAATTACATTTTATCTGATCCGCAACATCCACTGCTCCCTTTATCGTATTGTAGAAGGTTATAACCTGCGGCTTAAAGTTTTCACCCGTTTCTTCATCCATTGTGTCATCATCATAAAACGTAGATTACATCAGATTTTTGTTTTTCTTGGAAACGTATGATAGTACAAGACATTTACCATAACCAAAAATGCTGCTGTTTAGTAGTCTTCCCTTTGTAGCTACAAAGAAAAGGAGCCATTTGTGGTTTACTCTTTCTCAGGGTTCCTACTAGAGGGTTCCTGTAATTATGTAGCAAGTCAGTAGCCAGTGGAATGGACATAAACCAGTTGTCGCAAGTAATGGTGCGTCCAGTATAGCCAATTTGTACTTTCATACGTTTAACCACACTGATAGGACTATTATCTATCTCAAAGGGGTCTTCTTGCTGCTTTCCAGCATATATTTCCAACTTTACTGTATAAAAAGTTCGCGAATCAACAACTGCGAAAAATTTTATCCCATATTTTTCCGGCTTACTGGGTATATATTGACGAAAGCTACATTTTCCCCGAAAACCTTCAAGCATCTCGTCAATATAGCAATACATTTGAACTGTTTAGCAAGCCATGCACTTTTCCAAAAACTCGTCGAAAACTTTTCTAATTGGTGCAAGTTTGTCATGTTTTTGTCGTTCTGCTCTGGACTGGATATCTTCAAAGTTTAGTGCACGAAGGAGGATATAGAATCGCTTCTTTGACATAACTATCCAAAAACATTCAGGAGCTATTGAATTTGTAGTCTAAAGATCGTCCAGATTTACATGAGAAGCTTTGAAGGTACCAGCTAAGTACAACAAGCCAAATAATGCTCCAATTCCATCACTGTTGGTACATACTGTATCATTTTTACGAGAAAACTGGTTGTCCATTTTTACTAAATACGTATTGTTATGTTGCACAATTTCGTTTATCATTTCGTCAGAGAAAAACAGTTTCCAGCATTCAATTGGTGTTAACATATTTTTCGTTATTTGTTTTACACCTAGTAGACGAGTAACTATGTTGCGCCTACGTGTGCTACTGGTTTTTCGCTGTGAATGAATAGCCCATTTTGTTATACCATCTTTTCCAAGATAAACTGGATCACCTTTACGACAAACAGAAGCCACTCAGATCATTGGCATCAGAATCTGCTGACAATTCGGAGTCTGTATTATGGCCTAAATTTTCACACTGGTCTATATCACTGTCTTCTTCATCTTGTAAACCAGGTTTATTTTCATTTTCTTCTGCTTCAATTTCATCTAACCACGCCAAAAGTTGTTGGCAGGTAGTACGATTATATCTCCGCGGTGACGTTAAAACAGTACGACTAAAACACAACAAATTCTTTCCATGGTTGTTCGCGATGACCGGACAAGAAATAAATATTTAGTGCACTTACTTATAAAAACATTGCCGGCTTGCCAGCAATGTTTTTACACGTAAGTGCCTCCTAGATATTACCATTAGAGATTAGTGAATTATTTTTATAAAGAAAATCATAGACTTATGGGCAGGTTTTATTGCCCACGTGACCTTCCCAGTCCAAACAGAAGTGAAGGGGAGGCCACGTAGTGAACCCCGCCCATTAGAAAGAGGTGCAGGGACTGCATGAAGCCAACAAATAATGAAATGTATGCTTTTTTAATTTTGAAATTTCTTCCCGTCCTGTCACGAAGAAAGAAAGGTCTAGCACAGAACGCCGGAAGTAGAAAAAAATCCTAAAAGAAATTAAGCGTGAGACAAAGGCCATACTCTCTGCCTCTCTCGCTCTGAGAGATGCAAAGGTGCTCTCTACTTATGCGTGCAAATGTCTGACATGTTCGAATTGTGCGATTAGTTTTGTTAAGTTATTGTTAGCAGGTAACACAGCAGAGTATTTTGTAGTAAATTCATAATTTGAATTGGTTAGACGACCTCCAACTCGTATTTCCGGTCAAAAAAAAGGATTCAATCCGAACAATTTACTATTTTTGTTTATAAGTTTGAAATATTGAAATAGGGTATATTCATCATGAAAGTGATGACGTTGTACAACATGAATCAAACTGTTCACTGATTCAGTACACTCTTGTACAGAAAGAAAGCCAGTAATACGTTAGTATCGTAGTTTCGTAGTATTATTTTTAAATCTAGGTATATAGGCAAAGACTCGTTGAAGTTTGAAAAAATTCGAAACAAAAGACAAAATTTTCTTAGTGAGAAGGTCAAAATCTTCAGAAAGTAACGCAAAACAAGTACTGACAGGTTTTAGTTCTGGTAAATCTGAAGTAAAAGTATTAATGTAAAAGTGGGGCCAGGGCATGAAACCATGCCTCAGAAGTAAGAAGTGTTTTTGGATCAATATCTCTTGTCAAAGATTCTTTGACAAGACAAGATCTTTATGGTTTAGGAGTAGGCATTATATTTGTGCCTACAAAAAGTTTTAATAAATGAGGAGAAGTATTTATCCAAAAAAGTACAATTGTAGAGTACGTGAGTAGTACGTGATCTCTAAACTGTATCTAACTCAAGTTTTAACTTTGTTTCTCTTATTTACTAACAATCCATATATTATTTCAATAGCATAAAAATCGACATTTTAAAGCTCTGTAACTCAGAAATAATTGATTTATGGGTCTTGGGCATCGAGCAAAAAGACAAAAGAGGGAATGTAAAAGTAGTGGAGGCAAAAATATTGTTAGACAGGAAGTGCCATCTTGAGAGGCCAAATTAAACAAGGAAAGAGAGTCTTTTCTTGTTTAAGAAATCAAATTTAGTTGGGTTATGTTATTATGTATCCCAACTGTCACATGAAATCTTATTTATATTGAAGTTTTTTAACAATTGTTTCACATTTTAGACTGTTATCGTTAATATTTAATTAAAATTTTTTCGTCTAAGACACATTCTGAAAACTATTTTATAGCTACTGTTAATAAGTGTCGGAAAATTTAAATTTAGCGCATTCGCATTTCCGGATATGTCCGCCATCAGAGGCTACTTTTTTGGTCGCCTTTTCATAACGATTAGATTCCCTCTTTTGACTTTTTGCTCGATGGTCTTGGGGCAATGAGAACTTTTGTTCAGATTGACCAAAGCTACATCTGCAAAGTTTCAGGCAATTTAACTAAGACCACTTTTACATAAAAAAAGTTCTGGTGTCCTTTACTACTTTGATTACCAACTTATACAACACCGCATCAAAGATTTGCCACAAAGAAAAGCAAAAAATTTTATGCTTTTAAAATACGTTGTTAGTTTTTGAAAATTGATGAAAACTGAGATGTTCCAAGTAAAAATCTAAAAATTTTATAAAGATACAATCTAATTTGATCGGACTATTCTCAAATTTTCGGAGCATCTATGTTCTATAGATGCCTTTTAACTAATGCTGGATTTCGCGTTGATAGGAATCACATTGAAAGTAAATATTGAAACGCCTCTGCCTCGCTCAGTCATATTGTTCGCTTGGAAAATACCGTTAAAAATACAACAAAGAGCAAATTCAATTCACTCTTCGGCATATCTATGTTTTCGTTAATGCAACATTGAATTTGTACAAGGTTATGCCGCCAAAAACATACGTCATGTTTTTCGAAGGGATCGATAACTGCTAGCGCTAAAATTTTTAGTACCTTTTAGTTTATTTCTGATTTTGCACCTATATTCCATTGAAAATCGAATATTTTTTTATTTTTACTCAATGATTCAGACTTATTTTTAAATTTCATATATATATATAGTAACTTTAGTGGAATATTTTCACGCTTTTCTGGTAGGAATTAATAGAATGAGTAACATCGAGGCGTAAGTCCTCCGTAAGTCCCTAAGTAAATTTTATACTAATGCCAAAAAATCTTTTGGCATTATAATTTAAATATGATTTCTGGTATATGACCGTCATGGCTGGTTCTAATATAGTCTTATCTGGAGGTCCAATTTTTGATCACTTTTTCCAATATTTTTTCGCCGTATATCGACAATAACGCGGCGAATGTTATACTTTAAGTGGTCAATCAATTCATACTTATCGGTGTAGACTAGCATCTTCACATATCTTTACATAAAATAGTCTAGCAGTGTTAGATCGCACGATCTTGGAGGCCAATTCACGTTCCGAAACGTGAATCTATGCGGTTGCCAAACGTTTTGTTTGATAAATTAATGCACATCATGGTTATTCAATTGTGGAATGAAAAAGGCAGTAATCATGGCTCTATAGCGGTTACCACTGACAGTAACGTTCTGGCCAGCATCGTTTCTGAATGTAATGGTTTCTCAACATACATTTGAGGATTATCCTAACTCCAAAGAGGGCAATTTTGTTTGTTGACGTAGCTATTTAACTAAAAGTGAGCTTCAATACTAAACAAAATTCGCTTATGAAAATCGGAATCAACGGCAATCTCGTTTTGAATCCATTCACCGAATCTACGAATCTACGCCTTGCTAGGTGATGATGTACCTTAAATTCTTGCATGAGTTGGATTTTGTAATTACACAAAGCAAGATCTTTCCGCAAAATCTTCCATAAAATCGATGGACACGTATCCAACTGCTGTGCACGATGGCAGATAGACTGATTCAGGTCTTCCTGTATGCTACGCTC
Organism: Diabrotica undecimpunctata; assembly: GCF_040954645.1. Classification (NCBI taxonomy): domain Eukaryota; kingdom Metazoa; phylum Arthropoda; class Insecta; order Coleoptera; family Chrysomelidae; genus Diabrotica; species Diabrotica undecimpunctata. Next base: position 14,354,914 of record NC_092806.1, read on the forward strand.
TACAGGAGCAACAACTACTTCTGTATGCACTGTACGACGTACCTGTGGATGCATATGATCATTTAGAGTAAAAGTGGGGTAAAAACGTTCCATAGTTAATCGAATTACTTGATCTCATGGACTATTACGTTAACCATAAAACGGACGTAGTGTGCGATACGTATTTTGTACAGAACCACAAGTAGGCGTCAAGTCTATTCATGCTGAAATGCCAAACCAAACTTTTGACAGCTGTCAAAATGACCAAAAGTTAAAAAGTGTTACCAACTTACATTTCTATACCTCTAAAAAATACCCTTTACTTGTGGAATATCTCACACGGGATATTTTGAATATTTAGATTACTAATAATTAATAAAATATAAGCTTGATAAAAACATCGTAATAACCGAAAACATTGCGTGATTCAATGCAATGTCAAATAATTAATACGTGCGTTAACAGTCAAAAAACTTTTTTCGCGACCCTGTCGAGTTAGCAGAAATTATGTGTCATTGATTTAGTATTTAAAAGAAACGATTCGGGTTAATATTGTAATGTTGAGTTATCAATAAAGAACGAAAAGGTAAAATTTTATATTTTTTTAAAGTGCAACATGTAAAATCGGTTGGGCTAGCCGGGCAAGGGCCCAATACCACATACTTTTTTTTGTTTTTCTGGTCCCCGTTGATATTCGATCCATGAACCTACAATAATAATCACATTAAAGTGAGTGCGCTAGCTCGTCTGGTTATAGGACCGATATGGAATATTTTTTGCATGGAAATAAATCACAATGAATGCGAATAAAAACGCCATTTTTGTTTTGTTTTTAGTTTTAATATCCAATCCGGAAATCATTTTCAATAAAATTCTTAACAGTTGTCTTTAGCCTCTTTGTACTTTTTCTTAATAATTTTATTAATTTGTTTGTATTCCATTGAGTTTGTTTGATGTTTCCCTCTTACATTTATTACAGGTTTGTGATCTCTTGCGTTTTCCATTCTTGTTTCATTTTTTTTGTGAACCCGATGTCTCGTTCTTTTATCTTTGTTCTTTTCGTTTTTACAGAAGTCCATGTTACTTTAACGTTTGTCTGTCTGTACCTAGTTGTTTATGGTTTCTAATTTTTTCTTAAACTTGATACTTATTTTTTTTCCTTTCGAGGTTCTTCAGTTGTAAAATTTTTCTATTTTCCTTATCATCTTAACTGTTTTAACTTTCAGTCGCTATGTTATCCAGTTATAATGGATTGTCAGCTCCAGGGTATGTACTTCTAAAAGTTGTGCTCGAGCATAATGAAGTCAATTTGATTCCTAACAATTCTATCTTTTCTGTCTGCAGATGATTTCCAAACTTCTAGAATGTTGTCTAAAGGTGTTGGCTATTAAAAGGTTAGTCTCTATGCAGAATTGAGTAACTCTATCTCCACTATTGTTTCTGATAACCAATTTTTGGTGTTAAAGTCACCCATGATCATTGTTACCTCACCTCTTTTTGTCAGTCGCATTACTTCATTTAGGTTGTTATAAAATTCTTTTATTTCTTGCTCTGACTTGTCACTTCTTGGAACGTAGTCCTAAATAATATTTCCGAAGGTTTCTATCGGTTGTTTATAATTTCAACATTGCTACTCTCTTATTTATAGGAATAAAGTCTGTGACTGACTACGCAATGTTGTCCGATAGTAATATAGCAGTTCCGTATTAATGTTCTGGGACAATCGGTTTCTCTTGAACAACAGATGTATGCATTTTATATTTTTTGTTTTCTTGAACCAGGTCAAGCTGCGTACGTTCCAGGTACCAACGCGTACTATCTTTCTTGTCGTATATTTGGATTCTTTCTTCACTTTTTTGAATGTTAATGGTAGTTTTTCTTCTTCTTTTTATATAGACATGACTCTGTCTGTTTTTCAATGTGCCTCCAGTAAGTTGTCGCTTTATCGGTTTCGTGGTCTTCCTACTGATCGTCTTCCTATTGGGGAAGCGTCTTTACTACTCTATTTGTTGTCATTCGGCTTATATGATCGTTCCATTCTACTCTTCTATTTCTTACCCAGTTATTGATGTTCTCCACCTTCATCTACGTCGTATATCTGTACTTCTAGCTCTGTCCCATAGTGTCTTACCATCAATTTTTCCTAAGTGTTTTTATCTCTGTTATTTCTAACATCCTTTTTGTCCTCTCTGTGCCAGGTCTTGTTTCTGCCGCGTATGTCATTATTAGTCTGATGACTCTTTTGTAAATTCTGCCTTTCGTTTCTTTCCCGATATGTTTATTTCTCCATATTGTTTCATTTAGGCAGCCTGCTGCTCTGTTTGCTCTATTCACTTGATCTTCCACTTCAGTTTGAGCTTTCCGTAGCTAGATAATGTGATGCTTAGATATTTAAACTCCATCACTTGTTCTATTATCTGACCTTCCCGCTCCAACTTACATCTTAGTAAATTTGCTGTTGTAACCATGCATTTTATCTTTTTTGGGGAAATTAACATGTTAAATATTCTGGCGGTTATATTTAATTGCTGCAGCATACGTTTTAAATCATCTTCACTTTGATAGAGTAGTATTGCGTCGTCTGCATAGCAGATTATTTTAAGTTGTTTTCTTTCATTTGGTATCCTTTTTTAGTTCTTACTTTTATTATTTCATCCATAATCAGGTTGAACAATAGAAGACTTAGGGAATCTTCCTATCTTATCTTGTTTTCACCTTCAATAGGGTCGGTTAGTGTTCCTTCTACTTTTATTTTTATTGTGTTGTTTTGGTAGATATTTTAGATTGTTTTGATTATTCCTAGAGGTATCTCTCTTGAGTACAGTAAGTGGATAACGTCTTTTAATTTGACCTGGTCAAACACCTTCTAAAGGTCCACGAAACAGATATGCCGGTTTGTTGTATTCTATTGATTTCTCTTGCACTTGCCTCATTATAAATATAGCATCGATGCATGATATTCCCTACCTAAAACCTTGTTGTTCTTCTGCTAGTGTTATAATTTCATTTAGTTTATTTTTTATCAATTTGGTTGTTAATTTTAGTGTTGTGTTTAATAATTTAATTCCTTTGTCATTTTCCAGATCCGATTTGTCTCCCTTTTTAAAGAAAGGTATTAGGATGCTTGATCTCCATTCTTGAGAAATTCTGTTTTGTTCTATTATGTTTTTCTTTTATAATGCTTCCTTCTCAATATTTATTTCTCCGTTTCTCGTCACCTCTGGTGTTGTTGGTTCATTATCGTCACCTTTAGCAAATAGTGATCGACAGTAGTCTACCCATGTTTCCTTCTGAATGTGTTTCGTTTTTATTAGTTTCTTCATCCCTTTTCTTTGTCCACTGATCATTCTCCATATTTCTTTTTGTGTTCCGTAGAAATCGTGTTCCATCTGTTTTGGGAAGCTCTGCCATTGTTTCCTTTTTATTTGTCTAAGTAAAGTATTCGTTTTATTTTTGATTCGTTTATAGTGGTTTTATGCCTGTTGAAAAAGTTACACCAATTACACAAAAGAAAACATCAGTAGATAGCAAGTTTTGAGACAGAAAAGATTTGCATCAGTTTGTCGATTATGTCTTTCTTCACATAACATCGTTTGCGACCTTAAGATTTATAAAAGCTGCAGCAGTTCTTTCGCGTCTTTTAAAAGAATGTTTCTAAAAGACAATACTTGGTCGCATCTAGGCACGCCTCTGAATTAATACTGTTCTATTGGCACTGCTGCATCAATACTATTATATATTCTATTATAGGAGTTAAAACCGTTACGATCAAAAAGAGATTATGTATTGTATGCATATATTAACAAAGAAATAAAATATCGAGGGAAATAAAAAAGGTTGCGCGTTTGGGCGTTTTATTGTTCATTACGTTACATTTGATTGCATAAAACGTGACGAATTGATTGAATTTTTAAAAAGAATGGAACAGCGGTGTACACTTTGTGCTTTGCTTGTTTTACAAAGAGTGGCTTAATGATGATGAACGCTTGCTTTTTACATGATTAAATAATGATTTCGTATTTAATAAAAAATATTGTCCATCATTTGTAATATCTATTAATGATATTCGATGTCATATTTTATGTATATACAAGCAATAATAATAACACCATATATCTGGAGGATGAAAAAACACATATTTTTTATTATTGTTATTTATTTTTTCATATTTTTGTCATTTAGAAATCGTTTTTACTAAGTGCATATCTACGAGTAAATTAACCTTATTGATTTTCCTCGTGTAATATAAAATATATCAAACTCTAATTGTGCTCATCTAGACACATAAAAATGATTAAAAATGTATATAGTAGCGTTAATGGGATTGCTTTATTGTTTTTGTGAGAAAATTACATACAATAAAAAGGAACCTAATGTTATTTGTTTTTATTCCTATTACTTGTTCCATGACCGTTATCGAGCGTTAGATATCATGTTGGCTACCATATTCGCTAGCGTTACTGTATTGACAGCAGCTCTAAACAATAAGGTAGTCGATTTTCCGTTCCATTGTCTTAGATTTTCAGCCATGATTTTTTTCTTCTACCAGGACCACGTTTACCTTGGATCTTTCCCTGAATGATCAGTTGTAAAAGTTTATATTTTTCAGGTTTTCTCATAATGTGAACAAGGTATTCCAGCTTGCGTTTCTTTATTATATTGACCAGTTGTGTTGTTTGGTTCAGGGCTCTAAGGACTTCCTCCTTTCTAACTCTGTCGACTCAACTTATTCGTAGTAGTCGTCTATATAAACACATCCCAAAGGCTTCCAAGCGTTTAAGCATCGCCTCACTTAGGTTCCGCGCTTAGATTCCATACGGTAGCACTGGAAAAATATAGCAATATGTCATTCAAACGCGAAGGTCAATATTAAGATCGTAACTGCAAAGTACGTTCCTTATTTTTACAAAAGTGGCTCGGGCTTGTTCTATGCGGCTTTTGATTTCTGCGGTTGGATTCCAGCTGACATTTATATTGCTGTCGAGATACATGAGTTTCTCTACTCTGTCGAGTACGGCATCTTAGACTTTTATACCGTCATCCTGTATACAGTTTTGTTTGCTATCATATATTTAGTTTTCTTAACGTTGAGTTTTAATCCAGACTTATTACATGTTTGTTTTATTTTGTTCATTAAATTTTAAAGGTCTTCTCCACAATTAGTCAGCACTAAGGTATCGTCAACATATCTAATATTATTTACGGTAATACCAGTTAACAATAATACCTTCTGTTGTCTTCATTAGACTGCCTTAAATATTTCTTCTGAATACAAGTTAAATAGTAAAGGCGATAGTATACAGCCTTGTCTCACTCCTCTCGTTATATTTATTTCATCCGACAGTTCTTGTTTTTATTCTTGCGACTTGATGACAATTTAGATTCGTAATTATTCGTAAATATTTATCGTCCAATCCAGCTGTTTTCAATATTTCTAGCATTTTGTTATGTCAGACCTTGACAAAAGCTTTTTTTTAAATCAATTGCACAGATGTATACATTTTGATTTATATCTCGGTATCTCTGGATCAGAACTTGGATAGTGAATAAGGTTTATCTCGTACCAAAGACACTCCTAAGTATTGCTAATTATCTCCTCTAATATCGTGTATATTCTGCTATGTATTACTGGCAGGAAGATCTTCAAAACGTGGCTCATCTGACTTATTGTTCGATAATCACTGCATGGATTGGCATGTTTCTTTGGTATTGTGACAAATGACTTAAGCCATTTAGTTGGTAATATCCCAGGGCTTTCTTCACAGAGGCCAAGTGTTTCTTCATTTTTTGCCGTTTGTATTGCCCATGTAACCTCACTTTTTATTATAGATGGACCTGTTGTAGCAATCGGTGTATAGTATTCTACTCTTTCATCTTCAAATAATTCAGAAATGTAGTTTTGCCATTCTTTGTATTTGATATCTAATATTCTCTGTCCATTTTTGTTTTCTAAACTTTGAAATAGTTGTTTTCATTAGATTTTAGCATATGTAATAGCAAGTGCTATTACATAATATGCTAGAAACAATTAATATTGCATTTCAAATAATATGGTTATGTTTGAGATATTGTATAGCAAATAATTTAAGGAGGATATACACATACACTACAACTACCTCGGCACCATAATAAATGAAGAATGGACCAATAACCAGGAGATTAGAGCACGCATCGGAAAAACTAGATCCACCTTCAATCAGATGGGGGCCTTCTTGAAGAGTCACAACCTCTCTCTTGATACAAAAGTAAGAATGCTGCGATGCTACGACTTCTCTGTCCTTTTTTATGGTGTTGAATCGTGGACCTTGAATGAAGATATGTGCAGAAAACTGAAAGCATTTGAGATGTTGCTATATCAGAGAATGTTTAAGATCCCGTGGACTGACCCAGTCACAAATGAGGAGGTCCTCAAAAGAATGAATAAGAACCGAGAGTTACTGACCACCATCAAATCTCAAAAGTTACAATTCTTCGGACATATTATGCGAAATGAATCCAGATATGCTCTCGTTCGAGCCATCCTGCAAGAAAATATATTTGGAAAACGAGGTCCAGGAAGAAGAAGAACATCTTGGTGTAAGAACCTCAGAATCTGGTGTAATACAACATCTGTGCAGCTTTTCCGCGCTGCTTCACATAAGATAAAGGTTGCCATGATAATCGCCAACATTCGTAACGGATAGGCACATCAAGAAGAAGATACACATACAGCGATAAGAAATTAGAGAAACATATATTTATAACGAAATAGCAATATTAGTTGCCTAAAATACCTTCTCAAAAATGAAAAAGAGTTTTATTAGTGGGAAGAATCGGCGAAGAAGGGCTCAACATGCTTTCCAAACTTATTGAAAAAGTTCTGAAACTTTTCTAATTAGATATTATTTTTATGTGGGATTAAGCTACGACTTCAGTATTTTAAAGACGTATCTGAAAAATATTGAGGTAAATACAAATTGAGGTAATTTAAAAATAGAAGTATTAAAAATATTCTATTGCAAAAAATAATTATTTTTCAGTAGAAAGCTAAGGTACACGAATTGGATAACAGGCGTGTCTTGTTTCTAAATACATTTGCTATACTCTAAATTTAACCTTGTAGATTCAGCAGTTTTATAAACATATTTGGCCTAATAACAAGTAATAGAATCCTGATGTTCTAAAAAAAAGCAATCGGGGTCACTTAATGATCGTAATTCATTCGTAGCCGATATTCGTAATTCAAAATGTAAATACGTAATTAATTAAATAACTAATGACATCCAGTATAAGTTATCCCGTAAATAGTAGTGAATAAATATGATACATCACAAGTCAATATACATTTACCAATCCTCTCTAAAGTATTCAAGATGTAGTCGGGTAATCGCCAATCCATGTAGGCAATAATATGGTGGCAATGCGAGATATGAGTTATTTTTATTCCATATTATAGTAGAGATTGTAATGAAAATTACATTTTTAACTGCTTTTTGACGTTTCGATTTCCCATATAAAGATAATATTTGACCAACTTGTTTTTATTTGACCCTGTCGTCTGTTTTAGCATTTGACAAATATACTAAGAGAATCAAATTTGATTGAATTCATTTAAATGACAGCGTCGCATTAAAATACCTCACATTCGTTTGGGAGTCGGGGCCACCAAATTTAATTCCAAAACTACTACTTACAATTTTTTTTTAAACTTACTACTTACGTAACTACAAATCAAATAAAAGTCTTATCGAATTAAATATTTAAACAAACCACCACCTTGTGTCAAACAGAAACCAAATCTATTATACAATGACTGTCTCATAGCTTTAAGTTCATTTGCTGGTATGTTTTGGCTAAGTTCGGCTATATTCTGTCTCAGTTGCTTTAAGTTTGTAGCTTGCTCGAATTTATACCTGTACAAATTGGTTTTTAGTCTCTCCTAAAAATAAAAATCTAGGGGAAATTAATCTGATGGCCGAGAAGAACATTTTATTTTACCTCAAGCACTAATTACACGTTCAGAAAAAATTAAATCTAAAAAGTTTCTGACGTCCTGTCCATTATGTGAAGAACAGCCGAAGTGCTGAAACCAAATTTCGTTTAAGTTGATTTAAAGATGTTGAAATTAAGGAATAATTTGATTTCGTGGTAATTCAAGATATTCTACTGTGTTAAGATTTTCGTTTTTGAAAAAAGGACCAATAACATGATCTCCCAACATTCCAATCCAAATATTTAAGTATTTGGATACTGCTTACGCAGAGAAACTCAAAAGATTATTATCTAGAGACCAATATTGTAATACTGATGAGTTTTTTTCTCCCTGGGCCCGTCTGATCAAAAAGACCTCCGTTATTACTGAAGCTAAAGCTTATTGTGTTTACTGCCCCATTGCTGTTTCCTTCACCCAGTCTAGAATTTTTCTACCCTATAGAAGTTTGTAGAGGTCTTCTGCTTGGTATGTCCTAAATACACTAGGGTCTCCTCTTGGTTACCCATACAGTTTATGTCTTGTACGGTCTAGCTCCTCGCAATTGCATAATATATGTTTTACAGTTTCTAGTTCCTTTATCAAAGAGTCTCCAGTTTAGGTTTCCATTGCAAATGCCTATTTTATTCGGGAATTCTCTTACTGGTGCGTGCCCGGTCAACATTCTCGTTACTGTTCTCAGTTTGTTCTTGCCCATATAAAGCAGTTCCTTTATCCTTTTATTTTTTATGGTCCACCAACGAAGGTTTTTCCATGTGTGTATTTTGGTATTCTCTCCCAGTATCGCTCATGACTCTTGCGATATAAAACAGCTGGTTCTGACTTAACATCTTTATAAGACCATGCTGAAAGCTGTACTACTTTCGACGTTTAGATGTGTACCATCTAAATGTAATTTTTGGGAGATAATCCAGCATATCACGTCACTTGGGACTCGAGAACACGGAAAGGGTCCCACGAGAACTCGATTCTTTTGATACCGTACGTAAGCAACCGCCACCTAAGCGTTAACCTTCGATGGCGCGCCACGAAATGCTACGTACTCTCTACGCTACTTGACGGAGTTGAAGGGTGGACGTTAACAGCAGCAACTATAAAGAAGTTAGTGGCTCTAGAAATGTGGCTGTATCGACGCATACTGAGAATACCTTGGACAGACAGATTGACCAACACAGAGGTATTAAGACGAATGGGTAAAGAGGTGGAATTGTTAACAACTATTAAAAGGGGTAGAGCGTCATACCTGGGCCATGTGTTCCGTAATGATAAGTACAGTCTGCTACAGCTTATCGTGGAAGGTAAGATTGAAGGTAGAAGAGGTTTGAGCAGAAAGAAGAAATCCTGGCTGAGAAACTTGAGAGAATGGTTTCAAATACCAGAAGCTGCAAACATAATACATGCGGCACAAAACAGAGAAACCTATCGTTTGATGGTCGCCAACCTTCGGTAGAAGACGGCTCATAAAGAAGAAGGTATCTGGAATCATTTTTCCCTTAGTATAAATCTGGTAAATTATATATATATTATAAATATTGTAAGTATTACAGTGAATTATGAAATGTGTTAAACTAATTTTACACCAAAGAATAGTTTGGGTTTATTGATTAATTAAATTTAAAAAATATATATTGTCACTTTTCAGCTCAGCGTAAACGGTCGCATACTTCTCGGTCTATTCTCTCCAAACGTAATTGTTGGATCCCCATTTTTAACAGGATGCAAACTTCGCTTCTGCTCGTTGTTTATTATGCTTACCCACATTATCGAGGGAATTCAAATTTAGTGTGGTTTGATCTAGTTCATGCAACAGGCTGCCCTAGATAATACTGTTATAGACCGACAGAATTAACCGCAACGCCTAAACTAAGTTCATATTTCATAAAAATACAAACAGTAGATGTGAACCATTATTTATTGTTTTTTATTTAACTAGTAAAAATCTTTCACAAACATTTTTTTTTAACTGCTTCAACTACAAGGTCGATTTTACAGATAACATAAATAAAAAAAAAACAAAGAATACAATTAGATTTTGTTGATTGGTCCTGAGGAAATCAAATAAAGTATGGTACGATTGTGGTAACTATGTTCACTTAGAATGTCTTTCATTGTTGTAGGTAACTGTTCATGTTGTCTTTCAAATGCATACAACGGACACTCCACTAATTACTGATGTACTGTTAGATCATTATCACACGTGTAACACAAAGTTTTGGGTTGCTTCTGTAGTAGGAAATCATGTGTGATCATTGTGTGTCCTAATCGTAATCCGGAGATGATAACTTGATCTCTTCTTTTCATAGGTAGCCTCCAATATAGGACAGTTTGTTTTATGGATCTAAGGTTAGAATTTGAGACATCCCACGTTTCCTGCCATTTGTCCATTATTTTCTTTTTAAAATATTGTTTGACATCAAGGTGGTGACAAGTAGACATTGACAATGAAATTGATTTCTCAATTGCTTGTTATGCAACGTTGTCGGCTCTTTCATTTCCTTTTATTCCACAATGTAAAGGGGTCCAAAAAAACTGAACAGTTCGGTGATTGATTTAGCATCATGAGTTCCGACGTAATTAAACTTAAAATAGGGTGCTTAGTAAAAAGTTTGTTTAATGAGGATAAAGAACTTAATAAATCACTAATTATTAGGCTATTAACAATGTTATTTAACAATGTCGATCGGATAGCCAAGCGGGCTGGGCGGCTGGCTTCTCCTTCACTTCACTGCGAGAGATATCAGTTCAATCCCCAGCTCGGTGTACAGAAAACAAAAAGGCTAACGCAGCAGTTTAAAATTCTAAATGAATCTGCGGCTTAGTCTAGAATATGCTGGTATCTGATCGGCCTATGGTGGAGCAGTACGGCAAGAGATAAGGGCTTGCGACTTGCGACTAAATACCGGGTATGTATATATATATATATATATATATATATATATATATATATATATATATATATATATATATATATATATATATATATATATATATATATATATAACAATGTTATTTTTATTGACGGATCTTATTTCCTGAAGAATGGCAAATAGTTCAGCAGAGAATATAGTGAATTGCTTTGGGAGTGTTGAAATTACCGTTATTCGCTGGTTGTTACAAATGCAGCACCCACTCCATTTTCCGATTTTGACGCATCAGTATAAATGTGGATGGACTTGAGATGATTATTTAACTTCTCTAAGGCTTTGGTTTTAAAGAGGTATGATGAAGTATCAGATTTTTTAAATGAATATAGAGATATGAGATATTGCATTTTGGGAGAGATATTGTCCATGGTGGAGGATTATCAGAATTTTTAAGTGTGTATATAGGAGATACAGTGATCTCTAGGTTATTTAGAATTGTGCTGATACGGTGATAGAATGGAGATTCTAATCTTCTTCTTGACTAAAACGTCGAGAAAAATCTGTCAGCAAAAGTGTTTCTGACAACAGGAATGGTTGGATTTGCCGCCACCCTTGTAGCATATGAATCATGCTCTTAATAGGGCTTGTGTAATGTGCCCCAATGCTATCCTAAATGCGGGATTATGAACTGAATCGAGAATTTCTAGTATTGCAGTTTTTGCCGACTTGTACGCAACTGCCCCATAATTAAGTCACATTTTTTTGACGTGACAACGTCTTAAATTAGGTTGTGGCTCGGAGTCATTTAAGAAAAAGTGTAACGTCCGCTCACGTCTGTTACAGTGAGTCACCGAACGAGAGAGAGGCCCGCCGGACCGGCGAATGCCTTGCGTCTCTCTCCCACTCAAACATGATCGGTCCGCTGCGCGCGGCACTAGAGAATTAGGCGCGTTGAATCGCTAAAGTTGAAAATCGTTGAAAGTATCGTCAGCTGTGTCTGTAGTGAAAATGTGGAGTGCTTACAGTGTCCTATTTTAGGGGGAACCACCAGTATCAGATATAATTTTAGGAAATTACCTAGGGACCTATATTCTTTTATAATATTGCTATGGATTTATCCATTTAATATTGAGCAATAATTGTAAACATTCTTTATAGTTTAAACTTCAATGAAAATTATTAACTGTGTCTAAAGACATATATGATATGAGGTATTTTACCCAAGAGTATTAAGTATAATGAATATACATAAAAACATAATTTTGTTTTCTTAGGATTTAACATTTTGTCAGCACATTATCTCAAATTCACACTTAAATCAATATGTTTTTACTATTAGGTCTGTTGAATGTTTGTTCTTTACACAAAATTTAGTCTATACTTCATATTTATTAAAGGCGGTAAAATATACATTACAATTCAGTTGTTTATAAACCACTTTCAAAGCATAAAGAACCTTTTAAGCTTTGTTTATATTATTTTGTGTATATTAATTGAGTTAATTGGAGTAGCCCACTTTCATACAAAAATACAGTCAATTTATGGATATTTCAAGGTGACAATCTAAAAAAAGCTGATTTCCTCCCATGCATTTTATTAGAAACACTTGAAATTTAAAAAAAATTTAAAAATCGTAAGATGTAAGACCTTAATCGTGAGATCGTGAGATTTGTCTTCAATTCGTGAGTAGATTCGTCATTTACAACAACTACAACAATAAAGGTAAATAATTGTACACTAATATTTCATTATCGTAAACTATGATTGATTGATTAATTGTTAGATTGACACAAAAGTTGAGAAACTGAGTTTATAGCGGCAATTCCTTGTTCCTATTGTGCAATTTAATAATATTCATATCAATAAATATTCTACCGAGAAAAAGACGTTGTCACGTAAAATCTTCGCCCGTAAAACCGACTTTACAGGCAACCGATTTTTTTTTTGTTTTTGGGTTTTTTACCTATTTTCGTAGCTAGTTTTAAATACATATTTCACAATTCTAATACTATTCTATTATTATTGGACATACTTTATAATATCAGTTTAAGTTGTTTTCTATATTTCTGTTTAAGTTGTACCGTTTTCTAGCGCTATCACTTACTACTATTGATTGGATGCCATTTATGACTTTTAAATTTTGACAATCTTTACGAATTGAATCTTTTATTCACTTATATTCTTTTAATTTTTTGCTTCACATTTAATATCTGTAATTTGTTAGTTATTTTATGAGAGTTCATATTCATTAATTTTATTTATTTTAATAAGCTTGTATGCTTCTTTTTCTTTGTGTGCCGTGTTTGTATTCAAGCGTTGGTTATCGTCATATTGACAATCTGATGAAATGATTCTCGGTCGGCAGCTAGATGAAACAGTTCCTCGACCGTTCGACCTGTACATTGTCTAATGTTACGCAGCCAGGACAGTTGTTTTCTTCCGACCCAACGTTTTCCTTCGATTTTGCCCTGAATGATTAACCGGAGTAAGCGATATTTAGGTCCTCTCATTATATGACCAAAGTATTGGACCTTTCTCATTTTGATGATGTTGATCAATGCTCGCTCTTTGTGCACGGTCTCTAGCACGCGCTCGTTAGATATGTGTGCTGTCCACGGGATTCTGAGCATGCGACGGTAACACCATAACTCAAACGCTTCTAATTTGTTAAGGTTTTTTATTTTTGTTGTCCAGGTTTCACATTCATAGAACAAAGTGGACCAGACGTAGCACTTCAATACTCTTAGACGTGTGGTCAACGACAGACTTCTACTGCATAATACAGAACGCCAGTTAATAAAGTTTTTCCGTGCGAGTTCTATTCTGGTCGAAATTTCCTCGTCACTTTTAACCCAGCTACCCAGATATCTAAAGTATGCTTGGTTGTATAATAATTTCCAGCCACTTCCAGTCGGTCAAAATGTACCTACCCAACGCGAAACGTAGCAAAATATAATTACTTAATTCACTAGACAGTTGGGGCTGGAATCAGAAAATAGATTAGATATAATTATTTGATTAATTGTAATTGAACAAGTGATTTTAAACAATCTTTTGCTTAAAGTCACTTTATTTTCAGTTCAAGATCGAATTTATATTCGTCCGTATATATTATAGTCCAGTCCTTGTATTGATTTTCAATCAATGAATTTATTTGAGCTTTGATAACAGGCATATTCGTTTTCTGTTTATTAAATGCACTTAACGCTGTGATAACTTTGGGCTTTTTGATGGTCCAAGGCGGACTATAAATGGAAATATCTACAAATACTGCTGGAAACTTAGTTAAAATTGGAACATTGTAATTGAATTCTCTCGCAATAATGTTTCGACAGATAGGGGTCATTATTAAAGTAATTAACGTATTTGTTATTAAAAGGATTGTGGAAGAGAGGTTTATTTGTATTTAAAGCTATAAATGTGGCACAGTTGGCAAATATGGCTTGAGATCAAGAAATGAACGAGATAATCGATTAATACATTTTACTGAGGATAAAAACTTAACTACAACTAATACTTGGTTTAAGTTACCGTCCAGAAGATTGTATAGTAGGAAGTTACATAGTTTGAGCAAAAACATATCCTGGGGCTAATTTAAATTCTGATCATACTCTATTTGTAGCTCAATTACGGATCAATTCAGAAACGGAATACCAAAAAATTAAATATGGTTTAATTAAGGAGAAAATTAGATATGATCAATCTTTATAAAAGATTAAACCAACCCATATACAACAGCGCGAAAGAATTAATTGGTGCCTTCGAATGGAAGAAGAAGAACGAGTTTATCACAGAAAAAAATATTACAGCTTCTTAACAAAATAAAAGAAAATAAGAATAATCCCAAAAGGTAAAAGAGACTAAAAAGAAGTAAAAAAATATCAAGAGATAAGAGAGCTAAAACGAAGACATGATAGCTGTAACGTGCCTAAAAATATCAAAGACTTTACTTATATGTACATAAAAACATAGTTTAAATGGTCTTTCTTCTTCTTCCTCTTTATAAACAATTCTGCTTGTTCATTGGCGGATTAATACCTCTATGAAAGGTTGTCACTCCATACTTGGCGCGGTCGTTCGATACTTTTTCTGCCGATTGGTGACTTATCTCTTGCTATTTTGATGACGCGAGTCTTCTGCATTCTGCTGATATGGTTATTCCATTCTTTTTCCTATTTTGTATCGATTCATTTATACACTGTACATTACATTTTCTTCTAATGTTTTCACGTTTCTTTCTATCTCTCAGCGTATTTTCTTTAATTCTTCTCAGTACTCTCATATCTGCCGTTTCCAGTAGCCTTTGCGTTGTAGCTGTGTCGGGTCTTGTTTCTGAGGCATATGTCATTATTGATCTTAACAGCTCAAATGGTTAGTTGACGAAAACAACAATATTATTGTAGACAAGGTAGAACAGTTAAAAATATGGGAAACTTACATTAAAAATTTGTTTACAAATTAGAGTCATTAAGCGAACACCCCTAAACTCAATAGGGCAAATATATTGAACATTGGGATAATAAAAGCCCTAAAACAAACAAAAGATGAGAAAGCAATAAAAATCGATAAAAAATCTGACAAAACCTGAATATCTTGTTAGAACTATTTATTCAGATACATAATCCATGTCAAATTCCATCGGACTGGTTAAAGTTTACGTTTGTGGTACACAATACAAGTTCTGTTCTGTTCTGCTGACGAGTATCCGATGTTAGTGTTAAATCTGAGTTGCATTATTAAGGTTACGTTGTAGTTAACGAGCCATGTAAGTGTCTTTGTTTGTTATATTTGGTGAGTGGTATATTTGGATTATTAGAAACATACGCTTCTTTACTTTGGAAGAGTTTTGTTTGGTTTGATTCTTGCGAAGCTATATTTTCTGGCTGGGTGACGATTATTTATTTGAATTAAAGGTTAATTGAGTTAGACTATCGAAACACTTTGATGTGTGGATCGACTTCTTGCAGTTTTAACAGACACGTTTGTCTGGTTATATTCTTGTGTGAATATATGTAACCTTTAAAAGCACTCGTTTTTAGGAATATCAGAGTGTGATATGATGGGAATGAATATATATATATATATATATATATATATATATATATATATATTAGAAATACTTCATTGGATCCAGATACAACCTAATCAGACTAACCTTCTAACTTCAAAGTGCACTCACTTTATTCAAAGTGGAATAGTGAACTAATGGTTCAAATCCGGGTCATAAAGCAAAAAGTTTAGCGCAGTGGTATAAAATTAAAATTTATCTTTAACTTAGAATAGAATAAAAATACACTAATATACCAGAACGACCTATGGATGCCATTCTTCCCTACCCAAGCAGGATGCGACAGAAGCTGTGGAATCCTCACCCGTAGAGACATAGATATGGAAGAGAGGATTATATTCTCCTTATCTGAAAATATCATGAATGAACAAAATATGAAATACCAAAGTATTCGAAAGTCTTCATAAAAAAAAGAAGTAATATAAACACTTAAATGTATCAAATTATAATAATAATTGAAATTGTGAATGTGGAGAGATTTTTAGTAACCTTTTGAGTATAGATTAAGTTATTTAAGACTGCTCTTTAAAGTTTTTAAACATAATAAAATATAATAATACGGTAATATACAACTAAGATATAAATTACGGTTTCCGTGTCACACAGCTGTAATAAAACCTAGTACAAATAACAAAATAAGTCTATACAATTATGGCAATAGTCAATAAAAGTAACTCGCATTTGATTAGCATCTGTAATTTATTCAATTATAGCACTTTATAGATACCGACTTTACTTGTTTCGTTAGTGAAGGGAAATAAACAATACATTTAATTTAATAAATGGTCAAATAGAAACATTTGTTACCTTAAATTATGCTATATAATGAATAGAAAGCAATATGAAACAGTAATAATGACAGTAATAATGATTCTCCAACAATGCTTAACAATATTCTCTCGGACGGCAACATCACATCAAATGAATTTCTACGAATTATTACATAGTTTAGCTAATCGACAGAATAGTCGAATATCTTAGCCTCGGCCAAGGAAGTTCTTGGTGAAAGAAATATAATTAAAAATAAATCTTTCCCAAGGCGAAGAACTTGGTTTTGTACAAAAGTGAAGACAAAATGTAAAGAAAAGAAAAAAGTTTACCTGAAATACATGTCAACCAAAACACAAGAGGCATACCATAATTACAAGATAATTAGAAACGAAACACATGCACTTGTAAGAAAAATAAAAAATGATCACATGGGAACGCTTTTCAAAAGAAATGGAACAGGATTTTTAACGTCTGCAAAAGGAAATAAGGCGCTTCATAAGAGGTCAA
Source organism: Diabrotica undecimpunctata (assembly GCF_040954645.1). Lineage (NCBI taxonomy): Eukaryota > Metazoa > Arthropoda > Insecta > Coleoptera > Chrysomelidae > Diabrotica > Diabrotica undecimpunctata. The sequence continues at coordinate 14,372,072 of NC_092806.1, forward strand.
AGAACGGAGGTAAAGGAACTAATAGAACCAAAACACGCTGAACAAAAAGAACAAACGATGCTATAACTGGAAACACCAGAAATTACCACAAATTAAGAACTTAATATAAATGTACAGAAAGTTCCGAAAACACTTGAGAACCTGAAGAACAGAAAAGCAGCAGGTAAATGCGGGATACCAAACGAGTTAATAAAACATTGTGGAGCAGCAATGACAGAACAATTAAAAACATTATTTAATAAAATTATAAAACACAATAAAATACCGGAAGAATGGAGAACGAGCGAACTAATTTTACTATTCAAAAAAGAAGATAAAAACAGCCAGAAAACTACAGAGGTATAAATTTGTTAAATACTACGCTAAAACTTACAAATAAAGTGCTAATAAACCAGAGGATAAGTTTAGCAGATGAACAACAGGGTTTTCGTAGTGGAAGATCGTGTACAGATGCAATATTCGTTCGCAACTATTTTAAGAACTGGCGCTTACGTCCTAACACAAGCAAAACTGAAACCTGTCTCTTTCACCTGTCGAATCAACTTGCGGGCGATACTCTCAATGTAATTCTAAATGATACAGCTATCAAACATAACAACAACCCCAAATATCTAGGCGTTACACTTGATAGAACACTCACCTTCAAAAGTCATCTTACAAACACAGCCGGTAAACTAAGAACAAGAACTAACTTAATATCAAAACTTGCCGGAACAACTTGGGGTGCTTCTGCAGATACTCTTCGGACCTCTGCTCTAGCTTTGGTTTTTTCAGTGGCAGAATATTGTGCACCAGTATGGCTAAATAGTGCACATACAAGCAAAATCGATGTCCAACTTAACTAAACCATGAGAATAATCACTGGAACAATAAAACCAACGCCAGTGAGATGGCTGCCTACTCTGAGCAATATTTCTCCACCAGATCTACGCCGTACAGCAGCATTAGTGAGAGAGTACCAGAAAATTGTAGCCAACGTACAATTACCAATACATCAAGATATCCCAGACATCTCAAAAGAGCACCAGCGACTGAAAACTAGAAATCCTCCAATACGATCTGCCCGAAAAATTGGTAATTCCTATGATATACATAGGCAATGGACAACAAGATGGATGCCAACAGTAGAATCGGACTATATTAAGATATCCACCCCAACTCAGGGTTTCATCGGATCAAATCTGCCCCGGTCCACTTGGGCAAGGCTTAATCGTATACGTACCGGATATGGTAAATGTGCTGATTCGCTGTTCAGGTGGGGTCGTGCAGAAAGTCCACAGTGCGATTGCGGACAATCTAGACAGACCATAAGCCATTGTGTTTCAGACTGCTTGAATCGTGCCTACCGTGGAAACCTTCAGGACTTTGCGGAATGTTCCCCAGAAGCAATTGAATGGCTATGTAAATTGGACATTAATATTTAGTGTCATTCATTCTGTCATCTTTAGTGTTTAAATAATATATTTAATATATATGTATATATTATTGTATTTGTATATTTATCGTACTGTGAAAGTCCATACGCTAAATAAATAAATAAATATTCGTTATAAAGCAAATTACTGAGAAATCACTAGAGTATAATAGACCAGCATTTCTGTGTCTGATTGACCTAAAGAAAGCATTTGACAGGGTAAGACTCAAAGATGTAATCCATCTTCTGTGTAATACAGAAGTTCCCCTAAATAATATAAAAATATCGATAACATGTACCAAAATAACAAAATGGAAGTCAGAACGGATGGACAACTTACAGAACCTATAGAAATAGGCAGCAAAATAAGACAAGGGGATTCATTGAGGCCCATGCTCTTCAATTTGATCATGAATGAAATCATCAAAACCGTTAACAAAGGAAGAGAATACAGAATGGGAAACAAAGAAATCAAAATAATCTGTTACGCAGACGACGCAATATCGATACCCCAAGATGAAGATAGTCTGCAAAGACTGGTCCACAGATTTAACATAAGAGCAAAAGAATTTAATATGCCAATCTCATCTCAGAAAACTAAAACAATAGTAGTCAGCAAAGAACCAACCAGATGTAAAATAGAAATTGATGGCATCAGTATTGAACAAGTAATGAAAATAAAATACCTGGGAATTACAATGTCTAGCTATGGAGACCTAGACAAAGAAGTGAGAGATCAAGTACAAAAAGCAAATAGACTGGCAGGATGCCTTAATAATACTATATGACGAAACAGATACATTAACACTAAGATGAAGTCAAGAATTTATAAAGCCAGTGTAAGACCAATAATGACATATGCCTCAGAAACAAGACCCGACACAGCCACAACGCAAAGGCTACTGGAAACGGCAGAGATGGATGGAGTACTGAGAAGAATTACAGAAAATACGCTGAGAGATCGAAAGAGAAGTGAAGACATTAGAAGAAAATACAGTGTGGCGCACCGAAAACGAAACAGAGGCATTTAGTGGCAGATGATTCCTTTTTTGAAAAAACGCTCGGACCCGTCGATTTTGTTTTCGAGGGGGACACAAAATTGGCATAAAATCACTTTAACATTTGCAGCCCCTTAAGCGGGGGTGGCATCATCCCTAAAATCTTAAATGAAAAGGGGGGTCGAATGATCCATTATTTGAAAGGTCTTTCAACTCCCTTTATAATGATGTAAAATTCATGTATTCAATTCAGTAGTTTTGGAGATTTATTGATTTAAAGTTTAAAGTATACTTTAATAGGTACATCAAATTAGTTTGTACTTCTTTCAGAAGAAATTTGAGTAAAAGCATTTTCTTGATAAGTAAATGCTTTTATTTACTAAGCCCATGGTTTATTAATAATAAAAATAGCAATTGAAGTGTCCTTTGTGACAAAAAAAGTTGTTTCTTGAAGAAAGATAAGTAGAGAATGCCACGTACTTATTTTAAATAGAAAATAGTACATTAGTTTGCGATTGATTTGACCAATCTTTGTTGTTAAATATCATTTATTGCTTTATACATAAATTAACCATGGTATATTCCACGGCAGAAAGGGTTGAAATTATTGAAATATTTTTCGGAAATAATCAATGCGCTAATAGAACAGCACAAATTTTTAATGAGCGACATGAGAACAATAATGTGCACCGAAAATATGTTCTAGAACTTGTAGCTAAATTTCGGGAAACTGGATCAGTCGCCAATAAAAAACGTAATATTGAAAATCCTATAAGGAACGAAGCAACAGAAGTGGGGGTTTTAGAGCAAGTTATTGTAGATCCTACATTAAGTACCCGCAAATTGCAAACTTCGTGTGGTGTTAGTCGACGTACTATCCAACGGATTCTTCTTCTTCTTCACGTGCCATCTCCGCGACGGAGGTTGGCAATCATCATGGCTATTCTGATCTTAGATGCTGCTGCTCTGAATAGTTCAATTGATGTGCATCCGTACCATTCCCTCAAGTTACGCAACCATGAGATTCTTCTTCTTCCTACACTTCTCTTGCCCTGGATTTTCCCTTGTATAATCAATTGAAGTAGGTTGTATCTCTCATTACGCATAACATGCCCCAGGTATTGCAGCTTTCGTGTCTTGATGGTTTCCAATACTTCCATTCTTTTGTTGATTCTTCTCATGACTTCGTTGTTTGTTACATGCTCGGTCCATGATATCTTCAGGATTCTTCTATACACCCACATTTCAAATGCTTCCAACTTTTTAGCAGTCGACGCGTTAAGTGTCCATGCTTCTATCCCATAAAGCAGAGTCGAGAAAATATAGCACCTTGCCAGCCTAACTCTCAAGTCCAATTTTAGTTCTCTTGCACAAAGTACCTTTCTCATTTTATTGAAGTTTGTACGTGCTTTCTCTATTCGAACTTTGATTTCTTTGGAGTAATCGTTTGTGTGATTAATTATTGTGCCAAGATAGTGGTAGTTTTCAACTTGTTCTAAAGCACTACCGTTAATTGTCAGGCTTTCACCATTATTTTGGGTTTTTGATATCCTCATAAATTTGGTTTTCTTGGTGTTTATTGATAATCCATATTCCTCTCCATACTCAACTATCTTGTTCATTAGCTTTTGGAGGTCTCGGAGGTTGTCTGTTATTATGATAGTATCGTCCGCATATCTAATGTTGTTAATTGGTGTTCCATTGACCTTGATTTCTGCTGTTTCTCCCTCAAGAGCTCTTTTCATAATTTCTTCAGAGTATGCATTGAATAGTAGTGGTGACAATACACACCCCTGTCGCACTCCTCTTTTAACTTCGAACTCTTCTGATGTGTGTTCATTAATGCATACGTGTGCCTGCTGTTTATAATATAGATTTGTTATAATTCGAAGGTCATTGTGCTGTATTTGTTTTGCTTTGAGGATGTCCATTAGCTCTTTGTGGCGGACTTTGTCGAAAGCTTTGTTGTAGTCTATGAAACAGACGTACATATCTTGGTTCACATCCAAGCATCTCTGGATTAGTACGTTGAATGCAAATAGAGCTTCACGGGTACCTACGCCATTACGGAATCCAAATTGAGTTTCTTCAATATCCATATCAAGTGTTTTGTAAATGCGTTTATGAATGATCTTTAAAAACAATTTAAGTGTGTGAGACATCAGGCTTATGGTACGGTGGTCAGTGCATTCTCTAGCATTTTTCTTTTTTGGGAGACAAATGAATGTTAAGGTCAACCATTCGTTGGGTATTTCACCCGATTGATAAATTTTATTAAAAAGCTTTAAGAGGACATCAATGTACTCATTTTCTATTATTTTAAGGATATCAATAGGCAGTTGATCTGGCCCCGGGCTTTTTCCGTTTCTGGTGTTCTTTAGTGCATACATTATTTCTTCCTTTGTAATTTCTGCACTTGTTTCTCTGTCCTCAAAAGACAAGTCTTGTGGGTTTCCTCTTTCGTCGTCGAAGAGCTCTTCCATATACTCTTTCCATCGTTTTAGTTTTTCGTCAGTCGTTATCATAGTATTTCCATTTTTATCTAAAAGAGTTGTATTGTGGTTTCTTTTTTGCAGTCCTGCCATTTCTTTAGCCTTTTTATGTATGTTGAATAGGTCGTATTTGTTCTGAAGATCCTCTATCTCTTTACATTTTTCCTCATAGTAAGTTTGTTTTGTCTCTCTTATCTTTTTTCTGATTTCGTTGTTAATGATAACGGATTCTAAAGGCCCATAATTTTTATCCGTATAAAATTCACCTTGTACAAGAACTTAATTAAGACGATTTTGATAAGCGATTAGAATTTTGTGAAGTTATGAGTGAACGAATTACAAACGATGAACAATTTTTATTTAACATTTGCTTTTCCGACGAATGTTCCTTTTTTTTAAATGGCGAAGTAAATCGTCATAATTGTCGATATTGGTCGGACTCTAATCCCAGAATATACCATGAGGTACACACACAGCAGCCACAAAAATTAAATGTTTGGGCTGGCATTTTTGGTGATCATTTGGTTGGTCCTTTTTTCTTACCTGGAAATTTGACTGGTGAAATTTATTTGGAATTACTGACAGATATAATTGAAAATCAGAATGATGGTCGATACGTTGATAATATGTTGATGTTCCAACAGGATGGTGCCCCACCACATTACGCATTAAGAGTTCGGCATTATTTAGATCAGACCTTTCCAGGTCAATGGATTGGTAGAAGAGGTGCCGTTGAATGGCCCCCAAGATCGCCAGATTTATCACCTTTGGATTTCTTTTTGTGGGGTTACTTAAAAAGCAAAATCTATGCTACTCAGCCAACATCCTTAGAAGATTTACGACAAAGAATTGTGAATGAGTGCCATCAAATTACTCCTCAAATATTGCAAAATGTCCGGCAACGTTTTCAGCAAAATCTTTATTATTGCATGGAAAGTAATGGTGGTCATTTTCAACATTTACTCGGCTGACAGGTCAGTTCATTCTTTATTTTTTAACAACTTTGCTGCTATGTATTGATCTCCTCTTACGATGATGTATTTAAACTTTAAATCAATAAATCTCCAAAACTACTGAATTGAAGTACATGAATTTTACATCATTCTAAAGGGAGTTGAAAGACCTTTTAAATGATGGATCATTCGACCCCCCTTTCCTTTTAAGATTTTAGGGATGGTGCCACCCCCGCTTAGGGGGCTGCAAATGTTAATGTGATTTTATGCCAATTTTGTTTCCTCCTCGATAACAAAATCGACGGGTCCAAGCGTTTTTTTTTAAAGGAATCATCTGCCAGTAAATGCATCTGTTTCGTTTTCGGTGCGCCACCCTGTATAACGTACAGTGTATAAATGAATGGACACAAAATAGAAAAAAAGAAAGGAATAACGACACAAGCAGAATGGCAGAATGGAGGAGACCCTTGTCGTCAAAATAGCAAGTGATAAGTCACCAATCCGCAGAAGAAGTATCGGATGACTGCGCAAAAGATGGAGTGACAACCTTCCATAGAGGTATTAATCCGCCAATGAACAAGCAAAAATACTTATAAAGAGGAAAAAGAAGAAGAAGAAAACTATTATATTCTGCAGAGCATTTCTATTAAAACTTAATATCGAACTAACGCAATGGTTTATAATTTTTATAATCTTTTACTGACTTCTTTTTTTTTCATAAGTATCAAAGAGTGCATTCATATAGTATAAAAACGATCTCATGACTTAATTATTTTCAGAGTTAGGCTCTGTTTATTTTTGTTTTTAAATATTTTTGGAAAAAAAATAACTTTTACCCCCACTACATTAGTAGATGTGACGTCATCGATAATTTGTTTTAATCAGAAAGGACCTATTTTTATCTAAAAATTAAAAGCCTATTTTTTTCTGAGTACAACCGTACCAAACTTGTTACATTCAAACTTCAGTATACAGAGTGTAAAGAAACCGGTGCTTGTATTTCTTAAAATTAAATTCAAAATTTATTTTCTAAAGAAAATTATTAAAGAAGTCATTTCATATTAAAGACAAACTAATAAAACTATGGTTTGTTAGAACAGTGAGCGACGCATAACTCACAGTCAGTCGAACGCCGCGTACGTTCGTCAAAATCAAAGAACAGTAAAACCTCGATATAACGGACTACTTGGGGGGAGGGGGTGTCCGTTAAAGCCGAAAGTCCGTTATATAAAAATAGGGTTAAAATAAATCAAAATACTATTTTTTGAAAATATATATGTACACTGTAATTAGATATATATATAAAAAATACAACATACATACAAAATTCTATTTAAGCAATTGTCTTCGGACATTCTTCGTGAGGTGACATTGCTGTGGATATCGACGCGCTTGCTGTTGGTAATCCCGTTTTGAACAAGTTTCGTTTGCACTTTCCATGTTTTCTGTTTTTCTATGATCAACTCCCTAAAAACAGCTTAACTATTGGATGAATAATCAATAAATGTTGTTAGATAGTCGAGGTGCGATCTTACCTGTGATACCTTCATTTTTAACAGTCTTGTTTTGTCGTCTTGTTTGCTATCTTTACTTCCGTCCTCATTTTTAAGGTTAATAACTTCATCTGCTATTTCACTTTCAGTCATGATGTTATACCCAGGGTCACCTTCATCTACTTCTAGCGATTGTAAAACATCTTTCTCAGCTACATGTTCTCCGGCATTATTATGTATTGTCCTACAGAAATTAGTAACTTTCAACCCTTCTAAATCTATGTCTGCATCTTGGCCATCAAACAAATTCTTCTTACCATTTTTGCTCTTGCACCTCCTCCCATGCTGCAGCAAAATTAAAAATTGTTGATTTTAAATTGTAAGATCTTAAGTTTTGCAAGGTACGTTGCGCTCTTGTATATTCTGCATTATCTCCATCGTACAATACATCCACTACTTCGTCTAAAAACTTTCTGCGATATATTCGTTTGGCTGCCAAAATTATTCACTGATCCATGGGTTAAATAAGTAATGTTGTACTTTTTGGCAAAAACATACACCTGAAGTTTCCATCTTTTGAACGTAGAATATTTTTAGAGGGGTGAGCAGGAGCGTTGTCTAAAAGCAATAAACATTTCACCTCTTCTGACGGTATTCCCAATTTCTTCTCTTGAAATTTTCTCACTGAATGTACAGTTTTTCTTTGAAAAACAAATTTTTGAAAATATCGGAGGTGAACCATGCCATCTTAGAGCTATAGTATGAAAAGGGCATATGATGCATTATCTTATGCAAAACTCTAGGTTTGCGAGATTTGCCAACCACCACAGGTGTCAATCTATGCGATCTATCAGCGTTAGCACAAAGCAGTGCCAAGATCCTGTCCTTGCTGATTTTTCTATCAGAATCCGATTTTTCATATTTGGAGGCTTGTGCGCTTTCAGGCAAAGTACGCCATAACAAACCAGTTTCGTCAACATTGTAAATCTGAGATTCTAATAGTATTTCGTTACTTACTTGCTATATTTGCTACTCATTTTTGCCTAAAAGGTTCTGTTTCTTCTTTTGGTGCAGTTGAAGCTTCGCCGTAAATTCTTTTATTCATGATTCCGTGCCTTTTACGAAAGCGCTAGAGCCATCCATCACTTGCTCTGAATGGTATGTCCATATGATTTGCTAATTTAATTGCAGCAAATTTCAATTCGAATGCTCGGACCAGGATCCCACTAGAACGTTGTTACCCATACCATTTTAAGATTGCTTCTTCCAGTGAAGTTTCACGAGCCAATTTCATTCGTTTTCCAAGATTGCTATGCTCCCCTACATCACACATGAATGGAAATTTATTTATTTTGTATTTGTTTTTTTATGTCCGAAAGTTTGCTTTTTATGCCATATTGATTACATATATGAGACGCATACTACTAGACACACTAGACGCACACTAATAGATCGGCAAACGAACGAAGCAATCCGGAACAAAACAAAAATAAAGGACGCCGCGAAACAAGCAGCTAAATTAAAATGGAAATGGGCTGGACACAACGAACGTCTCGAAGATGGTAGATGGAACAAAGAAGTCGGAACCGTACGATGCGAAGAGACCAAGAGGAAGACCTCAAATGTGCTGGAGCGACGATATCAAAAGAGTCGCAGGACCAATGTGGAAACGCCTAGCACACAACAGGGATGAATGGCGAGAAATGGGAGAGGCCTTTATTCGACAATTCGGATAGAAAAAGGGCTAAAAAAAAAAATATATGAGACGCATGTGTAATATTAACAGTATGTTTTTATTTTTTTACATTTGACCGGATTTTTTGTCCGTTATATCCGAAGTCCGTTAAATAGAGGTCCGTTATATCGAGGTTTTACTGAAATGGTTTTCTATGATAACGGTTTGTTAGGTTCAGCTGAGCTGCGCGCACTGCAAAGCGATAGCCGTGTACGTCGACAGTGTGCGCTGGAATCAACTACGATTTGATTTGGACGCAAACGTTCAGCTGAGCTCACAGCGTACACATCTATACCGAAATTATAATTGTATTTTTATATAGTTATTATTATTGTAATAATCAAGGGATGCCTACTAAATTTTCTCCCGAGGAAGATAAAAGACTAGTGGATCTAGTACAAATTCTAAGACAGTTCCAAATAAATCCCTGAAAAGTCTAAAATATTCTCGAAATTTTTCCTCGTTTTAAAACAATCTTTCTTCGACTATTAATTTAAAAGCACCTTCTGTATTAAGACATGAAAAAATTTCGTTTACATTTTTATTTATTTTTTTTATTTTTTTTATTTAGATTTAACGTTATCAACTCATCTTCTTCCCTCCTCTTCTTGGAGTAATAAAATTATTGCGTTAAGTTTGCGAGAATATATTTTTTTAACGTACAGCCTTTGAGAGAATAAACGTGAAACTAATTTCTAAACTTGTTTTCAGAGCGACAGAATATTTATAGTCTAGGCGGGATCTGTTTTGGATTAGACATTTTCCATAGGAAGCTATTTTTTTGCTGGAATCCCTTCAGGATGTGCCCAATATCGATAATCACGATATGCGCCAGTCGCAAACCCTGTGCTAAATTTTTTATTTAACAAAATCTGAAACCAATTGAAAATTTCTCATTTTTTTGCTCCTATTTTCGTTTATAATTCGGAAAATATTAATCCTAGAGAAAAAATTATAAGAAGTTAAAAGTTTCGCTATTCCATTTTACACAATATTTCGTTAGCTAGAAATTAAAAATTTAATGTTTATTGTTGAAAAAATAGCAATAATTGGAAAAAAAAAAGTACAAAAAAATGAAGTTAATCCTTTAAATGTTTTCGACTTTCTAAACTTGACTTACAAGCTCCATATTCCGCCTAGAAAAACTTTTTAATATGTTTAAGACGTGTGCTAAATTTTGTTAAGATCGGTCGGATAGGTTTTGCATAATAATTTTGCAATCCAGCCTACTGGAAAAAAATCGCAAATTTTCAAATTTATAGTAGACCCTAAATAAGGCTCTCAGATAGTTGCAATTTTTTTTACACTTAAAGGAAGGCTCAAACTTTCAAACGCTTTTTGTAAAATTCAAATCGGTTCACTAGGAGAGCCTAGAAATTTTTTTAAAGTTTTAAACATTTTTTATATATATTAGGCTTATAAACAAATTGAATAACTTTACGAGCTTTAAACATTTCAATTTCAAAATTTATACACTTAAAGAACATTAAAAGATGCTTCTTTAAAAAAAAATACATTAGGCTTACTGGTTGCCGAGATATTGAAGGTCAAAGTTGGCATACATTTGCCGTGTAACCATAAGTGATAGAGGGCTCGTTTTTAAACAAATACCCTCGTCTTCTCAAGTACTTTTTATATCAAAAGTTTTACCTAATGCGCTTCATGGCAACATCCATAAAAAAGACAAATAAAAAACCGTTTTCGCGTAAAATGTCGCTCGGAATGCATGAGAGGTGGTGGTGTGGGACATTCACTCGAAATGTGCGCAAACTCATAGCGCGCGCTAAAAATTGCATTATCTCGGCTTCTTGTTAACCAATTTGGCTCTTTTTTTTTGAATCGCTGTCTCGGACGACAAGGATTATAAATATCATATTTTCAAATACCATTTTTAATTGCAAATTGGGAAATTTGCAATAAACAATTGTATGTTAAACAAGTATTTGCATTTTTTCTTCATGCATTTTTTTTGAGCTTGCAATTTATAAATTTAAGTAAATTGTTACTTTTAGTAAACAAATATGTATTTATAAATTGTTAATAAATAATTTAAATTGTTAAAACAAAGGCGAACGAAAAAAATTTTTTTTTTCATAAATAAACTTTATTTTGACTCAATCTTCAATAATTTTTTTTTAAAGTCTTTCTTTTTTTGGAAGGATACGTTTAAAGCTCGTTAAGGTATTTGATTTGTTTATAAGCCTAAAAAATGTTTAAAACTTTAAAAAAATTTCTAGGCTCTCCTAGTGAACCGATTTGAATTTTACAAAAAGCGTTTAAAAGTTTGAGCCTTCCTTTATATGTAAAAAAATTTGCAACTATCTGAAAGCCTTATTTAGGGCCTACTATTAATTTGATAATTTGCGATTTTTTCCAGTAGGCTTGATTGCAAAATTATTATGAAAAACCTATCCGACCGATCTTAACAAAATTTAGCACACGTTTTAAACATATTAAAAAGTTTTTCTAGGCGAAATATGGAGCTTGTAAGTCAAGTTTAAAAAGTCGAAAACATTTAAAGGGTTAACTTCATTTTTTGTACTTTTTTCCAAATATTGCTATTTTTTCAACAATAAACATTAAATTTTTAATGTCTAGCTAACGAAATATTGTGTAAAATTGAATAACGAAACTTTTAACTTCTGATAATTTTTTCTCTAGAATCAATATTTTCCGAATTATAAACGAAAATAGGAGCAAAAAAATGAGAAATTTTCAATTGTTTTCAGATTTTGTTAAATAAAAAATTTAGCACAGGGTTTGCAACTGGCGCATATCGTGATTATCGATATTGGGCACATCCTGAAGGGGTTCTAGCAAAAAAATAGCTTCCTATGGAAAATGTCCATTATGGTCTGAATTTCTACAGATCCCGCCTAGTCTATTATGCGAATTAATCGACAAACCGACTCACCCAAAACTGCCGTGAGTCGAGTAGAACAGATTCTGCTGTACGTGTATGCTGTGCGCTGCGCACTGTTCTAACAAACCGTAGCTTAATCTAACAAACCGACTCAACCAAAACTGCCGTGAGTCGAGTACAACAGATTCTGCTTTACGTGTATGCTGTGCGCTGCGCACTGTTCTAACAAACCGCAGCTTTAAATATTTGAATTAAGCTTCTTGGTTTAATTCACAGTATCTAAGACGTCCAATAAATTCTTGGGTTATGTTTGATAACATCACTGGTGTAATTTGTTGCATTTGAGTACGAATTATCTGCTTGAGGTCTACCAAATTGGTAGGTCGGTTTACATATACCTTACTTTTCAAATAACCCCAAATGTAAAATTTCATGGGATTCAAATCTAGCGACCTAGCAGGCCATTCAATGTGGCCACGTCGTCCAATACAGCGATTGGGAAAGTTGCATTTAGAAAGTTTCTAACCACTACAGCATAATGTGGACTTGCTTCATCCTGATGAAACCAAATGGTCGGATCTATTTAACCAGGACTATTGATATCTGGAAATGTTGCGGTTAAAAATAGAACTACGTAGGTTTGCAACATTTCTAAATACCTTTCACCCGTCACAGTACCGTCAAAAAAATACGGTCCTACAATGGTATTCCTAATAATCCCAGCCCATACATTTAATTTTTGGGGATATTGGGCGTAAACTTCCCAATTGTCCAATTCAGATTTTTTGTTACCCAATAACGACAATTTTGCCTATTAACAGTACCATTTAAACAAAAAGTTGGTACGGAATCTGATGAGTTTGGTAAACTAAAAAAATGGGATTTTAATTTTTTAGTTAAAAATATGCCCTTTATATTTAAAAAAAAATATCGATTACGTCACCTCTGCTAAGATAGTGGGGGTAAAAGTTATTTTTTTCCAAAAAGGTTTAAAAACAAAAAAAATCTACCTGTCAGAGTTTTAACTCTGAAAATGATTAAGTCATGAGATAATAGACCGTTTCCATACTTTATAAGCACACTGTCAAATATCTCGCTATTACTTCGCTGGCTGTATTGGTACCCTTCTTTATTGTATCGTATTCTTGTTTCCGACTCGATCACCTATTTTCCTTACTATAGATGTTAAGTTTTCATTTCAGCTGTTAATACTATTATTATTAACTTTATTAAGGACTGGAAGATGTATACCTTCTTCTTATAGTGCCGTGCACCTATAGTGCGTTGGCGAATTATCTTAAGGCCAGACGTCTGTTTTTTGCGATATGCAAAAGATCGCCAGTATTATTTATGCCCGTAGCCACAACATTTCTTTGCGACCTACTCCTCTCGTGCCTTCAATCTTTCCCTGGATGATTAGTTGAGGGATTGCATATTTTTTTTCCTCTCAGAATATGGCCGATGTATCCAATTTTTCGTACATTGATCAAATTGAGTAGTTCTTTCTCAGTATTTGCCTTTCTTAAGACTTCCTCGTTTCTCACCCTATCTATCCATTGTATGCGGAACATTCTTCGCAACGTCCACATTTCGAAGGCCTCCAACTTATTAATGAAAGGTACTCTTAACGCCCATGTTCCCATGCCGTATAAATAATATATAGACCATACATAGCATTTAACCATCCTGTAGCGAAGATTGAAGGAAAAATTGCGGTTACATAGGATAAAAGCTTTTCTTGCTTGTTCGGTACGGCATTTTATTTCTTGTTTAGGATCCCATTGGTCATTCATCATCATTCCCAAGTATTTAAATGTTTTCACTTGATCGATTGGAGCATTATCTACTTGCAGTTGTATTCTTAAAAGTTCGTTTTTTCTTATTGCCATGTATTTAGTTTTTCCAGTATTTATCTTCAAGCCATATATTTTTCCTATGGTGTTTATTTTTTTTATTTATTTAGATTTAGATTCAGATGTATACCAGATTTCTAGATATTTATGCCATTCTCTCATGCTGTTTTAAAATGGTTACTGTTTAATTTTTAAATGCAAAAGTTTGGGAAAATACGGTCTAACCCTAGTAATTTGGTCTTCAGCTCTTTTTGGAAAACAGTCATTAAGGTCAATTTACTAAGAACTTGACAAGTCCTTACTAAAACCGTGTTTTGCCTCGTCCGTCCATCTTCCGTCTGTTAGTATAATACGAAGTAAAAAATATAATAATTTGCCTTAAAATATATTCTTCTTCTTCTTACTCTCTATTAGTATTTTTTACATCAAGTAATTGACCTTAAAACCATAAAATCATCGAACTTAGAAAGAGACTACAAGTTATAATTGAGCAAAATCAGAATAAAGATAATAATAACAAAAATAAACAAAATTATCCAACAGACGAAAAAATATAATAAGAGTTATTATGGAATGAATCGACAACACCCTAAATCAGAAAAATTGGACAATATCGAATAGGAACACTACTGCTCGAAATTTTCAAAGTAGTCAGAAAATATTTATTAATTAAAAGAATGTTAGGAGCGCCTAACTGACATTCAATTGCCGGTTACTTCAAGCATTGTTTCTGAATGAACGGTTCATTCTACACAAAAAGTGCTACTAAACATTTTTGGTCAAAATTATTTCAGCTACATTTTTCATTAAAATTTTTTTTCTACGGCGTAGAAATTCTTGGTAAATCTATTTTTTGCCCCCACCCTTTCGAGAGGGGTTTTAGGGCTGAGCTAGGGGTAGGAATGGTAAACTTTTTGCATATATTTTTTGGGGTCCCAAAATTGACATTCTCAGCCAAATTTAGCCTGTTCGTATGATTTTTAGAGGTTCCCTGACGACTGGAGTGTAGCATTCAACGCTGAATTGCATATTGTATTCGTGGATCTCCGAAAAACCTATGATAGTCGTCCAGTCAACAACCTGTGAAAATCAATGGAAAATCACGGAGTAGCTAACACCTATAAAATCACTTGCCGTAGATGCTGTATAATCACTTTACGAAGATAATGAATATACAGGGTGAGTCATAACTATTGGGACATAGACTAAGGACAGGTTATTTAGACCAAAATTATGGCTATTGGGCCAAATATGCCTTAATAAAATGTTGCTGAGAAAAAAGATACAGGGTGTTAAAGTTAATTTTTGTGTGTCGTTTTTTGCTAATAGTTTCCCTGTATATTTATAAATTGCTATCAAAATTGGCACAGAGGCATAATCTTAGACAAGAAATAGTATTTTATTTACAATTCCACTATCAAATACCAAACTAATAAACAAAGTTGCAACTAACGTAAGGTTTCCGTTTTGACGATAAATCAAAACTAAACACACTTTAACTTAAAAGAACTCACAAAAACTCAAACTAAATGTTCTAAATGGTCTCCTCCGATTTCTATGCCTTTTCTAATTCTTTTTATAAAGGATTTTCGGACGTTAAAAAAAATAATATTCTGTCCCCTTATAAGATTAGCTGCATTTTGAATGTATCTCCAAAGTTCGTCTCGTGTATTAATTTCATTGGCATAAACTAAGGACTTCATATATCCCCAAAAATAAAAATCTAGCGGGTTGTACTCAGGACTTCTTGGTGGCCATTAAAAATCACTGCCTCTGCCAGTCCATCGTTGAGGAAATACGTCATTAAGATGATTTCAACAGCTAATGAAAATGAGGTGGCGCTCCATTCTGCATAAACCACATTTTTCTTCTTACATCCAGTGACAGATCATCTAAAATATCACTAAGAGTATTTTCCAAAAATAATAAATAAGAATCTCCATTTAAATTCGGAGGAAGAACATAAGGCCCTAGTAGTTGGTCACCTATAATGCCACACCAAATATTCAATTTAAACTCATGCTGAAAATGTCTAGCTTTAATAACATGCGGGTTTTCTTCTTCCCAATAATGACTATTTCGCCAATTAAAAACCCCTCGTCTGGTAAAAGTTGCTTCGTCGGTGAACATAATATTCTTAATAAATTGTCTGTCATTACGATGTTTATTCAGAATACGTTGGCAAAACTGTAGCCGTCGTGGAAGATCTGTTGAAAATAAATTTTGAACAGGAGTGAAGTGATAAGGATGGAGGTTCTCTTTTTTTTAGAATTCTAACAATAGACGACTGACTTACTCCTGTTGCTGCTGATAGATGTCGTGAACTTATTTCAGGATTTTCATCTACTCGAACCAAAAGTTCATCTTCTTGATTAGGTGTGATTTGTTTCGGTCGACCACCCCGATTTTTAGTGTGAAATGACCCAGTTTCACCTAAACTACGATATAATCTTGCAAAAGTTTTGTAATTTGGTTGCCTTCTGTTTGCGTATAACATTTCATACCTTCTGGCTGCCGAGCGACCCCAAAAATATTCTTGTGCGTATACGCAAATCATATCTCGCATTTCTTCATTAGTAAAATGATTGTGACGAGGCATTTCAATCAAAAAAAGTAATGATTACTTTTAAAAAATGCAACATTACACTACACTGTCACATCAAAAATAATTTACTTTGAACAAATGACATTTACCAACAACAATTATCTGACAGTCCAAAGCATACTTTTCATAAATGAAATAATATTTGAAATCCTTCAAATAATATTTGAAAGACTCTAAGCAGTTCGACTGCGTTTTTATCGAAAACGGTTGAAATTATCATGTTTAAACAAGAGTATCAATTTTACGTAAAAATGATGTTTACGTCATATTTTTTAATAAAAATTACTAAAAAGTTTCATCAGAAAAAGTTTAGACTCAAATTGATCATTAGGAATGATCCACGTGGCGCCCTCTATGACAAAACGTAAAATTGTAAATAAAATACTATTTCTTGTCTAAGAATATGCCTCTGTGCCAATTTTGATAGCAATTTATAAATATACAGGGAAACTATTAGCAAAAAACGAAAAACAAAAATTAACTTTAACACCCTGTACCTTTTTTCTCAGCAACATTTTATTAAGGCATATTTGGCCCAATAGCCATATTTTGGTCCAAATAACCTGTCCTTAGTCTATTTCCCAATAGTTATGACTCACCCTGTAGAATAAAAGTCGGACAAAACTACTAAGAAACGTTTAATATCGATAAAGGACTTCTACAAGGATGCTGCCTCTCACCAACCTTATTTAAACTTTATATACATAAAACACTAAAAAAGTAAAAGTTGACAAGAAGAAGATATTTATACGACAAGAAGAAATGGCGATTGGGACGTGGGAAACAGCAAACATAATATGCTGTGTAAAACCACGGAAGTAAGTAAGTAAGCTTTCTATTCTAAGTATTCACTTTTTGACTATTATTATAGCTATACCGCAGCGAACTCTTTCATTTTGTTCTACTCCACTCTATTTAAGTATGTAATGTTTTTAGTTCGTTTATTTAAAAAAAAATTAAAAAAAATTATAACCCTGTATTAAATCCATCCTTTTTAACTCATTTTACAATGTTTTTTTCTGACTTACTCAGATTCATACAGAAGATGGATTTATGTTTGCAATAACATATACTTATACATATTAACCACCTGACATTTATGCGCAACCTTACTTATATCCCACTGCCGTTAACGTGCAACTTCCATTTCAGTTTCGTTCTTTATGAAACGGTTATCGTTGTTCTTGCCTTTCGGCTTCAGTATTCTCTAAAAAGTTATTTAAATAAATGTATGGAAAATGCACCCCGAAGTTTATTTCTGCTTAAAAGCTTGGACAGTTTCTCTTAATTATTCTGACCCAAGTACTTTTTAATAGTATTTTAATAGTTACGGCCGTGAACTTTAATTAGATTTTAGAAGTTACACAGTTACAAAAGTAGTAGGTATATTTTAAATATGTCTCTTTAACTTTATTGCAACAAACTAGTTTCACTTTAATAGAAAATCAAAAACCAATCTCCTAGTGAAATCTAGAACAAAAAATGTAAGAGGAAAAAAAATTGGTAGTAGTCTTAGATATCAGTATTAACCTCTGCGTTATTTTACGTAAACTCTTCTTCTTTATTCTGTGTTTTTTAATCCATCTTTAAACATCATCCAACTTCTCCATATGTCCATATCTTTGTTTTCGTACAATGCTAATCCAATATTTGCCTAACCTTTCCTTAAAATGATTATACTTTTTTGTTCAACTTATTTTCAATACCACGTCTTGAATATCGGCATCTGGTATAAACCATATTAGTCACGTGTCATAGGGTTGTCCCTATTTCGTTTCGATTATTTTTCTAGATCATGTTATAACTTTTTTATAATTTAGTTGGATGTTTATAATTATTTTGTTCTATATTTCGTTGTATAACCTGGAATCTGTGGATCATCTTTGTTGTAAAGGTTTGTTTAATCATGTTTTTTTCTTTTGTGTATCTCAATGCCGTCTTTATACATTGTTCCATCACTCGTATTTTTATTTGAGTTGTTATTCCTTACTGCTGCACTTTTTTATAAATCATTATCCGAATGCACATAACTATTTCTGTTTATACTACTAATAGACGAGGAATCTAGCGATTTTCCCGTACCACTCATTGATACAGATATCCAACAGCTGCTTTTGATAAATTTGGTAATAACAATATAATATGTCGAGGGCTGAGAACCGTATGGTTCCAAGCGACATTTACAAAAAATTTCAGGAAACGATTTTTAAAGTTTGCTGTCAAATAAAACGGTTCTGAGAAATTTATACTTTGCAAGGTATATTATATATATTATTGTTTAAGGATTTGGTAATACAGTAATTCATATTACAATGCTGTCGTTGTGGTATAAAATGCAAATTTCATATATTTTTCAAAATGTTACACTTGTACTTGGAACCTTATTACACTGTAACCGCTGTTTTTTGTGTCCCTAAATAAATTTGAAGTTTTAAAAATATGTCATCATTGTAGACTGTATTGCCTTTGTTGCACTGATAACAATATGCCTATGCAATGATGTTGGGAGAATTTTTAAAAACATAGGAAAAAGAAAATTAACGAAGAATAGAAAATTAGCTTTTATTTAAAAATTGTTTCGTTTCAGAAATCAAACATTTCATGTAATAATTCTTATCTTCGAGTGGCATCCATTTATACGAAAACTCAATATGCTCAAGCTTTTTCTCAGTCATAGATTTGGGTTTTGTGTTATCAGCCGGAGCTACTACAAAGTCAGCAGTGGAATTATTTACGGGAACCACTCTTTGTTTTTTCCTAGTACTGCTGCTAACCGTGACTGTAGAAACTTCGGCGCTGTGATCATTCAGCTTATACTGAACAGTAAACATGTCTCCTTGCACAAAACGTAGTTGACAAACTTCAGTGTAAGGTATTTTATTATATTGGTATAATGATGCTGTTTTTTTGAAATTTTTAAAGTGTGTTGTTTTCATATTAATCACACAGAATGGCTCTCGTCAGTTAACTTTTAACAAAAGTCTAACAAGCGCTAGTGGAGAGCAAATATCCGTTACCTTCATAGCTTTTTCTATGCGAGAATGGATATTATCGACAATCTGTATGCACGAATGATCAGGTATGGAGTATTTCATAGTTACCATTTGGATATTAAGATGTTTGTTCAGGAAGTCAGTGATTGCTACTGAGATCAGGGAGTTCCTGTTCTGAGGAACACAACTATCACTCCACGTGATTATCTTATTTATTTCCGGATTATTTAAAACTACTTTCTGTAAAATTTGTATTAGGGCACTGGACAAATCATTTCCTGATCTCCCACATAATGTTTCTGGCCATACTGCACAGTAAACTTATGAATCAAGAGAACTGTGAGCTGTCAGATTGTATACATTTAATTTCTGTTTTTAAAACAGCACAAAAACTTCGATTTAGGTAGATTTATGACATTTGCCAGATCAAGATCCAAAACATATAATGGCACAGTTTGGGTTCTGTTTTTTTGTAATTTTCACGTTCTTGGCGCATTATCAATTTCTTTATAATGTGGGAGTCATATGTGTGTTCCTCTTTTGCATGCACCCTGTTCTCCTTTTTGGCCAATCTATAGTCCTCGCAGACGTCACACCTATCCGTTTTCGGTTGCAAGAACTCTAGATTATGCTCAAAATTAAAAATGTGGCTATACAACGCCAGTGTTTGTGGCGGTATTTTATTTGCATTTGCACATTAAGTATTACAAATCATACATTTTTTGAACATTAAGTATTGGGTCTAGATATCTTTTTTTTTTAATCTTTATTACAATAATGTGCCTCTACACATGGAAAAGATTGTACGTGTTGTGTTATTACTTCCTTTTCTTTGCTTGAAATGCAATATTTGATCCCATTCCCTCTTTTATCAGAGTCTGGTGTGCCTGAATCACTTTTCTGTAAATGCTCAGTATATATGGGTTTTTGGCTTATGCAAAGCGTATCTAAGAAAAATGGCTTGCATACTCTTAATTTTTCATTTTATTTCTCTAAGTAATACTCAAATGAATAAGATTTGTAGTTTGTTTTAATACTGCGTTTTTTTTAACTAAAATACTCTTTGCCACATTTAATATAAATGCATACTTTCCAGTTTGGTCCAATCACTAATACCTGTTTTGTCTCCAATCTTTCTTCGGAGTTAAATTTTTCATTACATCGGAAACGACAACTTTGGTTGCAATCTGTCTATGTATTAATTACTTAAGCAGGCCTAGTTATACTTTTAGCACTGCTATAGCTTTTTCCTTGTTAATAATGCTCATTTCGTTGTGTTTTTTTCCACATCTGGGGATGCCACTTTCGTTTTCGAGTCATATTCACCTCCTTCATGGGGGTTTTTTCAGATTCTGATTCGGAACTTGAGGTGGAACTGTAGTCTACTAAGCAACAACTAGCATTATTCCTACAAAATGTGATTGTGTAAAGGATAGTTATACATACTATTTAATTTGTCTTACGTTCTTAAGGCACCAACTTGATTGTTTGGACCAAGAATATTATGAATGTTATTGACTCCTTCCCTTGGACTTGCTACACTTCCATCTAAAGCTTTAGAGGACTCTCCAGTTCCAGTTTCGAAATTTAGCCCAAAAATTATTTGTCTGTCAATACAGTAAGAAATCTACTTCAATAATATATTTTTATTTATCTTCTTCTTATGGTGCCTATCAGTTGCGGATGTTGGACACTAACATGGCTATTCTGACTTTGTTGACTGCTGCCCTGAAAAGTCCGGTAGTGGTTAAGTTAAACCATTTTCGCAGATTATGTAGCCAGGATATTCTTCTTCGTCCTGGACCTCTTTGTTGATTTTTGTTTATAAGTTTTGTTTTATTTGTTATAACAGTTCGCATGAACGTGTACCTGCCATTCTAGAGGAAAAAAGAATATTTTTGTAATGCATTAAATCACCAACTGCAAATAAATATTCTTCCAACTTTGTATTTTCCAACACAGGAAAAACTATTGCTTGTATTTTGGATGGAAATTTAGGTACATTTTGATTTGTGAAAGTTGCAAAAGATTAATTCATATTTGAATTTGGTGAATGTTGCTCCAGTTCTTCTTCAGGGGCCCCAAGAGACAGAAAATGATCCATTTTTATTTATTATTATCCATAAATTTTAATAACTAGCTGATAATCGGTAGCAGTAAAAAGTTATTGCTTTATAACCAAAAATTAATCCTTGTTCAAGTGAATTTAACTTAAATGTTGATTATTTGGAGTAAACTAATATTTTGCTGATAGATTTTGTGAAAAAATAACTTACATTTACTTTATGATGTAAAACTATCTGAATTATATTTTAAAATGCGAAGAACTTTAAAATTCGACTTCAACTTTTCCCATTGCATTTTAAAATCTGGAATTTAATTTTTTATAAAAGAAATAGCCTGTCTAATGTCATATTTTATAAGGTATTTAGCTATTTTGCAGTGCTCAAATATTTTCAGTGCTTTCAGTTGCCAGTCTCTAAATAAGAATTTCCCGCCAATTCGTCTTTATTTACTGTGATTTATTCTATGGTTAGAATAACTAATTTAGTATACACCCAATATGTATCCTTTCCAACACCTGTTGTAAAGCTTAAACCAGAAATTCGATTACCGTCACCCTTTCCCCTTCTAAGAAATTAAAACCCACTTACCTGGATACGCTGTTAAGTAGATCCGGCCACGCGAGCGTCAGCAGCGAGTCTCTCACGAACAATTCCCATGAGGTGAGGTGGGACTCGCTGAACACTCTCTCGGACCTCTGAAGACGTGGTCGACTGGGGGCTGCGGGTTTCGGCCGGTTCTCCATATTGTCCTTACTTCTCTCCTTAGTCCTGTGCAAACATAAAGGATCAATGGTGAATTGATTGTGAGCGAAAGGGTCAAGGGGTAGTTTCAGCGAGAATACAGGGTGCGATGTTTATCGATCGGGATGATAAATAAGACCGAGATAAGCAAAAATGTAAAGATAGTATACCAACTAAGAGTATAAGTATTACCTTAAATCGCTTAAAATTATTATTTTTATGATTTATTATACAATGCTGTTTAGAAGTGTATCTTTTTTTAATATTTCTAACACAACATTCCAAAGTGTCTTTAGTAGTGTTAAATAATTAAACCAAGCTGTAGAGAGAAAAAATGTGCATTAATTAGTGAATTTTTAAAACCAGCACAGCAACAAAACGATGTTTTTTGGTGGGGAGATAAGTTAACCCCACCACCGAGCCAATTGCTACCCGAAAAAACAGTTAAATTTCCTTATATGTTTGGACTATAAAAAGCAGTTTTTTAAAAATAAAAATTATATCCTCATAAAATTAGACCTTTAACTATTGAATAGCGTCGATTTTAATTGTTGTTCGATACGGTAATAATCATGATGTTCAATAGTAGTGTAGACATGGTAAGCACAATATCTCAAAAATATGCTGAACTCTTTCCATGGTATCAATATTGTTCTGAAAATAGGGTGACCAAATAACTGAATAACATTCCAAATAGTTCGAACTAAGCAACAATATACTAATCTTGTTGAATCAATGGAAAGATACTTGCAATTCCTAATAACGAAACCAAGAAGTTTCCTAATAACAAAACCTTTATTGAAATAGAGTTTATGTGGTCACAAAAAGTAAGCTTCTTATCAAAAATAACACCCAAATCCCGAATACAAGAAACATAATTCAGTGGCTGAATAATAATAGTAAAGCTTGTTACAATTCTATTGACTTTGCGACAAAAACTGATAAAACAATTTTTTTTACATTTGAATGGACTTTGTTCTGATTGCACCAATTTTGTAGTCTGTCTAAGTTATCTTGCAACAAGGTTTGTTTTTTTAAGCTATCTATAACTTTCTAAAATTTCAAGTCATCTGCCAATATTAGACATTTGCTATTTAGAAAACAGGAAGTAATGTCGTTAAAGAAGATATTAAAGAGAAGTGGAGAAGTATATCCTCCTTGAGGAACTCCAGATGTTACTGAGATACTGTCAGACAGATGACAACCTATCTTGACTTTCTGACTTCTACCAGATGTAGCGTTTTTAATTCATTCAACAAACCTGACATGAAAGCCTACATTAATTAATTTGCCCAAAATTATTTGGTGATCTACACGATCAACTGCTGATTTTTTGCAGAGCTTAGGGATTGCAGATTGTATACAAATGCTACGTTGCTTTTTTAAATATAGGAATAACATAACTTTCTTTTTTGAAGAAGGAAACATAGAGGTTTCCAAAAATCTATTAAATAATATAACAAACGGCACTACAAGGGTACAGACACACTTTTTTATTAAAAATTCCGGGGCATTCCATCTGGGCCAGCAGTAAGCTCATTAATCAGCTTATTTATGCCATTAAAAATATTGGTTATGGTAATCTTAGAAGGACAAATATTTGTTATAAAGTTGCTATTTAATGGATGGATAGGTATGTAAAGGTTGTTGTTATTTGGTGAATTCACAGTTTGGAGGAAGTTCATAAATAAATTAGCTATGTCTTGACCATTTGTTGCAAACTCGACTTAATAAAATAAGGAGTTAAGTAGGTTATGACTAGATCCCTTATGATTGATGTACTTCCAAAATGATTTTGGATCATTTTTTAGGCTAGTGGCTATACCTTTGATATAGTTGCTGAAGCAAATGTCAGACAGTTGTTTACATTCAACTCTTAGGTGGGAAAATCTAATATAGTCATTATCAGAACGATCATTAACATAAGTATAGTGACCATGGTTTTTCCCCAGAGTCCGTGTTCTAAGGTCAGCAGAGAACCACTTGGGAAAAATTGAAGTTCTATATTTCTTCAATGGCACAAAGTAAGCAATTCCTATAGAAAGAACTTCATAAAATAATTTTTTAGTAACATCAATAGCATTAACCATACATACCTGCCAGTCTATCGAAGCAAGGAAGTTATTAAGCGCTATGTAATCGCCATTCTGAAAATTATAAAACTGCTCATCATAAACCAACTTATTTCTCTTTGTTTATTTCACATCAAAATGGAATTGGGCAGGTCACATAGCGAGACTGAAAGACACAAGATGGACCAGAAAACTAATTGACTGGCGCCCACAAGAAGACAAACGCAGCAGAGGACGACCACCAACACGCTGGATGGACGACATTAGACGAATATCCAAGAAATGGCAACAAGAAGCACAGAACCATGAAGAGTGGCAAAAAATGGGAGAGACCTATGTCCAGCAGTGGACAGAAGAGGTTGCATGATGATGATGATGATTTCACATCGAGATTTAAGCAATATTCATAACCCACGTGATGGATGCTAGGATCAATAAGGGGGTCGCTTGCTTTCAAGATATGTAGCTCCCTAACGTTGGAAAAAACTAACTCCAAAAATACATTACGATTATTGGAAATATTATTATGTTGATACAATTTTAAAAAAAAAAAAGCTTGAGCGATATTCACAGCTGGATCACCTGCAAGACAAAGCACCTTCACACCAATTTCATCATTCTCCCACGATGCATTGGGAAGATTGTAATCACCAAAAACATAGATATCTTGTGCTGAGTATTGCAGAACAATATTTTCCACACTTTGACAATGCCAGTTGTATACTTCGCGAGGTGATTGTGTAGGTATGTAGACACCACCGACCACAAACTTGACTTCATTAAGTTAACAAAAGATATATATTTGCTCAACCCGATATTCGCGAATACTAATGGTTTGTGATTTTAGTTTGTTGTTAATAAACACTAATACACCACCGCCACTCAACTTTGCACTAGTTCTCTGGGATCTATCACATCTGTAGATACTAAAACCATCACATTTAATTTGAGAATCAGTTATGTTATCATTTGAGTTACTCTCCACTAAAATAATTATATTGTACGAGCAGAAGGAAATAATTTTCAGGATCTCGAAAATCTTTGTACGACTGCCTTCAACATTTTGATAAAAAACTGTTGTTTCACTTCACAAACTGTAGGAACAGCACTGCGGTATCTAATGCATAGATTTATATTACCAGCAGATTTTCTTTCATCTAGTTTCTTTTTAGCTGCCTTGTAAACGTCTTGCTTTATTTCAGTTTTAGCTTTTATAGAGATAATATAAACAGTATTTTGAAGTTTATTACTAGGCTTAAGGGCCAATTTCACCATGTCAGCATTACATATAACTTTGACTGGTCTAGCTTGATTGAAACTGACACTTTATCAAATCGTATTATAAATAATAATAAAAATAATATGCAACCCAGAAGAGAATCCATTTAGAATTAGATCCTTATCTTTTTCTTTAAGATTTTTACAAGTTACCTATTTTAAAAACTAAAAATGACATTTTTAGACCTTCAATAATTAATTTTGCATAAACTATTGGGACAAATTTAATATAAGATAGCTCAAATTAAAAACATGTTATGTACTTTCATAATATTGTACTTATTTTATTCTAAAATGTTGATTTAATAAAATAAAAATAAAAATAATCAAAAAACACCTTAATTTCTGCAATTTAAAAGCGCCAAAAAAATTATAGCCAACAGTTTGGAGTTGCACGCTTTTGGAGTTTACTCCAGGCAGTGTCCTTCATAACGATGTAGTGATTTTAAAAATTCACTAATTAATGCTTAAAATCATTCATTTTTGTCTCTATAGCTTTGAATATAAGTAAATATTATTTTTGTACATCACGTACAAAATTAGTCAATAAAATAACCTATTACTTATTTATGCCATACATGTGGATCATAGATGTGGTGTTAGGCACTTACACGACTAGATAACACTCACACCAATAAATAAAGATTGTGCTTTCCCATTCTTCATTGATAAACTTAACAATACCTTATAACTGGGTCAGGTTCACCGTCGTAAACATAATAGCCCAGTCTGGTTATGCAAAAATCATCGATTTCACGGCAAAATTTTTCGCAGATATCTTTATTTTCTCTGTTTTTCAATTAAAATTCACAAATAATTTACGAGATATTTGCAAAAAAGCAGTTTTTTTGCCCTAATTTATAAATTTGATTAACTTTTTTAATAACAAAATAAAATATTTTTAATACATTTAAACATCGAGGAATTACTGTCCTTTAAATTTTTGCGAAATCTCCCCCCGATCGATTAAATAGTTTAAGTTATTTAATTTGTTTATCCCTGAGGCTAATTATTTAAACTATTCAGCTTGCCCTATGCATTATGCTAGACACATTTAACAAATTTTATAGGATTCTTTAAGACTTAGACTATCTCAGAAGTTAAATGCATATTGCGTTTTCATTGAAATTATTTACAAAATAAACGTTTGAAAAGGGGGTATGTTTTTTACTTATAAACAATTGCAATAACTTTTATATTTTTCAAGCTACAGACTTGTATGTACAACCATTGGATAGCTGGTAAAAAAACT
Source organism: Diabrotica undecimpunctata (assembly GCF_040954645.1). NCBI lineage: Eukaryota > Metazoa > Arthropoda > Insecta > Coleoptera > Chrysomelidae > Diabrotica > Diabrotica undecimpunctata. Next base: position 14,398,880 of record NC_092806.1, read on the forward strand.
CACATTAAGAAAAAAGAAACCTTCTATAACCAATAGGGACGAAGTTAGCGACTATTTTTTTTTAAATCATATCTTCATTGTTTATAAACATTAAGAAGTAAAATTTGCACAAATTTTGGATGAAAATCTAAACTTTATATTGAAACTTCGAAGTTACTTTCGAAAGATCGACATAGGAAAGTGGAGGGGAAACTGTTTTAGCTCCCCGCTCCAAAATTTCGTCAGTCTTAGTGTAGTGGCTTTAGAAAGCAATATACTTATGCTTCTTTAAGTAAAATATTTTGTGTTTTTTGAACAAAAAAGTTTTAACTAAAAGAAGAGGAGAAAATATGCTGCAACCTCGGTACAGTTACGTTTGATGACGACAGTGATTCTGAAGATGTATATTTATAGACTGACTTAATAAGTGAAGGCAAACAACCTGCAACAAAAAGATTCAGAGCTGACAGTGAAGTCGAATGAATGAACCAAATTTTAACTTTTAAACCAATGTATGTAAAGAAAATAAAAAAAGTAAGACAAGTGATGAAAAAATCGACTTATTTTATCAAAGCAGTAACGCAGATTAGATTAATATTGTATATCATATTTGAACGAAAAATAGAATAAAAATCAATTATAAAAATTATAAAAATACAAACAATTATAATTAATATAAGGAATATATTAATATATTGTGTAAGAAATTACCTGAAATTTAATTTATAAAATACATAAGTATTATTACATCATTGATATTAAAATGAAAAAATATATGTTGATTTTCCGGAATTTTCCTAGATTTATGGGGGGTGAAAATTATGTCATCATTATTAATGCTGCGATAGACTATTCCAGCCAAATTAAAAAAAAAGTAAGTATTTACGGTGAATTTCAAATCGACTCAATTTTTCCGAGGTTTTTCATATTTTCCGGCCAGTGAAAACTATGTAGTTATTCATATTTCGACGAGCTACCCCAGAATAAAAAAAGAGGCTTCCAGCTGCAATGGAAGCCAAGATAATCTAAATTTTTTCTACGTGTTGCAATTTGAAGTTCCGATGTCGAAAAAAAAAACGGAGCTGAAACAGTTATTCTCTTCACTTTCCTATGTTGATCTTTCGAAAGTACCTTCGTTTCGAAGGGCTGTAAGTTTCGAAAAATTAGATGAATTTTATAGCTATAAGTTTCAATATAAAGTTTAGATTTTCATTCAAAATTTGTGCAAATTTTACTTCTTAATGTTTATAAACAATGGAGATAGGATTTAAAAAAAATAGTCGCTAACTTCGTCCTTATTGGTCATAGAAGGTTTTTTATTTTTTAATTTGAGTTTTTTTACCAGCTATCCAATGGTTGTACGTACAAGTCTGTAGCTTGAAAAATATAGAAGTTATTACAATTGTTTATAAGTAAAAAAACATAGCCCTTTTTTAAACGTTTATTTTATAAATAATTTCGATGAAAATGCAATATGTATTTAACTTCTGAGATAGTCTAAGTCTTAAAGTATCCTATGAAATTTGCTAAATGTGTCTAGCATCATACATAGGGCAAGCTCAATACTTTAAATAATTAGCCTCAGGGATAAACCAATTAAATAACTTTTATTAAACTATTTGACCGATTGGGGGGAAATTTTGCACAAATTTAAGAGACGGTAATTCCTCAATGTTTAAATGTATTAATAACATTTTATTTTGTTAATAAAAAAATTAAAACAATTTATAAATTAGTGCAAAAAACTGCTTTTTTGCAAATATCTCGTAAATTATTTGTGAATTTTAATTGAAAAACAGGGAAAATAAAGATATTCTTGATATAAAAAAATGATATAAATATTTTTTTTTTAAATATAAGGGAAAAAACTTACAGACAAAAAATTAAATTGTGACCATAAATTATTGTTTAAAAAAACCGCAAGGTAAAAATAGGAGTATCTTTTCATCGATTTGTCATCTAGTAACCCCCACCTATGTCTTAAAAGCTTCAGATATCTGCGAAACATTTTTCGACCTTTTTTTTTAACCAGACTGAGTTATAAGACGGCGTTTAAAGCTACACACATTTTTCAAAATACTAATATTATATTCTAATATACACATATGTTCTGCTTTTACATGGTCGCACAAGACGTTTGATGGATGTTTATCCACCTTTTGTTTAAATTTGACATTGAATTGAATCATGCGATGTTTGGCTATGTATATCTTTTCTGCGTTGGTGTATGCTTTTTATTACCATTTGTCTTTCTGTTGCAAAACCTATAATTCTTTGACCGTTATCATTTGATATATCGTGTTTACTGTATTTTTCTGTTATATTTTCATATATATCCTCTTTTCCCACTTTAGCATTGCAGTCTGCCATTACTATTTTGATATCAAATGCTGGTAGTGTGTCATATTCTCCCTTTAGTTGCTCATAGTATGCATCTTTGTCTTCTTCGGTGGCGTCATCTATTCGTGCATGTACATTTATTATGCTTATGTTTCGTTGATTCCCTTTTAACGTGATTGTGCACGTTCTATCTGATATCAGCTTGAAATTCATCACACTGGTTTTCCATCTTTTCTGTATGATAAAGCCTGTTCCTAGCAATCTGTTACTCCCCGCACTTTTAAAAAATACTATATCATCTATTTCTACTATTTCTGTGTCTAATTGTTTTGTTTTTTGTAAAGCTAATATATCTATTTCATATTTTTTTTTGTTTCCCTAATTAATTCTTCAAGTTTTCCCGTTTCATAAGTGCCTCTTACCTTCCATGTTCCCAAATTTGGGAAATTTCTAATAAAGACATTGATAACCATATTATTATTTCATGCATGATTCTGATAGATAATAAATGCAATATATTAAGATAAAGATTAATAAACTTGTTTTGAACCGGTCGTTTGAATTGACACATTTGTATGATAATATCTCGTAACATTTATTTCCCAAAAATTATCTATTAATTAATTTGTACTCTCTTGTTAAACAACCCTTCCGTGACAAAACTTGTGTAACCTATAAATATAACATATTTTAATACCCTAATTGCAACAAACCATCCCTTCCGGTTGGAGCAACCCAAATAAATTCGTGTTTTATTTAGAACATTAGAGTTGTACAATCCCGAATTAATGTCACTTTATATATCAACCTACGCGACGGAATATTTCAGAGGGTAACTCTCTGGTATCACGAAGGGCATAATTTTGATGAAGACATAATGAAGCCAATTTAATAAATTTGGAATGTACATGCATTTAAATATACAGTAAGGTGAAAATCTATACAATAAATTCGGTATTTCAGAAACAGACGACTTTAAAATAAATCTTCAAACACGTTAATTTTAATTTTTGAATGGCCATTAATTGCTATATATATGTTGGACAGTATATCATCAGTGTCGACGTAATGACGTAATCGATGATTTTGTTTAATCAAACCTGGACACATCATTTGTCTCCTCATCGTCTTTGCAACGACGCAATCATTCAAATATTTATTTCTACAGGTTAACCAAAACTGTTGGTTGGTTTATTAATACAATTAACTTTAATTAATAATTAGTCAATATTGGATTAATAAAAAAACTGACTGGGAGAGCTTCAAAATAAACCTTCAACACAAAATTAAAAAAATATAATATAAATAACGAGAATTAAAGAAAAGTGAGTGTACGCCACTGGATTTTCATACGTCTTTCTTCACTTCTCGCCTTCAAACGATGACATCACTCTTCCAAATAGTGGAATTTAGTAAACTATCAAATTAAAACTTAAATAAATACAACATGAAGCGCTGTTGCTAAGAAGACTAAAAATAATAATATATTGTAGATCAATTTTTTATTTAATATTTGATACAAAATTATATGCTTGAAATTTTACCCAAGGCTACATTACTCCCCAGAGTATTACAACATCGATTTTTGTTAATTAACAGAAAATAAAACGAGATGATGCTTTTCATTAAAATCAGTAACGACGAGTCAATTAAAGTATCTCCGTAAAATCCAGCTTTTGCCGGTAACGACAAACTTACGATAATTTGGAATGAAGCAGTTATATGAACGACATTAATTATATTGAGAGATATCAAATCCACAAAGTATAAGAGCATTCTAGGAAAATTAGGAAACGTGTTCGTTGCTAAAGCTATATGCAAGCATTTATTGATTACCTACATAAAGATATATGACTGCTTGGAGCAAGATTTTTATCTCATGTAATCTACTTACGACATAAATTCTGTCTGTGTTGTGCAAATAACTACAGTGATCAATTCCTAGTAAAACTTCCGTAACAGAACTGGTGAAAAAATATAATTCTAATCTAATTATTACAATTCTTCTTCTTTAGGTTTCTTATTTTATTAGAAAATATCGTAATCTTATTAGCCATTTATTAGCAATTATTGGACAATAAACATTAAAAATTATATCAAAGAGTTTATGTCTACGAGTTCAAAAAACTTAAATCGCTTTTTTTGTAGTCTTACCAGTTAGATTACTGACCATTTACAATATTTTATATTTAGTTGTTCTATTTCTTTGTACACAGCCATGAAAGAAAACGAGTTGTAAAAACTAGTGATAGTCAGTGAAAGTAGTAATTGATAAAGTGTTTAGTTTGAGTGTGTGTGTGTGTGTGTGTGTGTCTGTATGTGCGTATGCTTTTAAAGTTGGATGAGTAAGAATGAAATAGAAGCTTTTCATGAACTACAAATATTAGGATATATACTTACATAAAAGAGAATAATAATGAGAGTTTTATTGCATGTGTGAATCAATCCAGAAGAGAATACGAAGCCATATTTGGAAGTTTTGGAACTAGAAATGATGCTGGATGCTGGAACTAGCAGTAGCACTAGATATGACAATTATCAACACATTTTTTTATGGAACCAAGGTCAATTTATTTTCATTTATTACAGAGACGCATTATACGAGGAAAATTAAAATTATATTTCTATTATCAAGGTTAAGACACTCTCTGATAAAAACAGCTTTTTTATTTCGAATTAACGTGTCTCGACATCTTTGGTCATTGACACGGGAGCAAAGGTTTACAATAATACCTACAGAATTATGATACAGAGTTTACAATAGTAAAGAATAACAATATTATGTTAATTATATTTTGTTTAACAACTGTGTAATAAAACATAATGACGGTATTAGATTTTTGTTTCGATACATAGCAGCGACAAGCCGCTTATACGGATTTCGATCTCTTTAGGTCTCCTAAGAACGGTATAGCTACTGCTCTGTGTAATATTCAAGTCTCTTAGGCTCTTGAGTCGGCTTGAACAGTTCGGAAGTTCTTTTAAACCGTAGGTTATATTATTGGCAACTCGAGTGGCCTGGTAGTGTTAACATTCTGTGAGGATGTGCTTGACGGTAATAGAAATATCGTTGCAGTGGGAGCATAACTGTTGGTCTGTGGAGGACATAAGATGACCGTGTGTCAAACGTGTGTGTCCTATCCTCAATCTTCGTATTGCAATCTTCTCTTTTCTGCTCAGGGATACAAGGAATGAATCGCTGTTAACATTACGTTGTATTTCTCTGAGCTTTGTGTTTTTGGTGATCCAAAGTTCCTGCCACTTGCCTTGGATATTCCTTTGAATTTTCATTTTATATCTTCTTGGAGCTGGATGTGGATGCTTCTTTTGCAGCGCTGTCAATCTTTTGCATATCTGCCTGTATGAGAAGGCATATTATTGTTATTAAAGTCTTTGGGGAAGTGTGGAGATAGATCGATTCTAGTATTTTTTGCACCAGGTGGTGTTAGTTAAAAATATTTTCTAATGAATGAATTGCGAATAAGGAATCGATGCACAGAGCTTCAACTCAAGAGCTTTTGAAAAACTGAGGATTTCTCATGAAAACACGCTACATCATCATCATGATTATCATCAGCCCATAGTCGTCCACTGCTGAACATAGGCCTTCTCAAAAAACCTTCATTCAGATCAATCTTGCGCTGCTGCAATCCAGTTGGTACAAATCCTCTTTATGTTGTCAGTCCATCTTGTGGGTGGTCTTCCCGGGTTTCGTCTATCCGCTCTCGGTCTCTACTCCAAGATTTTTTTGGTCCACCTATTATCCTTCATTCTAGCGACGTGTCCTGCCCACCTCCATTTAATTTTGGCTATGTGTTTTATAATGTCTTCTACACCACTTTTTCTACGGATTTCTTCGTTTTGCTCATACGCTCATGAATTACACCTGACGAGTCATGAGGGCCTTTACATATCACTCTTCTTCAACTGGTCTTGGATGAAATGTCGTTTGATCTATCCTATCAGCCTCTCTTGGCTAACTCTTGTTTCTTCCGACCCCGAATGGCGATTATTTTTCCGAAAACACGCTACATTCGTTAGATATTCGGTATTGTCCTAATACTGTATCAATTATAGTGACAGAACAGCCAATCCATCTGCGAGCTGTTCTAGACCATAGCGGGGATTCTGATTTTATAGATACAAGTGTGCGAGATAATTTTGTGTCTTGGCACAAGGGTTGTATAATCTGTGAGATTGAAAGTATATATCTGGGCGAGATTACGAGTCCAGGTCTTAGCGACGTCAGAAGAGAATACAGGGTTAGTCGGGTTCGATCAAATTCTGAACGCATAAGATAGGAGCAGTTGCTGCTTCCGAAGATAAAGGGGGAGTTTATGAGATTCACAATAGAGACAGTATTGTGAAATAGAGTTTAACGATTGTAATAAATTATTGGATGCGGACAAGTAAACTATACAACCATAGTCTAATTTAGATCGGATTATAGCTCGATATGTTTTGAGTGGTACACTTTTATCGGCATCCCATTGATGGTGGGACAATGTCTTTAACAAATTCATTCTGCTTAAACAGTTTTGCCTTTTATTTCAGCGATATGACAACTTTGGGTGAGTTTGGTATCGACAGTTAGTTCTAAAAACTTGTAATGATCAATTAACTCTAAATTTACTCCATTTAGTGTTATTTTGGGTATTTCTGCGCTGAAAAAATAGCCTTTAAATATCAATTAAAATACAATTTTATCCTGTACATTAGCTTTGCTTATTCTGTATATATTGTACTTTCATTTTTTTTAATATATCAATTCGCATCGTAGTTATTTAGTATTAAATAAAGCATTACTATTTAATGAAGCATTGCGTTTTTTATGAGTTCTTTAATCTCATCAAATGCAACAATCACAATTACTTGTCTTATTGTAATATCAGCTTGAGAAAATTTTTATTTAATCTTGAAATGGTTTTGAATAACAAAAAATATGGTGAAAACGTCTTATCTCTTTTAGGACAGGATCAAAATTATCAATACGTTGCAAGAACATTAAAGGTCTGTGAGTTTACTATACGAAAAATGGAGCAGCGATTTAGAGAAACTTCAAGTAATGAACAAATGTCTGGAAGTTGTCGGAAATATAAGGTTTTTGATGCAGGTTACAGGTTTAGAGAGTGTTGAATATAACAAGCCATTAGTCATGATATTTATTGACTACGAAAAAGGTTTCGACACAATAAGTCATCAAAAGATGTTAAAAGCCTTAACAGAGTGCCGTATAGATCATCGCTATATAAAAATGATAAAATACATCTATCAAAATGGGACAGCAAGTATAAAACTGGCAGATAAAAAGACCAACGTATTTAAAATAAAACGGGGAGTGCGACAGGGAGACAAAATTTCGCCAAAATTGTTTACAACATTATTAGAGCATATGTTTAAGAACGCAAATCTGAGTGAAAAAGGAATTAATTTCAAAGGAGAAATGCTTAGTCATTTGAGGTTTGCTGACGATATTGTCCTTTTTGCTGACAGAACCGATGATGTAGTATCGCAACTGGAGAAACTATACCTAGCCTCCCTACAAGTAGGATTAAAAATCAACCACACAAAAACACAAATCATGACAAATCTTGTGTTAAGCGAAAAGATTTCAGTAAATGGCATGAATAATGAAGAAACCACCTCATATAAGTACTTAGGACATGAGATACGCATAGGAAGAGATAATCAAACGTGCGAACTAAGCCGCCGAATAGGACTCACTTGGGTAGCATTCGGCAAGCTAAGCTATGTTCTTAAATCAGAACTGCCTATGTGTCTTAAAAGAAAAGTCTTTAATCAGTGCGTGTTGCCAGTACTTACATATGGTGCAGAGAACACTAACCAATAAAGTAAGAAATAAAATTTGTGTTACCCAAAGAGCCATGGAACGATTGATGTTAGGCATTTCTCGTAGGGATCGGATCACGAACAAGGAAATAAGACGGAGAACAGAAGTGACAGATGCCATAGAAAGAATTATGACCCTTAAGTGGAACTAGGCGGGGCACATAGCTAGAATGTCGGATAACAGATGGACACAGCGAATAATACAGTGGAGACCGAGACAAGAAGCACATCGAAGTAGAGGTCGTCCACCAACAAAATGGTCTGATGACATAAAACGGATCGAAAAAAATTGGATGCAAACAGCACAAAACAGAAATACATGGAAAATACTGAGAGAGACCTATATCCAGCAGTGGATAGATCCGGGTTAAATGATGATGATGATGACAGGTTTACGATTTTCACTGTCTTACGAAACTGACGTTTTTAATAATCAACGTCGCAAATTTCTGGATACAGAAATAAGTAAATTGGAAGTAATCCTAGTTAAGGATTATGTTGGCATTCATGGAAGAATAGGAAGCTTTTCCTCAAGACAACATCCAGAATTTGATCAATTCAGTGTTATGTCGAATGAGCAGAGTAATTCAAAATAGACGTGGCAATACAGAATATACAAATTCCCGACTTTATTGTAATTTTTATAAAGAAAACAGAAAAAATTTACAATGTATTTTTTATTAAAACCATCATTTTGGCAGAATTTTTTTTTGACATTTGTTATTTAATAAACGGTTGCATACTGCTTTAGAACACATTCTTAAATATTACACAAACATATAATGTCAATAAATTTCTTGTAGGGTTCATAAAAATTAAAAAATGCCAAAAACGTTGTCTAATAATCAACTTTTGTCTAATAATCTTGCGATTATTGTCTAATAATCAACTTTCGTAAAGTTAAGGTTAATAATCTACTAAATATTTGAAAAGTTACAAACTAAGAATCTTAAAAACAACGAACTGATTTCGAGGAGTGTATATTTTTTCTCAGATTTTAACGTTTTAGTTGAGAACCTTTGAGATTTATACTTTTTGATTATACGCCTGAGACTTTACAAAAAAGCGTTTTTCTAATCTAAAACTTTTTTATTTCCGGGTTCTAAAGCGTTTTAAGAATTTAAAAACCTCTTAAGATATACGAAAAAACTCACAGTAGTCATTACGTTTCGAATATAAAATCCAATATTTGTTTACTCCTTTAAACCAGTACTTCAATAAACCCTCTGATATAAAACTAGATGCTCTTTCCCTAATATCTCTTTTTGCGTGTCCCAAACTCACCATTTCAAAGGAACACCGACTACTCGACGCTTCGGCGACTTCAATCACTTTCTAAAATATTTATTATCATGCACGACGTGGAACGCTCTCTCCCCTTATTATGTCGAACCGGAAAACACGGTTGTGTCACTGCGACGCGGTACCTGAAAAAAAAAAAAATAGGAAAAGATAAATATATTTTCAACGTTGTGGTATAGTTCTATAGAAATGTTTTGACCCATATATATATATATATATATATATATATATATATATATATATATATATATATATTGTCATACTTTTTCTTTCCCAACCAAAGAAAAATAAATAAAAATATCCATCGGAATAAAATTTTAAGATATCATTATAAACAAAAATGTATATAGTAATTTAAGATAAGATTTAGTGTAGATAAGAATAGAAATTTGTTTGGCAAACGACCTTTTTCCGTTTCAAACAAAATTATCAAAAAACCTTTGTTTAGAATTGGAAGACATTTTACCTGTAAGTTAATCTTTTCATTGTTTGTGTAGTCGAGCTGACGCTACTTTAACCACACGTGTGAACTTGTATTATGACGCTTTCTCGGTTTTCCAACGCCAAGAACGCTCGAGAAAGACAGAGACACAAGCACGCACCGATTCAACGCGCCTAATTCTCTAGTGCTGCGCGCGCAGCGGACCGATCATGTTTGAGTGGGAGAGAGACGCAAGGCATTCGCCGGTCCGGCGGGCCTCTCTCTCGTTCGGTGACTCATCGTAACAGACGTGAGCGGGCGTTACACTTTTTCATGAGTGACTCCCACAACCTAATTTAAGACGTTGTCACGTCAAAACCAATTTTAAAGTAAGCTATTTAGTTTTTTTCTGAAACCGAAATTAGGCTTTTCCAAAATCATGGTAAACACAATTTGAGCTTTTGATTGGACGGTCGTTTTTAAATGGGAATTTGGGAGTCGATCATGAGACAGGAGAAGTTAGTTATATTTTGGTCATCGAAAGGAAGTTTGTCTCAAGATATGGTGTGGTTCGTGAGTTTGGATACCGGCGTAACGAAAAGAAGTGAATAGTTTGAAGAAGGAGATAACAAGTAGATTAAAAGAGGTCCTTGTATCTACCGTGGGTATTTTATAAAGTATATGTGAAAGTATTCTTACGGCATCAAGTTGACAAAAGGAGGTCCTGGGGTCATAAATAAATAGCTGAGTTTGGAGAAGTGAATCAGGTGTTTTTTGTGTAGTCTGCAGGAGGTTTGCAGAGACGTTAAGAAAGAGCCGAGGTGCCAAAGAGGAGAGATCACATCGTTGAGGAGACTGGACTTTTCTGGGTATTTTCCAACATACAACTCAAGAAGAAAATAAGCTGTAAGTGTTTGTACAATTGAATTTTATATCTGTGAAGGATCGTTTCGACATCATGGTCATTAGCATTCAAATTTAAGAACTGAGGTTTTGTTAGGCTAATCAAAAGTTTAAAGTTTTGTTGTTTTTTGTTTCAAGTAAAGAAAATTTTAAGTAAAATTGGTTTTTCACGTAATATAAATGTATGTAGCTTTATAATCTTATTATCATAAAAATTTGATTTATTTTCTTGTATGCTGATTAATAAGATAACGACAGAATTTAATAATTGTTTTATTCGTTCATATAAAATAAAGAAACGTAAATCTTTGTAATATAATATATTTGTATTCTTATCCTTTCTTCTCTATCCCGATAAAAGACAACTAGAAAATCTTTTGAATCCATCGAACACAGGTAATATAAGGATTATTTTACTTTTGATAACAAATGAGTTATAATTCTTTTTTATTGGCTCAATAAACTAAAATTAAAGTCAAAATAAACAATCATAACAATATATATATATATATATATATATATATATATATATATATATATATATATATATATATATATATATATAGTTATTATTAAGTTATATAAGTTTTTAAAATACACGGTTGTGAAATGTTTCTAATATTTTGCAATGTCCCTAACTTCATTCATCACAAACTCCTCTATTTAAACTCCTTTCTTTGGTCTGCTTACACGTACTCTAGCTCAAACGTCCTAACGATCTTTACGATCTTTTTTGACTATCAAAAATCTTTTACAATCTACTTACAATAAATACTGCAAAAACTTAAACTACATCATCCAGCCCCATATTTACATCCATTGTTGGATATAGGCCTCCTCCAAACGTCTCCAGTTCTCTCTATCTCTAGCTGCTGCAATCCAGTTTGTTTCTATTCTCCTTAGGTCGTCGGTCCATCGGGTGGGTGGTCTGCCTCCACTTCGCTTGTCGGCTCTTGGTCTCCACTCCAATAATCTCTTCGTCCATCTTCCGTCTTCCATTCTAGCAACATGTCCAGCCCACCTCCACTTTTGTTTATTGATTCGCAGTATAATATCGTCTGCGCCAGTTCGTCGGCGTATCTCCTCATTTCTCACGCGATCTTTCAAGGTCAGGCCCAGCATTGATCTCTCCATTCGCCTTTGTGTTACCCTCAGTTTTTCGGCAGTAGCTTTCGTTGAAGTTAGGGTCTCTGCTCCGTAGGTCAAGACTGGTAAGATGCATTGGTTAAATGCCTTCCTTTTCAGGTGAATTGGGGTATTTGTTTTAAAAATGTCTCTCATCCTTCCATATGCCGCCCATCCCAACGTGATTCGTCTATTTAGCTCGCAGGTTTGGTTGTCTCTGGTTATTCTGATTTCATGACCCAAGTATGTGTATTTATCGATTAATTCTACCTTATTGTTATTGATCTGTATCTCTTCGCTGGGAACCATATTGGTCATTATTTTGGTTTTCTCGAAATTTATCTCCAGCCCAGTTTCTTGTAGTATGTAATTCAGTTCTTGGAGCATGTCTTTGATCTCTCCCAGATTATCTGACAGAAGCACGATATCGTCCGCAAAACGTAGATGGTTTAATCTTTCTCCATCGATGGATATTCCTTTCTGTTGCCATGTTAGTCTTTTAAATGCATACTCAAGAACGGTAATGAACAGCTTTGGTGACATGGTATCACCTTGCCTGACTCCCCTTTTTATCTTTATTTTATTAGTTGCTGAATGTAGACTTATGGTTGTTGAGGCATTTTCATATATATTTTAACTATATTACAATATCTGTGGTCGAGCCTGCAATCTTGCAGTGCTCTTAAGATGGACGGTAATTCCACTGTATCAAACGCCTTTTTAAAGTCTACAAATATCAATGCCAAGGGACGGTTATATTCGTTAGTTTTTTCTATCAGGGTTTTTAGGCACTGCAGGTGATCGTTTGTGCCGTAATTAGGGCGGAAACCGGCTTGTTCCCGAGGTTGGTAAAAATTCAGCTTTGTCTCTAATCTGTTCGTTATTATTCGGGTGTATAATTTATAAAGATGGTTAAGGAGACTGATTGGTCTGTATCTTTCAAGGTCTGCTATATCTCCCTTCTTGTGTAAGAGTACAGTTATTGAATTATTCCACTTTGTTGGGATAATTTGATTCCATAGGCATAGATTAAAGAGCTTTTGAATTTTGGTTATCAGTACTGAGCCTCCTATCTTTATCGCTTCCGTGACGACACCGTCCTCCCCCGGAGCTTTGTTATTCTTCATCTTTTTTAGAGCCTTGTAAATTTCGTCCAAGGAGATTTCTGGGATATCTTCGGAACCCTGATTTTGAACCTTCCTCTGCTGATATTTAACTATATCTAGAGTCGATTGGTTGCTATATAATGTCTCATAGAATGATTCCACAATTTGTAACAAATGTTCTCTGTTTGATGTGATGTTGCCATTTCTATCCTTGAGTTTGACTATTTGTTTATTTCCATTTGTGAGTTTGCGTCTCATTATTTTCATACTCTTATTTTCCTCAATAGTTTTGATGATTTTCTCATCTTTGTATTTTCTTAGGTCTTTTCTGATTTCTCTTGATACTTCCTTGTTTATTTTATTTATATCTTCGTTACTAGAGTTTTCGTCGCTTCTCAGTATTCTTCTTTGTTCCATTTTTTTCTGTGTTTCCAGACTAATTTTTTCTTCCTTCACGCTTTTTGGGCAGCATTTCTTTTGAGCTTCTGTTATTGCTTCTACTATTATGTCATTTAGGATGTTAATATCATTTGTTGATGATTTTTCTTGAAGGAATTTACCGATATGATCTTCAAAATTTTGTTCGTTGTTTGGATGTGTCCATATGTTTATTTGCTGCTTTTTTATCATATTGTGTCGTTCATAGTTGGTATTTAACACAATGGTGGCTCTCACCATACGATGGTCGCTTGATTTCGCAAATTTATTTAGCACTGTCACATCTGTAAATATGTATCTTTTATCAGTGATAAAGTAATCAATCTTGTTTGTCGTCTTCCCATCTGGGCTTTTCCACGTCCATCTGCGCTTAAACTACAACTTCTTCCAATAAGCATTCATAGATCATAACGGCTACCACTTTCTAACTCTCTTTCACTAATTACTTTCGCAACCGTTTATAAACTACCGAAAATCAAATTATTAGATGTTCTTCCTTCTAAGTTCAGAAACAGATAACATATCCTTCTGCGCTTTCAAAGTCCATCATCATATAAAATATCTTTCCATCCTTTCTTTTTAGCCAATCATCTTTTCGTTTTTCAAAAACAAACCCAACTTTCCAATTTCTTAAGAGATCGCTCAACTTTCGTATTTTCTGTTTTCGATAGACAAAATAAATAATTGACCTCACTAATTACCTTCTACAAATTGCCAGAGTTTTTAAATTCAATGCGAAGCACAAAAAAAAAATAATACCACCCATTAATCGCTTACATCCTGTTTACTTAAACTACGAAGAAAACAGGTACATGGCCCCTTCCGTAAATTTAATACCGAAACAAATTATCAATTTTGCATATTTTAAACTATAATATTAAACTAATATTTTAAATTTAACTATACATCACATAAAGTTTGTATCACTGTAAACACACACACAAAAACGAAACATAATATGTATCTATAATTGACTTCTTTCTAGATTCTTATCTACATGTAGAAATAACAATTTTTTATCAATTTAACTTATCCTTCTTTTTCTCTGTATTTGTATTAATATTAATTAGCTCCCTAGCCAAAAACTCCTTCCCTGGTTCTGTTAATAAAAACAGGACTGTCGATCAAAAACGTCTTAACAAACGTTTTTATCTTCTTTTGACTGCCAAACTCTCCTTATATATGAATATTCTGAGAATTTTCAAATTTGTTTGTACTTACAAATACTGCAAACTTTGTATACTGCCAATTTTCAAACTGTTTCAAATAGTAGCACTGTTCTCACTTTTATTTACACGATTTCTAACAAATGAAAATTTTCTTTCTCCGTTCAAAAAAAAACTACCGGCGCTATTTTTCTTCTTCTGGATTCCATATTCTCTCACTTAAAATCAAACAGCAGATATTTGCTCTTTACCATTAAATAAAGAGAGTTTACTCCTTACGCTATATAGAAGTAGATTTTATCATACTTGGAGTTCTTTTAATGTTTAATCGTCTACATTTACCTCTAAATATCTACCGCTTTAAGTTTACTGCAAGTGTAATCAACCAAAGAGCATTTCAACAGTTAGAACTTCCAGAATGATTAATATTTTCGTTGACTAAGCACCACTTAATTTTAAAATGGTAATTTATACCGAGTATCTATCATAACCTCTGCGGCAATTTAGGTAATGGTTTTGAAATATTGTGGGGTAGTTATTGTGAATTTGGCTCGCATCGTTGGTGTCGTAATAAAAAGGATGTAGTAAATACATTGAACGCAGTTTATATTTATAGAATAATCGAAACAAAAATGAAGATTTGTTCTATAGAAACATTGATAGTAATTTTAATAAACAATTCTCCATAAAATATTTCGCAATATAGTAGGTAATTCGATAGTAGAATGCCCTTTGAATGGCTTTAAAATGTCTTAAAAAGTTATTATTACTCTTTTGATGTCATTACCTCAGTAAAACGCAAAATGAATTTAAATAAAACTTTATTCAAATAAATAAACGAAGCAAAATTTACTTCTATATAATATGTAAAATGAAAAGACGAATACTCTTAAGTAGAACAAACTTAATGCACTTCCTGACGTTGATGCTGACAAACCAAAATAACTTTAGTGGTGTTCAGATGGGTAGGACGAAGTAAGATCTTTAGTCAATACAAAAAGACCGGGGTGAGAGTACTCGGCCAAGGTGAGGTGTGTTCTGGAAGCGATCGATTAACACTAGATTGCAAGAACAGGAAAAAGCGATGGGTTCTGATCAGTACTTAGAGTTCGCAGTCGTTTTAGTCAGATCAATACTCTTTACCAAACTTAGTTCTCGTCGCACCCACGCGGCCGCATTTGCCATACTTATAATTTTCGCCGCCACGTTCGGATAAATTTATCCGAACATTTCATTTGCCACTACGGGGAGGAATTTTTCATTCTTACTAAACCTTTTGTAATCTTCTTACATGCAAATGCAGTCTTCGCTGTGACTTTGCTTTCCTTAAATCAAGTCATTTAAAAATCTCTTAAAATTAAACATCAATCTTCATCCATTATTTCCAAAATTCTTAGAGCAAGGGGTTTTTCGCTTCTTTGAAATTCAATTCATTCCACCCGACGCAACTTAGACACAACAAATTCTCAACTTTTCAAAACGTACAATCACATCCACTCTGTCAATATCCATCCATTAGTATGGGATACTTTCGATAGTCTTTCTCATCAAAAAGCCCAACACATTTCTGACAACAAAACCCAAACCCAGAAACGCAAACTGGACCAACTTATCTGTCAGCAAAATCCACAGCCCATTTAAATAAACAATTTCTCAAATATTCATATATCTGATTCAGCTACCAAAGCTCTGTCAAAAGGCTTCAATTTTTCTGTCACTCCTCTTTCCATCCCAACTCAAAAAATTATTTGTCAAACTGAAGAAGCTATTTCTCATCTTCCTTCCGACCAAGCCGAAGTTACCAGACAAGACGTCTCCAAACCCCCACCGTCAAATATCAGTCTTTTAGAAAGACGTGCAATTAAAGAACTTTATTACAATCCTGACATTGTCATCCTTCCGGCCGAAAAAGGTAATGTCACCGTTATTTTCAACTCTTCTAATTATTTCACAAAATATTCGAACTTCTTAATTCCACAGAATATAAACGCGTCCCAAACGATCCCACCATCTATCTTGAAAAAACGACCAAATCCATCATAAATAAGTCTACTCTACCTCCAGACTTCAAAAAATTTCTTATACCCAGACAAAAATCATCCCGAATTCCAAGAATATACGGCCTTCCAAAAATACATAAGCTCAATGTCGCCCTAAGACCCTAATATTCACTCTGCCCAACTGAATTCAGTTCAACACTCTTATTTTCCGTTCCATAACACTTAGCGATAACTATCACAGATCATCCGTAATTAATTCAATAACGCAAACACTCTTACAAAACGGCTAGCAAAAAACCTAAATCAATAGGAGTATTCAAAAACATCTAAACACCATTACGTCCAAAAAAGAAACTCAAAATCTTTTATATAAAACTCTACCTTTTATCAAAGGTATCACTGATAAGATCAGTAGAACTCTTAATCCTCTGAACATTAAAACCATCTTCACTTCTCACTCCAAGTTGTCCAATCTCGTTAGAACCGTAAAAGACAAATTCCCATTGAAGATCATGGTGTCTACGAGATACCTTGTTCCAGTTGCCAACGTACATAGATAGGACAGACAAACCCTCGAAGCCATCGAAATTGAAAAACGTCCTAACAGCTTAAACACGCGTGATGACGCTAACAGACTGCCGGCAACATAGCGACCGCTGCTTCAGCGAACCACCCCACTAACCTAACCCGCTCAGACCATTTCTACGCATACCGTTCCCACGTATACTAAGAGTATAAAAGCAGCTAAACTACATTCGTTTTACATATTCCCATCCGTCAACAAACGCACGTGAAAGCCAAACAGGGTCGTACTGAGATATACTACTACTACTTGTCGGTTTATAACGTTCTCCGCCGTTTTCCAACTTCCAATCGCCACTTAGACCAGTTGTTCCATAGATCTTCTTCTATGGCTCTCTCTCTCAGTTCTTTATTTATTCCTTCGCTCCAACTTTTTCTCGGTCTACCTCGTTTTCTCTTTCCTTCTGGTTGCCACTTTAGTATTTCTTTTGGCATTCGTTGTTCGTCCATTCTTTGTATGTGTCCGAACCAGATAAGTTGTTTTGTTGTTAGGTCATCTGTGATTGTTCGTTTGATTCCCATTATTTCTCTTATGCGTTCGTTGGTAATCCTTTCTCTTCTAGATCTTCCTGCGGCTCTTCTCCAAAAATCCATTTCCGTCGCTTTCAGCATTGACAGTGTTCTTTCTTTCAGTGGCCATACCTCACAGCTGTATAAAGTGATACTTTTTACTATAGTCTTATATATCCTCTTTTTATTTTCTTTGCTGATGGATTGGTCCCATAAAATGGTGTTTAACATTGTGATGGCTTTTCTCCCTGACGTATTTCTCTCTCTTATGGCTTTCTCTAATGTTCCATCTTGTGAAATAGTGATACCTAGGTATTTGTAGTCACAGCAGTGCTGTATCGTAGTGTTATCGTCTAATATGAGATCTTTTTGTTCTGCTCCAATGCACAGGTATTCGGTTTTCTTCTTATTTACTTCTAGACCCCATATATCATACTCTTCAATAAATTTTTTTTTTATATTAGGTATATTATATGATTTTCAAAAAGATTTACTTTTGAAACTATTAGTGTAAGAATTTCTTGTGAAATTTAATCACTGTGAGCAAAGTTTAATGTTCCATTGAAGGAAAATGTGCTAAAATAAAATATTCATTAACTGAGAGATACATAACACAGTAAGCATTTTGAATAAAAAAGCAACACGCTACAATTTGAATTTAAACAGACTGGCAAGTTTGGATCTGTAGCAAGAGAATCCGTCTGGCTTAAGGCAATAAATTATATTTAATAGCCTCTTGACGAATGAAAGGGTGAATATCAACACGTGCTAATTTTTACAGATAGGAATTTGCTAAATGAATAAACTTTACACAGTGTAAGACCGGTCGTCCACAAAGAAGACAGTTCGTAGTTCAAAAACACTCAAGGACTATCGCCAAACATAAAGTGAGCCCGGTTGCCTTAAAGAGGATAAACTCTATATTGTCCTATTGTTCTATATTTTATATATTTTTTAGTATTATAGTATAGATTTTAAACTAATTCTGATTTTTTGTTTCAGGGCCACCTACAAAAAAAATTATAAAAAACACAAAAAACCGGCCTCGGCCACCAAAAAAAATTAAAAAATACAACAAATAAAAAGAAGGAAGATCTTAAATAAATCTAACAAAAGGGGAACCGACGAATATTGAGAACTTAATAGGCAGATTAGAAAAGGAATCAGACAACAAAAAAGAACAGAAAACGAAAAATTAATAACAACAACTATTGAAAAAAATAAGAGTATGAAATGCCTCAGACCGACACTAGGACGACGTCAGATGATATCATTAATGGAAAAAGACGAAAATGAAATCACAACTAGAGAAAACATACTGACACGAATAGAAGAATTTTACACAGAACTTTACAGAACACATCAACAAGATGATGAGATGAGACCAGCACGGAAATTAATAAAAAATGTTGGATCAGAAATAATGCCAAAAGTAACAATTTCAGAGGTAACTACAGTATTGGAAAATATGAAGAGAAATAAAGCTGCAGGAGAAGATAATATTACCACAGATATGATATTAGAAGAAAGTAAGGAACTAATTGCAATTGTAACTAAGCTTGTGGACAGTTGTTTACATCAGGGCAAAGTCCCTAAGAGCTGGAACAACTCTAAAGTAATCTTATTACACAAGAAAGGTGATAGTCGAAAATTGGAAAACTACAGACCCATCAGCCTACTGTCACACCTGTTTAAAATACTCACCAAAGTCATAACTACTCGACTAAAAAGGAAATTAGACGAATACCAACCATATGGACAGGCAGGTTTTAGAAAAGGCTATTTAACTTCCGATCACCTGTTAACCACAAAAATATTAATAGAAAAATGTAACGAATACAAGTTTCCAGTTTTCCTAGCATTTGTAGACTACGAAAAAGCTTTCGATACACTAGAACACACGGCCGTAATAAACGCAATGCAAAATTGTAGAATAGACAGCAGATATATTAACTTAATAAAAGAAACTATGAACCAAGCTACAGCTACATACTACCTAAATGAAAATGAACACACGAACCCTGTACCATTAAACAGGGGAGTCAAACAGGGAGATACTTTATCACCCAAACTGTTCACCTTAGTTTTGGAGGACGTTTTTAAAAACCTAAATTGGAAATATAAGGGAATAAACATCAATGGCCGCTACCTCAGTAATCTACGATTTGCAGATGACATAATCCTGATAGCTACTGACCTACAAAAAATGCAAACCATGCTTTTAGAACTACATACCGAATCTTCTAAAATAGCACTGAAAATGAATTTAAACAAAACAAAAGTCATGCACTCCAAAGACACCGTGACAATAATAAACGATAAAGTTATAGAAAAAGTTGAAGAATATATATACTTAGGACAAAAAATAATACTAAATCGGGATATTCAAACTGAAGAAATAAAAAGAAGAAAGTTAGCTTGGGCAGCATTCGGTAAACTGAACTATATACTCAGAAATCAACAAATTCAATTTCATCTTAGATCTAAAGTTTTTGATGCATGCATTATTCCGATATTAACTTATGCGGCACAAACATGGACAATCACAAAAAAGAATATGAATATACTTAGAGTCACTCAACACGCGATGGAAAGAGCAATGCTAGGTATATCACTTAAGGACAAGAAAACAAACACATGGATAAGACAGAAAACCAAAGCCACCGATGTGGTGCAAAAATCATTAAAGTTGAAATGGGAATACGCTGGACATGTAGCTAGGAGCGATCTAAACAAATGGCACAGATCAATTTTAACCTGGAGACCATACCAACACAAAAGACCCAGAGGCAGACCTCCTATGAGATGGACAGATAATCTGAAAAGGACTGCCGGGAAAAATTGGCTACAAGTAACGTACAATAAAAAACAATGGAAAGGAAGACTTGAAGAGGCTTATGTTCAGATGTGGACGTAAATGGCTAGACGAAGAAGAAGAAGAAGAACAAAAACCGGCGCAAGCCAACAAAAAAATTAACAAAAACCCCAAAACCCGGGCACGTAGGTCCCAACCCCTTGAGCAATAAGTCGCCGAACTGAACCTGGCTCAGAGCGGAGACTTGAGGCCCAAGTAAGCAATTTTAGTTCGAGGATAAGCCACTTTGAGATAACAGGATTATAGCGACAATGCGCTGTCCTGAGTTTTGCATTCGATTAGGAAACCATGTTGGGGTTCTATTACCCAGGACCTCCACATGAAGAGCATTTGGCTGATAGTTGTGCCCCTATCGCGCATCAGAGTGCTATAGGGGGAAAGGGATGGTCTGGAGAATTGGAGCGCGGTGGGGTGACTCCTGTTTTTACTCGAGTTAATACACCTCGCTCCAATGAATTGTTACACCCGAACGTAATTCCTAAGGGTAAACATTTCTCATAGGCTAGGTTTAATCAAATTGCTTGCTTGCTTGAGACCGGTCGTCACTCGACACTAAGGAGTAGGCAGATTGAGATCTCAGTCCTGTTTGACGGTCCTTGTACAGTCGTGTTTCTACAGAACAAGATACTGGTATGTCACGAGTGAGGGAAGTAGGCAGATTGAGATCAAACTCGAACGGAAGCATATCTTTTTTGATAATGGCTCCAAAATGGGCGTCGAAACGTCGATTTTTCCTGTACTTTATACATTCTTGATAAGTCAGTTTAAGTTATAGCCTTTGAAAATTTTGCAACATTTTAAAAAATTTTAAAATGATTGTTTTTGTAGGTTTATTCAGCGTAACTAAGACATTATTTATTTGGAATGAAGCGGAGAAGTTGAAGACAAATTATAAATCAATTAACTTTAATCAATTACATCGGGCCGATTCAACAGAAATTTATAAATAATTTGATTACGTAGTCTCCCCTAATGTTGTTTTATTTAACTTGATTTTTAATAAATTCCCCAATTCTCTCCGGATCCATTTACCTTCAAACAAAATTCATCAATTAATTCGATGCGACTGAAAACACCCAAATCCTTATTGATCAGGATGTTCCCTCGAAATTTATATTTGAAAAATTATCAAACTTTTAATATTTTTATCACCTTGAGCGCTCGATTTAATTTAAGAGCTATAAAGTTGAGAAGTCCTTTTTATGTATCAGAAAATACGAGGTAACTTCTATACATTCTTAGAGAAACGGCACTAAATAAAATGTGTAAGCACAAATAGATTCGTTGCCAGTTAAATTTATCTCTCTTTTATTTATTACACTTTTAAACTATTTGGTAAACTATGTAATATACCTTCAGATATATTATATTAATTATAATAATAAAAATAAAAATAGTAACGATCTCTATTTTCTTTCCATGAAATAAATATCCATAAACTAGTGATAGTAATTTTTTAGTATATTTTTATAAATTCGCCAATTTCTTAACATTAAGTTAAGTTTGGGAATTAAAACGTCAGATTAAATGTAGAATTTAATTCTCATATAATATTTAATGTTTAACTTAAAATGCCACAAGAAAACATTTTCAAAACCATACAGTTTCTACTTTTTTTAGTAAATCTACTAATTATACTAAAAAAATTTTAGTAAATTTTTAGTAAACATTGTATACAAGATTTTTAGTAAAACATTAAATCTATCGAAATGACATTTTTTAAAGCCCACCTATCATAAATGTCTGCTTCTTTTACCATTGCAGATAGTTCCTTTTTGTATGTAATTTTAATATGTTTTAATATATGATCTTGCCGTAGCTTTCTGGAACCTACTGTCATATATATACAACATAAAATTCAAACATTTCTAGTGACGCCATCTCACATAATCCAGCTCCAACTTGTCAAATAATACCAAAGAAAACTACTTTACGTTTTAAGCGGACCTGTATAAGTAACTGTTAGGTTAGGTTAGGTTACGTTAGATAGTATATAAAAAACAAAAGCATGGCTACTGTCCTCGTTTACGCTGTAAGTAACTATAAAATGTTAATTATCATATAATTTGTATATATAGTTTTATATTTATAGTGTATCTGGATGATCAGTTTCTGACTCAAACTTAACAAGAATTTGAAGAGCTTCTTTACTGATCGGATATAAACATTTCCGATGAAGAAGACCTCTTATTTGTGCCGTCAAAATCAGATAACGACAATTTTGACAACATAAATTCTTCAGATAACTCTTACATCTCAGAAGAAAACAGAGATTTGCTTAAAGTCAGTATTATCACTCTCATCATCTCTCTCTCTCTCTCTCTCTCTCTCTCTCTCTCTCTCTCTCTCTCTCTCTCTCTCTCTCTCTCCAATAGCGCTACAGCCCAAATCGGGACTTGGCCTCCTCCAAACTCTGCCTCCAACCTTGTCGGTTTCACGCCGATCTTCTCCAGGTTCTCACGTTTAGCAAATTTTGCGCGTCCGCTGCCACTTCGTCCTCCCATCATTTCCGTGGCCTTCCTTTTGGTCTTGCGCCCTGCATTTTACTATCTAGGGCTCTTTTCGACAATCTTTCTGTCTCCATTCTTACTACATGACCAGCCCAGCGAAGTCTCTGAAGTTTAACGAATTCTGAGGTCGGTGTCTCTTTGAACAGTTGGTAGAGTTCATGGTTATACCTGGATCTCCATATTCCGTTTTCGTTAATAGGTCCAAATATCTTTCTTAGGACTTTTCTTTCTAAGACTTCCAATTTTCTTTTTGTCTCTTCTGTCATCACCCATGTCTCGCATGCATAACATACATGCATCATCACTAACACAAGAAACATGTTTTGTAGATCTATCAGAGTAGGTTGTAATCGTCGTGCCAGAATAAGGGGAAGACATAGTGAAGGTCGCCATAATGATACTCTAGTAAAGATTTTAACTGATGCGTGGACCATCAATTTTACTTTCCCTAATAAGACCCCTTTACCAGCCAAGGTATATAGATGTGGATTGTCACTTATAGACTGCCGAAGATTTTTTAAGCAATATATTGATGACAGCATATTGGAAACTGATACCATGACTATAGCAACAAACAGAACATACGTTGAAAGAAAAGGAACAGAACTGAAATTGACAATTAAATAGTTAAGAACATTTATTGGTGTCCTATTTGTTATGAGTACTACAGAGCTCCCGAAAATTATAATGGATTGGCCAAAAAAGTATGGTGTCTTAATCGCCAAATATGATATAACGCGAACTCGATTTTTTATAATCAGAATATCTCTAAAGGTTGTTTATGGTGATAAAATCTATAATCAACAAGGAATAAACAAATTTTGGAATGTCTTACCTCTGTTCAATAGTATATTAAATAGTTGTTATGCTCAAATAAGATCTGATGACATAAGTATAGATGAAATGATAACACCTTTCACCGGTCATTGCGGAATTCGACAATTCTGATCTTGTCATATTTATTATCAACGAATTCTGGATTAAAGCAGTTGACTGGTTTGCTCAATATAGACTTTGTTTATAAAGCGAATCTTTTAACCAAACATAACACTACATGGCTCATAAAGGCAACAACATTTTAAATAAATAGTTCACCAAACTAAAACCGAGCAGAACAAAAAGGGGAGGGAGATATACGAATCAATAGAAATAAAAAAAAAACACTAACGCAATCAATGACAAAAGAAATACACAGAATTTAAATACAATATATTTGAATTTGATTTAAATAATAATAAATATAACACCATAAAAAGCTCTTAAAGTTATAACATATCTCCACTTTACCTTTTTCGAAAACACCAATGATACGCCCATGTAAAAATAAATACATATTAATGACAGTCATGAGATATTAGATATCAATTTTCATTCTCTGTCAATTTCATTAATTTCAGTGTCTCGCTTTACGTTTTCGTAAGTTTTTTATATATTCAATCTTGTACATTTTATGACAAAGGCAAGGGTTACCTGCCGAATCGTTGATTTTAATGGCACAATAAAATTTAGTTCCTAATTTAATATTACTTATTAAAATACTAATTTTATAATAAATATAGTATAGTTCAAGAAACTCCATAAAGCTATATATACACTGAGAAAAGTCATATTTTCCATTGCATATTTTTTGTCATCTTTTGCTGTAAGTAGCAAAAGTATCATATAAAAGAACAAAAAAATATCATATAAAAGAACAAAAACCCAAAATAAATCGAAAATATTTAAAAAAGAACTCTGGATCTCAGGAGGTTAAGCTTACATTTAACATAATTATATATGCAGCGTGGACAAAAAATTTAATTTTTAAATTAAATTAGTTTACTGCTGTCATAAAACAGAAACATGTTTATTTAACAAATAACAATTGCTTTTCGCTTAAATTAAATGTTCAAATTGTCACACAACTGCCTCTTGGCAGTAACTCAACCAACAGTCTTCTTAAATATTGTGGATTATTTCTGGAGTTATATTATAAATGTCCAATATAATTTTATTTTTTAAATCTTGTAAATTTTATGGTCGATACGTAAACTTTTGATTTTAAGTAAAGCCAAAATAAAAAAATATCAAGTGGTGTAAGATCTGGAGATCTTGTGCGTCACTCTATTGTTCTTCGTCTACCAATCCATCTTCTAGGCAAACATCTGTTTAAAAAATCACGAACAAAAAGTGCAAATATACCATATACCATGAAACCATATCCCATTCATTTGGCAAATTACGATAATTTTCATTTTTAACAATGTCTGTAATGGCAGGTATAAGTTCATTATGTAAAAAATCAAGACTTTTGCCCCCGTAAGAGGCTTATCAGAGAAAAATGGACCTATAATTCCATCTACTTAAATGTATCTTATATCCAATACTCATTGGATGACTATCAGTCATCCAATGAGTATTCCTGTCAGTCCAGTGTCTACAGTTTTGCGGATTTACTGTTCTATGTAAAGAGAATTGATTGACAAAAAAAGGATTTGACGAATAAAGCTTGGATTTTGATTACATAAATCTTGCATTACTTTGCAAAACTGCATTCGTTGATCTGTATTATCATCATTGGTTTCCTGGACATTGTGAATCTTATGCTTCAATTTCTTATTACTTATTTTTTCTTCGCTACTTTTACTCATTTATTTATAATTTATGGTCCTAATTTTTTTGTTTTACCATGTTTTTTCAATACTTTTCATCTATTAGCTAAATTCTTCAGTTTCATCCCATATATGTTATTTCCTGTTTTTCGTCTGTATTAAAATTATTAAAATATTGACAATTATTAGGATAATTTTGTTTCGCAACTCACGGCCTACAACTAAACTTTCCTCAACAACCCTTGTACATTTTAAATAAGATTCAAGCGATTCAGACTTGAAGCGAGTCGCACTCATTTCAATTCCAATTTCCCTTCAGCTTTTTTTATATTACTTCTGCTATAGAAAAAGCAAAATATCGCAAGAGTGGAGTTACAGTTGTAGATGGTCGAGTTTTGTAATTTTGTGAAGTTGAGAGTTTTATTATTTAAGAACTGGGAATCGTAGCGCGAAGTTTGGTTTATTTCGTCTCTTCGGAAGTTAACATAACTTCTTGTTATTTCATTGATACGAAGTTAATGGAAATCTTTTAGTACTGTTGTTTTAAAGTTCGATATCGCTTTGGAGAAAACATAAAGTTTTATGAGCTTTCATATCGCTTTTACTGTTTATTTTTGAAATTGATTCTAACCAGTACTACAGGTAGAGTCTTAAATATGTAAGTATATCAAGTTTTATAACCATAAT
This sequence comes from Diabrotica undecimpunctata, assembly GCF_040954645.1. Taxonomy (NCBI): domain Eukaryota; kingdom Metazoa; phylum Arthropoda; class Insecta; order Coleoptera; family Chrysomelidae; genus Diabrotica; species Diabrotica undecimpunctata. Next base: position 14,425,265 of record NC_092806.1, read on the forward strand.
AATATTTTTTTTCTGAAAAATGGCTTTGGCAGCGCCAATTAGCCAGACTTGTTTGTGTTTTTTGTTAAAATTGACTGAATTTTAATTATTATTGATTACAGATTCATTGTCACAATTTTCTTGTTCGCAGTTATCAATGTTAGTACTACATATACCTAATATTTTTATGGATACATAAATTTTGTTTTGATATATTTTTATTTAGATTTTTTATTCTTTTATTATCTTCTTGTTTTTTTTTGTTTTTTGTTTTTTGTTCTTTTTTTGTTTTTTTGTATTTATTGTCTTGTTTTTTGTTCTATTTCTATTTTCTTAATCCTTTTGTGTCTTTTTTTTTATTAATTTGTGGTATACTTTTTTTGTTTTTATTTCAAACCATGTTAACAGGTTATGCATATACTATTTACAACTTGTATTTACATATTTTAACGTGTTTGTAAATGCAATGAAGAATTTTCATATGATTTGAAAATATTAAAAGATTAAGGTTTATTGAAAAACAACACTTAGAATTTATTAATATATTATAAAGTTCGTTTATATTATTAATTTGTAAATCACATTCTTATATAATATGTGTTAGATCGCATATTTTACCACAAGTACAATCGGGAGTATTTGATAAGCCGATTCCATGCATGTAAGATGGCGTAAGAGTATGAATCGCCCTCAGCCGATTAATGGTCTTTATAAAATGTCGATTAGATTCTGTGTAGAACCATCTCTTTGAGGGTAAAATAATGTTACAATGATGAAAGTTTAAGCCAGTCTTACATTCTTTGTAATGTAAATTCCAATTACTTTTAAGTTCTTGTCTACTAACGGTGTCAATATCTGTCGCTGGAATTAAATTTTTGTTTACTTTTTCTCCAAGCATATATGCTGATTTAGCCAAAAATGTCAACGATCTCATTGCCTTTGCTTCCTGAACGGCCCTTGATCCATGTAATTATTACATCTAATCGTAATTGTATAGTTTCATAAAGAATTTTAAGAATTTTCAGTTCAATGTGGTTTATGTCTTTGACTGTTTGAATGTTGTTAAATATGTCGACCACGCTTTTACTGTCAGTAAATATAACATAGTTGCTAGTCGAATTCAGTACTACATACTGAAGAGCAAACATTATTGCCATCATTTCTGCTGTGTATATTCAGCATTCACTGGGTAAGCTATACTGGTGATGGTAATTTTTATTTTCGTGGAACATTGCACAGCCCGTTCCATTTGCATCTTTTGACCCATCAGTAAAAATGTACTGATAATTTGTCCATTTTTCTTTAATAATTATATCAAACATATTTGGGAGTAAATGTGAGTTTAAGTAACATATCCTAACCTTTGTAGAGAATAGTGTTTTTGCCATTTCACCGTAGTAGGAAGGAATTTGGCTTTCATACAGAATATCATTATATTTTACAGTACTTAGGTAGCTGTCTACCAAAGGTATAGATTTTTTAGTTCTCCAGTACCTATGGGTGCGGTCTAAAACTGATAACTCATTAAGATCTTGAAGGTATTTACAATTTTTGGACATAATTCGGACTGTAAATTTGTCGCTAAGGAATTGGCGGCGATATTATAATAATAATATTAGGTTATTATTATAATTATAATATTATTGAATATTTAGGTAATTTTCAGTTAAATGTCAAACTTAAAGTTGATAAATAAAATTTCTTTAACAAAAAAATAAAGAGTTTTTAGGGATTTTGTAAATTGTTTGACGAATTTTGTTGTTAATACGAACCCCTTCCCATATCAGTTAGTTTCTAGCAATATTTTTAAGCTCTTACAAATTTATACACACTTTTGGAAACACCAAATATATAAATATAAAAAATACACACCAAAATTGCAACTTGTAACATGGTACTTTCAGGGTCATTCGATACGCGAAGTAATTGATTTATTTATTGTTGCCTTCGAAAATAGGCCCTCACCAAGTGTTACAACAGTTAAAAATACAATAAAATATTTTCAAACTTCGGGATGTGTAAACAGTTGTAAAAAGTGTTATGAAGGTAATGAAACACGTGTTAGACCTGTCGATTAGAAGCGGCAAAACAGGAATATTGATATTTGTGGAAGCTAGTGAACCCTGCAATAGTGTACAAATTGCTAGGGAAGTTCACGTGAATGCTCGAACTGTCCAGCGAGTTCTCAAAAGGAATGGGTATCACTGTTTTAAGATAAAACCAACATATGAACTGTTTCCGAAAAATAACTTTAGGCGGATTCAGTTTTTTTTTATGAATTTATGTGAAATAAACAGAATGAAAATGTACACTTTATAAAAAATATTTTATTTTCTGACGAATCTTTATTTTTATTACGTAAAAAACACAATCCATCTGTTGCAAGGTATTATTCTCGGAAAAATAAGCACCTCAGTGTTGCAGTGCGATCGCAGCATCAGCAAAAGTTACATGTTTGGACTGGGATGTTAGGCGACCATATTGTCGGTCCATTTTTCATCGATGGAAACCTAAAAGGGTTGAAATATTTACAACTTTTACAGAATGAGATCATTCCGGCAGTTCGACGCCTTCCCGTTAATTTTCAGGAGGTTTATTTCCAACAGAATATGTATTCGGCTCACAACTCTAGAGCAACTATTGAAAACGTTTCCTGATCGACTAAAAAGTACACGTGGTACAATTAAATGGCCCGCTAGATCCTGTGACTTAGCGCCTAACGATTGGGGGTTTTGGGTATTTCTTAAAGAAAACATTTATAGGCATCAGTTTGAAAGGGCCACAAACCTATTCGAATTAAGGGCAAAAATACTTCATTTCTCTGCAAGCATTACACTAGCCCTACTCCAAAATATGAGGGGAAATCTATATGACAGATTTGGTTACTATTTAGCACGAGGAGGTGGAATATTTGAGCACCTAATTTATTAATCTGCTTTCCCTATTTTTATTTTTTGTTAGGTACATTTTACGAAGTTTGTAGGTTCTTAATTAGGTAGTATTTTTTATGTTTAAGTTTGAAAGAATTTTATTGTTTTTTTTTTTATTTAAAAGTACAAGCGATTCTTTTATTCTGATTTTTTTTTCTTTCTTGTCTTATTGCTATAAGCTTTGTCCATAAAATTTGTACAATTCAGTCACAATAAAGCATATTATTTATTTACTTACTTATTTATTTGTATTGCTATTAAAGCTAAAAAATAACCAAAAAATTAGTTTTAGAGCATTATAATAAATATACTCTAGAGATGGGATTGCTATAAATCTTAATTCCTATGGTCAACAAAACAATGTCGTTATCTGTATATAATTTTTGAAACTCTGAATTATATCTCTTTTATATTGTATAAATTAAATTCATTTCCATATTTTGAGCTCGTATTTTCCGTGCTGTGAGCATGAACAGTTAATAAATTTTGTATTATTTTATCATTGTTCGAAAACCCCACAATTCTGTTTGTATGTAACTTCAACAAATTAGAATCAGGCCGCAATTTCCCCTAGTCGAAATGAAGTCATAAAACATGCAAAGTTGTTAATGAGCGAAGCAGTCTTCCAGCTAATAAGTGACGCAATAACATCTACGTTTATGAGCGATTTTAATTATAATTAAACTAAAGGCATATAGCGACTGTTTCAACATGCGGAGATAGGAAAAAAATTCACCTGGAAAGCAACGCATCGCTACATGGAGTGAAATTGATTATGTTTCCTCCAAGGCCTTTCTTCTTTTAATTGCTGTATCCACCCAAGTCAGATTTCTTTCGCTGTAACTTTAAATTGCTTCTCTGCAGGTTTTAAAAAGTACGTTTAAGCTCTATGAAATATAATTCATACAAGTAAATGAAATTTAATGTCGTAAAAATCAAAATAAAGCAGCAGGTTCATCTTATATTAAAATACCACCCTAATATGTAGTGTATATTAGTAGTGGATTTTTTTTTATTTATTTATTTAATCACGTCTGAACCACTGAGGTTGTAGGCGACAATGGAAAATACATATAACAACAAAGAAAGGTTATAATATTAATTACATACTAACATGAAAGAAGATTGATATAAGTAATTTGTGATACAAACTAAATTTTAATTTAAATATGTATTTATTTTGCCTATAGCTGTTAAAAACTTTATAATCTTGTTTAGAGGATTATTATCTCTAAGAAGCTCGCCTATGTCGCTGGGAAGGTTGAGTTTACCTCTCGTTTCCTGGAAAATTTGACATTCGGTTAAAATATGTTTTACTATACTGTTGTTTTGACATTGGTTGCAGTATGGGGAGTTGTCTCTTGTGATTCGGTAAAGATGTGTATGGCCGGTGTGACCAAGTCGGAGTCGAGTAAAGATGACTTGTTTTTCCTAGGTAACAAAAAAGGTTGTTTTTGTAAAGCATTGTCTTTAATTTGACTTTGACTTTTCGGAACACTGCGATCATTTGCTTTGCCACGCACAACTAACTATGTTTTTTAAGCACAATTTAAAATCACTTGGCACTATTTCATTTAGTTGAACTTGACCATCACTGGTCGTTTGTCGCTGCTTCGTGAGCTAGACGGTCCACAACCTCGTTACCGTGTACTCCAATATGAGATGTAACCCAGATTAATACCACGTGCTTGTTTTTCTTTGCAGCATTTTGAAGTTCTTTGTAAATGTCTTTATGGATAGGGTTGCTGGAGTATATGTTTTGGATGTCACAAAGGGCATTCATTGAGTCAGTTAAGATTGTGTAATTTTTCTTCTCTGTGATTTGATGCATCTGTGTAGATCTCTTGGTAGTCGCTAAATATATCCATAATATCTTTATTAATATGGCTGATGGGGATTCATGTTTATAAAATTTTGATAGATCAGTGATCACCGGTGGTTTATTTATAGTCCATGGAGAAGGAGGATTTTCGGATGGATGGTATATTGTCGGGAATAATATGTTATATTTATGAAGTAATCGGTTAATTCGTTCATAGAAAGGCGGATTGCATTAAGGGTGAGATGAAAAGTAGTGGCTGAAACGATTGTTATGAACGTTATGGTAGACTAAGTTATCTGGAGAGGATAGAACTTTACAAGCAAACGACAAACTTAAAAAATTTCTCCTAAATTCTAGGGGGGTCTGCCCTGAGTCACTGCATATACACAGTATGGGCTTGTTCAAAAGGCACCCAAAGCGACTCGCAGTCCCGTATTTTGAATTACTTCTAGTTCTTTAAAAACAAATTTCTTGGAGTTATATATCACTCAGCCGTAGTCAATTTTTGATCGAACTAAGGATGAAAAGATTCGTAGAAAAATTGCTGTATTGCTGCCCTAGGTGACAGTGTCAAATGTAAGACCGAGGAATTTTATTTCTTTTACGAAGATCAGATTCTTGCCATTCAATGGTAAAGTTATATTATCCTCTTTTTGCTTTTTTGAGAAGAGCAAGCATTTTCTTTTATCGTTAAAAAAGCTGAGTTCTGTTTTGTCAGACCATTTCTTTTAAGTTATTTAATGTGCTTTGAAGGATTCTTTGGGTAGATTCTAGATTTGTTCCTCTTATTAGGAGAACCAGATCGTCTGCGTATAGTCTTCCTTTAACTTTAAAACTGGTTTTTTACTTTTAACTGGTTGTTAATATTGACTGGACCGATCCTTGGGGGACTCCGTTTTCCTGGATTCGAGTTGATGATAGTGTTCCATTTGCTCGTACCTTAAATGTTCTGAGTTAAAGAAAATTTTGAATCAATTTTAGGAATTGTCGATTATTATCCTAGGAGTGAAGATTTTTTATTATACAATATCTCCAGGTGCAATCGTAGGCTTTTGTTATATCGCAGAAAATAGCTAGACAATGTTGTTTGTTAATGAGTGCTTCGTGAACTTCGGATTCAAGATCAACTAGGTTATCCGTAGTTGATATATTTTGACGAAAGCCGTTTTGCTCCGGGATAATTAATTTGTTATCTTCCAGAAACTATGTAAGGCGACGGTTTATAATCTTTTCGAATAGCTTACAGGTTGACGAGGTTAGGGATATTGGTCTATAGGACTGGGGATCTGTTTTCGGTTTTTGAGGTTTAGGGATTGGGATAATATATGATTCTGACTAAGACTTTGGAAAGTAGTCCTGTATCCACATTTGGTTCAAAACATTAAGGAGGTATGTTCTAGCGTTTGTGCTTAGTCTTTGAAGAAAAATTATTGGTATATCATCTGGACCCGGAGAAGAGTTTTTTATGCCAAACAATGCATTGTCCATTTCTTCTAGTGAAATTGGAGAGTTCATGTAGTCATCCGTGTTCTCTGTGATCATTACCTCATTTATTTCAATTCTAAATTCAAATTGAAGAAAATTTGGAGAGTAGTTGTTAATGCTATAATTTTGTTCGTAAAGGTCTGCAAAAATTTCTGTGATTTCTTCGGTTAATGTAATTAAGTGATCATTATGTTTTAAGAAACTTATTTAGGCATTTTGCTGTTTTCCAGATAGTTGACGAATTTCTCCCCCCATAATGCAGACAGGGAAGTAGATTTGTTGATGGATGCCACGAAAGATTTCCAGTTTTGTTTTTTGGTTTTTTGGTTTGCTTAATCTGATATCGAGATTCAGCTTTTAGTTTATTATATTCTATTTTATTTTGTGTAGTCGAATATCTTCTGAATTTTTTAAAAGCTCGCTTGTATTTTTTGATGGCTTCGTCGCATTGTTATTCCACCACGGTACTGGCGTGTGAGATTTTAGTGTTTTGATTTTTCCGACTGCTTTGTGCTTTGCTTCCAATAATACTTCAGAGAATTGTAGGTAAGTTGAAGATATATTTAAGGTACTAGGGTCAGGGAGATATGGGAGTTTTTGCTTTACGT